>NC_136068.1:244171585-245371585 GCF_964261635.1 Lissotriton helveticus | reverse complement strand
TTTCTAATAACTCAGGCCCTACGAGGCAAATGAAAAGTTCAGATTTAAAGTCCATTTAGCGCGAGTCCATTAACTTAAAGCTTAAGAGTGAAATAGGAATTTGAAAAATAAAAATGGTTTGACAAAGAAGGTCTCAGTCCATTAGCTACCATTTGTAGCATCAACAAAGAGTCCAAAAGAAAAGAATGATCAGTAGAGCATCCGTATCCCAAGTAGGCTAAATCAGAAGTGTGGTCTTTGCCCCTCCTTTGGGGTTTCTTCTTTTATAGAACTTTAGCAAAGTTCAGTGGCATTGCATTACACCACCACCGAAAGACTATCATATGTCCCAGTTCACATTAAGTCGCCTAATATGGTTTGAAACATCATACTGGTTCCCCGTGCCAGTCACAAGAAACAAAAGTTTGCAAGTCCTTAAAGGCCTAAAATTGGTTGAGAAGAAATACAAAGAGGCATATTTACAATAAGTGGTGCATCCCTGCATATGAGCAGGGATGCGCCACTTATTGTGCGCCATGCCTCCTCCACCATGGTGCGCCACAATGCGGCGCACCATGGGGCAAACACGGCACAGATGCGTGATGCATCTGTTCCGTAAAAGTGACGCATTGCTGGAGTTTCGTCGTAAGCGCGATGCAGCTCAAGCAATGTTCTGGGGGGCCCTATCTTGTTAATGCTGCGTCAATCCTTACTCCTGCTTCATGCAGGCGAAGGGTTTTGACCCAGCATGGGCCCCAAAGTGACTGAGTGAAATCTTGTAGATTTCACTTAGCCACTTTTAGAAGGCGTTCCTGCGGCAGAATGCCCCTCCCTGCGCAGGAACGCCTCCTTCTGGCGCAGGGCTTTACAACGTAACGCATCTCCCAGATGCGTCACGTTGTAAATACCCCGCACCATATCGCATCTTTTGCGCCGCCGCTGCGTCACAAAAGTGACGCAACGGCGGCGTAAAGGACACGCAAGTGACTTGTAAATCTGCCCCAAAGTTGCGACCGATAGCCATAGCTGAAATTCTATTCCCACTAGAATATTTTACTGTGAACATTGTAAAAAGCATTAAAGAACGTCAGAGTTTAGAAGTGTACAGGACAAAATATGCAACATTTTACTTGCAAATGGCAATTCATTGTATTAAATCAGGGGAAAGGTCAGCATTAGAAGAACATTTTGTGAAGGCGTTTAAATTAGCATTGCATGTTTAAATGAACTAAGCTCTTACCTTCCTTCAAACATAATGAAATTAAATCAATTCAGATTGAAGAATTTATTAATTTCAAACAATATTATTACATGAAATACCTAACGTTATACCCTACTACCATAAAATGTTTCAATATTCTTATAAATGCACATTTACAAATTTTTACTCTACTAAAATCGTTGCTCATATTTCATAAACTGCAGTCTCTAGCATTCATTTGCAAACATTCTGGCCTGTGCTTCATTGCTGCACATTTTTGCACCGACTTATATAACTGGTGCATTCTGTCTATAAGCAGCATATGCATTTAGAATGTTTTACCTCAACTCGCTTGTGTGTATTAATGTTACCTTATGAATGTGTTTTCTTAATCTCATGTTTTAAAGTACGCCTCTTACTGCCTCATGTGTCACTATGTCTATCATATGCAACATGTACATTCAGCCTTTCGTGTTTTCTGTGTAAAAATGTATTGTGTGTTATGATCTTTAAAATCCTGCTGGATCAGCACCATTGTATGACTTGGTTCCACTCACGTTCTCAGTGAAAAACCCGGCCAGCTCCCACACCACCATTTTACATGAGCTCCCATAGGAAGGGGTGATACAATGTGATTATTGGAGTGTAGTTGTTCTTACCTCTTCAGGCTACACATACATACTTGAGGGAGAGAATACCCCTATGGTCTGTAAATCTCCTTTATATTCAGCTGCAGAGGAACGCTTTGCTCCTGGAGAGCAGATTTTCATCTCTGATTGAAAATATAATGCAAAAAACTATTGCACCCGATGAGATGATTTTAGTTGTTTCCCAGATACCAACAATGGAAGCATCGGTCAAAGCATACCCTTCTGCTTTGCTTGGTTGAACGTGCATCAATTCAGAAGTCACCCAATATACACTGAGGAGCATATTTACAAGGTCCCTGTGCCACCGGAGTATCACTTTAATTTGACCCCCCAGTGGAGCAAAATGCTGAGCCATATTTACATCGTCGCGCAAAGGCACCATGCATGGCTTTTCATGGCCTTGTAAAAATGGCTCAATTTCATGCATTACTGTGCTTGAAAGGGGCGTTCCATGGGTGCTGCTGGGCACATTTACTAGAAAAGTGTGCAGCGCGGCACTGCCATCTTGCTGCACCAACCTGTGTCATTAGAAGAGTGATGCGATGTGTTATATTTGGAGCAATACAATGCATCCCTGTGCTTTCCTCTGCACTGATGCACAATTGGCTGCCTAGTGCCAATGCAGGCACTCATGCACCATGGTGCAGGGGTGCCTGCGCAGGCACTAGGCAGCCAAGGGACACCTTCTGGAACAAAAACAATCAATAATGGTGTTTTCCTCCTTCTATTTGTGCTGCAGAATGCAGCACACATGGAAAGACCAAAAAAAAACGATAAGAAATAAAGGTATATCTCCTTGTTCCGCCACTGAAGTTAGAATCTGACGCATTCCCAGGTTTCCCAACCATGTAAATCTGGGCATGCATCGGAATCCAGGGGGGCATAGGAACTCCCACGGCAACACCCAAGGAATGCCCCCTTCACAAGAGTAATGCGTGAAAGGGGGTTATATGTGCAAAGCCACGCAGGGTGAATTTGCGTCGCCTTGTAAATATGGCTCAGCATTGTGCGCCACTGGAGCGTCAATGAAAGTGACCCTCCGGCGACACCAGGGCTGTGTAATTATGCCCCAGGATTTTTTGTGATATAAGCAGACAATAACACAAACTACAAAAGAAAATTGGACAGCACACCAAATACATTTGAAGTATTTTTAATAACACTTTTAGCATGAAAGAATCATACATTTGAGTACAACTGAATCCATTTCTACTTGGTTTATTCCAACCTCAAAGTTGCAAGCAGATACACAAATGGTGTTGTAAAGCAAAGAAGTTCACAAATGTTTTGTTTATGAAATTTTCAAGCAGCAAGACCCTGCTGGGTAGTTTGTAAAATGCAGAATCCCAAATGCGACAAACTCACACTAAAACGTTAGGTGATTCCTTGACACAGGTCCAGAGATAAACGCACTATTGCTAGCCTTACTGAAGTAGAGATCCTTCAGTCCGCACATTATAAGTGTGGGATTCTGCTTTTTGTGTTCAAGTTTGCAATGTATACATCCCTCATTGGGACATATACGTTTTTCGGAGATTTGAAAGGCAAATTGATGTAAGCGAAACAGCTTTACGGAAAGGTGACCACCTAACAGGTCAAGTTGTCTTTCATGCAAATACAGCATACAGTGACCCACACAACTGAAGACATTCACTAAGGGAAACGATATGACTGATTTGAATGCTAAAACAACCATTGGCTTTCAGAAGAAAAATAAAGACCTGGCTGTTTAATCAATAATCTCTGCTTTTCAGTCACGTCTGTAGCGCCGAGACGCCTTTCGGCATTAGCGCGCTTTACAAGTTAAAAAAAATAAATAAATAAATTCAGACGTCTAAACTTGTCACTGGTGCTCAATCTCAAACTAAGATTTATGCAGATATTCCCATGGCAAGGCAAGCAATATTGAAATAATTTATACTAGTTTGGGTTTCCCTGACAAGTATTCCTGCACCTTAACTTTATATAATTTTCCAAAGGTTTCTATCACAGGAATTGGTAAATGTTACTCATGAGGGCATAGCATCCTTCCATGCAGACATCAATGCTACTCTATCTATGCTCCAATATTGTTGGCCCTATATGATCAAAGCTAGTATGAATTATGTGCAGCAGTGTACTGTTCCTTAACAGATTAAGCAATCTACCTCTGTAAGGCCTAACCTCATGCTTATTGAAAAAATCAAACCTATGATTATGTTGTATCTCAAAATGTGTACATTACTTCCTGAAATACAGTCTAAGTACAATTCATTCATGTTTTTGTTTCACATGGGTGTGGCCAAAAATTTCGGCCAGTCTGGGAGAAGTTGGGTTGTTAGTTGCTTGGCACAAAAGCAGTCAGACTTAACTTAGAGGCAATGTGTAAAATATTTATGCAGCACACAAATAGTTATAGAGTAAAAACACAACACAAGAAAAATCCAACAACAATTTAGAAAAATAGAGTACATTTCAATAAATTATTTGACACCATAAAAAAACAAATCCAACAACTTGAGCTGAACTTATGAATTTCTAAAGTTTAAGATAAAAACTAGAGCCTAAAAGATCAAGACCTCTTTCAACTAAAGTAACCACGCCAGCAGGATCTTTCAGACTTGGCGCTGGTTGTTAAGACGGGCTCATGATTGACAAGCCCTTGAGGGAGGACTGAATTCCACTTTCCCCCGACCTAAGTTATATTCTACACGAACAATCCTAGGTATATTCCCAATACTTTGGAATTGGCATCAAATTTGGAAAATTCCTGTAAGCCCACGCAATTAGCACGTGATAGCTCCGGTCTGGACTCTAAATAACTTTGACGCTCTATGAATTATTCTTGTCCTGATGATGACCGCAACTTCTATCAGCGGTTGAAACGCCGTCGACGTATCTGTGGCTCATAAATTTGAGTGGACACATGACACATGAGTTTTGTATATGCTGTACCCCTCCTTGTGTAACATATTTATTGTCTGCCACATGTTTGGTTTCTTTTGTATGTGGAGTGGACACATGACACATGAGTTTTGTATATACTGTACCCCTCCTTTTGTAACATATTTATTGTCTGCCACATGTTTGGTTTCTTTTGTATGTTATGTATTGTTGTACAAACCAGCCCTTATTCCTTTGAGCGCACTATTTATAATAAATTTGTGATAATTTTTTAATCTTTTGTTGACAGTTTTTACTTTGTGTCTCCCTTTCTTTTACCTTTCTTTCTGTCTTTTTTTTCTGACTTTTTGTTTACAAATTTATATTGATTATTCCTGAAATTGTGATTTATTATTGGTCTCCTGAACTGTTGTTCGGAATACTAAAAGATCAAAGCGCCAGCTGCAGACACCTAGTCATGCACTACCGGGTCAAAGTAGAAAAACATACCCATAGAGTGCAAGTCGGTTACAAGAAGGGGATTAGGCCTGGGCGGTGCCTACCTTTGGACTTAGAAGAAATGTCAACAAAATTGCCTGAGAAGGTAAAGTTGAGCAGGGCAAGGATGCAGATGGTGTCTGAGGAGGAGGTGTCATCTTTAGGGAACTGCTGGACGAAGTTGTGGTGAAGCTTACTTCGTTTAGACTTAGTCTCTATTTTGGAAGCTGAAAATCACCAGTGGGATTAAGCTACAAACTGTAGCTAACAAAGACATCATGACACTGCATACCCCTTCTGCGAAGGACCCCTGAACAGGATATACAGCTGTGGAGAAAAACGTACCGGGAACTGCTACAAAGTCAGGCTGACCAGTAATGCACCTTGGGTGTATCAATGAGCAGGTTTCCCCACGTCTCCTCTTGGTTCTCAGAGCACTTTTGAGCCACAAATGCTCCCAAGTTTTGAATTTTGGATATCTGGGCACTTGTAGCACACATTACAAGGGTCCAGGACTTGAGTGGAGCCATTTGGAGGGTTGAGACTCCTCAGACTGGGTCTAGGAGTGGGTTCAAGATCGTTGGAGACTTTTATGTCCCTGAGGCTCTGATAAGCTGGCCTGCCAACATCCCTTGGAGTAAATCTCGAAATCCTGGGTTCAAGAATTGGTACAGGGGTCAAACCGCACGACAAGCCTCTGAGGGTTCAAGGCAGGCTTCAGGGAGCAGAGCAGTTCTTCTTGGTGCAGCAAAGCAGTCTTCTGAAGTGCACAGCAGGCCACAGTCCTCCTTCTGCAGTCCAGAATGTGAACTGAAGAGTGACTCTAAGGGCTGTAATTTTGTATGTGGTGTCTTCTTTGAAGTGGGAGAGGTTTCTAGAGATTTATCTTTGAAGTGCTTGGGATTTCTTGTCTTCCCTCCCCAAGCTCCATTCTGACTACAGGCACAATGAGATCTGAACTCCTTTGTGTGAAGGCGGGACACAGTCTGTCGATATGCAAGTGGTAGTGCCCAGCTCTGTCCTCCCACCCTGCCAGTGATGGCCCATTCAGGCACACCAATTCCCTCTATTGAGTGGCTGTCTGGGATGAAAATACAAAGTCCAACTGCCAACTACACCACGTCATGTGACCCAGGAACAGACTGCAGTACAAAATAGCTGGGACAGAAAAAAAGCGAACTTTCAAAAAGTGTCATTTTCAAAATTGTGACTGAAAATCTGAACTTACAACAAAGAGGATTTTATTTTACAGCTTCTATGACACCAATGATTAATATCTCACTTGCTCCCAGTCAAACGTTAGCGCTTATTAAATATAATAAGTTAACCTGATGTCCTCCTATGGGAGATGTAGGATTCACAGTATTGAAAAACAAATTCAGGGGTTTATCACTACCAGTGCATGTAAAACTTAAAAGTACATTTTCAACTGAGCATCCTGTCCTGTGGGCTATGTAGGGCCCACCTTAGGGGTGATTTGTATGCAACAAATGGGGAGTTTAGGGTTGGCAAGGGGTTATATTACCAAATTGATTCAGCAGTTTTAAATTGCATGCAGGTTGCAATGGCAGGCCAGGGACATGTTTTAAGGGGTTGAAGTACAAGTACCGGGTTATTTAGAACCCAGCGGTGCCAGGGGACACACCCGAAGACTTCGGATTCTCCTGTCTCAGACTACAGAAACACAGAAACTTCTTGGTGACGTCAAAGATCAAATTTATTGGCTGCAGCCAGTAACAGGTATCCTAGAAGTACAACACGGTGTAAGTTCTCAGGAGACTGCTCAACTTTACAAAGCTAGTCATCCCTTTTATACCAAATATTATGCTTCAGGCAAACATTCCTTATTTACAGTTGATCATTCACATATTTTCAAGACAAAGAAAAAGCAGAATCATGATGACAAGCCCATATTTCAGTTTGTCCAGCCCACAGTCAATTATCCGGCAAGGCCCAACACTTTTCATCAGATAATGGGACGGACCCCTAATAAAAACGGGCACCTCCTCATCGTAAAGCAGGCCATAAAGAAAGGGACAGAGACAGGTGTGAGTAAGATTAGACGTAGTTGTGTACAATAAAGGGTTTATGGCATGTTGTGGCTTGATCCCTTTTCTCGATCGGCCACTGGGAAAGAAACATGCTGAGCAGGTTTGGCTTCGGGCAACGGAGTCAGCTTGCCCAGGTCACACAGAAGTCAGGTAAAGGTATACGTGTCCAAGGACTCGGTTGGCCTTAGTCATCGGCCTATGTGAGGGCAACCACAAAATGGCTGCCGTACACAAAATGGAACCTGGGGGTTCAGAACGGAATCTTTGATTTCATGGTGATCTTGTCACTCATTCGTGATGAAAATACTCACACACCTTACACTCGTCATTTTCGGTATGATGTTACAAAGATCGTCATGATACGACGACTTTTATGACACGGGTGCAGAATTTCAGTACCACAGGCCCTCCTTTTGCCCTTACATAGGCAATAACCTACACTCACGCTAATCTGAGTCTAGGTCTATATTCATAAAAGGATTGAGATGTTGCTGTAGCATCATCCTATTACTTAGCTCGTTTCTCGATACAGGTTTCCTTACACATGATGTAGCACAGAGGCCACATATAGTATGAGCATACTGTACGCACAGGCAGAACAGGAAAAGAATGGCTAAGATCATCCCAATGACTATCAGAATCTTCCATCCCCAGGTGGATAACAGTTCCCAGAACCATCCCATCAGTGACCAATCTCCTTTATCCACATGTATAGATTCTTATGCAGTTTGGAAATGGCCTGGTACACTGTCAGAGCATTATCTGAAATGAAAACACAGCAACTTGATTGGATCACTTTACATACCCCACCTCAATCTGCAAGTATGACGTCTAACGCAACTCTGTTCTGGAGTGTCATAAGGCGATCCGACTGGAGCTCAGCAGTCAAGTTACTAAGGGCACCGGCAGTTTCAACTACGGTGGACTCAACCACCCTCGTCAATTGTCGTATGTTCATGCTGTTAACCATAGGTCCCCAAAATGGCAGAGAACCCTTCAAGAAGTCACTCAATTCTTGTCCTGCAGTATCTTCCTGACTGAAGACACCTCTAACTACCCTTGTCTTGTGGTAATCTGCCACAGCTGTGTAGGTGGGAGGCAACAGGAATGAAACAAAACATGTGCCCGAGAAGTCAGGGGGCAACCATGTGTATGCTCTATCATGACAGATGAAATAGGTACCCTTGGCTGCTAGGAACGATGGGGAAGTCTGGGACGCAAAAACATATGTCTCAGTGCAGGTACTCCTCCCTAACTGAGCTCTCGAATTCTTTCCATTACCTTGCAGACATAGGTAACCCTGATGGCGTACAATCCAAATCGGGAGGATCTTTTTGCTCGCTGGTTCTCACTCAGACTCGCTCCATATCCAGTCACGTTCCATCCAATATACGCCAGTGTCCCGTCTTTCGAGATAGCCTCATAGGAAGCAGCTCCCTTTATCATGTCGACTATTCCCTTGACTAGAGCACTATTCTTTGGACTGTCTTTCACAGAACGTAGGGGGTGGACTTCACGAGCATAGATAAACATCGTTCTGTATGCCCATACAGAACCATAGTAGCTGAATGGCAGGACCAGGTAAGGAATACCTTTATCAATAGTATGAGGCATAAGACCACACACCCAACAGTTAGTCGTGCTCACTACTAATTGGTGTTGGTGCAAAAGCTAAACGAAGGAGTTATTGACAAACTCTAATCTTCTAACAGACTCATGTTCAGGTAGAGGGTGAAAAGAATGCGAGGACACAGTAGAAGAAGGTATGGGCTGTGTAGTGGGTGCAAACGTCACTCGAAAAGAGAATAAAACATATCCTATTAAAAACATCATTACACTAAGCAACATGAAAATGCATAATATCAGAAAACGTTTTCTAGTCATCACTGTACACAGTTTGGCTCTACAATTCGTCTCTTTGGCAGGTCTCTCCATCTCGAAAAACTCCATCCTCTAACCTTGCTGCTCGTGGAGGTAGGGTGTTCCGTGCTAAGGAATGCGCCTGTCAGTCCAGGGGAAACGCCCAAGGACCAACCAGAACCGTCAACCTTGTGTCTTCGGCTTGCACTCCAAAGACTTGACGCCGCGACCCTACAGCTGAACCCAGATGGTGGTTCGAAAAACAAAAATCAAAAAAGTTTCTCAGATGGGAGAGCTGTACTTTTTAAAAAAATAGCAAAGAAAGGGAATTTTATTTGTCCATAGTTCTTGGTGTCAGATTATAACGGCTTTTCCCTGGTAATGTCTGATCCCGAAACAATAGGTCAGGCTCAGTAGTGTCCAGTAGAACTGAAGATGGCACGGCGTCTTGCAGAAGATCGTCGCTTTCGCGTTCAGAATTTGTCCCAATTAAACGTGCATCGCTAAAAGGCAGAAAACGAGGCACAGTCTCAGTCTCAGAGTCAGCAATACCCTCCTGGACCCACTGGTCGTACGGCAGAGGCAAAGGGACCCTCTTACAATGTACGCCGTGGATCTAGTTCTTCTTTCCTTTTACTCGTACTGCGGATCTCGTTGATAAAAGGACTAAGTAGGGGCCGATCCAACGGGGTTGATCATTCTTTGTCCGCTGGAAATTCTTAATTAGGACCCACGATCCAGGATCGATGACGTGTCCTGGGTCTTCAGAAACCTGAGGCAAAGTATTGTGAACCTGTTGGTGTAAAACACGCAATTTAGCCGTCAAATCTTATAAGTAATCAAGCAGTACAGGGTGTTCAATCTCGCTGAATTTCGTCGGCCTCGGCACTCCCCATATGTTTGCCGGGCGACCAAAGATGATTTCGTAGGGACTAAGTCCCACTCGTGAATGCACAGTCATCCTAGTTGATAAAAGTGCTAATGGCAACGCATCAGGCCATTTAAGACCAGAGCTCGCTTGTATCTTGGCAAGTTTAAGTTTAGAGTGCCATTGTAGCACTCTACTAGTCCAGCTGATTGGGGATGATTTGCAGCGTGAAACTTTTGGCGTATACCTAGCCCTTCACATACTCTCTTCATCACTCGACCCACAAATTCACTCCCATTATCACTCCAGACCATTCTCGGCAAACCAAATCTAGGGAAAAATTCTTTGACAAGGGCTTTAGCTGTGGATAAGGCAGTGTTATCTTTCAGGGGATATGCTTCTACCCATCTCGAAAAGGCACAAACAACAACGAGTACGTATTTCAAGTTGTTGCACCTCTCCATGTGGATGAAATCTAGCTGCAAAACCTCGAACGGATACGTTGGAGGCGCAAAATGACCAGCTGGAGTTGGAGTTCCCCTACCAGGGTTGTATTTCAGACAAACCATACAATTCTTGACCACATTCTCTGCACACTTAGGAATTCCAGCATTTTGCCATACTGGAGCCAACAACTTACAAATCCCTTTCACAGTGATGTGAGCCATTCCATGTGCCATTGTAACCACTGCAAGTACGTATGCATCGGGTAGCAACCATCGCTGATGCTCTGACAATTCAACCCAACAACCATTTGCATCCAATTTACCCGTACTCTCTTTCCACACACTCAACTCTTTCTCTGTAGCTTCAGCTTGAATAGACTTCACACTCTCTATCGTATCTTCACACATTCCAACGTCACCAATCCATCTTGCAGGGCCCGCCACATACATTCGACTCATCACATCTCTTGCTGTTTCTTTCGCAACTTCATCAGCAAACGCATTACCGTGACCAACGTCGTCAGTAACCTTCTTGTGTGCACTACATTTCACAATCGCGACTTTCAACGGCAAAGTAAGTGACTCAAGAAGCTCATTCACCAACTGTCCATGTTGTATCTTAGTTTCATGAGATGTGAGGAACCCACGTTCCTTCCACAATCGTCCAAAACTGTGAGCCACACCAAATGCATACTGGCTGTCCGTATATATGGTCACTTTTATTCCTTTTGATAATACACACGCTCTCGTAAGTGCAATCAACTCTGCTGCTTGAGATGAATTATGTGGGATACGTGCAGTTTCAACAATCGTATGCAAAGTCGTAACAGCATATGCTGCAGTCGTATCACCATTCGGAAGCTTGAAGCATGAACCATCCACCCATAAGGTACCATCACACTTCACAAGAGGAGTGTCCCTAAGGTCTATTCTCCCTTTCGTTTCCTCTTCTGTCCTGAGAAAACAATCATGTTGTTCAGAAACATCTGTCTTTGCTACAATCGGCAACAACGTAGCTGGATTCAGCGTGTTACATCTCTTTATGTGCACATGACTCGCTAAAAGTGTCAACTCATAACCTGACAATCGAGCACTAGTTAAGTGCTGTGTCTTGGTCCTGTTTAGCAAAGTGTCCACTGCATGTGGAACCATTACAATCAATGTATTATTCATCACCAAACCAGCAGACTGTCGAATAGAAACAACTGCTGCCGCCGTGGCTCTCAAGCAACTCGGCAATGCTCTAGCTACTGGATCCAAAGTCGACGAGAAATACGCACATGGACGCTGCTTGTCCCCAAAAGACTGTGTCAACACGGACAACGCACAACCTTCTTTCTCATGGACATACAGTGTAAAGGGCTTACTGTAGTCGGGGGTACCCAACACAGGAGCCGAACACAATGCATCGCGGAATTCCGAAAAACTTTTCTGACAATCATCAGACCACGGGAGGGGGTTTGGTGTATCTATACAGGTTAATGCCACCAAAGGTTTGGCCAGCAGGGAAAAATTCGGTATCCATTGTCTGCAATATGACGTGATACCCAAGAAAGCACGCACTTCTCTCTGTGTAATTGGCACACTCAGTTTTGCAATTGCCTGAATTTGTTCTGGGGTCAATCTTCTTCCCTCCTTCGATAAGAGATGACCTAAGTAGATCACTTCTTGTCGACAATACTGTAATTTTGAGAGAGACACTTTGGGATGCAAATCAGACAAATTGCGCAACAATGACAAGGTGGCTTCTTTACAAATCTCCTCAGTATCTGCAGCGACTAACAAATCGTCGACGTACTGAATCAGAGCAGCACCATCAGGTAACACAATCGTATCAAGCTGGGTTTTCAAAGCCTGACTATATATTGATGGACTTTCACAATAGCCTTGAGGAGCTCTCTTAAACCGGAAGCTTCGACCTCCTAACGAGAAGCCGAAAATATCCCTACTCTCCTCGGCAATCGGGATGCTGAAGAAAGCATTCTTCAAATCAATCACCGAGAACCAAGTGGCTGAAGCTGGAATCATAGTTAGCAGTGATATCAGGAACAACAGGAAATTGTGGCACAACTATTTTATTCACCTCTCTAAGATCAATTGCAAACCTGTAAACGGGTGGCTGGGAAGAGTCAGTTCGTTTTAAGACAGGCAAAACAGGGCTATTGCAAACATTACCTCTTGTTTCTTCAATCACATCCTTTTCAATCAAATCATAAATGATCGCTAACAACGCCTTTTCACCTTCATTAGAGATCTTGTATTGGGGAATGCGCGGCATTTTAACATTCGCTTTCAATGTCACAACATATGGCGGTATTTCCAAAAGACCCACGTCATTAGGACCAGTAGCCCAAATAGAATCAGGAAGAGAAGACAATTCTGTCTGAAGTTTATCCTTCGACAAATACATTGAGGAGACCACTTTCTTACAAAATGTAAGTTATACTCCCGAGGGAGAACAATACAATGTTGCATACAATCTTTTCAACAGATCCAATCCTAACAAGTTCTCACCATAACCTGTCGTCAGAATAAGGGGTGCTTCAAATTCACAAGGTCCAACCGAAAGGGACATAGGACTAGAAATCGGGTTCCTAACCGGGGCGGCAGAAAAACCTACTGAAACATTCGTCTCGCCAGACAAAGGTGCGCCAGGGAGTCTAGAGTGCATAATAGAACTCTTCGTAGCACCAGTATCCAACAGAAAAGGCTCTGACACACCTGATGTAATCACCTCAATGTAAGGTCCACTCTGATCTACTGGTACTGAAACAACTCCCTCTCTTTGTCTATGGCTGTCCTAGCAATCATCACCTTCCATATTCTCACCTTCTGCATAGTAGTCATCAGCATAGTACTGAGTCGTCCTAACAGACGTGTTATTCTGCTGATCAAAACTATTCATTGAATTTTGAGGAGGAAAGGGACGCGCGTTTTGGGGAAACCCTCCACGTCCTTTACCTCTAGGTGCTTGTGGAACACCTCGACCTCTTGCCCTAGAAACACCATTCATACGCTGTAACAAAACAGGGCAGTTACTTTTAAAATGACCCTCTTCTTTGCAATATGCACACTGATTAGGGCCTACAGGAAACGTTGTTGAAAAGGCTCGAACTTTTGCGGGTTTCTCTGAAACTGCTGAGGTTGCTGATAGTCACGCTGATTACTACGTGGCGGATACGCTTGCTGTAATAGGGCCTTCGTTTTTAACTCTTTAGTTTTCTTGTCTGCTCTGTCCTTCTCATCCTTATCCCCTTATCCCTGTTTTCATAGTATTGTGCAGTAGCCAATATCTGTGCTGAAGAGGAAACAGCCCAAGAACTCTCTGAATCTTTCAATTTCTTACACAACTCGGGAAGCAAATTATGCACAAACTTGTCAACGAACAACCGTTGACAACCTTCTGTACTCATGTCTTGACCACTGTGGTCGATAAACGTCTCTTCAAACCTGGTGAAGAAATCAGACACGGTTTCCTCTTTCTTCTGCTTACATGCAGACAATTTATCCCAATTTACACGCATCGCAGGCATTAAAGTCTTCATGTAAGTAACGATTCTGCCAGGGAGTTCTGCTACTAAAGGCTCAGGTTTAGCACTGCCTACTTGTCTGTCATTCGCAGTACTAATATTAGCCCATGTGTCACCTAACTCCTGCGCATGATTCGTATGACGAATCAATCCCCACAAAGGCTGCGGAATAACATTCCCAAACAACATGTCTATATCAGCTAAATTCATAATACATGAGTCTGCAGTCTGAGATAATTCCTTATAATACCCCGCAGGATTTTTCTGGGGTCAGGTAAAGTCTGCTTAAGGGCCAAAACTTCAGCACGTTTCCACGGTACATGTACCAAAACACGCTGAAAATGAGCCGGTGCAGCTACAATATTTTTAACGGCATCAGCTTGAACTGCTTCCTTCCACACCGGAGGAACCTCTCTCATTAGGTACTGTCTCGCTTTTCTCCTAACAGAGGGATCAGGCTCGAACAACGATCGAGAAATAGCCTCACTTCTAAACGACAACAATGTCGCAACTGCTCTGTCAACATCGGAACCCACAATCGTGCCTTTTGAAAACTCGAATCTTACACGACACAACTCAGGCGGATTGGGTTCCAAATCATTATCCTCCAATTCTTCAAAAAGAAAAACACACATTTTATCAAAAACATATCTCTGCTTCGGTGCTTCCCATTGGCGGAAAACATCCATGACAGACTCTAACTCATATCTTGCAGGATCAGTAACCCATTTATGCGCCAAATGATCCAATACTTCCTTCTCTCTAGAATCAGGCAGTTGGCTACGTAACTGTTTACGCTCTGAAACAGGGGTCGTGGTTAATGACCCAAAGAAAGGAGACAAAAGACTAGTAACAGTGTCCGTCATTCTCTGTCGGACAGAAGGAGAAGTCGACAAAAGAACAGGAGGAAAGACAGGATGAGATAAGGCAGACGCAGAGGCAGTATCAGAAGGAATATCGGCTGAAGTAGTTGATACAGTAGGCAAGGTCGTAGGAAGTAAAGGCGGAGCAGGTAGCAAAGTCGGCGGCCCTTGAGGAGGCTGCGCCATAGCAGAAGGAGCCAACTGAAGAGGAGCTGGTGGCTGTGGAAGAACCTGGGGCAAGAGAACCGGAGGTGGCACAACTAAGGGTTGCGGAGGTGCTGTAGCACTCTGCGCATAGGGGGGTGGCGAACTCAATAAATGTGACATTAAAGGATCTTTCTCGAGTTCCTTTGCTGCATCTTGCTGAGGAGGCGGCAAAGCTGGATAGCATTTATCAATCGCCATTTTACGTTGCCTGTGCAACTGCTCACTCGCTTGTTCTTCTTCGTTGTCTTTAAACTGTATAGCAGCTTGCATTATCGAGATACCCTTTTCTCTTTTATTTTTCTTTGCTAATTTAATTTCTTTCTGTTTGGCTTCCTTTCGCCATAGGCAGAAAGAGTCAAACATCGCCGGCCGGGCTTTCTTCTTAAAAAGTCTAACCTCTAGGTTATCTAAAATTTCCGTGTCAAAACTACCATGTCGAGGCCATTGTAGGATACCGTCCTTTTTTGTGTAACGAATACATACTTCATTATATGCGATGGGGCCTAAGCCATGCTTCACATACAGTTCATAGGTTGGAGTTCCAATCGGAAGAACCGGACACAAGTCCTCCAATCGGGAATCCCTATTATAACCACAGCAAAACAAATTTCCAAGTCTGCTAAGACCAGGCATCTTCGCTCACTAGTCTAGCTTCAAACTTCAAGGGAATATCGAATACGATAGTCTCGTGAATACACGAGTCCCTCGGCTTTGGCACTTGCAAGTTCCAAATCAAAGATCCCAAGGGGATACCCAAAAACTAAGGACTGGGAGACGCTCCACTCATACTTAACTGAGATATCGATGACGTCACCAGAAGACTCGTCTATCGTCTCGCTCTACAAATCATCAAAGGGTCCAAGACAGGGCGATAGTCAGGGCAGCAGTCCTTCGTAGCCGTCGGAACCTCGCAGCAAAGACTTTCGGACCACGACGACATACAGGGTTTGATGAAGTGGTTGGCCCTCCTCCAGAATTTTCTTCCCCTAAACATTTTGCCTTCACCCTCTTATTTATCTGAATTTGCTTTTGCTGGCATTATGACTCTGTGCAACTTACCACTGCTAACCAGTGCTAAAGTGATTGTACTCACTCACAAAAACGGGGAAAACCTGGCTTATACTTTATAGACATATTACATTTACTTATAAGTTCTAGGTAAAATGGTATACCATATACTCAGAGCCTGTAATGTAACAAGTGGGCCCGCAGCACTTATTGGGCCACCCACTTAAGTAACCCTGTGGTACTGAAATTCTGCACCGTGTCATAAAAGTCGTCGTATCATGACGATCTTGGTAACATCATACCGAAAATGACGAGTGTAAGGTGTGTGAGTATTTTCGTCACGAATGAGTGACAAGATCACCATGAAATCAAAGATTCCGTTCTGAACCCCCAGGTTCCATTTTGTGTACGGCAACCATTTTGTGGTTGCCCTCACATAGGCCGATGACTAAGGCCAACCGAGTCCTTGGACACGTACTCCTTTACCTGACTTCTGTGTGACCTGGGCAAGCTGACTCCGTTGCCCGAAGCCAAACCTGCTCAGCCTGTTTCTTTCCCAGTGGCCGATCGAGATTAGGGATCAAGCCACAACATGCCATAAACCCTTTATTGTACACAACTACGTCTAATCTTACTCACACCTGTCTCTGTCCCTTTCTTGACTCTCACAAAGATTTTGTTAAATTGCAGAATCATGATGACAAGCCCATATTTCAGTTTGTCCAGCCCACAGTCAATTACCCGGCAAGGCCCAACACTTTTCATCAGATAATCGGACGCCTCCTCATCTTAAAGCAGGCCATAAAAATCCTAGAACAGACAATACCTTAGTGAATGCTTTTGTGGAGACCCAAGCTGATTATCCGAATGAAAGTTCCAAACTCCTTCTGTACCTATAGTGCACTATACATATGTTATGACTGCTCAAGGATTGAGTTAGACCTGTCAGCCTTAGGGTGGCTTCCTAACCAGCTTCCACTCTAAAAGTGTTACAATTATACATGCCTCTTAGCAGGTGGCTCGGAGTACCCATCCAGTCAACATCGCTGCTTATCTTTTACCTGATAGAATATTTCTGGAATATCACAAATGGTTAAAATCCTGCATTTTCTATGTATCACCTTTTGTAACCCTGTCTTGCCAGGAATATATGGTAGTACATGAGACAATGTGAATGTTTCAATTTCAAGTAAAGGAAACATTGTTTTATACAGATTCATAGATTCTTTATTCGTGTTCCAAGTATTTTGTATTTTAAAAAAGATTGTTGGCACAATGCTAGCCACTAATTTTATTTACAGAATCCAGAAGTGTTAACATAGTCCATAGTGTTTAGAAGAGTCAACTATCGCAAATTAAGGCTTCCATCAAACCGCTTCTTGCATATTTTAGCCCAGAAATTCTGTCTCCCACAGTGGAACTTTCCAATAGATAAAGGGGCTTATTTACAAGCCCCTATCACCACCATAACATCACTTTTTTCACGGTTGTGGTGGCGATACGGGCTTTGTCTTATTTACAAGCCAGCGTTAAGACACTTAATGTGGCTTAACGCTGCTTTGTAAATATGGCCCCTTTCATGCTTTACTTAGGGTGAAAGGAGTGGGCAATGGGTGTTGAGGTGGGTGATCCTCGTAAACACCCATTGATTTTGCCACTGCCCCATATTTACATGTGTGGTGTAAATATGGGGCAGTGCCAAAATTAAGACCAGGGAAAACCTGGTCTCACCCTGGCAAAACAAGGAGAAATGCTTTATTTCTCCTCGTTTTCACTGTTTCTCTGTGTGCAGTGTTGTGCAGCACACATAGAAACAGCAAAACGCCATGCATGATTATTTATGTGCAGGAATGTTTCGCTTCCTGCACATGAACAATCATTAAAAAAAATGACAAGTTGCAACTTCATTCTGCAGCACACGTAGAAGTTACAAAACACCATTATTAATTGTATCCCTTCCTGCACCTAAACAATCTTACCCTGCAATGCAGGCATCCTTGCACAATAATGCATACTGCCTGTGTTGGCGCTAGGCAGCTAAATTTAGCATCAGCGCAGGGCAAAACACAGGGCTGCACGTATTGTTGTAAATACGGTGCAGGCCTGCATTTCAGAAGTGGCGTAGAGCATCATTGAGCCAAGAAGGCTAACGGCGTGCTCCGTCACTTCGTTGTGCTTATGCCCCAATATGCCTAATTTTCAACACACATGAGGATATGTAGACTTGATTAACCCATCAGAAGAACAATATACACTTTCTGCAATGGAAAGGGGAGAATCCAACGGCTTACAAAATTACAGCATCAGTTGCAAGTGGATGTGTTCTCAGTTTTCTATCGACATCAAGACTTCTAACAAACAGGCCTGTACCAGCTTCTTATTCAAACTATCTAGAATAGGAGTAAACTCTGTCATGTCTGGATGACCATGCCACAGTTCACTTCGATTAAACGGCAAATGCAAATAATATGAAATGATATGAACATAACTGATTTCCTATCACGTCCATCCTCTTTGAGAAGTCGACAATATCCATTCCCAGTTTTGATATATGCTCTCCTGCAACAAAATGATGCATACTCTGAGAGGGAACGTGTTAAATGCATTAGTGCGCTCAATATGAATAGACTTTATCATATTTTTCCCTATTTAAAAATAATGTCCGTACATTCTTCTAAGTATATGTTCTGACTCTATGATGACCTGAGTTCTTCAGCAGGATCTTTCACAGAGAGTACGAGGCAGCCTCATTCAGTCAATCCAACCTTAATAATATCCAGAAAGGTCTAGCTAGCAAAGATGTCCTTTATTTTCGGCTTTTATTTTAACATGTGAAAAAAATACCTTCCTCTCCATGCGGAAGACTGTGGCAAAATATGGTATGTTATGTTAAAAATGTTATGTTATGTTAGACCGTGGCAAAATATGGTTAGTAAATGATACAATTTCCTTGCCAATCACGTCATTTAACTATTGAGGGTGTAAAGTTCACCTCCATGGGGCAGCATGAAATCACAAACATGTATTACATAAGTGCTAATTCCCTTACGAGTATCACTACCTACTTAAAGACACAGCGGGGCATATTTACAATAAAGTTGTGAAGCGTGTCATTAAGCCAAGAAGGCTAACAATACGCTTCATCATCACTTTAGAAACGCAGGGCTTTACCACATTTTCTAGAATATGGTACAGCCTTGCGTTTCATCCTGCGCTGGCGCTAACTTTAGCTGCCTAGCGCCAATGCAGGCACCCCTGCACCATAATGCAGGGGGGCCTGTGTTGAGGGGAAGACTGTTTATGTGCAGGAAGGTCCCACTTCCTGCACATAAACAATCTTTAAATGCCATTTTGTAACTTCTATGTGTGTTACTTAATGCAGCACACATAGAAGTTGCAAAACGGCATTTTTTTAAATGATTGTTTATGTGCAGGTAAACAATCATATGCAATTTGCTGTTTCAATGTGTGCTACACAAGGCAGCACACATGGAAACAGCAAAAACAAGGAGAAATAAAGCATTTCTCCTCATTTCGCTTGTTGAAGACCAGGTTTTCCCTGGTCTTCGTTTTGGCCCTGCCTCCTATTTATGCTGCCCTTGTAAATAGGAGGCAGCATCAAAATCAATGGGTGTTGCGGTGGAACACCCACTGCAACACCCATTGCCCTCCCCTTCATGCTTAAAGGGTGCTTTATTTACAAGGCAGCGTTAAGCCACGTTAAGTGGCTCAACACTGCCATGTAATTAAGGTGAGGCCCCTATCACAATCACAACCTCACTGAAAGTGATGTTGTGGTGGCGATAGGGGCTTGTAAATATGCCCCTGTGTATCCTAAGTAGCACACTTCAGGGACAAATCCTACATTGAATAAAATAATAGTGATTTTAACTCAGAAGAGCATCTGTTAAATTCTTCAGCACTGTTTTCGACCTACAATTAGCATTCTCTGCAGCTAAAATTATTTTTAGATGTATTACACACCTCATACAAAGCAGGCTTGATTACTCGTTTCAGGAACGTTAGTTCCAGACTGCCTTATCTGATCACGGGATGTGTGGTGCAATTCAGACATTTTGGGGGTTTGGGGGGTTTTGTGTTCATTTACATTACTCTCTTCTCAAGACTGCTTCTCAGTCTGATCAATGCAATTGTTATGATTTAATTATCATCAGAAGATGACTTTTTCCTGTCTATTTGAGTAGCAATGCTGCTCCATTAAATTATTCTACATGGGGTAGGGATGCCTGCAATTATCTGTGCACACTGGACTTGCAGCTCTCACAAATTTTAGCTCATGTGACCAGAACTATGCAGTAGGGTCATCAGTGTTTCACACTATCCTACTCAATATTCCTCTGTTATATCCTGATGTGCTTCATGTTGATCAGTGAGAACACATACTTTCAGGTTGTTATGCATCCTGACTATTGTACAACATGTATTTTCCCATCCTCGCACTTCCTGGGCATGGCTTACAGATCTTGTTGCCAAACGTTTCTTGGTCATCGACTTCAACTGCTTCTGCTACTCAATCATCACCTTATTTACAAGTGTCCCACTTCACATCTGGGACTGAGCATTTGTTCGCTTTCACCATTGTTGCTAGCTATTGTGATGTCTTGGACCCTTAGCCCACATGTAACACCAAGGATGCACACAAACACATAGTTGTGGTACTGATAAGTGGTCTTGAGAACGTGTAATCTGGCTCTTTTAATGGCAGGGTTACCTGAGTGGTGGCGCCTGTATTGGATGGGTGTGGGGTGGGTGTAAAGGCCAGCCCTCAAGGGAGAGGCTGATAACTTGTACATGTTGAACACTAGAACGTGTCCAGCAGGACACTACATTCCTCCAAAACCTTATTAAAAAACAAGACAAAGGCCAACCTGTGCGAATGAATGAACACAACAAAACTTAGTCTCACAGTCTTGAGAGGCAGTCAGCAGGACATCAGGTGACAGGTGCAAAAGTGAGCTTCTGAACATCTCAGCACCCATCCATAGTTTAACTTGCCTCCCCTTGGCCTGAAAACTGTGTAGATTATGTCTGGGTCCTTTGACACCATATCAGTTGGGCGACAGTCCACCTATGTGATTTTCATCAGTCTGGCCTGCTCTCGCTTTCATGCAGTTGGTGCTAAAAGTTCAAACTTGGTGCATCAGGAGCTTCCGTGGAACCAGCTGTGGAGATTACTCCTGTAGTAGTCCTGACTCTGTGAATGCATGCCTTGTCAGGACTGGGATGGCATTGACCTTCCTCTGAAGCCGTGATGCCTCCTGGTTCCCTGTCGGTTGGAGCAGCTTCTACACAATCTCTCATACCAACATACCTTTGACAAGGAATGTCCTTAAAGCCCTCCTCATTGGGATGCCACAAGACGGCATGGACTGTGGAGGGCTGCTTCAGGATATCCGACACAATCACAGCTGAGTCATTTGTGTGAACTGCAATGGTGTATACATGGTCGGTGTGCTTACCAACTGGACCCAGGTATGGGTGGGCTAGCAGATAGTCTCTGGACACTTGGACAACCACGTTGCCAGGGGTGTTTCGCCTGTCTCTGGATGTTTGTGGGCATAAGGCTCCACCCTGGTGACAAGATGCTCCTTCATTGGATCGGGTGGTGCACATGGCAATAGTGGTGTGTTTGCCATTAGACGACCTGAACGACGTGGCAATGCCTTGCATGGACTAAGGGTGACTGGAAAGACTTCGCAGCCATATACCTCTGAGTATTTTCTGGTGCAGTTCTTCTCCTGTGAAATGTGCAGCTGCGGGCTGGGATGCCATCTGTCTCAAGCAGCCAATGCTTGGGAACTGAAGGTTGCACTGGGAAGCGTGGGGTAGAGAAGAGGTTTGTGCATGCTGGCATCTTATTTTCTCCTATTGAGCTTTCACCAAGGATGTTGCTGCACCTATGTGGCTGACTTGTGCTGCTCTTTCTCTCCTCTCCTTTTCATTCCTTTGTCATGATGTGGTATTGTGCCATGCTCTCTTTTTGCTTGCTGTGTGATGTGGCTTACATCCACATGTCAGATTTCAAAAAGAAAGAGAGTACCCTCTGGACCCACAGGAACTGGGTAGAGTATAATCAAAAAATAGAAAGTGTTCCCCGGGTTTTGTTTATTATTGGGGGAAGCAATTTTTCACCATGCACCCATTTGGATTGGTGTCACTACAACGCGGTTTATAACAACGCATTCCGTTACATCGGAATTTTTACAACGCAGGATCCATTACATCGGATGCCATTACAACGCATGGCATTACATAGCAGATGCTATTACAACGCATGGCATTACATCGTAAGTATAGGTAAGTATACCTTTTTAAAAAAAAATTTATTAAGTTAATTTAATTAATTTCATGTAATTAATTTAATTAAAATACATTTTAAAATAGTAATTAATTTTATTTAATAAATTTAAATCTATTTATTTAAATTAATTTTAATAAAAATTGTAATTAATTGTATTTATTAATATAATGAAATTAATTTAATTTAAATATTTTTTTAATTGTAATTAAATTAAATTATTTAAAATAATGTATTTAATTTAATTATTTTAATTAAGAAATGTAATTAATATAATATAATTAATTTAATTTAACCTAAAAACACCCCTGTACCCCAAAACCCAAACCCTACCCTGAAACCTAAAAACACCCCTGTACCCCCAAACCCAAACCCTACCCTGAAACCTAAAAACACCCCTGTACCCCAAAAACCAAACCCTACCCTGAAACCTAAAAACACCCTTGTACCCCAAAACCCAAACCCTACCCTGAAACCTAAAAACACCCCTGTACCCCAAAACCCAAACCCTACCTTGAAACCTAAAAACACCCCTGTACCCCAAAACCCAAACCCTACCCTGAAACCTAAAAACACCCCTGTACCCCAAAACCCAAACCCTACCCTGAAACAAACACCCCTGTACCCCAAAACCCAAACCCTACCCTGAAACCTAAAAACACCCCTGTACCCCAAAACCCAAACCCTACCCTGAAACCTAAAAACACCCCTGTACCCCAAAACCCAAACCCTACCCTGAAACCTAAAAACACCCCTGTACCCCAAAACCCAAACCCTACCCTGAAACCTAAAAACACCCCTGTACCCCAAAACCCAAACCCTACCTTGAAACCTAAAAACACCCCTGTACCCCAAAACCCAAACCCTACCCTGAAACCTAAAAACACCCCTGTATCCCAAAAACCAAACCCTATCCTGAAACCTAAAAACACCCCTGTACACCTGTACTTATTTTAAAAATTATTTTAATTAATATAATAAATAATAAATTAATAATATTAAAAAACATAAATAAATATATTTAATTATAATTAATATTAATAAAATAAAAAAAATTAAATACTTACCTATACTTACGATGTAATGCCATGCGTTGTAATAGCATCTGCTATGTAATGCCATGCGTTGTAATGGCATCCGATGTAATGGATCCTGCGTTGTAAAAATTCCGTTGTAAAAGCCTCCCGTTGTAAAAGTTGCGATGTAACTGTGCATCACCACCCATTTTTATCCTCTCACTAACGCATTCAGTCTCGGCCGTTTCCGCCTATTTGTTGTGACCCCTTACACTAGTAGAACCACAACAGCAAATTAAATTGGCAAAGGACAGTTTATTGCATTAAAAATATTTAGTAAAAAAAGAGATTTTTGTATCATCAAAAACCACATACATTCACAATTGCACAATATCATAAATGAACATTCTTTCTATTTAATACAGTGCCTAGTGCTTATTGATCAATACATCAGTACACAATGTTAATAAAACAATTTTTAAAAACAACAAATGTAACCGATTAAAAGTCCCCTTAGGGTTGTCGATGCGTTTCGGTGGATAAGGCACTGGGCCCCACCTTCTTCAGGACAAAATACAGAACATGGATCTGTAGATAAAAGAATCCAATATCAGAAAATATCCTCAAGTACAGTTTCATGTTTACATGACATTTCTTTTGTCTTTTATACATCCCTGCCTTTTTTTTGCTATTTTGTGGTTTTACTTTATCAAGCCTAGAGGTGTTGGTCCCCCTCCCTCCAGGTTACTTGTCTCACTAAACATGTACAGTCCATATATATCAATTGTTCTAGATTGTGTTAATCAGAGGGCACACTCAATCCACATTCACACTTCCCCCTCATTATTATTTATTTCTCAAGTTGCATACCTGAAAAAAGATCTTGATCGTATCCTTAAATTAATTGGGATACGTTTTCCTTCCTGATTCTTGTTGGAAAGAAATTCTTATGGTCAATATCAATCAATTCACGACCTGTAAATAGACATTAATTCAGTATCTACTTACTCTTATTTAGAAACTCTTTTTATGAAAAAGCGACATATATCTATATATGTACTAACTATAGAACACACCTCAGCTTTCTTATAGTTGTTTATACGTCGGTGTACTTTTGGGAGTTCTCGTTACCTTCTTTCTTGTTTTTCCATTTAAAGCTTTATTGCTGAAGAGGGAAACAAAGTGTTTTAACCACCTTTGTCCTATTTAATACCCACTCTGTAAAGAAAGAATTATCTCAATGTGGTAAGCACTCACCTTATCTATTTTGCTAAATTCCAATATATTTGGTCCTTCTTTATTTTAGGCCACTCTCTTTTTAAAAACACGCTTTTTCAATTATTCGTTTGTGCTGTAGATAGGACACATCAAAAAGAAGAAGAAAAGCGAGCCATGAGTCACCTTATAGTACGACTCCCTATTCTTATGTTGCTTTAATGCATGTATTATCTCACCTTTTGTACTTATGTTGGGCGTCTTTTTAAGAATAGGTCTATCGTTTTTCTCCCGTTGACTCTATAGCCTATATAGGAAAAATATGTATTTTGTTAGAGATGCGCTGTCTCATGTGTTTAGCGTTTTGAATTACGTTTTTTAAGTTTTTAAATTACAATATCTCCATCATTGTGGGTAAGATCACTGATTTGGACTGCGTGTTATCTGACTAGTTATTGCAATTATATTGATCTGGTTTAATGTACCCGTGCCTTTCTTAGTTAGGAGCGTATTTAAAAACGGACCGCAGTATAATCAGGATCATGCTATGTGTTTAGTAAAGCACATTCGCAGAGGTAAAGAATGAGAGCCAAGGAACTACCGTTCGTTGCAAACCCCCTCTCCCTCCAGCTTCAACATTATTGCATTCTCTGATGTTGTTTAAGCTTCCTTAGTCAGAATTTGGAAGTACTGCTAAGTATTCATTTACGTTTATGATTAAGAACCCGTGCACCTCCTTATCGGTTTGACTCCCTTAATTATACCTGTGTGGCTTATTGCCTTAAGGTTAGCCGACATACCTCATGGTCTTTAGGTCTATTCCTTCCACCGGTCTCTTTTCTCGTGTGAGGATGATGATAAAGGGACGGTCACATTTCCGGTCTTCATTTATACTTCCGGGTTGGATTACGGTCATGTGACATAAGTGTTCTGAGCGCCATATTGTAGTGTGGTTGTATCGGGGATCATTTAGTTATTTACTTACTCCCTCTTTGTCACAGATCAAAGCAAGATAATACACTTAAACTTGCTTATTTTACAGAACTGCGCATTATATTTCCACATATTGAAACTACTTGTTTTTAAAAAAAAACAGTGATATTACTTATTTTGGGAGTCATATTTTACTATAATTATTAAATAGGTGTAATACGTTCATGACCGTTAGTTGAATATAACTATGCAGTAACCAGTCCACATTTGGTCATATATTGAAAAGCTACTACTAAGCTCATTCTCTCAATGTTTGTGTTCCCACTTCTGTGGGTCTAATCATGTGGTAAGAATTAACTCTTCGGGCACTGTGTAAGAAAAACACTCTTTCGCCTGATGAGTGTTGTTCTCCCTGCATATTTTTATATTATGTGCCTATGTTCCTCTCCTTTCTTCATGCATCCTACTGTTATTCTATCACTATATTTAGGTTTAGTTATTCGCAACTGCCCCACCATCTCGCTGCTTTTCGCTGTCTCCCCTGCAGTGCTCGTTTCTCGCTCTTTTCCCGTCCGCCCACCTCGGCTAGGCAGAGCTGACTGCGTGGCGGATTCGTGGCCCCAGAGGAGACGTTGTGTGAGGGAACAACAGGGAGTGTCAGGATAGGAGGCCTATGGCTGAGGAGACCACCATCGCCAGCAGAGGAGGAGTAAGTTTGCTGCTGCTGCGGTGAGTCACGGATGTAGCGGATGGTGGAAAGAGCCTGAACCCTGAGCCCTGCTGTAGAGCCCCCTGAAGAGATGTTGTAAGGCGGTATGAAGGTGTGAAGGTGTGAGAAGGGCGCTGTCCCACCCCCATTGGAGTCTGATTAATTTTGGTTCGGGTGTCGATAAAGGTTTTTTTTTTTTGACTCTCAGGGGAAAAAACACATCACAGTGGTGAGTGTGGAATAGGGTCTGTAGCGCTGGTCTAAGGTGGTTTGAGGTGCATTTGGACCAATCAAAGCTAGTATGTCAGCAAAAGTGTGAATCAAGCAGGCCAAGGTGGGGAGAGGAAAGGAATTTCTAAAAACTGGTCAGTCACCACCAACGCATGTACTTGTATCTAAGGGCTTGAGAAAAGGGAGAAGAATGCACAGCAAGGAATGGATTTAAAAGCTAGAGTGCTAGCATTAGCAGAGAAGAATAGACAAAATGCCTCTGCAAAGTCTCTGGAAGAGGAAGAAGAAGAAGATGATGAAGAGGCAGAGGCACTGTCTGAACTGTCGGCAGATCTAAGCATGTTGGCTGTGGGTGACGAAGAAGGCAAAGGAGGCGACGGAGGCGGAAAGGAGGACGAATTAGGGGACACTCTGAGTAGAGGGGAAGAGAACCTGCTAAACTCTAAACAATATCCCCTTTTCAGGAAGCCGCTGGCGGTTCGGGGCAAACTTACCAGCACCCCACAACCAAGCCGGGTGGAGCAGAAGGTGAAAGGACAAGTGGGAGAGAAAGGCATATAGGATGTGCAAGGTCAGAACCTGCCACTTACCCCCGAACAAGCCCTGTCAGCTCAAATCATGAACCCACCGCCACAAGCAAAGTCAGATACAATGCCAGAACCTATTGATCACGTTGATCTTACAGAAAATAGTACAGTTCTCCTTGTAAATGCACCTCTCTCTGTCCAACTGATAAACCTGGAGACTCAGGAAGTTCAGGAGACTCGATTACCCCAACAGATGCTGCAAAAGAGAGATGGGGTAGAGGTATTACCCGATAAGCTAGCTTCTCTACCTGAGTCAGAACCAAACTCAGGGCTAGGAAAAGGAACATGCCTGCCCCCGGGGGTTGTGGAAAATCTTGGAGAGAAAGGAGGCGAACAGGATATTTCAATGCAAGAAAGGCTAATAACTATTCATTAAGGGATCTGAAAAAATCACAGGCTTTTCAAATATCTCAGCTACATAGTAGATTGACAAAGATGGAGGAGAACCTAGGCAACCTGCCCAGAAGAGTTGCAGAGGCAGATGCTCGGGAATCAACCTTGGAGGACACCATCACCTTCATGCAGAAGGATCTCCAGGTGTTGAACAGAAATAAGTTACAGATGGAGTCAAAACTACAAGACTTAGAAAATTACAATAGGAGATCCAACCTGCGCCTGGTGGGAGTATCGGAGGGGTTGGAGAGCGCTGAGATGGTGAAATGGACAGAGTCCTTGTTGAAAAAAGCAATACCTGAGTTAGAAGGTGATATAACAATTACGAGAGCCCATAGGGTACCTGCACATAAACCCGCAAATCTTAAATATCCATGAACCATCTTAATGAACTTCTCAGACTATAGAATTAAAGAGCAAATCTTAAATATGGCAATATCAAGGAGAATATTTAACACTGATGAAGTCAAAAACTTTAAAATCTTCTCAGACATGTCAGCTGCCTCAGCCCACATACGGAAGGACTTTATTAAAATGATAGACTCTTTCAAGGCCAAAGGTGCGCAGGCAATGATTGTGCAACAGTCCAAACTAAAAGTGATTGCCAAAGGACATTTTTTTATCTTCACGGACACGCAAGAAAACCAAACACTTTTGGAAGCTCTTAATTCAACATAAGGAAAGGAGAATTATTGAAGAAATCCAGAGACTTGGAGGTCTATTCTGAGGGGTGGAGGCAAGGTGAATCAGGAAACGCGACAGGATGCAACAAGATGGCATCCAACAAGAAGCAGGAGAAGGAGGGAACGACAGTGGGACAGTTGGGGTTTTCGTTCCTACTAGAGAGGGTGGAGTGGGGGGAGGTGGAGGGGTGAAGCAGTGAAAAAAAGAGAGTTCACAGATAAAAAAAAATTATTTATGCTTAATAGGAATCTCTTTATTTCCAGGAAGACGAACAATGCTGCTAAGGAAAGGTGTTTCTTTGACGCACTGTATTTTTTATTTATTTTTTGACTTATGAATGGTATATTTTTTCCCAGTATGCTGCTCTAATAGCTGCGCAATTTGCACTTTAAGCATCTCTTGCACATCTGCTATGTCAAACTGCACGATTTGCACATTAATGCTATTTTTGCACAATTGCTATAAGATCTAGGCTGGCTGGCTTGGCTTAAAATTTGCAAGATTTGCACTTTAAATAGTATTTTTTCTTCTGTGTACAGCTGACCTCACAACTGCGCAATTTGCACGTTAATGTTATTTTGCACAACTACTATAGTGTTTAGACCAAATGTATTGGTTCAATACCCGCGCAATTTGCACAATCAAAAATGTACTTGTTTTTTAGAGCATGTAGCAGTTATTTATTGTGGTTTTAGTCTTGTTGAAAATTTGGTAGGGAAAAGTACCTCGCACATTTTGCACACATTGCACTTTAAAATATCCCTTTTGCACATAGAGAACAAAATTGCGATTTATTGGATATTACCTGTAACCTGCGGATAAAAATAGGCAATGATTTTCTCTTCTTTAGTACAATATGAATAGCAATAAGGTGACAGTCTTGTCTTTGAACGCAAATGGTTTGAACAACAGCCGTAAAAGGCAAGCTATAGAGAGCTGGCTAAAAGGTCACCACCCTGATGTGATATTTATTCAAGAGACACATCACAGGGCCTTAGCAGATTCTAGTAAAATGTTTACAAATTCGGTGGGTTATTCTTTTTCATCTGTATCAGGGACGGCACAGAGGGGTGTGAGTATCTTTATAGGGGTGCCGCTCGCAGCCTTTGGGGATAATCCTGTGGAACTTTGCATTTTTTAAAACGCTTTTAACTTGCTGCCTTGCTCTCTGCTTCCTGATCGACGAGGACCCAGGACACAAGCGGACGCTGCCGGGGCCGGGACTGCGAGACCCAGGGTGCCCAGCGCTTGAAGATCTTAGCGCACCTGGTGTCTCTTCCCGCCCCCAGCCCACCGCCCTTCATTGCTCATACCGGCTACTTAAGGCTCGCGGCCCCCGCTTCGCGGGAGCCGCTCGCAGCCTTTGGGGATAATCCTGTGGAACTTTGCATTTTTTAAAACGCTTTTAACTTGCTGCCTTGCTCCCTGCTTCCTGATCGACGAGGACCCAGGACACAAGCGGACGCTGCCGGGGCCGGGACTGCGAGACCCAGGGTGCCCAGCGCTTGAAGATCTTAGCGCACCTGGTGTCTCTTCCCGCCCCCAGCCCACCGCCCTTCATTGCTCATACCGGCTACTTAAGGCTCGCGGCCCCCGCTTCGCGGGGGCCGCTCGCAGCCTTTGGGGATAATCCTGTGGAACTTTGCATTTTTTAAAACGCTTTTAACTTGCTGCCTTGCTCTCTGCTTCCTGATCGACGAGGACCCAGGACACAAGCGGACGCTGCCGGGGCCGGGACTGCGAGACCCAGGGTGCCCAGCGCTTGAAGATCTTAGCGCACCTGGTGTCTCTTCCCGCCCCCAGCCCACCGCCCTTCATTGCTCATACCGGCTACTTAAGGCTCGCGGCCCCCGCTTCGCGGGAGCCGCTCGCAGCCTTTGGGGATAATCCTGTGGAACTTTGCATTTTTTAAAACGCTTTTAACTTGCTGCCTTGCTCTCTGCTTCCTGATCGACGAGGACCCAGGACACAAGCGGACGCTGCCGGGGCCGGGACTGCGAGACCCAGGGTGCCCAGCGCTTGAAGATCTTAGCGCACCTGGTGTCTCTTCCCGCCCCAACCCTCCTATTTTAACGCAGTGGTGAGCGCGCACGCGGGACGCGCGCGGGACATAGCCCGGGGCTAAGCCCGGGCAAAGGGCGGGCCCTCTGAGGCCCTCCGAGGACCGAAAGGACTGGACTGGCCGCAACCCCTTGCAAGTGTTATAAGATTGTTGTTGTTGTCACTGATGAGCTACATTTTATATGGGATGTCATTGTTTAGTTTCTAGTATTACTGAGTGTACTAGCTTTATTGTAGTAATATTTAGCATTACAGGGGTTGTTAATTAAGTATCGGTCCTTTTACCATCAGACTAGAGTCCCTCTTGATAGTTACTTGCTGGTGTAATACAATGTCATCACGTAAAACCAGAAGCCAGGCGGTGGCGGGGATAAAAAATATAAAATCCAAAAAACTTACTAATACCTTGGATAGTTTTATCCTTCGCACTAACACTCTAATTGATGAGGGTATTATATTGATGGAACGGAGGGTTTCTCAAGATTTGCTCCAGGCCAAAAGATCGTCATTGGGTAATATAGCCCTGGCTTGTACTCCGAATAAACATTTGCGTTTATCGGATACGCCCCATTCATCAACCACTCTTGTGACCCCAGCATTGACTATGGCCCAGCCTCAATGTATAAATGTATCTCCGGTATCTATATTACCAGTACCCACAATTGAGTCTGTCACCCTCACTACTCCCATGGTTACCTCTGCTATTATACATACAGACCCTCCAGAGTTAGAAGGGCTCCCTGTAGTAGGTACAATATCCTCCCTAAAATCATCTGTCATAGAGGTGCTTAGTGATACCGTAGTCAATCAAAATACTTTACCCTGTATGGGGAATACAGTCGGTGTGGGAAATGGTTCACAGGAGGGAGGGATAAGTGTGAATGCCCCAGTTAATTCTGCTAGGCCACATCGAGTATCCCACCCCCTGCCCCTAGAGTTACCTGACGTAACTGCATCTGACACTAGCTTGGCTAGTATTCTTGATAATGGTAGTCCTGATGAGTCTGTCGAGAGTGAAGAGGATGAGGATGCGCCCTTTTTTGATTCTCTAGCGGCCCTTATTAGGTCCTTGCTCTCGCCCCTGGAAGTTAGACTCCAGGGTATAGAACACCAACTCGGAATTATATCAAAGGAGCTGAATTGTAAGGGGGTAAAAGCAACCCAAGTAATCCAGAAGAATACACCCGGTACATCAGGAACCCCATTGCCATTGGTCAAGAATCCCTCAATAGCACCCATCCAACAAACCAAGACCTGTCCATCCGTTACTACTGTACAGAAGGTTGGTAAAGTGGTCACTAAACAAGCTTCTGCAGATGTTAACAAACCTCCGGAAAAAGCTAGTTCTACCGCTCCAAGCGCTAACCCGCACCCACCCCCTGTGAAGACACCAAGGGTACGGCGGAATATTAGCTTACCGTCCGATGCCTGCCCATTTGTGATAGTGTTAACGGGTGTCCCTGAGCTTACCCCAGATATCTCTGAAACATTCTGGGGCCTTAAAAACAAAGTTTGTCACTGGTTGGATAGGAATTTTCCACCCCCTCCCAATATTAATAAAAATATCCTTATGGTAGAGAGAGCTCCATGGGTGGGAGAGAAAAAGAAACACCTCAAAGGAGATTGTGTGGTGATTACATTTGAAGACCCTTGTATTGTAGAGTTTATCTGCTCTGGGCATTGCCGTAACAATGACTCTGAGATCCTTGTCAAACCCTTGTCATACTTTTATATGCCCGCGGGGAAGCATGATAATAGATGGAGTTGGTTAAGGGCTACCCCACATGAAAATGGTTGGAGGAGATTTGAAACCCAAGGGAACCAACGTTCCAACAATTGGGGAGGGGCTGGAAACGGTGATTGGCAAGAAGTCCGAAGAGGAAGAGGTAGAACATATAATGGTGGAAATAGGCTTAAGGAGGGATGGTTGGGCCCACAGCTGGATTACCCCATTCAATGTTATAATCGTTTCAATGGCCTGGAGGAACTCGATTGACTTACTAACCAGCACATCGAGCGATTGGGTAGTCGGGTGGCGCATGTTTTACCTGGAGATCAAGTAAAACCGCCTGTAGATAGAGTGGCTATTGTAGACTCCATCAGTAAAGGTACAGTTATTATTGAACCCTTGGTTGTAGCCGGTAATTGTATGCAGGATATAGTTTCTACAGGTCAAATGGAACCTAAGGCCCCGGGTCCTCTTATTAATATTTTATCATGGAATATTGCAGGTTTAAAGAAAAATTTAGCAAATCCTGATTGGAACACTTTCATTAACAATTTTGATATTTGCATGTTTCAAGAAACGTGGTGCCTATCCCCCGAATACATGAATGGTTATTCTACCTTTTATGTTCCAGCTGTTTCATTGGGAAGAGGGCGCCCTTCTGGTGGGTTACATATCTGGGTGAAAACATCTTTGAACTGTAGTGTTACCCTTAATAAGTATGTTTCTAATGACATCTTGCACATTACTTTAAAGAACAGTGTAGGGGGCTATAGTTATGAAATCTTCTGTATTTACGCTAGAGGTCTCCAGGGAGGGCTCGCTTCCCCAATATTGGAATTGTTGGACGTGGAGTTATCAAACCTCCCGCCCAGATCTAAAATACTGGTCGGGGGAGATTTTAACTGCACGTTCGAACCTCTAGATGTAGAAGAAGTATTGGGACCCAACGTAATGGAAGGTAGACAAAGCATACCCCGCTAAATCTTAGCCCAATTAAGAAATGGTCATCGAGAGTTATCCAGTTGAATGCCCTGGTGTTAGATTATAATCTTTGGGCTCTTAATGGCCGTACAGAGTCAGATCGCGCAGGAGCGATGACCTTTAATAGGTTGGGGTGCCCCTCTCGTATCGACTACATCCTCTTAGATGAATATTCCTGGCCCGATCTAATTGACTTGGTGGTTAGGGAGTCCTCCTATAGCGACCACAACCCCTTATGTATGCAGCTTAAGTGGGTACGTGGCCGAGATCCCAGTCGGGTAACTGAGATGATAACTAAAGAAGTCATCCTTGTAAATAACAATCGGAAGCTAAAATGGAATGTCGTCAAATGTGATGAGGGGAAGCTTCAAAATATTAAGGATTTAGTATCTCAAGAAACCAGTAGATTGACAGCTCTAGCCTTCTCCTCAGTTAATGTAGTTGGTCCCAGTTTGTCGGTCTCCTATAGTAATTTAATAAGTAAATTAGGAGCCCACTTTTGTAAGAAGCCAATGGCAAAACCCCGATTTAATGGTATTAAACCCATAAGTAATCCATGGTACACGAGTAATTGTAGAACCAAAAGGAAAGCAATTACTAAAGCTATACGAAGCAAGGATTCTGTGGCCGTACGGGCGGCCAGGAAAGATTACTCAAGTAGTATAAAATCTGCAAAAAGAGATTGGGAGGAAGAGCACTGGCAACAGCTGAAGGAAGCAGCACGTGGGAAAAATGCTGTTATTTTTTGGAAATTAATTAACGCTCTAGATAGCAAGGGAGCAGGACCCATTTTAAATCATATTACGGATCAGGAATGGTATTCCCATTTTTTAAAATTGTACTGCGAGGATAGCTTGGATAGCTCTATATCAACATCAGCTACTATCCCCGAAAGTATGCCTTGTGGGAATTTGACTCACAATATAGACTCATTTTCCCAGAGAGAAGTATTAGATGCTATCTCTAAATTATTGCCCGGGAAGGCCCCAGGCCAAGATGGCCTCCCAGGGGACATGTTAAAATACGAACCAAATGTGTGGGCTAAGTATATATCGTGCGTGATGAATCTGATCCAGGCTGGTCACCCTGTTCCTGATTCCTGGAAAGGTGCCGAGGTGATAACTATTTATAAAAAGGGCGAAAGGGATGACCCCTCCAATTACAGACCGATAAGTCTGATAGACATTATTCAGAAGGTGGTTGGTGGGTGATCATAAACCGCACAGAATCTTGGCTTGTGGATAAAGGCATTTTGTCCCATTTCCAGGCCGGGTTCAGAAGCAATATAGGTGCAATAGATCAGGTCTTCAGATTTTGTGCAGTCTGTTGGAAGTCAGTGTTAATTACAAAGGGCAGTCTATACCTGGCTTTTATAGACTTGAAGACAGCATTTGACGTCATTCCACGGACTAAGCTCTGGTCGGTCCTTTCCGATATGGGTTTTCCTAGTTACCTCCTACAATTTATTATTAAACTCCATGAAGGGAATTATGCTAGGATCCGCTGGGGATCCCAGGGCCAACTGACTGAGAAGATTCCGGTAAATAGGGGAGTGAGACAAGGGTGTGTGATGGCTCCAACTTTGTTCTCCCTCTTTATCAATGGGGTGGTAGATCATTTGAGGGAGGACCCTGCTGATGCCCCCGTCCTTGCAGGAGAGAAAACACCCACTCTCCTCTTTGCCGACGATACCCTTCTCATGTCTAAATCCCCCATGGGTTTGCAAAAACTGCTTGATCGTTTTTGCAGCTTTTGTAAAGATAGGGGGTTGTCAATAAATACTTCGAAAACAAAGTTGATGGTGCTAACTACTAAAAAGAAACACAGGAAGGTAAAACTCTTGTTGAATGGCACCTCGCTGGAGGTGGTAGAAGAATTTGATTACCTCGGAGTAAGACTTTGTAATAAGCTGAGTTGTCTGCCCATATCGCTAAAATGGTTTTAAACCTCAAAAGGGTTGCAGGAGTAATTCTTAAGAACCAGCGACGATCCATTAGTAGACCTATAGCCCCGACCCTGGCAGTTTATGAAGGGAAAGCATTGGCAGCGGCAGTTTATGGTTCAGAACTTTGGGGGGCGGAAAATACAAAAGCTTTAGTAGTGGCGGAAAATAAGTTCATTAGAGACATGGTTTCGCTACCTTTATCGTCCCCCTTGAAACCTTTATTTCTAGACCTGGGTAAAAAATCGATAGTTGATCTGGTGCAAATTCGCCCCCTGTTATTTTGGGTTCGTCTTAGAAGGACCCCAGAACTTTTTAACTATGCCAAGGTTTTGGATGAGCTGATTAGTTTGAATATATCCAATAAAATTAAATGGCTGAACAATTTAAAGAGGCTTGTGAAATCTATAGGTCTGGAGGAGAGTTGGATTTCACAAATGCCACCCCCAAAATCAATTGTTAAAAAACTTTATTGGGATTGGGTTGTTGCAAAAGAACTCAGGAATCCAAAGTGGGGCCATCTAACTAGTACCTTCCTTGACCACAAGCCTCTTAGAAAGTTAGAGCCTTTTTTGGACTATATCCAGGTCCCTCGCGATAGAACACTGTTTCTGAAATTCAGATATGGTATTTTACCCCTTAACACATTCAAAGAAGGCTGGAAGGGATATAGAGGAACAGCGATTAAATGCCCAGGTTGTCCCTGCCCGAAAGAATCATTGGGCCACTTCCTATTTGCATGTGTAGCTTACAAAAAACCAAGAGATAGGTGGTTGAAACCCGTTTGTAGGAATTTAGGGGTGAGGGAACATAGATTAGCCATGCGTATCATTCAAACCAATGTCATTTCAATGTACATGGTCTGCGGGGTGGCTAAATATGTGGCGAATGCTTGGTTCATCAGGTCAAAACATTTGCCCATTGTCTGAATTATTTTTATGTATAGCTTATTTGGATACTGTATATTGTACTTTTATGAAACTTGTTTCGAATAAAGTAATTTCAAGTTATAGGCAAACAGTTTCACATTGAAGGCTCGCACTCAGATAGGAGTGGTAGATGGGCATTCTTATATGGGAAAATAAATCAGACAAATATAATACTTGCTACAATCTATGCACCAGTTTTAGATGATCCACTCCCTATCTTACAACTAAAGCAAGCGCTGACAGGTATACCTGGTCAAATAATATGGGGAGGTGATTTTTATTTTTTACAAAATCCCAAGGTCGATTACACTGAAAAAGATCGGAGACAAAATAAACCACAAGTTGCCATAGCCTTGCAGGGATGTAAGACAGATCTAGATATATTCGAAAACTGGCGTTGTAAAAATCCGCTTAAGTGTGAATATTCTTGCCACTCAGCAAAATATGACTCATCATCCAGGTTGGATTTTTCCTTAACCGCACATAGTCTCCAAATTAGTAAATACGAGCATTTAGTAAATGCATTTTCTGATCACCCGCTTATTAAAATGGAAATAATTATAGGCAAGACAGATGAAGAGGTATCAAGAAGATGGTACTTCAATAAGTTAAATCTAACAGAGCAGCAATGGTGTGTAGAAATCGAGAATGAGATAAGGGACTTTTTTAATATAAATAAAGGGTCAGCCCCAATTAATATAGTGTGGGATGCTTTTAAGGCCACATTAAGAGGCTTAATCACCTCCAAAGATATACCAAAATAGAAGATTAAAAGGAAGGAGAGAATGGCATTACAAACCAGATTGACCCAGGAAAATCAAGACTACTATAGAAATAGGACCCCATCCACTAAACAAGAGGTACTTAACGCTAAAATAAAAATGAGGGAATTCTATTATGAATTAGGGGATATGGCTAGTAGGCTATACCTGCAGCAAAACTATGAAGAGAGTGAGTATACGGGGAGACTGCTAGTCTGGCAAGCAAAACAAAATCAAGTCCATAATAGAGTTGACTGTATATGTGATAAAGTAACTAAAGTTCGTATGAAGACTCGGCATCTATAGGTGAGGTGTTTTTTAAACATTATAAAGATATTTATCAGACAACCCACCATGTCACATTGGAAACAATCAACGACTTTTTACAGGAATTACAAATTCCAAAGTTAGGAAGTAATTTTAAAGAGCTACTACTAGCGTAATTTACAAAAGAAGAGCTAGATGTGGTCATCAGCTCGATGCCTAATTGCAAAGCCACTGGGGAGGATGGTATCCCAGCGGAATTTTTTAAAGCATCTCTACAATACTCGGTCCTGAATTTTTAACACTTGCCAACTACCTACTACAAGGGGGGGATCCGCCAGCATCTTTTCGTACTGCAGTAGTAGTCAGTATTTTGAAAAAAGATAAAGATAGGGAAAACCTGAATTCCTACAGGCCAATAAGCCTGCTAAATACTGACTACAAAATTGTTACTAAACTGCTGGCAAATAGATTAAAAAAGATGGTAGGATCACTCTTTGGGGCAGACCAGTGCGGTTTTGTGGCAGTGAGACAGCTCTACACCAATACAAATTTTTTACTGCAGGCTTTGGACTTTTTTAGTGTTAATAAGGTGCAGGCACAGATCTGGTTTTTAGATGCCGAAAAGGCGTTCGATCTTGTCTCATGGAATTGTCTCTTTGCGATCCTGGAGAGGTTTGGCTTCCCGAACGATTTTGTATTTTTATTAAAGCATCTTTATAGAAACTCCCAGGCACAGATTTTAATCAACTCAGTAAAAGTAGGGACATGTCAAATAAACAGAGGCACTAGACAAGGCTGTCCCCTCTCCCCAATTTTATTTGCTATATTTATTGAGCCATTGGCAATTGCACTTAGGGGGAAAAGAGCACATACGGCTCCGGATAGAGAAATGACTGATATAAAACTTTATGCCGATTACATTGTTCTTTTTTTGGACTCGAAGACTACCCAGTCAGAAGTTATGAGGGTGTTTGCAGATTTTCAAAGAATAGGCGGGTATAAAATAAATAAAACCAAAACAAAAATCATATTATGCAATTGTGGTGTAAATACTCTGCTATCTGAATTCAGACAGACATATAATACCCGCCCAAAGAGATATCTAGGAATCTATGTATCAGAAAAAGTAGAAGATCTGTATTCATTAAATCACATTCCATTACTGAAAAAGGTGAGCTCTCAGTCAGCACTATGGAATCAGCTCCCGCTATCAATAATGGGGCGGGCTGCGTTAATTCGAATGTCTGTTCTTCCACTTTTTAATTTTCTTTTTAGTGCAGCTCCTTGTGCAATACAGACTTCCTTGTTTAAGCAGATAGATAGTATATTCTCTTCTTTCCTTTGGGAAAATAAGACTCCAAGATTGGCACTTAGCAGTTTAAACTGTTCGGTTGCAGAAGGAGGATTATCTCTTCCGAATATTACAGACCATTATTATGCGACACTTGCATATTACAGTTTTAGGGTTTTTAAGGGAACATAATATCATTGATCCTTCAAGAGTGACCAAGTACCCTAAGAAAGTACGCTATAAGACCTTACAATGGCTACTTAAAGAAAAAGCCCAGTTTCTGGCATATTATGATATTTTAAGTATTAATAACTCAACTAGACTAACATATACACAGGAGAAATGGATATTTTGGATAGGAATATATTGAGATTGTGGAAAGCAAACGGGTACGACAAGATCCAGGATTGTTTTTAGGGGAATTGCTGGAAAACATGGGAAGAGATCGAGATAGGGCTTCAACATTCTAATATAATTTTAAAATGGTCTTTTATTAGATTAAATGCTATATTGGGAAAGTTAGATATAGAAAAACTACGCAATAAGCCAAGCATTAGCGAAGCCCTTAACATCCCTATACAAAGGAAGATCAGTATCTGGATTAAAATCTTTGCCGAGAACACATCTCTTCTCTTATATGAAAAGATTAGGGATAGATGGAGGAAAAGGGAAGGTATACAGATTAGTAAACCAACCTGGAATAAAATAAATAAATGTAATATGGCTGTATTCCGAGGAGCAAATTTTAAGCGAATGCAATATTATTCGAGATGGCGGATTTATAGAACACCCTCGTTCCTCCATAATATGTATCCACAAATAGAAGATAAATGTTTCTGCTGTGCAGAGAAAGGCACTTGGACACATATTATATGGGAATGCCCCAAGATTCAGAATCTGTGGGAGGAGATTGAGAAATACCTCAGATGTACAATAGATCCCAAAATCTCACTTAATGAATCTATTGCAATCCTGGGTTGCTCTTCCGCCATCTCCACGCATGACGAACGTGTATTCATCGCAGCTTTAATAGCAAGATCTTTAATTCTGCAACTCTGGAAAACAGACAAAAGTACCTACTTTCAATGCATGGAGAGTAAAATTGTCCAAAATACAAGGGATGAAAAAAAAATATGCATTAAGATCAGGAGCAGTGAGAAAATATGAGAAGTACTGGAGTGTGTTTTGAAACCTAGGTTTTTTGATATCTCTGTATTTAAACAAGATCTTAATCACAATCTTTGGAAGGTCTAGGATCTCTTTGTTAATATATGTATTTGATTTAGCACTATGCAATTTAATGAAAATGCTCTTCCCTTTTGACCATGGGAACTGCGATTGTATGATTGTGTTCGAACCTTAGCTCTTTTGATTTCTCTTTGCACTTTACTTAAATAAGATCTTGATCATAATTCTTGGAAGGTCTAGGATTTTATGAATGAATGTATTTAATTCTGCATTTCGCACTTTATTGAAAATGATCGCCACTTTTGACCATAGGAACTGTGACTGCACTGTCGAGTACTTTTAAATCTGTATTTAACTAGTGTGTTTGACAACTTTTGCACTCTACAGTTATGCCAATTGTTGTGTTTCCAAATATGCTAGAACTTTACTTGGGATTCCTATATGTCTTATATTTATGTCTATGAACTCTCAATAAAAAGATTTAAAAACTGGTCCCAGTCTTCACTCGATGCTAATCCCTGTCAGGACCTCCACACGCAACTTCCCCAGTAAGGGGTGCTGACACTTCCACTGCTGAAACCATGGCAGTCTTCCTTGCACTGAGGGCCGTGTCTTTCTTGCTGGCCCAGTTCAACACACTAGAAGGGGTGTGCCTCTTGATTTATATGTGCGCTGCACTGTTTTTGCCCCGGCGACATTGGGGACCATGGGGCTGCTCCTGCAAGTGTGTGGGCCGCTACTGTGTGGGCAAGGCAAAGCTGATGTCTCAGGGAACTATCAGCTTGTTGCTGGTATCAGGTGGCAGAGCAGCAGGGCTACTGCACTTTTTGTAATGGGTCAGTGGGAGTACAGCTACGTCACACTATGCTCATCTCCTCTACGGTGGTTTACCCAGTCTCCAGGGGCTGTTGTGCTAGCAGCAGGCATGGGGCGCCTCATGCGCTGGGTACTCTTCCCCACCAAGGAATTGTGCAGCTGATGGCAGCAAACATGCGGGGTCAAATGTGCTCACCGCCAATGTGGTGTTGTGGGCCCTGAGCCTACATGCCACACCAATGATGCACACAGACACATAGTTGTGGTACTGATAACTGGCCTCGAGTACATGCACTCAGGCTATTTTATTGGCGGGGTCACCTGACCAATGACACCTGTGTTGAAAGGAGTGTGGCGTGGTTGTTAAGGCCAGCCCTCAAGGAAGTGACTGGTAACTTGTTCATGTGGCACACTACAACATGTCCCGCAGGACTTTACAGCTTTGCCTTGTACAGATCCTCTTTCTTTGATCAATCACCTCGGTCAACATAGGCTCTTGTAGGATGCAGCTTTCCTTTCATGTCCTTTTGCCAATGTTACTCGCATTTAAATCTGCAGACTTGGATGTATTGCCTACATTTTCACAACTTTTTAAGTGAATGCCCATCTCCCTCAGGTAGACATAAAGGTGGTTTAGCTATTTATTTATCCAACGACCTCTCCCTACAAGAAATATCTGAAATTAAGATAGCAGAGAACTATCAAATTCTCAGAATAACGGTGAAAAAAAGGTAATTGTATTACCTGGTTAATTTTTATAATAATCTGTCTCCTTTGGATTTCATAAATGTTTTAAATGAAATATCAGTCATTTTAACTTTGCAACGGTCTAAATACCCAATATCTTCTTTTAATGTGATATGGGGCAGTGATTTTAATATTTCTTTGTGTCAAAACTATGATAATGTTAACTGTGGTATTACTGATGATTGCAGGTGCCCCCTAGCTCATTATTCTCATTCTAACCCTCGAAATTGCTTAAATGAACTTCTTGTTTCCCTAGATTTGAGCTTTGCAAACAACCTGGTGACCCCTCCTATAGGTTTTTCACCTACTTTGCATGGGAGAGGTCTATCGAGCGTTATAGACTTTATACTATGTTCATATAACATGCGAGCTCAACTGTCTAATTTCCTAACGGGAGTGGATATTAGCAGCGACCATTATCCTAATAGCCTCACTGTTATAGTCCAGAGTATCCGTCATCAACCCAAGATCCCCAGCCGGCTTAACCAACAGGCTTTGACACTGGCGAAGCAGAATGGCTACTCGGTCAAATGGTCAAAAACAGATCCAAATGTATTATCTACTAATATAATAAAAAAGGCACTCCCTTTAATGGAAAAATGTCTAGATCTGGAGTCCCCAAAAGAACTGATTCTATCTAGTTTTTTAGAGATCAATAAAATTAACAGAGATGAACTTTTCCGTAAGCATAATTCGAACAAATTACAGGTGAATGGCTGGTTTAACCCTCAATGTCATAAGGCCCTATCACTCTTAAAGGAGGCTCTACGCAATCCCATAAGAGATCCTCCCGTCGTTAGAAAATTAAGGAAAGAATACAATCTGGCCATTAAGAATTGCAGACGGGAAATTAAAAAGGATCTTTGGGAACAACTTCATGAGAGCAGTCGAACTAAGGACTCCTCTGCTTTCTGGCGAGTGATGAAATCCCCCTTTCTCTCCGAGTCAAGCTCAGTACCTAGGTTAGAAGTGGCAATAACCGCAGAGAGTTGGGTCAATCACTTCTCGCAAATTTTCTGTGCAGATATTTTAACACAATCCGACAGCGTGAAGGCCAGAGATTGTGCTTCTCTCCCTACTAACTCCTACCCCATCCACTTAGCATTTGAGCATAACGAAATTATTACTGCCTTGTCAGCTTCTAAACCAGGCAAGGCGCCCGGCCCAGATGGGGTACCGTTAGATGTTTTTATCCATAATCAGGAACTATGGTCTCCGATCTTGACACGTGTTTTTGAAGCTGTCACATCTTTGGGGCTAATTGACTCCTGGTCCACTTCAATCTAACTCTCCATTTTCAAAAAGGGGGACCGTAATAACCCTGCATGCTACAGGCCCATATCCCTCCTGGATTCCCTAGGCAAAGTGGCCGGTCGGCTGGTCCTAGAGCGACTGCAGGACTGGGCCACTGCTAACAACGTCCTGACCGACTTGGAATATGGGTTTCGGGAGGGATTGGGAACCGTAGAGCAGGCTTTAAATCTCTCCCTTTTTATCGGTAAATATGTTGGGGCCAAGAATGGCAATCTGCACTTAGGGTACGTAGACTTGTCTGCAGAATTCGATTGCGTGTCTCACTCCAAACTCTGGTTGATTCTTGCCGCATTGGGTGTCGACCCCACCCTGGTTACATTTTTACGAAAACTTTATTCTGACGCCTCGGCAAGAGTGAGATACGGGGTGAACGGCGAACTCAAACCATCTTTCGCCGTCACCAGGGGAGTTAGACAGGGCTGCGTCCTGGCTCCCTTCCTTTTCAACCTTTACACCAACGGCCTTGAGCTGGCCCTGTTGGCAGGGAGCCAGGACCTACCATCAATTAACCATCGCCCTATTCCTGCATTATTGTATGCCGATGATTCCGTGCTTATAGCAAGAACCCCTAATCAGCTGCAGCTTCTTCTAAATAATTATTGCAAGTTTATGTCATCTTTGGACCTAACGGTCAATATTAAAAAGACCCTAGTAATGCATATTGGAAATCGGGTTAAGAAGTCAAAATCGATTTTTTGATTTCTTAACCCGATTTCCAAATGACAAGCTGGATTGTACCATTACGTACCCTTTTCTAGGCCTTCTTTTCGATAGTAAAATGTCCTGGAAGCAGGCCATGTGCAGTAGGAAATTAATGTTTCTACGTGCAACAACTGCCCTGACAACTTTCGCGCGTAAACTTGGCAAACCTCCCCCAGAAGAACTTTAAAAAATATATTATGCCAAATGTCACAGTGTGGCAGTCTATGGCGCGAGCGTGTGGGGCTACGCTGCCGTAGAAACTTTACAGGTGGTGGAGAATGATTTTATTAGGTACACACTGGCAATCCCAAAAAGTGCTCCAACCTATGGCAGTCACATTGAATTAGGAATGGACTATATTGTGGATAACATCAAAATCCAGCCCATTCTACTATGGCACCGAGTTTGGCCCACGGAGCAGTATAATTTGACCCGCTCACTCATTTTGGATTGCCTGGGCCTGGCCAATTGGCAAAAAATTCCCTGGCTGGCCTACGTGTGTAACTTCTTTAAGGATTTAAATATGATTACATCTTTTTTAAAGCCGTCACCCTTATTAAGTTTATCAAGGAAAAATTTAAAAATCCTATGTATATCACATCTGAGGGAACTTCGCTTATCTCAGGAAATCACTAAGATCTCTAATATCCAGATCAGCGTTCAATCTACCTTAGGCGTCCAACCCTATCTGAAATATTATTTGAAGGCTCATGAAAAACATCTCCTGACCCGGTTTCGCTTTAATAAATTTTTTCGTATCATTTCCTTTCCGAAAAAACAAGACTGGTCAAAATCCATCACCAAGTGCCCATATGATGATATTTCGGAACAATCCACAATCCATGTTACCTTTTTTGCAGATTTTATGATTTACCTCGAAAGCATTGGATTATCCCCCTATTATTATCAATGGGATCCTTTATCACTTCTTTTAAGACAACAGTAGCTGGCAATCAATATCTTCTCCTCCCCCAATACTTACCTGTGCCCTTAATCACTTTGTGTTCTTAACAAGTATGTTGCCTCCACAGATATCATGTCAAGGTGGTTCTTCATGAACTCCTTATTCAAAAGTAATTCCCTGTTTGGGTAATCCAGGGTCTTCACATTTAGTGAGATATGGTCTCTGATCTAGCCACATGACATCATTTAATCTGCATTGGCACATATCTTTAAACATCATAAAGACATCTTGTTTCATTGCCAACATGCCCTGCAATTATTGTCTCCACCTTAACTATTCATCCAGTTAATCTCAACTACATGAAGCAGTAGGAAGCAAGAAAGCATGATACATAAATATAGTGAAGACCAGGTCAATACTTTGTTGACAATAACATTCTAAAACAATCAACATCATGACTCTCGCTCAAGGAGCTCCTTAACCTATTGGAGCCCATCTGAGCAAGGCAATCTGACTCTTGCGGATAGTTCACACTCTGAAGAGCACACAATGGGTATCACAAGCCTTCTACTTCATGGAGCATAAGTTGGAGATTTCACTTCCCTTGCAAATCAACTTCCATGTAACCACAAGAATGTGTCTCCTTTCCTCCCTATGATTCAGTAATAATCTCACTTCTGTGTAATTTGAAACTCAGAAACAGAGATTGTTCATTGTCAGTGATAGACAAATATGACTTGACAGTCTAAAATGTCTCTCCAAACTTTTCTCTTTTACCTTCCAACCTACAAGAATGTTAAACAGAGCATATATTTCTCATTCAACCTGCCATGATTTCCCAGAAGCAAACACAAAGTTTGGCACTCACCAGCTTTTCCCTTCTCTTTTCTTTACCAGGCTCATTTCATTTTTGCTCTTTCCACTAAGCTCATCAGGCATTTTCTCAATATCTCTTATTCGGATGAGAAAGTATCTTTTAATATCCAGTTATGTTATGTCATGTTATGTGAATTTGTGGGATATAGCTAATCACCTGAGAGGGTATTCAGACGCTGAGTAGGGCAGACCTGAGGGAGGAGGAGGAGATCATGCCTGTTTCTTCTGGAAGAGCCATGTCTTGAGGTTCCATCGGAAGTCCATGAGGGAGGCGGAAGTTCTGAGGTGTTTCAGGATGTTGTTCCAGGTCTTGGCCGTGAGGTATAAAAAGAAGCATTATCTGCTTTGGTCTTCTTCATGTGAGAGAGGTGTGCTCTTGCCTGGGACGCAGATCAAAGGCTTCTGGTGGGTTGGTAGTGGTTGAGGTAGAAGTTGAGGCTGTTATTGAGGTAAGCTGGACCGTTGTTGTGGAGAGCTTTATTATTACTATTATTATTAATATAAACTTAATATAGTGCATGGCTACCCTTAGGCGTCCCAGCGCTGGCTGTGGTCAATAACCGAGAACAGTTTATGCCATATTCTGGATGTGAGATGGTGTGTCAGAGAGCGTACGTGGAGCAGGAGTTTGACGCATTATAAGGGAACATGCGCCCACCCGCTCGTACCCTCTGGGCTCTTAATCCTCTACATCGGTTTGGGAAGGGGGTCCTAAGCATTCTGGCCAGTTCATAGAAGGAGAGGGACTACCTAGGATCATAATCTCTGTTTTATCTCCGTTGAGTTTCAGATATGACTGATCCATCCATGTGGCCACTTTTTCCAGGGAGGTTTCTATGCTGACTGACACCTGCTTTGGGTGGTTAAATGCTACTACTAGCTGGGTGTCGTACACATAGGTTCCTATCTGTACACCGAATGGGAGGACTATCTCCACCAGGGATCGTAGGTACAAGTTGAAAAGCATAGGGCTCAATGAGGACCCCTGCGTCACTCCACACATTAACAGGACCTTCCTCAAGGTACAGTTTCCTTCAAATACTTGTTACGAGTGATCTGTTAGAAAGGATTTGATCCAAGTGAGGGCTTTGCCTGGTACTTCCATTTCTCTGAGTCTCTCAAGGAGGATTTTGTAATTCACAGTATCAAATGCGGCGCTCAAATCGAGCAAAATGATCGCCACTGATCGTCCTTGATCTAAGACTTTCTTTGCTTCCTCCATCACTTTTAGCAAGGCAGTTTCTGTGCCGTGGTTAGGGCGAAAATCAGTCTGCGATGTGTATAGCATTGAGTGCTTTCCAAGTGAATAATTAAACACTTTTTTATATGTTTTTCTATAATTTTGTTGATGAAGGGCAGTAGTGAGTCTGGTTGGTAGTTGCTCCATACCTCTGGATTAAGGTTTTTTTTTTTTTAACAGTGCCATCACCATGGCATGTTTCCATGTCTTGGGCACCTCAGATGTCATAATGGATGCATTTAGTACTTCAGATAAAACTGGTAATATGGTCTCCTTTACTTTATGCATCACATGTACCGGGGCAGCATCAAACGGTGAGCCTGATTTTATTTTGGTAAAAATTTGGGAATGCCTGTCTATATCTAGGATGGGAAATTCTTCAAAGATTACTGGGCCTCCACTCCACTTCTCTGGTTCAGTATCTAAATTAACTGTGACATGGGTTAGTGGGAACATGTTATATGTATATATCCAGAATCATTTTATTAAAACAATGTGCAAATTCCACACATCGCCATGGAGCTGACTCAACGGGCGGCTCAACCTGAGGGCTGTTGGGCAGTTGTTTTGCAATCCTAGCAATTTAGCTGGGTGCGTTGGCTGCTCCATTAATTTTGTCCTCGGAGAATAGCGCTTGAGCACTTCTAGTTTCAGCCTGATAAACTTTAATTGCTTCTCTGTATTTCTGTTTTTTTCTGCCCTATATTGTTTTCTCCATGCCAAATCAAATCAAATCCAATCAAAATCAAATCAACATTTTTTATTTGTTAAGGAACTTCTTCGGAGGTCCACAAAATTCATCAATACAGTAAGAAAGTCAATTTTAAATACAATACAAAGAATATTTCCCTTTTTTCCTAAAATACAAAAATAGATTCAAAAGTATGGTAGAAGGGTGAATGTGCTTTTTATACAGTAATGGCAACTAATAGCAACATTTTAAGTAATCCCTAATAAATAGCCAAAAAAGTTTTTAAAAATTGGAATATCCTATAACAGAACATTTCATTTGGTGGGGATAAAACAAATATTATGGTCTCCCTGGCTGAATGAATAATACATTTAATAAATGATGGTCTTAAAAACAAACGCCTTGCCCTTTGTAATTCCGGACACACAAATAAGACATGATTAAGATCCTGGATTTTAGTATAACATAATTCGCATATTCTCTCCTCTTTCGGGATTTTATCCCATATGCCGGTAACATCTCTTAAGGGCAATGGATTAATTCTCAAAAGAAGCATCACGCTTCCAATTCCATGTGGATGATTCCAAATCAAATACATTTGTGGCCTTTTCCCCAAAGCACTACCAAACCATCTCATTTTTGGACTTAGATTTACTTAGACCAATATCTCTTGCCATACTAATAGAGCTTGCATACTTCTTTATGAATAGCTTCAATGCAGACTTTGGCATAGGTGAATTACTATTTAAGCTGATCCCAAATAAGTCATTTGCATAAGCAAAAGATCTAAGAAATGCTGAGTGATCCTTTAGCTCGTCAAAGATTTCCACTCTCAGGGCAGCCCTGAGGGAACCTTCATCTCCCCAAAGGAGAGCATTCCCCCACCTCAGGACTGCTGACAAAGCTACAATAAAAGAGGAGACAAGCATAAAACTTGGGGCGGCCAGAGAATTTAGATTACAAATTTGGCAGAAAAAAAACGTCCTTCAGCCTTGTCAAAGGCGAGCCAGTAATTATTATCTAATACTTCTGCAGCATAAGTTAAGGATGGCGGGATTTTAACCTTAATTACTGACAGGACATGACTAAAATGATGTCTCCCACACATTTTATAAAATCTATTCAGAGCTCCAGCCTGGGAGGCAGCCTTACCAACACATAATTTAATATGTTCTGAGTCTCACCTGTTTTTTGCAAAAACCTTTCCCAGATTTGAATATGAGTCAACCAATTCTAGTTCTTCATGCCTTAACAACCACTTGTACCCTTTCATGATTCTATGCCCTTTTTTGCGGAAGATTAAGATTTTGCTTTTGGAAATATTAATTTTCAAAAAATGACCCTCCATTTATTTAGTTAGGACATCCAGTCGACGTTGCAAGCCAATAGGAGTTAAATCAAACATTGCAACGTCGTCTGCATAAAGTAGGGAAGCTATAGACAATGAACCAATTCTAGCGGCATCCCCCCTCACTGAATTTAACATGCCTGGAAGATCATATATATAGAGGGAAAACAAAAGAGGGGCCAACAGGCAGCCCTGCTTCAGCCCATTATCAGTCTCGATCCTGCAAGATAGACCTTGCTGGCCTCCCATCATCACTTGACACCAAGTGTCTGTATGTAATTCTATGAAGAGGCCCAGGAGATGGTGTGGCATTCCGAGATGATGTAACTTTCTCCACAGCGTTTGACGATCCACTTTATCGTGGAGAAATCAATGAAAGCCGTATAGACTGGCATGCTTCGTGAGAAAGTATATTTCTCTACAATGGTCTGGACAGCCGCAATGTTGTCCAAGGTTCCGTGATTCTTTCTAAAGCCCGATTGTTCTGCTGGTAAGATCTTCTGAACAATGACCCAGTGCTGCAGGTGACAGAGTATGCTTTTTGCAAATAATTTGCCTGTAGCGTCCAACAACGCAATCTGTCTAAAACTAGTAGGTTGACTCTTTGGGGTGCTTTTTATCCAGAGGAACTATAATGCTCCCCTTCCAGGAGGAGGGGATACTAGTAATTTGGAAGCAGAAATCAAACAAAGATGCTAAAAAAGCTCCCCAAGCAGCTGGCTCCTCTTTAATTAACATGATCTGAATCCCATCCGGCCCTTGTGCGTCGGAGGATCTACTATTCTTTATATAACCCACTACTTCATCTCTTGATGGAGGACCATATTCCAGAAGAGAAGACTCCTCTATAGAGGGCATCAAAAAAGGTACTGTACCATTATTTTTATATAATTGTGAGATATAGACCACCCACTCCCTTTCTGAGATTGGAATAGGCAGAGTCCTCTGTCTTGAATCATGGTATTCTGCGATCAAATGCCAGTATTTTTTTGAGTTTTTGGCTCTGTTGACTTCCCTTAACCCGATCCATTTGGCATCAAACTCCCTTCTCTTTTCTCTAAATCTATAACGATTTCTAGCTTGCTTAAGGCGGTTGATTTCTTGCTGTTTACCAATGGAGAATTGTAAATATTGTTTTCTGATTAAACGGTTAATTTCTTGATTTAATACTTTCAGCAGTGGCAAACCCTTGGTGTGCAACATGGGGGCCAGTTGAGTCAGTACTTACATTTTTTACCTCCTTCATTTGTGCCTCAAAAAAATGTAGAATGTTTAAGGAATCAGAACCCTGCCATTCTACCTAACCTTTCTTCACCATCACACCTACCTCGGTGGTGTCTTTTGGGGTCCAAAAGGAGCGGTAATTAGCTTTATTAAAGACCACCAAGCCCTGGTCCAGGTTCCCTTGGTTCAATGCGGGTAAATTCAAAGCAATTGTCAAACCCAGTAAACTGTGGTCGCTCCATATTGACGGAGATACCACTACGTTTTCACAAGCCCCAAACATTTGGTAAGAGACAACCACGTAGTCCAATAAGCTTTGTGTATGATGGGAGTTGAAAGTGAAGTCTGCTATTTTATCAAGCAGAACCCTACCATAAAAAATGACCAAAAGTCCATGCTTCTAATACTATCAAGTAAAAGTAGACCCAGTTTGTCCGTTTTTATTTTATGAGGTAGAAGAGAATCTGGAGTATGCCAAATCTCCTCTTTTTCTGGATTGGCATAAATCTCCAGCGCAGAATTCAAAATTATCGCATTCACATCTCCCACTAAAACATCCAAGTGGCATTCTTCCAGGGTAGCTATCTCATAAATGTCTGAGAAAAATGTACTTCACAAATGGTCAAAGTTTCTCCCTGGAGGGATATATAGATTTGCCACCAGAAAGAAAATAGGGCTGCCGGAGTCTCCCAAACATGACAGCTTAAGGCAGATACAAAGATGTGTTGGATGGCGGAAGACTTTCTGATTCCAGCTTGTCGTATTGTTAAGCAAGATGGATACCCCCCGCTAGTGTGACCCCTTTCGTAGTGCTTGGCATAACAAGAAAAAACAAAAAAGGCATCACAATCAAAATCTTTACACGCCCAAGTTTCCTGTAAGCATATAATTGAGGGATTCAAGGATTTTAGAAAATTCAGTTTCTCATCTTTATGACCTAAACCGGCCATATTCCTGGACAGAAGTACCCCCCCCCCCCCCTCAGCTACCTCAATGAACCACTTCTTTCTACCACCGGGCAGTTGGTATTCAAGGACACCTTAATATTTAAACCGTTACCCGATGGGAACTCTGAGTCGGGCCCAAATTGTCTAACACCACAGAATTACCGGGCCTCTGTACTTTCGGGTACTGAAGTGTAGGGCACAAAGTGTGATATTCCTTAGAGTCTAATACAGGCATTAAATCGAGCCCTCATTTTAAAAAATGTTCGCAGTTTTTGCAGGACCAAATTTGCCACAATCAGAGAGCTAAAAACGACCCTGAAATAAAAGAAGCTCTCATGCAAGTTAATCTTCACGAGCGAGATATCCCTACTTTCCACCAACTTTAGTGCCTCTATCTCAGAAAAGAGCTTGAGAATTAATCCTCTATTTACCGGGCAGGACTCACTGTACAATAACCAAATAAAATCCACAATGGAAGAGGAGACCTTCTGCACCCCATTCTCTTTCTTTACAACACCTTTTGGAGGGATCCATAGAGGCACTATATCGTCAAAACTGATAGCTTGTGTCTCCTCTTTAAGCTGAGTAGTTAGATACGATACTGTAGTGGTGATTGGGATATCTGATTTTCTGTTATACGATGTTGTTGTCCCAGTGAAAGTTCGATTAGATCCCATCTGTGAGTTACCCAGTACATGAGACCCCTCCATTAAGATTGCATCCACTCTGGCCCCCAAAGCTCTAGGTCGTGACTGAGGTATAACAGCCCCACCTCCCTTTACAAACCCCCTACTCGAGGGAGTGGGCAACTCACTGGTCTGGGGGGGATAAGGTAGTTATGGAGACTGCAACACTGGGCTTGATCGAATATATGCCAATCCTGTCGCCCCCATACCCCCGTCTAATGTAAAATGTACTATAGTCCGGTCTCTGGAAGCACCCTCCTCAACTGGCAATTTATGGCCTCCCTCCACCATTGTAATTTGGGTTTCACTCTGAGAATAGGGAGTCAGTGGAAAAAATAATTTGGCCATTTTATGTTTAGGGAATTGTTTTATTTTTTTATGTTTCTTTTTCATATTATCCCCTTTAGGAGTTATTGTGAGACTTCCCTTCTTCCTAGCTTTTACCCCCCTTTCCCTGATGAAGTAGGAGGTTGACCCTGAGAGGTGGATGGGGATGTGGCCTCCCCCTCCATCTCTCCCCTACCTTTTTGCCCCACATAGCTCCTGATTTTCTCATCTTTCTTGTTATCCATACTGCCCCCCTTTTTTCCCTTGATAAACAAGGGTTTAGGTTTTAGTGTGACATTTCCCAGAGGAGGGCCCACTAGAGTGAGTTTAAAAAAAGCTCTTCCTTGTCAAGATTGCACAAAGGTTCAATGGGGGGTAATAGAAAAAGGAGTATTCCTGCTTTAACAGATGCATCACTCAACTCTCTTCTGGGAGCAGGAGAAAGAGGCCTAGCATCTGTATGTTCTCCTGTTTGCGTACAAGTCTTAGGCATATGGTTAATGATGTCAGTTGTTGTTACCTTTTGCACTTCGAACAACATTACAGACATCATTTCAAGCATTTGGTCTGAACTCAATACAGATTTTTCCAGTAAAGATAGAATGGAACCTAGTATTCTTTCAATGCAGACCAAATATTCAGAGGGCACATCTTGCTTCTAATTTTCATTTCCCACCTTCACTTGAGAACAGGGCAAGAAAACATCATGTACATCAAGTGCATCATGATCAGACTCCATGGAAGTACCAGTCAGATGACTTGAGCTACAATATAAGAAAGGCAATGAGAGTCGTCTGGAGGAAGAGCTTACTATTGGGGTATTCTTCTCCCTGAATCTACTCTTAGAATAGCCAGCTTTGTCAACTTGGTCATAAGGGACTTCCCAACCCCTTGATTGTACTTCTATATCAATGTCTGGGAGTGTAAAGTCTTCCCTTTGATCGGGTCTTCTGCATGTAGTTGCATTCTCATCCGTAACCAGAACATCCCCACCTGAGACCTCCCGGGGGCCTCTGGTATGCCCAAGTGCACAGTCAATGTTTGATCCCTTGTCAGTGCTACCCTGTTCCAAAGAGACAACAGATGCAGCCACAATCATACTATTAGGTTTTTCCCTATGCACAGTAATGTTTTGATGACTCTGCTGGGTAAAGAGATGTTACGGGCCAGTTTTGCATAAAAGTCAGCGACAGATGCAGTGAATGAAACAGCAGTAAGATGCTCAAAGTTTGATTGGTCTAGAGAGATGTGCTGTTTACTCTGCTGGCTCTGTTGAGTTGAGTGGCGGACGCTTGAACCGGGGCCCATATTTGTACATAGAGGTGGATCTGATAGCTGCCCACTTGAGTCGTCCTCCAGTCCTAAATTTGTCTGAGTCTTTGTCTGATTAGCCAGTAATCGCCGGTTGAGCTTTATAACAGAGATGCTGTAAATGTCTGGACCCACTATACGATCTCCCTAATCTACTTGTATGCCTTGGAGATGAGGAAAGTACACGGCCCGAGCCTAATTTTTTTGCAGACATCTTGCACTGGCTTACTTAAGTGACAAAAGGGAGCAGACTTTCGCCTCCACTCGGATTGCTTGCTGGAAAATAATCTCCAGCGGTGACTTCCTTCTCCATTCAGTCTGCTAAGAATAGATTCAATAAAGGTGGGTGACCCAATATACCCTTGCGAGCTTGGGCTTCAACTTAATATAAGAAAATGCTAACAAGGGGTTTTATTTAGTGATACCTTAGTGGCAGGTAATTGGTCGATCTCTCATTGAATGTTTTTATGACCAACTTAATAAAATTTAGACCTGTACTTAAAATAAATTGCGTCACTTTTAATTTTGACCAAGTGGTGAAAACTCAACAGAAAGAGAGCTACACGGGAAATGATTTTGATAGAAATATTATTTTATATAAAGTTTTCTTCATCAAGGGTACAGTTATATAAGAACAAATCAATAGACAAACAAATGGACAAGAAATTAATAAATTTTCCTTTGGTCCACTTGTGTTGTGTTCCACTCAATATTGATACATGACAGCTTATCCTGTTAAATATATACAAAGATATCGCTGTGCAAAACAAATCATAATCAAAAGAAGTGGACAAGTAAGTCGACGTTTCAGCCTTATGTTTGTTAAGAATCCTTAAGGCTATCTTCAGGACCTTCAATCTTTCAGGATTGTGACCCCCTGTAAATGATACAATAACCATTATTGTTACCTTGAAAAACTTAAGTTCTATTTACATTTCATAACCCGTGAGCTAAAAGAAAGCAAACAATCTATGTGTGGCTTTGAGTAATATATACAATCATTTTCACAATGTTTATATCAAATGCGAAACCATTTATAAACAAAGTGGAACTCAAACATTTACATGCAACCTGAATCTAAATTGCAGAGACATGATTTGTACATTGGCTCACTAGTCTGATCGGAGCCTGTTTCAATTAATAACACCAAACATTTTTATCTGTTTCTGTGTTCTCGGTAGTAAAGCTTCAATTTAGAAATTTGAATCATAGAGCAAAACAAGTTTACATTTTCCGAAGTGACTGTTGACTCACTCGGTGTATTTAAAATACCTGTGTTTCCAGTATTCGTCGCCACCTGTGTGATTCGTGTGGGACTGCGTGGGACCAAAGTTTAAAATTCACCTGGCAAGAGGAACATTTAGATTTGTGAATTGTACTAGTTCCTTATAATTTAATTTATACAAAGGTACAAGTGACCACATCTCCTATTGGGAGGTGACTGAGTTGGACATTTTACCTTATTGCTGGTGAAGAAAGGGTAGGCATTGTAGGCATTGAACTTATATCTTTCCTGGACTGGGAGCCAGTGGAGAATGTTGAGGTGTGAAGAGTTGTGGTTATTTTGCAGAATGTTGAGGATGAGTCTGGTGGCGGTGGTGGTGTTGTGGGTGATTTGGAGTTGGCGTAGCACATGGGCTGTGGTTTTCATGTGAAGGGTGTGTCCGTAATGTAGTCTGCCTGTGTTAAGAGCCTTGGTGACCGTTCCTCTGGTGTTCAGTGGGATTCACTTGAAAATCTTGTGTAGCATTCTCAGAATGTAGAAGCATGATGAGGAGACAGCGTTGATCTGTTTGCTCATGGAACTTTTGGTGTGTGGGATAATCCTGAGGTTCTTGCCTTTGTCCACAGTGGTGGCTGTAAGCCAAGGTCAGAGAGCCACGAAAAGGCATCCCAGGGGGAGTGGTTGTTGTTCAAGATAAGGACTTCAGAATTGTCTATGTTTAGACAAGGTAATAGGACATCCCATTTCCTTCTGAGATTTAAGGGAGGCCCATTATCATGCCTTTCATGGTTTTGTTGAACATTTCAACTTAGCCATTTTTTTAGGGTGATGGGGGTGGTGAGTCTGTAGCTCATACCACATTCATTCCACATAGCTTTTAGTTAGGCAGATATGAAATGTGTCACTCTATCAGAGAGCACCTTTTTAGGTAACCCAACCCCGGTGAAGATACCATGAAGGTATTTTGCCACTGCAGGGGCAGTGACAGTCTTGAGAGGATTTGCCTCTGGGTACCTAGTGGCATGGGACACTACCACCGGAATGAATCTGTATCCAGATGCAATTTAAGGGTCAAATGGACCAACAATGCCAATCCCTATCCTCTCAAAGGGAGTCACAACCACTTAAAGTGGAATTAAGGGAGCCTTTGGTTGTGTTTATGACTTGCCAATGGCTTCATGCGTGACACAGGAGCAGAAAAACTCCTTCACTTTTTCAGACATTTGGGGCCAATAAAAATGGGTAACCAACATAGTCCGGGTTTTGGTTTGCCCTAGATGTCCAGCTTGAGCGATGCCATGTGCTACGGTCCGAATAAACTTTGTATACCTGGAGGACGACTGCTTTCTTGGCTGCCCCTGCTTAGAGGTACCTAGTATCAGTGTACAGAAGCTTATCTTCCAGGTAGATGTTACGGGTGTCATTGTCATCTCCCTCTTCTTGCCTTGCAGATTGCTGCTTAAGGCCTTCAAGAGTTGGGCATGTCTTTTGCCCCTTACATATATCCTCTCTGGAGGGCCCCTTGTACTCAGGGACTCTGCCAGGTCAGGCCAGGCTCCTTCAACCGACATTCCTCCTCAGGCACCAGGGCAACTCCCTCAGGAGAACTCTCCCCTAGTTCAGCGACCTCTTTAAAGGTGCCTTAGCAGACATCTTGCCCTTTTTCTTGGTATGTGTACATTGGTTCTCTATTTCAGGATCCAAACTCCAGTGACTTCCCTGATATGCTGATTGTGTTCTAGTGCTAACACACATCCACCCAGGGAGATCTAGCATTTTTGCATGAGCCTTCTTTGCATCTTCTGCCCATGCAGAAGTATCCAGATCATTTCCAAGGACACCATCCACTGGAATGGCAGGGCACACAACCACCTTCTTTGGGCGAGTAAACTCCCCCACTCTAAGCTTACGAAGGCCTTTGGATGGAGCTAAGTATCATTTCCAGCATTTGTCACCCAAGTGTCATTTAGTATGGGGAGACCAGTCTAGCAGCTACCATAGTAACATTGGCACCAATATATGTCAAAGCCTCTACCCAGCTCCATTGATTTGAGGCCTTTATCTGTACTTCTCCAGGGTTTGATGTAGGACTGCCAGTGCTTCAATATCCACTCATACCAGGGAAATTAAAGTAGCCTCAGTGTATCCTCTGGCCTCTCCAGGGTTCACCGCCACCCCCACGCCTTTGCCAGCCAATCCCTTGTATTGTCCACCACTGGCTGCCTTTTTGGAGCATGCTGCATCTCCTTTCTTGTGTCCTGCCTAATGACAATCACAACACAGCCCATAAGCCTTTGCTGGGTCCCAGTTCTTGCCCTAATAGTAATACCCTTTACCTTTAGTCTGGGACAAGTATCAGGTCCCACACTCCATAGAATAACTTTGGGGGCATCGTGAGAGCTCCTTCTTTTTATTCTTGTTGTTTTTCACCTCCTCCTCGTTCTGGGAAGTCTCAGCACTCCTTTTCTGGTCTCTCTCACCATGGGTCTTTTGGGACACCCTGGTTCTGACCCATTTGTCAACTATCCTCCCAAGCTCTCTGTGAGAAGACAAGTCAAAATGTGCTCCTTCATATTAAATTACAAATGCAATCGTATGTTTTTATTTCATTACCTTTTATCTAGCCTTCTAGTGTTTTCACTGAGGAATCTACAAAGTCATCAATGTCTGGTTTTGACCTTAATGGGTGTCCCTAAACTTCAATCAGTATTCCTCTATAGTGAGTCAAAATCCCTCTATCAAGGTGTTCGTTATATGCTGATAGGTTCCAGCCACATCCTCATTAAGAGTCAGAAGTCTATCTCTGATCATCACTGAGAATAACTCCCACAGTAGTGAGCCCTAGTGCTGGTGGATCATCCTCCCCACTTTGCAGGCCCTTTCAAATGCTGCAAACCATTTTTTATTGCCATAACCATCACTAAACCTAGGGACAATCACTTAGTGGATCCTAGGGTCAAAATATTCCTCCTTCTCCCTATTGAAGTTGCTGCCACCATTACTGTTGAACGTCAAGCACATCTTGGCCCTTCTTTCTTCATTGGCTTGTCTCATTTTCTCAAGTTCAATCTTTTTCTCCTCTAGAGAGAGGAGATCATGCTCTTACTCAAGGCTTACTACCACCTTACCAGTAGGGGGTTCTACTAGAATGACTCATGTCACTTACCACCGGTGAAGGGGGTCTGGGAAAAGGTGGAGAGTTTTAGTTTTCTACTTCTTCCTCCATCATCATCAATTTGGGCTAGGTGCCTCGTCCTCACCTTCTTCAGGGTCTTCTTCTGAGGAATGTCCCTCCCACTCTAATTTTTCATTTTCATAGGGGCTGAGGGCTTTTTCAAGTTACTCCTTTTTAGCTGTAACTCTTAACTAATGCCCCTTGCTTTGCATAAAACACTCAGATAAGTGAGCTTCAGGGCTGGGATGACTGACAGATTGAGAGTCTTGCCATCCTCCATTTTGCCTATTGTTTTATTTGAAAGTTAGGACCTTTTATAAACTTTAAAAACCTATTAAAGCTTTTCCTAACTTTCATACACGTTTTTAATGTATTATTGAAATGGGGTATCCACAGGGGCCTAAAATTCAAATTTAAAAAAATCAAAAACATTTTGAAAAAACCCCAAACATTTTGAGTCTAAAGTCAATAGTGTTTAAACATCACTTATGACCAAGTGGTACAGCGAACAATGTAGGAAATTTGAGTATTATGTGGTGATGCTGGTTAGGCTTCACCATGCAATACTTTCACAATACCCCAAAGATGGCCCTTCGATTCACAATATTAAATCCTTAAGCTCAGTCCTGGTAGAGTGGCAAAGGGCAGTCAGGCTTTACTAGAGGAACATGTGTTAAGCATTTCAGAGTACCAACATGAACAATAAGTAATTGACACAACTCAAAAGAAATACATCAATTTATAAAAATAAATCGGATTATTCAAATTTAGACACCAAAATGAAGTAAATCAGATAAGAATAACCAGAATTTTGGAGTTTAGAAGCAATATTAATTCATTGCAAAACAATACTGCAAAACGGTAGCATTGCGGTCAATGGTAAATAGCACTAGTGACAATCAGTCACTTGGAAGTCGAGTTGATGTGAACTCAAGGAGGGGAAAGGTGAAGCAGGTCCCACAATAAAGCAATGACAGTCAGTGTGATTTAATCGGGCTGGAAAAGCCTGGGTGCAGAGTTGTCTTGGTTGTCCTTTGTGCTGAAGCGGGAGCCGTGGGGGAGCTGGTTTTATCATTAGCACATTGCTGGTGAGGAACAGGGTGCAACAAGTTGACAATGAGGTCATTGCTGATGTCGTATGAAGGTTTTGAGAAGTTCCCTCAAGGTGAAGTGTCAAGGTAAGAGGGTGGTTACAGGACTGGCAACCAACAAGCTTTGGCAGTGTTAAGGCCAGCAGAAATGTATTTTGACATCTGGAGGTACAGGGGAACGCAGTAGCCACCAGAAACATATTAGAGGACAGACTACAATTACCACAATGCACTGGACTATTTGCTTCTGGGAGATCCCTCAAAGTGCACGATGGCCATATATTCTTTAGTGCCAGTAATTTGTTTATGCAGGGGACTAGTGGCACTTGGCCAGGGAAGTCTGGTGATGCCTTTGACTTGCAAAGGGGTCCCTCCGTTGGGGGGACCGATCTTTGGTCCAGGATGAGTCACAGTCATGCAGTTACAGGAAGGTTGCCACAAGTGCAGATTATCACACCTTTGGTATGTGCTGTGCCTGTTGTTGCAGACTCGGGTCTCTTCTTGTGTCCTTTGTTGCAGATCAGAACTAAGGTTCTGGTGTCAGGGGAAGCCTTTAAATCCTATATTTAGGTGTGTGGGTACAAGTGGCCAATGGCTACTAGCCCCAGCAGCTGATTCACCCCTGAGGTGACCACATCCAGGGGTATATGTCACCTTTTCTTCCCATATCCCTGTTTTCTACCACTTTTAAAAATGACAGAAGCCTTCATTAGCTGTACAGACCAGGTAGCCCACTCTGGATGTGTGGCTAGCTGTTTGGGTGTATACACCTCCTGATTACCTAATTTTCCCACCTGCCCAGGTGCAAATGTGCCTACGGTTAGTGGGAGGGCTGTTTCCTCCTTTAGGAGACAACCTGATTGCATGTCACAGATGGTGCCTTTGAAGCTCACCACCTTGTTGTGCCACTTCACTAGTTATCCTGTCAGGAAGAGAGGTGGCACTTCCTTCCTGTCCAGGTCATTGTTTGTGAATTCTAAGTATTGGAAAGTGGTTTATTAGTAGTGATAAGTAGGGACTTACCACTAGTAATAAGGCCACGAACACAATAAGAGGTTCAGTTAGGGTCTCAATAAATTATTCCCTTGCTCAACCATTGGTAGCTGGGTAATGAGCATGCAAGCTTAGGAGACAGGTGTGTAAAGCATTCAAAAACACCACTACATAAAATAAACAAGACACAACACACAATAAAGATCCAAGACCCCCTTATAAAATAGATCATATTTTTATGAAAAAAGTAGATACCAAAATGACAAAAGTCGAATGTAGGGAACCAGAAATATGAATTTGTTAAAGAATAAAAGTAATTCTAGCGATTAGAAGCAAATAGCGCTCAAAGGGTTAAAAAAGGGTGTGATGGACCGGGACAAAGTCAAGACTTCTTCACACTTACTTTTAGAAGTGTTTCTTGATGCAGGAAATTGGTCCACTGCACCAGCCAAGGGTTCAAATGCTCTAGCTGTCCTCCCACAATGCACCTGGTCAACTTTGGAGCTTTTTACAAAAGTTATTCCAAACTTCTCCAAACATTTGGAACTTCTTCCAGAACGTCTCCTTGAGGGTTAAAAGTCCCCACAGCAGCAATCTAGGGGTCTAGAAACTCTGAGATGGCCCTTGGGTTGTTAGGACTATAATTCCCAAAATGCACCAGGCCAAATCCTTAAAAATCCACTGGGCACACTCCAGGATGGATTTCTTGGTGGAGATGAGGCAGGTGGGCTCCGTTAACCTGTAGCTTGCATGGAGTCCACTCCCTAATCCTCCTTTAAGGAAGGCAAAGTCCTTAGGGCTGTACTTCCAGGTGTGCAGCAGGTGCAGTCCTTCAGAGTGCAATCCTTTGGGGTGCAGACCAGGGTTCCAGCAGTCCTTCTTCTCCTTGTAGTTTAAGGCAGAAGATCTGATATGCAGTGCAGCTCTTCCACATTTATTCACAGTTTCTGGACATCAAGTAGGGGGGCACCCTTGACCAATGGGACCCAGGTGCATGACCACTTCCTCCAAAGTGTGGCATATTCTGGTCCCAGAAAGTACCGTTCATCCAAAATCCAACAGGTTGAATTATTTCTCTCCTTGAATGTTTTATCAGGCGAAGCCAGCCCACCGGTGTGTCTAAAATTCACTAATGCTCCCCTTCCACTCCCTTCATTAATATAATTACAGGGGCTCCTGTTTGGCTGGGGTTGCAGGATGTGGGGGGAGTCTGTGCTGTCCTAAAGTATCATTCTCCCTTTGAAGACTAGTTAGGCTACCTCCCCCTCATCCTGCCATCTGCTTCTGCAGCTGCAGCTCTCCACCCACAGGAAGCTAGTTGTCTCAGAGCAGGCCAATCCACATCTCATTAAGAAAGCTTGGCTCAGCCTGCCAGAGGCTAGCCAATCAGGAGATAGCAGCTGGAAGGCTGAGGTGTATCTTACAGAAAAGAAATTTTAATAACTTCTTTTCTATGGAAGGTATTATCAGGGGCTGTTTGAGCGGAGGAGTGTCGCCGAGCCTGCTGCGAGCACAGAAGATATAAACGACTAAGTAAAATGGCATGCCAAAGTCATTTTACTTAATTGCTGCAATGCAAGGGCAGAGGGCTGGACTGAATCTTGCAATTGCAGGATTACAGCTGCCCATCCAGTGCGCATTTCGGGTTGTCCGTCTCTATTGCTACGGCCAGCCCGACATGTGTAGTGTGCCCCCAGCAATCCCCTGGCTGTGAAACAGCCGAGGCATTGCTGCCACGGACCCCCAGCCTCACAATGAGCTCTGGGTTAGCCTACTCCCACTAATCCTGAACCTGCTCTCAGCATGAGAACAGTTCCAGGATTGGTTGTATTGGTGTCCACTGAGCAGGAAGGAAGTCCTTCCCTTTCCTGCTCATGGACGCCCGTTGGAGAGGAGATGCGCACCGGGTGAGCAGTAAATGGTGAGTTTAGTGCTGTAGCACCCCATCATATTTTTATACTTGTAGCCACCACTGGTTATTATAAACCTGACAGTGGCAAGTTGTTAGATTTATCATAACCAGCATTTTGATACCTTGAATTAAATTTTCATCTTGCTCCTATCAATATTTATACTTAATTAATATATTCCAATGTTAGCCTATAGAGATCTTTCTCTACAATGGGAGGGGGGATTTGTCAGTTTTTCCCTCACCAGGGCTTATAAAACATATTTTATAATGTCCCTGCTTATACTTCTTACAGGGCACCCTACCTCTGGGGCACCTGTGTGTGACCGTAGGGATGACTTATATGTAAAAATTAGGTAGATTACTACTTGGGAAGTACCTTTAATTAAAAAGTTGAATTTACAAATGATTACACTTTAAAAGCTGCTAGCAAGGCAGGACTGGCTTTTAAATGACAGCAGGCAACACAGCAGTGCACACTCTAGTGCAGAAAATCTACTGGGCCTCCAAAAGTCTCTGCCCTATTTATTCCCCTTGCCTTATTATATTCCAAATATAATTATACCTAACCATGTACTTTTAAGGAGAGCACAGGCCATGGATCTGATTAGCAGAGCCCAAGACACAACCAGAGTCAGAAAACCAGCACCTAGAAATCAAAATGGGGGTATAAAGTGTGGGGACAATGCAAACAGATCCTGATTTCACACAGAAGGAGAGTTCACTTCTCCTAGCAGGGGGGCAGATTCCTGTCTTGGCTGCAGCAGCTGCAGGCAGGCAGTCAAAGAACAAGAAAGGCTATTGCTAGTAGGTGGGCAACCTCTAAGGTAGCTACCAGGCTGCATGCCACAACGTCCTCGACATGAGATTCATGTCAGGGGTGGTACAGCATGTTGTTTGAGACCAAACATGACAAAATTAGGGGGTGCCATAATGGAGCTGCCAACCTCAAGTTTGCACCCGTGCCAGCCCATGTTATCCTACAAACTGTCTATCACTTATATTAGCCTTTAATGGTAAATGCCACTGTAGGGACATATAAGCTTGTACTTAAATGTCCGTACCTTTAATATAATGCACCCTGCCTCCTGGGCTTAGGAGGCCTTCCTTAGGGCTGACATGAATATATTAAACACAGTGCATTGACTTTGCCACACACCGTGATGGCAACATTGAGTATAAGCAGTTTACTTGGGCTACTCAAGGTGGTACAAACAGTGCTTCAGGCCCTGGTAACCCCTTTAACACCCTTGCCCTAAGTACCACTGGTCCCATGAAATAGGGACTTATAAGGGGGGGCTAAAGTCCTTGCCAATTGGGGTTATCAACTCACACATATCATATTTAGGTAGAGAGCACTGGGACTGGGGCCTGAGAAGTAGGCTCCAGTGCAATTTCAAAGTCATAACCATCAGCATTCGAGCAAAAAGTGGGGTGTGAAAATACAGAAGGGCACTTTCATACATTTGCTATTTGGCTTTGACCACCAGTTATATATTGTTTACTGCTGTTTACTAGTTTCCCAGTGAAGATACGGAAACCTCTCCCCCTTTATTGTGAGGCCACAGTCGTATTAATAGTATAGGAGTTATACTCCCACAATGATGATAAAAAAGCAATGTTCCTGCATTACAATCCATAGGCGCCCACACAGGGTATTTAAAAAACCAAAGGCCACTGTACCCAAGATCGCAGGGGGTGTGTATGTCCAGCAAGTAAAGGGATTATTGCTTGAAAGCATGCAACCAGAGAGGTTACATGCCCAATTACCAATCACCTCATTAATAAGCAGCCCATCACTAGTTCTGTTAGTAAGGATCTAGGTATTTTATAATGCTTTCTCTATAAGGAATAGAAATGAGTGCATGGTGAGTAATCCTGACTCTTTTGACTGGGACACAGAGATTGGGCAAGGGTGATGATAATAGGAGAGGTAATTGTGTCTCTGATTTGAGGGAAAAGGGGTGCCCTGATGGAGATAAAACAGGGAACACATTGGCAACTATAAAGCCACTTGCACCATCTCTTATTTGGTGAATGAGTATACCCTCCCTGATATGCCAATTGTGACTAAGAATGTTTCTCTTAGTAAGCATGCAATGGGCACTAGTATTTTCAATATTCCTTGCAATAATTCTCCAGGAGGTGGAGGTCAAGGTGATGTGGGCAACAAGCTGTCCCCCAGTCTTGGACTGTCTAATACTTCATTGATTCAGAACCTAACAGGTGCTATTGCTCCTGATGCAGGTCTTATTATCTCAGAATCTTTGTTGGACCTGCAAAGGATAGTGTCTTCTTTTCCAGCCCTGTTGGAGAAATTTGTAATGAGCTCTGATCATGCTTTATTGATCCTGTCAGAAATATTATAATTTTTGAGTGGTAAAGAAAATGAGAATATGCAACAGGCTTTCTTGCTCAAGAGAGAGGCAGCATCTTAGATGGATGGAGTGACCATTCCCATAAATAATGCACTGAAATACAAACCTCTAAATGAAACCTCGAGTGATGTGCCAGCACACATTCATTCATGTGACATAGAGCACCCTTTTATGAAGAAGGAAGAGACTGAAAACCCAATCCCGATGAGTAATGCGGCTATTATCTTGAAAGGTTTCACACTGGACCTATAAAAGTGTTAAAAGGAAATGAAGAGGGATGAAGTAGTTGCTCCTTAAAACACTTATTTAAAGAAGAGGGTGATGTGCAGAGTTGAACAGGCTGTGTGGGATCAAGAGGAGAGCCCCATCTATGGCAACTCACAACTCTATTGTACGCCCCTCCAGCAGACTTATTTCCCATGTTTGTTTGATGGAAAAATTAGTTGTTAAGAGATCCAAATAAAGACACTGTCATCAAGGAGAAGACAAAGATGAAGAAGACAAGGATCCCAAGACATATGTGACATAGAAGGAGGTTTGATTGTCCCCAGGAAGAAGGAGAATATAGGAATAATGTGGCGATAGAAATGGGTTTAATGACCCCTGGTGAACTTTGTCCCCAGATCTTGGGCGGAGCTGTGGACCTCCTCTTTTCCATCTCATTGTATCCCTGCATCCCCAACTGTTCTGCCTACCCCTGCTCCTGCCAATGGGGTGTCTTCCAATGCAACTGGAATGTTGAATCCATAGCAGAATCTTATTAGCCATTTGTAGAGAATGAGCCAGTGGCTGAATCTGTGTACTGCGATGAAGATTGGAAGAACGCTTTGAGGCATGAAGCCTGTATGGAAATGCAATTAAAATATGACACCCTTGTTCTGGATTTTATCAAGATATTTTTTGATGTTTCTGTAGCTCTTCTCTGTATAGAGCCTGTTTAGTAGACTTTATTTATTATGCCACGGCGATTACTCACATCTGATTATATGAATTTTGTGATTCCCCGTGAGGTGACCCACTGCAATTATTTTAGATACGTTGAAATGAGATCCTTTCATCAGGTCAGACTGATTGTGGGTACAGTTAAGTGATTGCATAGGATGGGGATACATGTTTTACGATACCAAAAAGCGTCAGGGATTACCCCTGCTGATATGTGCCCAACATTTTCTTGCACTTTACCACTAGCTATTAAAAGTGATGCTTAGCAGTTTATGGACATGGCAAATGAGGGATAGAAGGCAGTGTATGATAGATCCGGTAGGATTAACAAAGACAATCAAAGTGAACCCGATCTCCCAGGGAAAAGCATGCAGGTGTCACTTCCAGCAACATAAAGGCTTGTAAGGCAATCTCTGACTGGGAATGTAGGGGGCGTTTTAGCATAGAACTTCCCTCCAGACCATTCTGCCATAGTGGAAAATTATTGACTAGGTCAATGGGTAGGGATTTCAAATCAGTGAACATTCTGGGTAGGGATTTCAACTCAGTGAACACGGATGGAATGTGCATGGTTTATCGAATAAAAAAGAGGATATGGAGTGGATGGCATCCCTTGGACTAATGATACCTCACCTGTTTTTAGGAGACATGGGCAATTACCAAAATCTCCTTTGAGGGATACAACAGATATTATTTTCCTCCAGTTAAAGAAAGCATGGGTCACTCATCAGGAATATGGGTGCTTGCTAAATTCTTGATCTTTGTGAGTCCTATCCTTCTCATTTATATTACTAGTCATATAGTGTGTATTAGATTGGGTGGAAACCAACTCATTGGAATGGTTGGGGATTATTTGAATGTTTATGTACCCCCTGAGAGGAAGGCCAGAGGTAAACTCATTTTGGATACACTTTAGGAACTAATTATAGAGACCAGATGGGCCTATAGAGAATTTTCACAGCACACTATTGTATTAAGCGGTGATATGAACACTCCATTCATAGGCAATATAGAAGACAGTGCACTCCTAGAGGTAGGTAATGCGTGGGGTTTACCGTAAGTTGTTTGGGAAGTAATAAGGAAAGTAAATCACAGGGTGAAGTGCATAGGCTTAGGTCATTGCGGGAAACATCCTTTACAACGCGGATGTTACTCTGCAGTACCGTTACAACGCGTCTTTTACAACGCAAGTCGTAACCACGACTTGCGCTGGAGGGCGCGCAAGGATAAGGAATAGTAGGTTTACTATTCCAACACCTTCCCTACTGTACGTAGGCTGGTGTTGGAATAGTAAATGTAACTATTCCTAAGTCTGCACCCCTACAGCGCAAGTCGTGGTAACGACTTGCGTTGTAAAAGACGCGTTGTAACGGTACGCGTGGTAATACCACCCGTTGTACCATCATACATCCGGTCATTGCTCTTGTCTTGCGGTCTAAGACAACTGAATGGCTGCACGCCTTCTAATACCCAGCAACTGAGACCTTCCATGGCAATATAGGATCATCTATAATTGATTTCATTCTAACTAATATTGAATCCTAGCCAGCGGTGAGGAATATGCAGGTGGTACCCCACCTAGAGAGTGACCATAACCCACGTGTGTATCCCTTTTCGTCAGACCTAATCTGGAACTACATACTCCCAAAAGAGCAACAAAGGGAGGAGATCTGAGAAAAGCGGATAGGTGGAATATTGAAAAATACATGTCTTTTGCACAGGATTTAAGGAATTCAATTCGGGCTGATGATGAGGAGATGTTAATGGAATGGGATGAGGCACCCGATGATAAAAGGGTATTGGTTCCATTTGATCAAACCACTGAGGATATTCCACCCTTTATGGCAACCTCCAAGAGTGTGGAGTATATGAATGTTATTAATCATACTGGCAATTGATTTGACTATGAATGTTGGTTGAGAAAGAAGGAGCTATCTTATGCTCTCGTGAAGTGCCATGACTGTGCAGCAGCAAAATTAGCATATATTAAAACGAGAAGGGAATACAAATAATTAATCCAGGGAAAGAAGCGTGGAATGCAACTTAAGATCTGGGACAAGGTCATACAGGCAGCCAGGGAAAATAATTCTAAGACTTTTTGGTCACTCATTACATGGATTAATAACTATTGCAGACCCAAGAAGGCTATGTGTATAGTGGTGCAGGAATGGGTTTTTTATTTTACTTATCTTTATGCCTCTACCAGGGAGAGGAACTATCCCCAGTAGGTTATAACTAGGTCCAAGCAATCTCCCCTGGGAGTGGATGGTTGGGATTCCACCGAATCTGAGGTTAAAGAAGTCATATTACAATAATAATTCTTTATTGTTTGATTACCTAAAATCTTACAATATAACATATACATATAGTATAATATAAAAACCACTAAAACAACTAAGCCAGTTACAATAGATATCACAGGTTTTTAAAACTGCGCAAAAGTTTTCATAATCTTAATCTCCCAGTTTTGCTTTTACTCTCAATAAAAACTTTACAAAAGCAGAATTCATACTTATGTTGTTAGAATGCAGACACCTTATCAGAGCTTGCCTACATGTCCTTATTCCTCACATATTAAAAGCTGATCTTAGTATAGTTTTTCTTTCAATTTGAAGTCCAGGACAAATACATAGCAAATGGACGATATTCTCCTCACCGGTCTTACACAATATGCATAGTGTAGGCCCCTCCATTTTCATCCAAGGGGGAAGGTGACTAAGTCCCGGGAGTACACCAAATCTCGCTTCAATAAAAGTTTGCTTATTTCTTTCTGACCATGATATTTCCAAATATACTTGTACCTGCTTTTTTGTGAACCCATTTATTATTGCGGTACAAAAGGGGGTGGTGATGGACGGAGCATCTGAATCAATCAAACACTCACACCCAGTCAAAAGATCTGGGTTTAATCCATCACCGTTCTTTAGCCCACTCTGCCACCCCAGTTCAGACATGGCTATATGCAACTCAGTCTGACCCTGTGCCTCATGGGAACAGTCCAGCCCGAACTGCCAAGCCATGTCTTCCCTGGACCGAAAACAAGCTTCCGAGGACCGGTTTCTGGCATTACAGCCTTCTTCAGCCCGGCTTGCTTGAATCCAGTGGCAAAGTGAGCAAGGGACTCACGTCTGAGCATACCCTGCCACACTTATGGCAGCCAAAAGCGGTACAAAAGGGGGTGGTGATGGACGGAGCATCTGAACCAATCAAACACTCACACCCAGTCAAAAGATGTGGGTTTAATCCATCACCGTTCTTTAGCCCACTCTGCCACCCCAGTTCAGACATGGCTATATGCAAATCAGTCTGACCCTGTGCCTCATGGGAACAGTCCAGCCCGAACTGCCAAGCCGTGTCTTCCCTGGACCGGAAACAAGCTTCCGAGGACCGGTTTCTGGCATTCCAGCCGTCTTCAGCCCGGCTTGCTTGAATCCAGTGGCAAAGTGAGCAAGGGACTCACGTCTGAGCATACCCTGCCACACTTATGGCAGCCAAAAGTGGTACAAAAGGGGGTGGTGATGGACGGAGCATCTGAATCAATCAAACACTCACACCCAGTCAAAAGATCTGGGTTTAATCCATCACCGTTCTTTAGCCCACTCTGCCACCCCAGTTCAGACATGGCTATATGCAAATTAGCCTGACCCTGTGCCTCATGGGAACAGTCCAGCCCGAACTGTCAAGCCATGTCTTCCCTGGACAGGAAACAAGCTTCCGAGGACCGGTTTCTGGCATTCCAGCCGTCTTCAGCCCAGCTTGCTTGAATCCAGTGGCAAAGTGATCAAGAGACTCACGTCTGAGCATACCCTGCCACACTTATGGCAGCCAAAAGCGGTACAAAAGGGGATGGTGATGGACAGAGCATCTGAATCAATCAAACACTCGCACCCAGTCAAAAGATCTGGGTTTAATCCTTCACCGTTCTTTAGCCCACTCTGCCACCCCAGTTCAGACATGGCTATATGCAAATCAGTCTGACCCTGTGCCTCATGGAAACAGTCCAGCCCGAACTGCCACGCCATGTCTTCCCTGGACCGGAAACAAGCTTCCGAGGACCGGTTTCTGGCATTACAGCCTTCTTCAGCCAGGCTTGCTTGAATCCAGTGGCAAAGTGAGCAAGGGACTCACGTCTGAGCATACCCTGCCACACTTATGGCGGCCAAAAGCGGTACAAAAGGGGGTGGTGATGGACGGAGCATCTGAACCAATCAAACACTCACACCCAGTCAAAAGATGTGGGTTTAATCCATCACCGCTCTTTAGCCCACTCTGCCACCCCAGTTCAGACATGGCTATATGCAAATCAGTCTGACCCTGTGCCTCATGGGAACAGTCCAGCCCGAACTGCCAAGCCATGTCTTCCCTGGACCGGAAAATAGCTTTCGAGGACCGGTTTCTGGCATTCCAGCCGTCTTCAGCCCGGCTTGCTTGAATCCAGTGGCAAAGTGAGCAAGGGACTCACGTCTGAGCATACCCTGCCACACTTATGGCGGCCAAAAGCGGTACAAAAGGGGGTGGTGATGGACGGAGCATCTGAACCAATCAAACACTCACACCCAGTCAAAAGATCTGGGTTTAATCCATCACCGTTCTTTAGCCCGCTCTGCCACCCCAGTTCAGACATGGCTATATGCAAATCAGTCTGACCCTGTGCCTCATGGGAACAGTCCAGCCCGAACTGCCAAGCCATGTCTTCCCTGGACCGGAAACAAGCTTCCGAGGACCGGTTTCTGGCATTACAGCCTTCTTCAGCCCGGCTTGCTTGAATCCAGTGGCAAAGTGAGCAAGGGACTCACGTCTGAGCATACCCTGCCACACTTATGGCGGCCAAAAGCGGTACAAAAGGGGGTGGTGATGGACGGAGCATCTGAACCAATCAAACACTCACACCCAGTCAAAAGATGTGGGTTTAATCCATCACCGTTCTTTAGCCCACTCTGCCACCCCAGTTCAGACATGGCTATATGCAAATCAGTCTGACCCTGTGCCTCATGGGAACAGTCCAGCCCGAACTGCCAAGCCATGTCTTCCCTTGTGGCAGAGTGGCAGAGTGGGCTAAAGAACGGTGATGGATTAAACCCAGATCTTTTGACTGGGTGTGAGTGTTTGATTGGTTCAGATGCTCCGTCCATCACCACCCCCTTTTGTACCGCTTTTGGCCACCATAAGTGTGGCAGGGTATGCTCAGACGTGAGTCCCTTGCTCACTTTGCCACTGGATTCAAGCAAGCCTGGTTGAAGAAGGCTGTAATGCCAGAAACCGGTCCTCGGAAGCTTGTTTCTGGTCCAGGGAAGACATGGCTTGGCAGTTCGGGCTGGACTGTTCCCATGAGGCACAGGGTCAGACTGATTTGCATATAGCCATGTCTGAACTGGGGTGGCAGAGTGGGCTAAAGAACGGTGATGGATTAAACCCACATCTTTTGACTGGGTGTGAGTGTTTGATTGGTTCAGATGCTCCGTCCATCACCACCCCCTTTTGTACCGCTTTTGGCCGCCATAAGTGTGGCAGGGTATGCTCAGACGTGAGTCCCTTGCTCACTTTGCCACTGGATTCAAGCAAGCCGGGCTGAAGAAGGCTGTAATGCCAGAAACCGGTCCTCGGAAGCTTGTTTCCGGTCCAGGGAAGACATGGCTTGGCAGTTCGGGCTGGACTGTTCCCATGAGGCACAGGGTCAGACTGATTTGCATATAGCCATGTCTGAACTGGGGTGGCAGAGCGGGCTAAAGAACGGTGATGGATTAAACCCAGATCTTTTGACTGGGTGTGAGTGTTTGATTGGTTCAGATGCTCCGTCCATCACCACCCCCTTTTGTACCGCTTTTGGCCGCCATAAGTGTGGCAGGGTATGCTCAGACGTGAGTCCCTTGCTCACTTTGCCACTGGATTCAAGCAAGCCGGGCTGAAGAAGGCTGTAATGCCAGAAACCGGTCCTCGGAAGCTTGTTTCCGGTCCAGGGAAGACATGGCTTGGCTGTTCGGGCTGGACTGTTCTCATGAGGCACAGGGTCAGACTGATTTGCATATAGCCATGTCTGAACTGGGGTGGCACAGTGGGCTAAAGAAAGGTGATGGATTAAACCCAGATTTTTTGACTGGGTGTGAGTGTTTGATTTGTTCAGATGCTCCGTCCATCACCACCCCCTTTTGTACCGCTTTTGGCCGCCATAAGTGTGGCAGGGTATGCTCAGACGTGAGTCCCTTGCTCACTTTGCCACTGGATTCAAGCAAGTCGGGCTGAAGAAGGCTGTAATGCCAGAAACCGGTCTTCAGAAGCTTGTTTCCGGTCCAGGGAAGACATGGCTTGTCAGTTTGGGCTGGACTGTTCCCATGAGGCACAGGGTCAGACTGATTTGCATATAGCCATGTAGGAACTGGGGTGCCAGAGTGGGCTAAAGAACGGTGGTGGATTAAACCCAGATATTTTGACTGGGTGTGATTGTTTGATTTTTTCAGATGCTCCGTCCATCCCCACCCCCTTTTGTACCCTCCATTTATTATTGGGCATGCATGTTTTCTTTTTGCCAATATATCTTTATCTTGTACGAGTGACAGTTGATTTGTAGTTCGGTTAATTACCTTTTTGAATGTTGCCGTGTTTATTGTGTTATTCCAAATTGGCATAACAGCAAATTCTTCTAACGCCATTTTAAGATAATTCCAGGCTTGTGATTTCGTATTGTTATTTCTTTCTTGCCATAATAACTGAGACAGCTGGTTATCCTGGTCACTTTGTTGAGACTCCTTGTTTTAATAAATTGGCCCTTTCTTGCATAGAGCTGGTTATTTAGGCCGAACTCCAATCTTATTTGTGCAGGCGATGCATTATTTGGAAGATAAAAAAGGGATTTGAAAGTTTTTGAGAGTGCATTATTTATTGTTGCAGAATCTTTCCCGATAATAATAATAATCCACATTTGTAAAGCGCACAATCACCCGTTAGGGTCTCTAGGCGCCAGGGGCCGTCGGGAAGATTAAGCAAGCTATTGCCCAGAGTCACATGGTGCTGGGCTAACCTGCCGCCGGCGCTGGGGATCGAACCGTGATCCCCAGAGTCCAGCGTCAGTCGCCCTGGCCGCGGCGCCACACCTCTACCGATTAATGCCTCGCTACCGTATGTAAGAGTGGGGAGGAGTTTTGCTGCTATAACCTTTAAAAGGGTGCAATATGTGAGATTTCCAAGTTATTTCTGCAGTATCCTGAATGCTGCCGTCAAAGCATTTGCCTTCCTTTGTATGCCCATTTTTTGTGGGCGATAGTTTCCCTTTTCATCGAATAATACTCCTAAGTACTGGTATGCTTTAACTTGTTCTAGTTGGGTGTTCTCCATTTACACTTGTGTTTATGTTTTAATCTTCCATTTTTAGTGAGAACCATGATTTTAGTCTTGGTTTCATTCATCACCATTCCATTTTCTTTTGAGTATATGAATATTTGGTTTATTAGACGTTGTAATCCCACTTTAGTTTGGCTTAAAAGGATGGCATCATCTGCGTATAGCAGATTAGAAATTTGTTTGCAGCCTAATTTTGGTGGATGTGCGTTTATTTCATCTAGGGACACTGTTAAATCTGCCAGAAATAAATTAAACAGTAGGGGGGGGCAGTACACATCCCTGCTTAAGGCCTACTGTTGTTGGTATTTCCTTTGTTAGTGTATGGCCATCCCCCATTCTCACTCTGACCCATGTTTTGCTGTACAGAAGTTGAATCAGTTTTAGCAGTTGAGCAGGAATGTTTTTTTGCTGTAGTTTCTTCCATAGGAGGCTTCTTTTGACACAATCAAAAGCAGATCTGAAATCTACAAAACAGAGGTACAACAAAGCTAGGATGTTTGTTGTTGTTCCGAGCCCTTTAATAAAGCCATATTACAAGAAAACCCTAATGAACCTCCAGGCCCTACTTTTGTACACACAGATTTATATCAGGCTGATCTTTCATTATGGGTTCCACTTCTCACTAAAGTATTTAATGTTGTTCTGAGATCTGGAGAAGCATCAAAATCTTGGAAAGTGTGAGAACGGTCCCATCCAAGTCAAGTAAAAAAAAAAAAAAAAATGGTCCCATCCAATGTATTAGTGATTTCATTATTATTTGATGTGATCAAGATCTATGGGAGGGTGCTTTCCAATCATATTTACAACTGGGCTGAAGGTGGAACAATTATAGCAGACAATCAACTAGTCTTCAGCGGGGGATTGGCATAGTGGAACATACCATGTGCGTATACTCTGTCTGTATCAAATATACAAAACAAAGGAAGGTCCCACTGTTTTTAAAGTTTGCTGATTTTAAATCAACTTTTGATTAGGTAGACAGGGACTTACTTTGACTAGCACTACAACAGCAGGGTCTGCACCAGTATTTGATCTTAGCCTTTCAGAATCTGCCTATAGATAATTCCAATCAAATGCTTTATGGATCTAAAGGAGAATGAACGGATATCTTTTTGATAACTACTGGTGTGCAGCAAGGGTGTGTGCTGGGCTGGCCACTCTGCTTTTTACTTTGTTCTTGAACGATGTCGGCCCTTACCTATATAGTATCAATTTAGATTGCCTGTAGCCAGATTACTCATGTATACCTCTGTTGTTATTTTTGGACACGCAGTTTTGCTTTATTTTACCGAGTTTTCGATGCATAAATTGATAAGGAGTTCCTTGATTATTGTGCCAAGAAACACTTAACTATCAATGTTTCTATGACTGAGTTTATGTTACTGGAACCAAGGATTGAGTTGAAATGCCCTTTTTCCAAGAATAGTGATATTTTCGAACCGCAAAACTATTTTAACTATCTGGGAATTTGGCATGACACTAAAATGTTTTAAAAGCAGCAAAGGGAAAAAGTGGCTGCAATTTTGAAGCAGGCAGCAGCTGCAGTTATGAGATGTACACAAAGACTAGGGGCAGTCATTGAGTTACTTGCTTCATGTTTGTAGAGTAAAGGCAGTTACAGCTGTGATATATGGAGCTGAAATGTGGGGTTACACAGATTCCTCTATACTTCAGAAAATTGAGAATAGGTTTCTGAGGGAATTGTTGCTGTTGGTTTCGGGTATGCTTTTTTAGCTTTAATATATTTGAAACTGTCCATTAGAACTATTTCCTATGTTATTGCCCTAGTCCTTTTGATTTATTGGGTATTCCTACAGAGAAATCATTTAGCTGGAATATACTTAACATCACTCTATTGGGAACTGGGCATTAGACCTATTTCTGATATTATTGCCCTAGCCCCAATAATGTATTGGGTATGCCTACAGAGAAATAATTTGGAGGGCATATACTTCGACGCTATAAGGAAGGTAGCCTATTATCCTGGCCTGCTTTGAATACCATGTTTGCAGCACCTTAAAGCAGCTGGAACTTGAAGCTTTTGTGAGGATCCCACAGTGATCAATGGAGAGACAATAACTTAGATGAATAAGGCTTATTGGCATAATAAAAATCAAATGATATATGAGGTTCGCAAGAGTAGGATCATGGTACAGTGGGTTCTTAAAGAATAAATCCATTGTTGGCTTTGAACCTTAGTTGGACGAAATCTACCCTGAAATACTGTGCTCATATATAAAAAATTCCACCTGGCGACTCTTTCACTGAAGGGTTATGTTGCCAAATGCAGTAAGACCGAGGAGATTGATCATGCTTGTGATTGTTTTTAATGAGACTGATACCTTAGTTCTCTGTTTCAAGACGTATCATCCAGAGATCTATCCTGCAGTTTCTATGTATATTTGGAGTGCTTGGATCATGAGTAGGAAATGGAAAAATAACTGATTTTTAAATTGTCTAGTGTTGTGTTTATCATGTAACATTCTAAAACTTTTATTGAGGTTCTGTACTTTTCTTTTAACCCCTTCGGTGCTGATGACGGCTCCCGGTCGTCATCAGTTACCGTGGGCGGGAGCCGTCATGACCACGCCCGCGATCGGACTGTGCCACACAGGCACAGAATTCCGGGTGCAGCCAGGGGGTTAAATATCTTTGAATGTGTAATTATATATTTGTTATGGCAAATGCTGAGAACAATAAATACTGATGATTGATCAGTTTAGCTTTGAATACCCTTAGGTGTTTCAATATTATATATCTTTGTTATGCAGTATACAGGGCCAGGTCCATAAACCATTGCTCATGAACATGATGTCGACAATCACTTTGGCTATGCATTCCCCATGCCTGGACATTTAAATATCTGGATCAGGCATCCTCTAAAAGCACAGGATGCAGAAGCACTCTTGGTTTTCATTGTTCTCCTACTTTTATTCCAATTACTCTTTTTTTTGTTCTGGCTCCAACATAAAACATATCTACATGCATACTCAGAGATGTGCCACACAATTATTTCATCCACACTTTCTGGGTTTAATCTTTATGTCACACATTGCACAAGTCATCTTTGTGTGGAATATGTCTTATTTAGGGTTTTTCTTCCCCCCCCCCCCCCCCCCACATCTTCCTCTAAATCACCCTTCCCTCTTTTAGCGATGCCAAATCAGGGATTAGCACACCAGAGGTTCTCTGCTCAGTAATTCTTCTTATAAATGTCGTGCCTCTCATATATGTTTTTTAATTGCCCTTCACTTCTACTCTTGTCCCTCTTGTTATCCAGAGTGAGGGAGTTAAAACATTCCAGTTCAGAAATAGCGATTTCCTCAGACAGATCTTCCGACTGCTGATGCGCTATTTGGAAAAGAATTTAAAGTGACTTCATCAAAATATTAACCTCAGTCCCCCTTTTTTTTTAAAAGATCCTCGTCCCTTCCCTTCATAATACCTCCCTGCCTATTTTTCCCAAACCGTACGTGTGTCTCGAAGGGGAACCAGCAAACACCATGGCCACTGAACAACGCATTGCCTTTGCAACCCGGGTGGAACAAAGAATGCATCTGATTCACACATTTCATTTACAACACAAGTCGTAACAACGAAATGCATTATGTAAAGCAGGGCTGGAATTTAAAGTCCAACGCTTTTCCCTATTGTTGCATGGACTGGAGTTGAAATAGTAAATTATACTGCTCCATAGTCCAGCGCCCCCGTAAAGCATGCCCACTTGTGCTGTAAATGGAATGTGTGGTTGAGACGCATTCTTTGTTCCGCCCACGTTGTTAGGGAACACGTGGGAAAGACAAGTGTGGTTGTGTCACGGACACGGACTCGAAGAGGTGTAACATTTTGGTGCAAAGTTGTGTTTACCTTTTTAGTAGATAGGGCTTTGCATTTAAAACCAAGGGGAGTTGCATGTGGACGCCAATGTACTACCCTTTGCTGCAAATTAGCGGAAAGTGGAGAATAGCGCTACATTGTATTTAGGAATCTTTCGAACACAAATCATGATCTACATTGGAAAGTAAATCCCGACACATCTTTTTTCGCCGGGTTTGTGTCATTGTTATGATGCCAGCCAAGTTAATTTCCCTCCTACTCAGTCCCATTCATAGTAAGAAAGAATTATGTAAAAATCGAAAGGAAAGCTACCCTACTAATATAACAAATGATGCTACCTGCACATACGGAGTAATCGTATTTTTTGAACCGGCAAATCAATTAAAAAAAATGAGCTACTTTTGCAAGACAGAGGTATCTTACGTGGTCGACATAGTAAGATCTTGAGAGCATTCCTTAATATTGGTACTAAGCGCCTTCCGGAGAATCTCAGCTCACCTGCACGTGTCACTCAAATTATTAATTTAACAAGTGTATGAAGGTCACCAAAGCTTGAGCAACGCCATCTGTTTGAAAACATGCTCCATAGGTGTGTGAATTGAATACTCAAAGAGCAGCGCTCTGAGAAAGCGAAGGAAAATGCCTTGGGGTGCACATCAAGGTTAGCTTTAGAAACTCCAGCACAGAAAACTACCAGCTTGAGTTTGTCTGCTTTAGAATTAGGAATTGTTTCTTCCGAACTGAGATTAATTTAAAGTGATCAACTGAAGTGTGATAGTCGGATGAGAATTTCTAACGAAGGCACATTGCCGCCCACCTATTGCAAAATAAAGCTCTACATAAACAATATTATTACTCAGCAATACTATGCGTATCCATACATTTGAAATAATGCAGAACGATTTGCTGCGCTCATTGAAACTTGTGGTACTCCTGCTCGTGAGAAATCATGTGTCAAAGCATCTAAAAGAGTAAAAGAGAAGCCAACTGGGAGATGGACAAAATCACACACTAATTTTACTTTGGTCATTTAGCATTCAATAGGCAATTCTACTCATCAGACTGTGTGCCCAGTGTTGTCATTTACATTTCTCATAGCCAGTTTGCTCGTTAGAACTGTATAAATACTATTGATTGGTTACACAACTCTTTCACACTCTGCTATGATTATCTGCAGACAAGAGACTACTCCACAAACTCTCTGGCAGTGGGTGGGTTCCCTAGCAAGCCCTGGCACTAACTCAAACGGAGGCAGTTTTTGGGAAAACACGACACAATCATAAAAAAACACATGTTCCTTTACACCTTTGTTTTGGTCTGCTGACTACAGAATACAATATTTCCTGCACTGCTTGAAACGTGTGGTCCATTATTTTTTCTGGGGTAATTGTGTTGCTTTATCGCTAACCTTAATTATATATTTACTGTATGTTGGGGCAAAGAAAAACATGCAAACGATGGGACTGGTTTATTGCCAGTGCCTGGCACAACTCCGTTTCTATCCTACTAAATTATGAACACTACAATGTTTCAAATATTCAGCACAGCTCTAAACATTAGTAATGGAAGTTGAGACTCATGACCTCATATTTGTAAAGAAAGGACTAGGGGCCATATTATCAAGAAAGGCAATACATTATTGCCGCTTTAGCAGCAGGAAACTGCCGCTAAAGCAGCGATAATGGGCTTGATAATATGCCCTTGTGAATTCCCATAGAAGCCCAGGTTCTGGTGTTAACCTGGGCTTCTATGGGAATTCACAAGGGCATATTATCAAGCCCATTATCGCCGCTTTATCGGCAGTTTCCTGCTGTTAAAAGCGGCAATAATGTAACGCCCTTTCTTGATAATATGGCCCTAGATTTCATACATACTTTATAGTAACAGGGAGGGACAGGAGTTTGGGGTTGATGGGGTTTTTGTAACTTTGTTGCATCTGAATTGTTTTACAGCGTGTTGTTGTCAGTGTTCTAAGCTCATTGAGGATGGTGTGAATAAGAATAACTAAATAAATAACATGTTTAAAAAAATAAATCTCTGTATGTTGAAGAATGCCATTCTGAATGTAATAAGGGCTACGATTTTTTGTTGTTCATTTTCCTGTGTATGGTATAAAATTAGAACAATATATGATTCATGTTTTAAAAGTACTATTATACATCCAAATATTGCTTCATGTGAGGGTTGCCGTGTTTTGTTTATTAGGAAACATGGTAATCTTTTTGGGTATCTTTGTTATTGTATAGAAGGAAAGGATCAATAGAAAATTTTAGTTGAAGATATTAAGGAAGGTTAACTTCAGAGTACGTCTTGGGTTGGGTAAGCCTTGCTTACTTTTCATTTTCCGCTAATTAGTATCTTCCTATTAGATATGCCAGATAATTAACCAGATACATGTAGGGCTATTTTTTCTTGATGCCTCCTTAAAGATTGAACCAGAGAGCTCACTGTAAGTGTGTGCAATATTTTTGTATCTGCTCTGATCTAAACACCTATGAGACAGTCAGAGTGGCTGTTCTCTGAAGCTCTTTTTACAAAATTCCCCAGAGTCAAGGCTCTGCCCATGTAACAGCCGGACAAATAGGTGACAATCTTCCAAGGCCCGGGATTCTTTGTGTTTTTCCCTGCGACAGACTTATCCCTCGTGGCTAAAATGCCTGTTGCCTTTTTGATACAACATATACAGCTGGCCAGGTGTTTCCTTTGTTTTAGCCTATTTTGAGTATAGAAATCTAAAAGAAATATTTCATTGTAAAGCTAAAAATGTTCTTTACATGTTTGCCAATATCACATTTACAGTGAACCTTAACTGACAAATATACTGTTTTTTATTTTTTTCTGACTTTCTACTTTAGATTACTTTTTCTTTTTCTTTGGTTTCAGATGTCAGAATGAGAAAAACAGGTGTATAATGCAACCATAAAGGTACACAGTACGAGACAAAAACATGGAATATAGAAATACTCATTTAAGTACAATTTGAAAATTACATAAAATGAAATTACATAAAAAATACAGTGCCATGCAGTAAGACAGATACATATAGAAAACATATCAAGGTGAAGAATTATTACATAACTGAAAATGTATCGTGCTTTGTGACTGCACCGCGGCTCTCAAGAAAGAGCCGACATAAAAACAAGGCTCATCGTCTAACAATTGTTATGAAAAATAAAAAGCTGGGCTGCTCTGCCTGACGTTCTGGGATCTCATACAAGAGATAAAAAATTGTTTGGTGTATTTTTTGTAAAATTCACATGAAAATGTAAAATACGAACTTGTTTGCCCAGATCTACTACCACAAGTATGTAAACAAGTTCCAAGGTTTTTTGATAGCCCAGTGGAAAACAAAGTAAGTACTGAACTGTGTTCGCACTGCAGTAAAATATTAAGCGTGGTTCCCAAAGCCCACATGCACTGAACAAATAATTAGTCAATGGTCTGTCAAGGCTCAAGCACAAGTAAACTGCAACAGTGGGCTTTAGTATTTCCACATTGAGTTTATGGGATTATGATTAATTTAATAGTAAACATTTCACATGCTTTTTATTTAGAACACTACTGGAGCCAGGCTCCAGAAAAGGGAGAGACAACCCAAACTCCTAGAAGGTTTTCTTCCTATATGCTACCCATGTTATAGTAAGGACTTCATCGCATGCAAGACAATCTCAGATAATATCTCTTGTGAGGGCCACCTCCTCAGTTCTCGAATTAAGTAACCACAGGACTAAGGGACAAACTCTAATCCATTTGTTCATATAAGTCAAACCCACCTCCTCATGATAAATGAGATGGGTGGTGGATAAATGGACAGAAAGGGCTTTTCTGCAAAATCGATTTTTCTCCACCTGGATGGTTTTGCAATATGCAATACCACATAAGTGGCAATAGGGCCGCACCGAGTCGAATAAATCATAAATCTGCGATCAGTGCTAAAACTCCCCCCCCCCTTCCCCCAGGGGCTGAGGTGAACTATAGAGGGAGCCAACTTCCCTTTGGTTTCAAATGATTCTGTTGATTTAGAAAAAAACATATTGAAGCATTTTTTTAAACAGGATATTTAATTAAAATAATAATGTTAGCTAGAATCTTATCATAATTTTGCTTTGTATTTTATATACATTGTGGACCTTTTGTGTGTTAGCCACATTTCTTGGTAATGAGAGAAAGATGTGATTTTTGTTTTTTGAATTGTTGAAAAAATGTTTTTTTTCCCCAGGGCTTTTTGGTTATTTTCCTTTGGATGAGAAACTCTGAGGTGTGTGTCAGCTCCTCGGAGGAGGACTCCAGCACTTTCAGCCTACAGCACCCCAAACGAGACAACCCAGTCCTGATGATGGTCTACATTTGATATGGACCGAAACGTCGTCGACTCCACAGCGCAATTTATAGGCGCATCCTACTATGACTTTAACAAAAAATTGTGAATTATATTACATAAAGTTATTAACTGTTGGTCACTTGTTGAGCTAATCACTGTGTATATATTTCACTTTGCTCACTTTGCGCCGTTCATCGCTGTTCACCTACTTCACTTGCGTCGCCACTTATCACTTGTATATATTGAGCACCAAGTTTTATCGGTTGTCATTTGAATTGTCCATTTATGTGCTGTACATATTCTCTGTGGCATGAAATTATCTTGATATGAATTGAATATTAAGAGACTAAAGATCATTTTTGTAATTTGAATCTTTGGGTATAAGCGTCTCCTTTCCCTGACTGTTGTAATGCCTTGTGCATGCAATATAAATTGTCTGTCTATTCATACCTTTTGGGATATTGTTTTCCTTTAAACTTGCACTTCAGTAATGACCTGATAATCAGTGCTGCAGGTGATATCCTTGCTGTTATTTGTGTTTTATGGAAAAATGAAGAAATAAAATGATAGTTCTTGTTTTTATAATAAATGTATTTTGTTGTTCTGCAGAACATTTGGTGAACTACACTTACATAAATTTAGCAAGGTAGCACCGTATGTCAATGGTGTTGAGTTACTACTACTCTGTCCTCAAAAGTGACTTCCACAAGGTGGTCATTGGTTTATATATGGTTTGATTGAGTTGTTGTTTTTTATTTAGAAAGATATGTTTTGTTCCACTTTAAAAAGAGAGATTTTTGAATGACTGAGCCTTATATTCAATTTTATTGAGGGAATTTTTGGAAAATATACTACTTGATTTAAGGCTAAATTTGAGCCATGTTTGGAGTACACATAGATAAAGAATGCTCACCTCTATGAAAACTGAATAAAAAGATTAACAGCCTGAATACACAACAGAGGTTTACACATGGTTTGGAATACACCAACACACTCGTAATGTAAGAACATTTTTATATAATGTTCTGTAAAATGTACAATTCATAGAAAATGGTGTTTAGTATATTTGTATTGCCATGTGCCTTGTGGATACCCTGCTATCTCACAGGGGAATACCAGGAAGGGTTCCCTAAGCAAGCGCCGGGAAACCCACTGCGGGTAGCTGTGCGCTATATAAGCTCAACTACATTTACACATTTACATGTGAGTTAGGAGTCAATGACGATGTAATAACATACAGTTTCTATAGGAAAAATATCAAACGCAATGTAAGTGTATGCCAATAGCATTTGTATTGTAAATCATCACAAAATAAAAGCTTGCTTTATGTTGAAAGACAACCAGATGACCAGACACTACATGGTCAGGGATTGTGCATTACATTTATACCTTATTTGGACCCTTCAACACCACTTTCATGCAGACACTGTCCCAGCACAAGTCACGTATTATATGTAATTTTCTCTGTATTGACATGTACAATGCATTAAAAGAAAATTCATTGTCACCAATCACTCCTTTCGCCCATTGTTGGTACCTACTTTTAGTTGGTGCTAGTTTTCCTCCCAATGGTTGCTGATGCCAGGTCTCTCTACATGGCTTGATTTTAGTAGGTATGCTTTAATGTTGATGTCTATGAGTGTTTGTGCTTACCAGAGCACTAAGACACTTTGCCAGATTTCCCTGCAACTGACATTTTTACGAGCCTAAGGAATGATTAGAAATTACCATCATCCACAGGTTCAATATACAGTGTAACCAATTTGGCTGCACAGCGAAGACCCACAATCCAAAAAACGGGATTGGATGTAGGTTTATCACAAATTCAAAGTCAAACTTATGTGAACAAGTCTCAAACATATGTTGTAAATTTACAGAATCACTACCGGCAGTTCAAATCCTCTAATAAAGTTTAACCTCAGTAGTATAAAGCATAAAAGGAATTCAGTAATAGTGATGCAAAATAATTAATAAAATCTGATTATCAGACTATGATTTCCTGTCCTCCTGCCTATATATATGAGCAAGTCTAAATTACCTAAACTAAGCCCACGCTAACTAGCACTAATTGGGTAAACCCTAATTAAATCCAGTAAAGCAGGAGGTGTCAGCATTTTAGAGACGTATGTATAAATTATCCAAAGTCAGTAGTACCACATAGCATAAAGTCACACAACAGAGAAAAAGCAAGGAGGTCTGTAACCCTGCGAGTCTAAAGGGAATCTGAGTGAAGTTAAAGTGTGATCATCAATTATATCCACGAAGACCATTTGAGAATCTCATAACATGTGTCTCATTGCACAGCCACTTTCTCACTGTAAAACTTTGGCAACCAAATGTGGAACTCCCTGCTTCTGATCCTCACATTAGAACATCCTTGAATTCCTTCCACCTTCAGATACAGCGGGTACAGTTGTTCTCCCTTTGTTCCTTCTCACCAAAAGTACACCTCCCGATCCACACCATCTATCACACACAATGTGCCTTTCTCTAGTGATGAGTTCATAAGAATGCACCTGTCAAGGAGAGAAAAACATTGCAACCCGAGCAAACCTTCACATTGGAGGTTAAACATTTAAGATTCAAATGCTGAGACCTCTGGCCAATTTAACGAGGCAAGTACCTCAGTAGGCATTTAAATGCATGGTACAGATACATACAAGGTTAGAAAAAAAGCAGTGTACCATTCAAATGAATGTGTGATTATATGAGTTAACAATATTATTCAAGCTAAACAAACGCAGATATATATATGAAAACTGCAATCATTAACACCCGGACTATACAGTAAATACAATTTCTGTATCTGTTCAAGTGCACTATATTCGTTTAATGATATTAAATCACACAAATACATGAAACTTTATGTACCTGTATATAGCATGGTCACAACATAAAAGGGTGGAGCCAAAATCACCCTGCTCCAAGCTCTACACACCTTATCATGCCCACTTCATTGAAGTACCAGGGGGCAGATTTACAAGCCCCCTGCCCCTCTTTTACGCCGCCGTTGCGTCACTTTTGTGACGCAGCGGCGGCACAAAAGATGTTCCATGGTGCGGGGTATTTAACAACGTGACGCATCTCCCAGATGCATCACGTTGTAAAGCCCTGCGCCAGAAGGAGGCGTTCCATTGCAGGGGGCGGGGGGCATTCCGGCGCAGGAACAGCTCCCAAAAGTGGCTGAGTGAAATCTACAAGATTTCACTCAGTCACTTTTGGGCCCATGCTGCGTCAAAACCCTGCCCCTGCCTGAAGCACGCGTAAGGATTGACGCAGCATTGTGGAGATAGGGCCCCCCGGAGCATTGCTGGAGCTACGTCGCGCTTGCGACGCAATTCCAGCAATGTGCCGCTTTTACGGCACAGATGCGTGACGCATCTGTGCCGTTTTTGCCCCTTGGTGCGCCGCATTGTGAGATGCGGCGCATCCAGGGTGGCGGAGCTGCGGCACACAATAACTGGCGCATCCCTGCTGACATGCAGGGATGCGCCAGTTATTGTAAATCTGCCCCCAGGAATTTTGCACTAAGTGATGCACCGCGGTAAGGTGCTTCACTCTCGTCAAACCTTCAATGCAAAAAACGTTTGTAATTGAAGTTGATTGACACTATCATTAGTGTTGCCTTGTGTCACGGGAGTACTGCCGAAAATGTTGCTAAATCCTTAGATATTAGTCAATGATCACCTAGATACGAATATCTTGTATTAGTATACTTCGGGTTGCTAAAGACAAAATTGAGATATAAACATTTTGCTCTCATCAAGAGTACACGAGATTTGCAGGGGTCAATACGTCCTTTTTTTTATTTCTTATATATATTTTTTAAACTGGTGCCATATAAACAATTCTGTTCACAAATATATACATGGTAAGGTACATTCCAGTTTCAGGAACAGTGACTAGTGAAGTTCAAAATACAAGTTTATTTTGACATGATATTTCCCAGGTGTATCAAAAAAGCAAAGGTTATAAAACAGTATGTGGTACTTTCGCCTCGTTTTCATTTAGCAGCGTAGCAGGTCATAAGCCATGTCTCATGAGTCGGACTTTCTTTCCTAGCAGCAGGATAGTTCCGTAGGTTAAAATGTCCCTTTCACCCAGGAGCGACAGAAAAAAAGTTATCTATGTTTCCATCAAGCAACAGCAAATTTGAAACCCCTATTTTTACAATGTCTCACTAAATTCGCAAGCACAGCCACATCTTAGTCTGACAAAACATTCACAATTTAGGGATTTACGCCCACATGCATCAACGTTTTTTGCATTCGCAAACGGTGTGATTCGGAAAAATCGGCCGTTTGCGAATGCAAAATCTTTTTTTGGGATGCATCAAACTTTTGTGCACAATTCGCTTTTTTTAGCATTTCTAAAAAATGCGAATGCATTTACGGAATCGCATTTGTGCGATTCCTTAAATGCAATGCATCATTTTTTTTAAAATTGCGAATTTGAAAATTGGAAGTGCAAATTAACACGAGGTTGACCCTCGTGTCAATTTGCGAAAAATTTTAAAAAAGCAAAAAAAAGCATTTTTTAAACTTGCATGTTACAGACGCACATGTCCTTAGGACATGTGTGTGTGAAACATCCACTTAAAAATACATTTCAGGGGTGCAGGGGGGGTCCTTTGGACCCCCCCTGCACCCATGGAATGCATGAACATTATACGAATTCTAATTTGCAAATTCACAATTTCCATTGATTCCTATGGGCCTTTTGGCCCATAGGAATCAATGGGAAATGCGAATTAGCAAATTAGAATTCGCATAATATTAGCGAATCGGTAAAAAATGCGATTTTTACAGATTCGCTAATATTATTAGAAAATATTCATGCATCCCGTTTTGCGAATTCCAAATTGCGATTCGCTATTTTTCGCAATTTGGAATTCGCAAACGGCCAGGATGATGCATGTGGGTGTAAATTCCCAGGGGTCACTTAGACTCCTGTTCAAAAACTGGGAACGAAGTGTTTCTGGATGAAATACCCTCTGCTTTTAATTTATTTTCGTGTTCAGAGTACGATATTTATTTTGAGGCAAAAGATAAAGAAAAATGCACGCAAACAGAATTTACACACATTTTGTGCAGGTTAGTTCCACGCCTTTTGATATTTCATGCTATTACGTGCTAAATACTAGTGCAAGGAAAAACTACCGGCGCACTATGGGCTGCGCAGTAAACCACTGCCTATACTAGGACACCTTTAGATACAATGTGCAACTTTCTAGAATAGTTGCCAGGGTTTGTTGTGCTATGATATGTTACATGGTTTTTATACAGTACACATTCACCAGTTATTTGGCACTTTGGGGGTTTAACCTAAAATTTGGGCTGGTAGATGGATTTAGGCCCAGATCTCTGTACTGGGGTGAATGTATGACATTGTTCTGCATTCTGTCCATCAACTGTTGTTTTTGCATTTGTCACCCCGAGTGGGATGGGTATGCTCAGACATGAGTCCCGTGCTCTCCACACCACTGGAGTCAAGCTATCCTGGCTGATGACGGCTGATAGCCAGAAACCGGTCCTAGGATGCTTGATTCCGGTCCAGGGAAGACATGGCTTGGCAGTTTGGGCTGGACAGTTCCCATGAGGCACAGGGTAAAGGCTGATTTGCATATGGCCATGTCTGAACTGGGGTGGTGTGGAGTGCAAAAAAATCGATGGATTTAGGCCCAGATCTCTGTACTGGGGTGAATGTATGACATTGTTCTGCATTCTGTCCATCAACTGTTGTTTTTGCATTTGCGTTGTATTGAGACATATTCCCTGAAAGTCATGCAAAGTGACGCAGATACTCGAAATATCCATTTGCAGCGCCACAGGGGTCACTATCATCATTCATTCATTAATGAACCTTTTTGCACTTTGGTCTGTGTTTTTTTCTTTCTGCAGAAGGCAGTCTTCACTTAGTTTTTGTTCATCAAGCTCACAAAACTGGTCACCATTTTTATTTGTCATGCTTTGCCAGTAATTGCAAAGTATTCATTTTGCTCCTTTTATTTGTTGCATTTTTCTTCCTATTCGCCTTTGCAAAGAGGACAGGGGTCTTCTCATGATTCAATGTTTTGTGGTATGCCAGCCAGATTGGTTCTGTGCGCTTCTTTTTTGGAGTCTTGAGCACATACATTATATATAAATATCTTATAGTTTGTGCATGATTTACTCGCTCTAGGATTGGGAACATTCAGACGCAATTACTGCCCTGCATTTCCAAACTTTATTGTCAACAAAACATATATGAAGTCAGAGATATTTTAAGTTAATGTATGTTTCAAGACACAAGAGTCACGTTTGATCACCATCAATAATGCAGTATCTCTGGCTGATACTAAATACCTCACTACAGTTCAACAGTAACAACTAACTTCTGTGATAACAACTGAACCCGCTTTTTCGTCTTTGCTTAGTTATTGATTTGTTTTACTCTGTGATGCTTTGCAAACTTTTATATTCCCTTGCCTCCCATACTGATCTAGTTTTTCAAAGTCTACCTTGCCCTGCAAGGCGATCAAGCCTTGCGGAAGCTTTTTTCTTTGTTAAATTTTTCTTTTCTGTCTACAATGTTTTGAAAGGCAGTGAGGCCTCCCAAGGCATTTGGGTACCCAGGTAAGACGTACTGAAAGTAATAAATATGTACAGTAAATGATCCTGGTAGAGGATGATGATGTGGAATCATACAAGGCTAGCGTACTACTAAATAAATGGCACTGCACCGTTCTTCAAATGTACCTAGATTAATGGCTTGTGTTACTGCATTTAACACCAAGATTAACTGCTTAACGCAGTGGCAATTCCACCACGGTGCGGTGGTTTGATTGAGTGGGCAGGGATGTGCCGGCCAACAGACGTGCGCAACACTATGGAGGTAGTGCTCGCGACGTCCATTGGCCGACGGGCGCAGCAAAAGTAACAGAAGCGGTTGCTCGTGGTGTCACCGCTGTAACTGGAGGTCTCTTGAAGGTTCACCTAGATGACCACAACTGTTGGCTCAGATTTCGGGGTCTATTTACCAAATTCTCTTGCTGTGCAACAGCCAAAAATACTGCACTCCACTGCATGAGAAAGAGGGAGCAGGAGAGCATTACAATTACAGAGAACGCCCATGCACCATCCATGGAACTCCCCCTAGACGCTAAGTATTGCAAGACAGTGCTATGCATTGCTTTGCATTACTTTCAAGTGAAATTCCAGTGCAAAACAAGTTTTGTGCTAGAAAGTAATTTGGGAAAAGAAAATTTGTTTGTGACTCAAACACGACGCAAATTCTTAGTAAATATACCCCTTAGTGTATATTGCAATGGAGTGGTGCACGAAATACATCAGTGGAAAGTCTTGTGAGCTATAAAAAGCTACAAGGGCCATTTTGAAGAGGGTCACCTGACGAATATGGCATGGGCCCCACTCATGTTCAAAAGGTCTCTTTAGTGTGATGCACAGCCTTGAGCCATGTTGCACAGTGTAGCCAGACTTAAAGTAAATCTTTGACCTTGTCAAGTTCTGTTTGCCTTTTTTGTTCTGTGCGTTCCCTTTCTGATGCTGAAAGGACTGCAGGCCATGTAAAGCTTTCTTTCATCCTGTCAGCCATTCTGCTCTCCTTTCTTTATAGGTTCCCCAGCATGAAGCCCCCGTCTCTCAGACATTATTTTTATCGACTTCCGTTGTAGTGTGTTGTTTTTTCTTTCTCCCATACTCTGTGAGGAAGCCAGGCCTTATAGTGCAAATGTTCATTTCAATTGTACATTGATATTTTGCAGTTTGACTAAAGTTTTTTTTATTTTATTTTTTTAATTGATGGTTGCAGTAACTCTGACTGCTAATATATGTTGATATAGAGCCATGGCAAGGCTATAGAATTAACAGGTGCATCCTTAAAGAACCTGAGTTACTGCAACATTATGCAGACTGAGCAGGACTCCTAGTATGGGCCAGCCTAACTTGTTAAAAGAGTAAGGGGCCGGTACCCAAAGTTCTTCGCAGAAGCTCACTGCCTGAGCTACTGAATATTGCGGTTTGCAGAAAACCGAGGGTTCATGGTCTTGATTACACCCAATGCCTCTTTCACCCCCAACACACACTCCTTACCCAGTTATCTCACTAGTACAGGTTCTTTTTCATTTCTGCATTTTCCCTTTGCCACTGGTTTTCCATCTTTCTCACCCACCATCTTTATAACTGACAATCTCCTACAATGAGAGCCAGTGGGTACCAGTTGCAAACACTGGCTCAAATTAAGCACCAAGTAAGGTACTGTGTTACTGTATTTATCAGGAAAGGTGTTATGTGTCAGCAGCTATTACAAAAGTTTTTTCCCGAGTCAGCAAAAAGCCTGCAGTGCTGATAACCATTATTCTATTGTTGCATTTGGCTGTCTTTGTCTTGCCCTGCACTGCACACGGCCTCAGAACCATGGTACATTATTCTTTGTATCATGCTCTGCGAAGGGGCATACCACCACAGGAAATGTTTACACCATTAATAACATACTTTCAAAATAACCTGTGCTACTGCTGACAACTTCAGCATAATGCTTTATCCCCAGCTGTTACTAGAAGATGCTCTCGAGTCAGCATCATGGCTGCAGTAGCTTTGGCTGTCATTAGAGATTCCTTTGTAGCTCCACAGGGACAGCTAATAGTGTTATGTGCTTCTGCACAACATTTTCTTTCTCTGAGTTTTCTTTTTACATTATCAGAAGAGCAAGGCTCGCAGACCTCATCTTGTTTGTCTTGTAAGGCAAGTAGGCTGACCTCTCAGAGCATTGCTGACTGCAGAAACCAGATTCCCAGACCTGAGGCGGAAAGCCGGGTTCTGGAGGTACGCTATTTTTAAATTGCCAAAATTGAAAATTGTATAAACTGCTTTTTAAATTGTTGATTTGAGAACTTTTTAAAAGCTTACCTATTTCATCTCACCGCCCTCCTACCACGCAGCCGATTGAGCGCTGCTGCGGTAATTGTTTGTTTGCTCTCACCCAGCGGCCGCCATCGCAGGCGTGCTCGCTAGCCACGCCCCCTTGAGGCCACGCCCCCTCCATTTGCCTCATCATGTGCCTTGGCAGGAAGCGCAGCGGACGAGCGCAGCGGGAGCGCCGTTTGCGCGCCGAAGGCGCGCCTAAGGCAAGCCCGTCTGCGCCCGTCCGCGCCTGGACGGGCCCAGGGACCAGGCATAATGAAGAATTCATTAGGTACTCCCCCCTAGAGTTGCACTCTCTCCACAACCCCGCTCTTCAATCCCTCGACCCATCCACTCTTGCCCGCCTCAAGGCAAGCAACATTCTCTCTCACTATCACTTACAGGAATCGGCCCCTATTTCTTCTTCAAACCCTAAAAACAGTAAGCCCCCCCCCTAAACCTAATTCCCGGACCCTCCGCTGTCTCTATCTTAACACCAGATCCCTGGTCAAACACCAACTAGATATATTCCTGCTCCTGAAAGCGGACAGCCCTGACATACTTTTTGTCACTGAGACATGGCTCACTACTGACTCTCTGCCAGATATACTCTCGGCCATACCATCAGATTATTACATCCTGTCTGCAAATAGAAAATCAGGAAAAGTCGGAGGAGGTGTTGCCGCTATCATTCATAAAGACCTCAGGTTTACCATCTTACCTCCCCTAGATCTACCAGATACGGATAACCTAGTCATCAAATCCGATACTGAGACTGGCACCATGGTGCTAGCATTGATATACCGGCCACCTACATCTATGCCCTCCTTCCCGGCTTCCCTGTCTGAGCAAATAGCAGGTCTAGTCGTTGACTATGACAAGGTCATGGTCATAGGAGATTTCAATTATTGGTACAACAACCCGGAAGCTGGGCCTCACGCCACAGAACTTTTCGAACTCCTCTCCAATTTAAACCTCCACCAACATGTCTTGATCCCCACCCATGAAAAAGGACATATCTTAGACCACATCTGGTCTCGCAATATTTCCACCTCTTGTCCTACGGCCTCACCATGCATATGGTCTGACCACCACTTACTGCAATTCTCTGTCACCATTCAGGGTCACCTCAACAACCAAGCACCCCTGGGAGGGTTAGTCAGGAAATGGAGATCCCTAAATCTCCAAGATTTCCTCTCCACCCTGACCAACTCCATCCCTACCCAGGGCCCAGACATCAATCTGATGGACAAGGCACATACCGAATGGCTCTCCTCTGCATGCAATGAACATGCTCCCCTTACCAAGTTCTCCCGCGCCCGTCGTATGGACGCCCACAAATGGTTTTCTGCCGACCTAAAAAAGCAGAAATTAGAACTCCGTCAACTGGAGAGGAAGTGGAGACACGGCTACCACGCCACAGACAGAGCACTATACAAGACAGCCCGCAAAAATTACAATGACTCTATCCTATCTGCCAAAGCCTCCTTCTTTTCTGATAAAATTTCTAACGCCAAAAACAAATCTCGAGAAATCTTCAGAGTCGTCAACGACCTATGCAATGACGCCAGAACCTCTCCCTCTCAACCTGCCTCACAGGCAATGTGTAACCTGCTTAACGACTTCTTCAAGGAGAAAATTGACACCATAAAAAACAGCATCCAAACCAACCATGCTGCAACAGACGACTCGGATATCTGTAGAAACCCTAACACTCTTCAGGATATCCCCCCCATCGAACCACCCAAATTACTGGAGCTAATGAACCGAGTAAAATCGGGTTCACCCAACGATCCCTGCCCCCCCGCACATTCTAAAAGAAGTCTATGCTGCACTCCCCCAGGGTATACTCCCTATTCTGAACACCTCCCTATCACGAGGAATAGTACCCGATTCCTTCAAAAATGCCATCCTGGTCCCTCTTATCAAGAAACCAGGTGCCGATCCCTCCAACCTCTCTAACTACCGCCCCATCTCCCTTCTCCCTTATGGCGCTAAGCTACTGGAAACTCACGTAACCAGCTGCTTATCCAATTTTATCGAAACATCTGATTACTTGGAACCCAACCAAGCGGGATTCCGCCAGGCACACTCCACCGAGGCGGTGATCCTCGCCGTGCAGAACACCCTAAGGACCAATGCCGATAGCGGAATCCATCAGGCCCTCGTGCTGCTTGATCTATCGGCCGCGTTCGACACGGTGGACCACACCATACTATTACACCGTGTTGAACAAGCCGGCCTCAGCGGCGCGGCTCTCTCTTGGATTAAGTCATTCCTGACGGACAGATCCCAGGCTGTAAAGCTGGAGAATTTCACAGCCCCCACACTCCCTACCACTTGCGGTGTTCCACAGGGCTCCTCATTGTCTCCCCTCCTTTTTAATCTCTATCTCAAACCCCTACTGCACTCCCTGAAAGATAGAAAGGTCATTATATTCAACTACGCAGACGATTTGCAGCTGGTATTCCCCCTCAACTCCCCGGACTCTGTCGAGGAATTTCAAAAGACCATGCTGCACATCCAGAGCTGGATGGATCGGAACCACCTTAAATTGAACCCAGGAAAGACTGAGTTAGTACTCCCTAGCAACAGTGCACTCAGTTGGGGGCCCCACTTTTGGCCATCCTCGCTGGGTACACCTCCATCCCCCTCCCAGTTAGCCAAAAGTCTTGGGGTCACTCTTAGCGCCGATCTATCACTGAAGACCCAGGTCGGAACTGTGATCTTCTCCTGCTTCTTTCAGTTAAGAAAGATTTAAAAAATCGCTCATCTGCTGACCCACTCTGCTCTCATCCAGGTGGTGCTCGCATTGGTTCTCTCGCGGTTAGATTTTTCCAACTCCACGTACCTGGGCCTTCCCCTCACCATCGCTAAACGCCTGCAGATTGCTCAAAATCAAGCAGCCAGATTAATATTCAAGAGCAATCGCAGGAAGTCAGCCAAACCTCTGTTGGCCTCCCACCATTGGCTCCCCATCACCCACCGGATCACTTTCAAGACAGGTTGCATAACCTTCAAGGCTCTCCACGGAAAGAGCCCCAGGTTCATCAACCAACTCATTAACAAATATGAACCTCCCCGCGAGCTTCGCTCTACCCATTTGTCCCTCCTCACTGTGCCGACCTTTAAAAAGAAACGACTCGGCGGATCCAGCTTTGCATATCTCGCCCCAAAGACCTGGAACTCCTTGCCCTTGTCCATCCGGAGCTGTACCAAGCTGACAGAGTTCAGACGAGCCCTGAAGACCTGGCTATTCAAACAAGCGTACGGTTAGAGCAATACACCATCTGCCCCTTCACTTACCATCCACCATCTGCTTTCTTCAGCGCCATGAGAACCCTGGGTGACCGTGCGCTTAACAAATTCCGTATAGAAATAGAAATAGAAATAGTAAAATAGCGCTATATCCCTTGAACCCCGATTAAATAACATTCACAGAGCCATGCATGGAAATCAAGCTTGTGGCATTGCACAATAGGGACATTTTGTGTTGCACCATATTTGCTAAGCATCACATGCCGATGATGTCATTGATTATGCGAAAAGTACATTTTAGCACAACACTAATCTTTGCATTACTGCATGAAGTTGACTCGACAGTAATTCTTGTGGTATTTTCATTCACGGTACAATTTACAGTACAAATTTCAAAGCAAGGATAACCGCTCAAGCCGAAGCAGCATACCATGTGTGAAATCCCTGTAATTATTCACCTATGGCATAGGGACATTACATGATATTCACTTGCTCCCTGTATGACAGGATTGGCCTAAGCACCCTCGATTTGCACTGCCAGTTAGATTGGGAGCCTGTGCCTGCTCTCTCCAACCCAGCAACGCAGCTCGGGTTGGCGAGAGCTCCAGTGCGCATGATGGTTTGGCTGTCCTGAGACTGATGACCCACAGGGTTTATTATCGTTTTATTTTTTTATTTTTTTGACTGATATTATGTAGAAACACTTTTAATGTACATTGTTTTAAATGTATTTTATTCCATTTTTATTGGTAAATATTTATGATGCTGTATTTAAAACATTTGTTTATGGTTGTGATTGCGAATGACTAAAGATTGATTTGATTGATTGACTGCTGGCAGGTGGGTGATGCTCCTTCATCGTATCGGTGGAGCCTCAGCTGTTTTTTTCACTGTGGAAGATTACCAACATTGTAGTTTGCACAATAAAGCTCTGTTTCATCGCATGGACGCCACACAAACATTCTGTAAATCTAGTCCTGTCTGTTACTTGCAGTTATGGCCTAATCTGAGCCGGTGGCAGCAGCTGGGGCCCACCTGCACTCATTTTAAGGGACCAGCCACTACATCTCCTCAACAGACTTACATCCAGAGCATGAGCAAATAGAATACGTTAAATTGAAAAGAAGCAATCATAAAGAAACAAAAAGTCCACCTTTAAGTTCCCTCTAGAGTAACCAACTGTTTTGTAGCCTATCCAAACAAACATGTTTTTTTAACCCTTTTTGTAAAAATGAACCAAAAAAACGCAAAGTGCCAATGTATGTGAAAGCGAAAGACACACATTTGATGAACGGAATGCAGAGACAATCAAACATTCATCCCCACTCAATAGATCTGGGTTAAATCCATTGTTGTTTTGCTCACCATGCCACCCCAGTTTAGACCCAGCCATATGCAAATCAGTCTTGACCCTGAGCCTCATGGGAACAATCCAGACCAAACTGCCAAGCCAGGTCTTCCCTGTACCGGAAACAAGCATCCTGGGGCTGGTTTCGGGGCATCACACCTCATCAGACAGGCTAGCTTGAATCCAGTGTCACAGTGAGCCCAGGACCCACGACTGGGCATACTCGGCACACTAAGGGCGAGAAAGCAAATGACACACTGATAATGGATGGAATGCAGAGTAAATCAAACATTCACCCCTAGTCAATAGATCTGGATTAAATCCATCATTCTTTTGCTCACCATGCCACCCCAATTTAGACCCAGCCATATGCAAATCAATCTTGACCCTGTGGCTCATGTGAACAGTCCAGACCGAACTGCCAAGCCAGGTCCTCCCTGGACCAGAAACAAGCATCCTGGGCCCAGTTTCAGGGCATCACCCCTCATCATCTAGGCTAGCTTTTATCCAGTGGCACAGTGAGCCCGGTACCCATGTCTGGGCACACCCGGCGCACTTAGGGCGAGAAAGCAAAAGACACACAGAGGATGGGTGGAATACAGAGTAAACCAAACATAAACCAAACATTCACCCCCACTCAATAGATCAGGGTTAAATTCATTGCTCCTTTGCTCACCATGTCAACCCGGTTTAGACCGAGCCATGTGCAAATCAATCTTGACCCTGTGCCTCATGGAACAGTCCAGACAGAACTGTCAAGCCAGGTCCTCCCTGGACCGGAAACAAGCATCCTGGGACCGGTTTCAGGGCATCACCCCATATCAGCCAGTCTAGTTTGAATCCAGTGGCACAGTGAGCCCTGGACCCACGTCTGGGCATACCCGGCGCACATAGGGCGAGAAAGCAAAAGACACACAGATGATGGACGGAATGTAGAGCAAATCAAACATTCACCTCCAGTCAATAGATCTGGGTTAAATCCTTCATTTTTTTGCTCACCATGCCACCCCAGTTTAGAATGGTTCTATTTCACGGGGACCGAAAGGCATTTTCAAGCCAACCAGTAGCACTGGTCAAGAGCTTGACCTTGGAATTTTTTTTTCATGGAAGTTTAATTCTTCCAGTGTGACAAGGTAGTAATGTTGTAGTCAGCAACAAACCTTGATAGTCACAGATAATAAAATCTGGGCACTGACATAGGCCTTCAGTGTTCGTTACAAAAGTTCATAGTGAGGCAAATTGGAAACTGTTACTGCTGAGGTTGCTTTATCACTGGGGTAATTTTACCACATTATCCTGGTCACAATTACATTTTTGCAATTAAGTTGACTAAAACCATACAGCTGTACCATGCTAAATGCTGAAGTTCAAGGTGCTTTACAAGGTTGGATACTGTGACGTCCTGCTGAAGAATTTTACTTTCACTGCAAAAATGTCTGAGCCTGGTGAACCATGGATTCTTGCCCATGCAGCATGTCTTTTCTAGGTGCCTTCGCACCTTTTCCTGGTCCTTCGGAGGTTAAACATCTTTCTAAGTTTCAACCTCTGTAGACGTAGTTAAACTTCCTGGTGATTCCTTCAACTTCTAAAAAGAGAGAGGAAGATCCTCAGGTCACACATCAGCAGTAAAAAGCAAGCTCAACTGATTAAATCAAGAGCTCCAGCCCTGGCTACTCAAGATGGACAGTCAAAATATCGATTTTTAAATATCGAAGCACAGTTATATCAAGTTTTAAATATCGTAGGGGCAAACTATCGAAGTCAAGAATATCTACAACCACAATATAGAAGTTAAGGTAAGAAATATCGATGTTAATAATATCGATATTTATATGAGTGTTATGTATTTTAGTAGGTATTTAATATGTATGTGTTCTATTTTTTTTTTGTATTGTACTGTTTTCAAAAAAATATATGTACATTTTTTAGAAATTAGTAATTTTTTTAAAGTAAATTTTGCGTTTTAGTACTGTAGCGGGTTGTGGGTTTATAGGGGAATAGGGTGCGCCCTGATTTAATTTTAATTAAGTAATTATAAATTGTTAAATATTGTTATTAATAATTAATTTATTGTTAATTAATGAGTAATTTGTAATTAATAATTATTAATTGATAATTATTTTCTTTGTAATAAGGGTGGTAAGTAAAATATTTGTTATAACTAAATAATTAAGAAACATTGAGTATTGATAATTCATTTTTTTGTAATTAATTAGTGATTGGTTATTAATGTTTATTATATATTATTTATTGGTATTGCTTTTTTTGTTTTTGTTAATGAAATTAATTTGTCATTAATTCATTTTTAAATATTATGTATTGGTATTAATATTTTTTAGTTAATTAATCATTACCTTACTATACATTTTTATTACATATTACTTATTGTTTTTGATAATTATTTTGTATATTTAATTATTCATTGCAAATTAATTTTTATTAGTTTTTTGAAAATTAATTTAATTGTGTGAACTTTTATGTGGAGTGTGTTGTGTTTTTATTGGGGAATAGGGTGGAAAGTATTTAATATTAATACATTAATTATTATTTTTGATATATTTGTATAATGTTTTCCCTAAATTTATTAATAAAATATTATTTAATTACAATATTAATTTAATGTATAAGTATGTTATTTTTAACATCTACGTTGTCCAACGCTTTCCCTACTGTTGCACTCACTGGAGTGGGAATACTAATTTTTACCCCTACTCTATCCAACGCTTTCCCTACTGTTGCACTTACTGGAGTGGGAATAGTCATTTTTACCCCTACACTATCCAACGCTTTCCCTACTGTTGCACTTACTGGAGTGGGAATAGTATGTTTTACCCTTACGCTATCCAGTGCTTTCCCTACTGTTGTACTCAATGAAGTGGGAATAGTAATGTTTACCCTTACGCTATCCAGCGCTTTCCCTACTGTTGCAGTCTCTGGAGTGGGAATAGTAATTCTTTCCTCTACGCTATCCAACCCTTTCCCTACTGTTGCACTCTCTGTAGTGGGAATAGTAATGTTTACACCTACACTATCCAACGCTTTCCCTACTGTTGCGCTCACTGGAGTGGCAATAGCAATTTTTACCCCTACGCTATCCAGCACTTTCCCTACTATTGCACTCTCTGGAGTGGGAATAGTAATTTTTACCCCTCCGCTATCCAGCGCTTTCCCTACTGTAGAACTATCCAGAGTGGGAATAGCAATTTTTACCCCTACGCTATCCAGCACTTACCCTACTGTTGCATTTTCTGGAGTGGGAATATAAATTTTTACCGCTACGCTATCCAACGCTTTCCCTAATGTTGCAATACGTGGAGTAAGTATATATATTAATTTATATGTATATGTTTAATTTATTTTAACATTTAATGTATTAGTTATTATTTTTAAATATATTTAAATGTTTTAATTATATTTCTTTTAATTAAATGTATGATTTACTTACTTTTACATTATTATTAAAACATTTAAAAAAACAATACTCTTTACTTCGATATTTTTGACAACTATGTATTTTTTCCGATATTCTTATACTTACCTTTATGTAGATTGGACTTAGATATTTTTGACTTTTATATTTCTGTGTCGATATTTTTGCCACACATTACCACTCACATGCAGACAACAGGTTCGTCCACTATGGAGCCCCTATTCTTAGTCTTTAATATCCCTGACTACAGAAAGCCAGCCAAAAAGACCTTTGAGAGGATTTCCATAGAGAGGCTACAAGAAGAAGCAGGTCTTCTTACTCCATGTCTAAGCAGGCGTTATTTAACAGATGGATTACCTCTAGTCACTGTCCAGTCCATAGCTAATTAGACACAACACCTGGGAGACTGGAGAATAGAGAAGGTGTCTCCAGTGGCAATCTACGTCTGAGCTCTTTTCATTCTCAAAATTATCAAAAAATATATTATCAGTGTGTATGAATATTCCCGAATAATCACCTAATTAGCAAGGGCCTATATTAATTTTGCTTCACACTGGAGGGACGTGGTCTTGACAGCGGCAAGATGGCTGCGCTCTGAGCGAGCTCTGTTGCTTGGGCAAACAATATCTTTCAACATTCTTGAGCAGCGAGGGGGTGCAGCTGCACAGAGGACAGACCTGTGCTGTAATCGCACTACTTTTTGTGTTTATTTTTATGGTTGTCTCGAAGACCCTGGGACACTGGGAACGTGGAGGCCTGCCAGCCGGGGAAGGACACTGCTGCAACCGCGCTGAGACTGCAGCCGGTGGAGGACATGGTGAGCCATATGGCCCGTGACATGGGATGGATTGGCGGTGCTGGAGCCTGCTGCCCGGCTGAATTGCATGCTGACACCCCTACCTGAATCCCGGGTGCAGCTGTGTCTTTGGCTGGATGCTGCAACACTGGACAGGGTGGGAGGCTCTGCTTCCAGGGCAGTGAGGCCTGGCTACCCGCTAGTGCCGAGAACCCTGTCTGTGGAGGAGACTGCCCTGAGAGGTGCCTGGCTTTTAAACAAGTAAGGCGCTGTTGCGGGAAGGAGAAGAACTGCTGGGCCCCGGCGGCCCCCTAACTGAATTCTACACTGGGGAAGTGAGCAGTCTGAGACGGACGGAGTGCCCTGGCTGACCGGACCCCTGAACTCGTGTGCACTGCAGCGCTGAAGCTCCTGAGCTGTGGGGTTTCCGGTGAATATATCGCTGCCTCAACCGAGAGACCTCCAGCTGACCCTACTATAAAAGTGTCCTTGCCTCACCTGACTGGTCGATTAAGCAAAGGGTGGCCCAGCACCTAAGCATGTAAATTATGTATGGATGGAGCTTACTTATTATCCACAAAACAGTATAACAAATAAACAATATATCAAGATCTTCCCAGGATGACAATGATAGATTTTCATTGTAGGTGAGTACATTCTTTATTCTTTTTTCAAATTCTTAAAATTCAAGATCACCTGAATGGTCGCTGTTATTCAGTATTCTCCTGGGTGGGGGAATGACCTATGCCCCTGGGCTTCGCTGGTGCTGCACGGGTGGAGGTGCACTGACCGGAGCCTTTAAGCCATAGGCCTTGGCCAAGCTGTCAGTGACTGGCTGTATCAATTGCGCTAAGCCTAACGCTGAATGGGTGATGGCCTCCGGGGCAGAATCTCATATTAGCCCCAATAGGAATCACCCAACCTGCACTGCCCCTCACTGCCTCCTGCTGCATACACCTACAACTTAGACATTTTTTACTGGAACACCCACGAGAACTGTTTGAGCCCAGATTTCTGATGGAACGTGAAGACGGGAGTGATCTGCTGGGTGGACCCTGCTGCTTCTGTCCCCGCTCAGGGAATGCTGCATGCTGTCTTTGCTGGTAACTTCCTTGTCGGGCTGGGCCTCATAGTTGCGACCACAATGAGGAAGGCTGATACCAACAGCCTAAGCTCACCTTCAAGAGCCATAAACTGGCAGATGCAGCGACCCACCTCATGAGGCCGGTGAACGGGCCACACAGATTGACGCACCGGAAATGCAAGACAACAGCATACGCTCCTTACTGCTCAAGGTCAAGTCCAGTCTTAAAAACATTGACTCCCAGATTGACCACCTGACATCCCATCTCGATCAGGTCAAACAGCGGGTTGAACCTACATGATACCCGTATAACGCAGCTTGAGGCCAGAGTCTCTGACACAGATGATATTGCTGCAGAGAACCGTCAGCGACTCTTGAAGTTATTTGTGCAAAGAACGAAGATTTCGAATCCTGCTCCCACAGGAATAATATCCGCATCAGAGGTATTCCTGAATCCACCGCTATCGCTAAAAAGGAGGACTAGTTAGAATCTCTGTGGCGTGAGCTTTTTGGCACGGTCCCATCCGATCTCTTCATTGTCAAGTGGGCACAAAGATCTCATAGCCCACGGCCACCTCCTGGTACTCCAGTGCGGCCAATAATAGCACACTTATTAAACTATCGTGACCGTGACTCCACCACCAGGATGGCAAGAGAAATGGGTGAAGTCATTCATCGAGGCAACACACTTTCATTCTACCCTGATTTTACTCTAACTGTGCAAGCGGCCCAAAGAGACTCTCTTCCTGCTAAACGAATACTTCAACAACTGCATTTCACCTACGCCCTGTAGTGAGGTCATGGGATTAACTGCAGACATTGCTAAATTAGCATCAGTTAGTATATGCTTAGCAGCCATTTTGCCGCTTTTGCACGCGTTACTATATGGCTTTATTCTCGTGGGTAGACTGCTGGTGCATTTTCTCATGAAAACTCTCTGCCTTTCACTCATTTAGCTGTACACTGTGCTCCTTGTCTGCACAGCGTGTTCAAGGTTGAAAAACAATGAATGCTGTTGATTCACTTTGGTCAGTCCTGTGCCCATAGACACAACATAGAACACAGCTGCACTCCTGAAAGTCGAGTGCTTTTAAAATGGCATTGCATTCATGAAAAGGCACTTGGAGAGGTTTATTCCAGCGAAGAAGAGCTGTGCTTGTCCTGAGACGTAATTCCTTGCATCTAAACTTGGAGGTATGGGGCCCCCCTGACAAAGCCCAGAGTTCTTCTATAATTATAATAAACTAGCTTATAGCATGGGGAGGGTGGCAAGGCGCTGCAGCCCTGTTTCCACTGTCATTATAATATGGTTTCCCCTTTTGTGCTTTATGGAATTGTAACCATGCTGATTATATTGTTCTTATGCATTTTGCTGCTAGTATTGGCTCGTGTACTGCATTATAGAGCATGTTAGTCAAAATAAACATTTTAAACTATACAGTGTTTCTGTTTACTCACGTTGTGGATAAGTATAAGTGTTTGAATGAAAGAGTGTTCTCCTTCCCACTATTCCTATGAGGGATGGAGTGACATGTACTAGGATGTCTAATCATTGGTCGCTTTACTGTAGTACGGAGAACGAATGAGACACTCTAGCTAGTCGGATTGGGGTTCTAGTCACAGAGGTGGGTTTTCTGGTACACCACTACAAACCAAGGTCCTGGTTCACTGCGCATAGTTCTGTGTATGTTCAGAATCCCTGCAACAACCCTTTTATACCCTTCCAGGTTGTATATTGACTCTGGAGACAAACCTCACTATTTTACAGATCTGAAAGCTGCCTTGACATTCAATAACCGACTACAGAAATGTTTCCTCTGAGATAGACCTGCCTAGTCAGAAGACGGCTGCACAAGCAATAAGGATTGAGTCTGCTGACGAAGTGGCAGCGACCTAGGCTCTGCCCCCCTCGCGGCGGGCCTCGAAACTGATAAGGAACCGTGCTACTGCTTTATTTTATCAGTTTGCTTCTGTTTAATTGATGTCAGTTAAAATAATACATAGATCTCCTCGCTGCAAACTACTTTGTTTTGCCACCCTACCTTAATGGCAAGGGGGCAGTCTTGCTGAGCCCACGTGCCCCATGAGGATAATTCCCGTGTTTTGTTGTCATTTACCCGGTTGGGGCTCCTTGGAGTGGGAAGTGGAGCGGGCTGGGTAGCTCTTGCGGGGTATGACGTAGTAAGCCAATGCTCCTGGGCTTTGTTAAGTTGTTGCATTTGTTTGTTTTTTAACATGATACTGATTGCATTCAATGATTACCACAATAAGCTATGTGACGTACTGTCTCCCGGCACTAAAGTGGGCTACAGTTGACACTGCATTATACTTATACCTGACTCCACACATGACTGACGTGACATTTCTGGCATGGAACATTAGAGGTATGAACGACCACTGAAAAGCATGTCTCATGTACACATACCTCACTAGGCATAAGACTGACGTCTGCTTCCTGCCGGAGATGCACCTTACAGCCTCCAACACCACTAAACTGCGCTCTAGGCACTGGGGTAATCCTATTCTTTGCTTTACTCTAACAACGCTAGAGGTGTCACTATATTATTTGGGGAAGGCCTGCCTTCGCGCTCTACGCAAACCCACAATGACGATGAAGACAGATATGTGGTACTGGCCGGAACTCTTTACGCCCAGCCAGTAATCCTGGCATCCATTTATGGTCCAAATACAGACACCCATATGCGGAAATCAATCTCCTTCATTGGCTCCCTCCTGTTGATATGGTGGGAGATGTTAACATTGCACCAGAAGGCACACTGGACCACTCAGTGCGCATTTACAACACCCTCAGGCCTCTGCAATGCTGCCCACACTGCCCTCACTTATGCAGGAGAATATTCTGCTTGACACCTGGTGACACACTCTCCTTGAGGAGCGCAAGGGCACCTGCATCTCCAACACACACAACACTTGGTCTCTCATTGATCTGTGGCTGGTCACTGGAGATGTCACCTGCTGGGCCATTTCCGTTGAACACCTGGCGCATTCTCTATCAGAGTATTCCACGGTGCGCCTGGCCTTGCCCTTGACCCCCCAGTGCATGTTTACATGGCATCTGCCTCCCGTCGCGCTGCTCGATGTGGCATTCTAAGAAGATCTGTGTGACACCATCATTAAATTTCTTGAGCTGAACACTCTGGGAGGCTTTTAAAGTGGTGATCCAGGGGGAATGCATTCTGAAGCAGTCTGGGGTGCTCAGATTGATCAGAGGCACCTTGGAGCAGCTGGAGGCAGAGATTAAGTTGCTTGACCAAAGATATATTGCTGATCCTGCCCCTACTATACTGACTGACATATGGTTAAAATAAACTGAGTATAACACTGAAGCGGAACAAGAGGTGTCATACCTTGGCCACGAGGCGCAAGCCTGCTGATACGGGGAGGGTGACCGCCCAGGAAAAACCTTGGCAAACCTGCGGAGGAAGCCACAAGCATCCTCCTATATCACAGAACTGATTGATGAAGCTGTGGGAAGAACCACGTCCCCCAGTAAAATAAATGCCAGAATCTCGGCATTCTACTCTCGACTTTACACTGCTGGATCTCAGACACCCCAGGATATCATAGAACAATATTTAGACTCAATCGAGCTTTTATGGCTAAGCGGCAAGCACCATGAATACCTGGACAAACCATTTACCATCAAAGAGATAGCAAAGGTTATCGCAAGCTTCCCGGGAGATAAAACACCAGGATCAGACGGGCTGCTGCCCATGTTCTTTAAAGAATACACGTCTATCCTCACCCCTCACCTTGCAAAAATGTATAATGAATCCGTCACTCTCGGAAAATTCCCCTTCACTCTCTGCGAGGCACTGATCACTCTCATCCTTAAACCTGAAAAGGCACCTGAGTGCTGCGATTCGTATCACCCCCTGTCTTTAATCAACACAGATAATAAGATATACACAAAACAGTTGGCTAACTGGATTCTCCCTCTCATGTCTTTGACTGCTCACCCAGACCTGTCCGTTTTTATTCCGGCCCGAGCCACGTCGCACAATCTGTGCACCATCTTCTCCATAATGCATCCGATCAACTCTTCTCAGCCAGCGGTGGCGGCCCTGCTGGATGCCACCAAGGCATTCGACCCACTAGATTGGCACTTCCTCTTCCCTGCTCAGCCTCCTGGGGTTCAGCCCAACCTTCATTCATAAAAATCAAGTTACTATATACACTGGGAAAGAATGGAGCAGTGCACTATCCTAGTCCTCTGTTCCAAGTAACAAGTAGGCAAGTTCTTTTGGTGAAAAAATATATATATCCTTTATTCAAATATTCCAAAATGGTGCAAAGAGTCTCAGCCAACGCGTTTTGTTCATCGTTCATCAGGGTGAACTTCGTCAGGGCGTGTATAATATCAAAAGGTCCGAATTGGCTCGAAACCATGTGTGGGTGGTCTTCTTGTAGAAAGGAAACTGTGTCGCCTAGTTGGCAGCAAAAAAAACGGCAAGTCAAATGATACAGAAGGGCCTCCTTGATAAGGGCCCACCTGTGGAACTGAAGCCATAAGCTATCCTAGCTCCTTCCTCGTGTTGCCTCTGGAAACATGTCACGTAAATAAGTTAACGGACAAGTCACAGATCCTATAACAATCATCAGAGGCACAATGCAGGGTTGCCCGCTATAAGCGATGATATTTGTCATTGTAATGGAGCCACATGCAGCTCGGCTGCACCTACACCACACGCAACATCGCATTAGATTCTCGACTCGTAATCTGGTGACCTCAATGTACGCGGATGATGTTGCACTATACATTCGCGACCCGAAAGAAAATATAGCACCAATGACAAGAGATGTGATACGATTTGGAGGCTATCATGGGGTTCAGATTAACTGGAGTAAATCCATTTTATTTTTCCTTGACTGACACATCTACGCCTTTCTCCACAGAATACCCAATAAAATGGTCATGAGACCGATTAAATACTTTGGCACATGGCTGAGCAAAGACACGGAGGAGCTATGGTAAGTTAATTTCGATAAAACTATGGAATGGCTGGAAACCAAGATCCTCTTGTAGAAAAATCTCCCACTTTCCCTGGCAGGACGCATAGCTATAGCTAAAATGGCCGTTCTACTAAGTTTCTGTATCTGTTTTTAAATATTCTGCTACCGCTTACCTCAGACTTTTTTAAAAGATTGCACTCCAATATGATCATTGTGCTGTGGGCTGGCCGCCAACTCCACATTTCCTATGAAACCTTGAAGCAGCCTTTCTCGCGTGGCGGTATGGGAGCTCCAGATTTTAAGCTCCATCCACACGGCGCACAGGCCCGTTTTCTCCATTTCTGGATACACCCAATGCCCTTCCAGCCACATGTGGCGGTTGAGATGGATCTCGCCTCCCCTTGGCCCCTCCAGACGGCACTATTCCACCCATACATCCGCCTAGAAGGGAAATTAACACAGTTGAGTGTCCACGCTGGGGTGGGAGGGGATCTGCAGACGGATGCATGACGTTACGATGCATACTTTTACAACGCCTACCTTTACAACGCAATTTTTACAACGCAGGATCCATTACAACGAATGTCTTTACAACGCATGTTTTTACATCGGAGGTGCCTTTACAACGCATGCCATTACAACGTAAGTATAGGTAAGTATATACATTTTTTAAAATATAATTAATTTAAATTAATATAATTTAATTTAATGTAATTTTTATTTTATTTTTTTATTTTTTTTATAAATATATATATTTTTATTAATAAATATTTTATGTGTTTTAAAATAATGGGTGTAATAGTATGGTAAGTGTTGGATAGTGTAGGGGTAAAAATTACTATTCTAACTCCAGGGGGGTGTAATAGCAGGGTAAGTGCTGGATAGTGTAGGGGTAAAAATTACTATTCTAACTCCAGGGGGGTGTAATAGTAGGTACTCCAGGGGGGTGTAATAGTAGGGTAAGTGCTGGATAGTGTAGGGGTAAAAATTACTATTCTAACTCCAGGGGGGTGTAATAGTAGGGTAAGTGCTGGATAGTGTAGGGGTAAAAATTACTATTCTAACTCCAGGGGGTGTAATAGTAGGGTAAGTGCTGGATAGTGTAGGGGTAAAAATTACTATTCTAACTCCAGGGGGGTGTAATAGTAGGGTAAGTGCTGGATAGTGTAGGGGTAAAAATTACTATTCTAACTCCAGGGGGGTGTAATAGTAGGGTAAGTGCTGGATAGTGTAGGGGTAAAAATTACTATTCTAACTCCAGGGGGGTGTAATAGTAGGGTAAGTGCTGGATAGTGTAGGGGTAAAAATTACTATTCTAACTCCAGGGGGGTGTAATAGTAGGGTAAGTGCTGGATAGTGTAGGGGTAAAAATTACTATTCTAACTCCAGGGGGGTGTAATAGTAGGGTAAGTGCTGGATAGTGTAGGGGTAAAAATTACTATTCTAACTCCAGGGGGGTGTAATAGTAGGGTAAGTGTTGGATAGTGTAGTGTAGAGATAAAAATATTAATTAATAATAAATAATATTTTATTTTTTAATATAATAACTAATTAATATTTATTTATTTTAATAAAAATAATTAAATACATTTTTTAATATAATGATATACTTACCAATACTTACGTTGTAATGGCATGCGTTGTAAAGGCACCTGCGATGTAAAACATGCGTTGTAAAGACATTAGTTGTAATGGATCCTGCATTGTGACAGTTGCGTTGTAAAAGTGGCTCGTTGTAAAAGTTGCGTTGAAACGGTTGTATCCCTCTGCAGACACACTAGAGACAAAACCCTACATGCACCTTGCAAACGATCCCTCTTTCCCTCCACTGCAGACCAGTGGAATGTCACGACGAGCTGCTGTACTGGGTATACGTATTAACGCAAACATTTATCCCAAACAACCGTTGATCCCTCTCCCCGAAAACACAACACCACTTGACAACTTGCTATACTATCAAATCAGAGCAACATGCAGAACCATCAATTATACATTTGCTGACTCCCTGCCGCCAAATGCAGCACTTGAATATATTCACATGACAGCATCCCCGTGCAAACTTGCAACTGGCTGTAGATACTTACCCTTGTGGCTTCACCCGCAGACACTGAGCGCACGCATTGGATATGGATGGCAAATTTAGCTGAGGGACCCACACAAGCGCAATGGCGATATTGCTGTAACCAGACAAAAAGACTCTCCCCTAACTATCGTTTGCGCCTAACACACATTACATTTCTGTACAGGCTCTATCACACCCCTGCTTTGCAAAATGGGCCTGGCCGCAGACGCGAGGTGTGCACGGTGGTCAGCACCTGACGCAACATTTACACACCTGGCCTGGACATGTCTAAAAGTAGCAAATTATTGACAGGACGTGTGCAAAATGATTAGCACTATAACATCCGAAACATCACACATGACCCCCTCACGTGCTTACTGGTACATGGTAGTGGCTTCTCGGACACCAGCTGTTGGCTGGTTTTAATACTGTTGGTGCTGGCCAAGCGCAGGGTGGCAGTCCATTGGGGCTCCGTCAATCAGATGACACTGACTACCCTGCTTACTTAACCTCGGGCCCTGTGGCGCTGCACATATGCGCTGTTCCCTACAGTAATGGAACCACAACTTCATGACGGAGAGAAACTATGGGGCATATTAGCAAGAACCTCGTTAAAATGATCGCCGTTTTAGCGGCAGGAAACTGCTGCTAAAACTGCGATAATGGACTTGCTAATTTGCGTTATAGAATTCTAATAGAAGCCCAGGTTAGATGTCCTGCAAATCTAACCTGGGCTTCTATTAGACTTCTATAATCATATTAGCAAGCCCATTATCACTGTTTTAGCGGCAGTTTCCTGCCGCTAAAACAGAGATAATTTTAACGAGGTTCTTGCTAATATGCCCCTATGTCTTCTATACATGCCAGCTTTAAATGATATCTGCATGACTGGAGTTTTTATAGTGTTACCATTTGTCTTCAATGTGCTGCTGTCATGATGTAACTTTGCCAAAACAAGGTGTCACACTGTATAACTTTAAAGCATAATTCTAACATGCTTTATATTCAATACAATTTTTAAACATTAAAAAAATATATATATATATGCTTCACACTATGCTGGTGTACTATACAATCATATCTTTTAGAGCCCAAAGGAATATTCTAGAAACTGAAGGGATGAAATCTTAGCAGCCATTTTAGATGTTAAGGTATAAATATCTTGCCTATCTCAAACACACCCTACTATGCATGCGACAGCATGGAAAGACTTACTAAAATCCACACAGACACTCGAAAATGTCATGTCTGGGGAAAGTTGCTGAACCTGAGTAATCTGTAAGAAAAAAAGACAATAGAAAATCAAGTAAGGTGTTGACGCACAAACTTCTGAGCATGCATGCAAACATTATTAACACTTAATATCTTTCTGGAAGGTCGTGCTTGACTAAATCTTAAAGGTACACAATGCCAAAGACAATATTTGTTGTTTAGCGATCAACTGATAACACTATGGGACAGGAACGAGGATTGTATATTTAGAGACGTTGCTAGAATAAGGAAAACAAAAGACTTTGTAAAAGACTAAATGTAGGGTACAGGAATGGAACAGTAATAAAGACCTGATAATAAGCAGGCACCTTGTGAATATACATGTAGGTATACTTGCTAACAGTTGGTACGTAAATGTAATGTAATAATTTTTTTTTAATTTGACAACACTTAGCACTGTGTTCGTTCTTTCACAATTGATAGAGATATACCAGTTCCAGTGAAGGGAAGATCATGGTAAAGAAGGCACCCCTGTAAGCAAACCTTCAAGTTCCTATTCCCCTTTCCCCTTGGACATGCATACTGTTTGAAAGGCACTAGTACATTTCTAAAATGTGTGCCGAAGGGTGAAGATCTAGGCTTCTCGCGAAGGGTAAGATCTAGACTTCTCAGGCAGAGATAATTCATTTTTTAATTGAATCATTTAGTCAATATATTTAATAACAAATCTATGTTTACAATGAGTTAGATTTTTGATAAATATTATATCAGAGCATGGTTGATCTCTGTATCCTTTTAATGTGGGCATAAAAGTGACTAGTGTTTTAGCACACTTTTCACATTGGAATAGCTACTGCAGGCTTCGCAGTTGAAAAAAGTTAGATATTCTGTCACTCAAGGGACAAAGTAGACCAAATATTTGGCATGTTCCGCATTTGCCCATTAAGCAGCTTGACCTTTTGCCCTCAAGGGACAACAGTCTATTAGGTTTTGTCAGGTATGTCTTCTCCATAGTGAGCATATGTGAGGTATCTTTTAGCAGTGCTTCTCATTGTTTGTCTTCCTGCATCTTTGAAGAGCAGAGGAAAGATTATGGTTATGGGTTTCTGCATGATGGATGGTGGTACTCATGCAACTACATAGATGGTCCAGTAACCACAAGGTTGGACAAATCACCTCTAGGTTGACTAAAAGCACTAGTGACCAGATTGATCACAGCCTTGTTGGTCCAGGTCTACCTCTGGAGCCTCACATATGGCTGTACTTGGCCAAGAGGGTTTGAAAGCTGGAACTCAGTGGACTCCTGACCAAGCAGTAAATGGATGTGAAAGGCAGGTCACAGCAGCTGCGCATAGATGGGGCCATTGGGAGTTGACATCTCTGCTCCGACGAAGAGCTTTGCCTTCTCTACATATTATCCTCCAGCAGTACAGTAAGACCTGTACACAGTGTGTATTTGAGTGGTTTTAAAGTAAATTCTACCCCCTACAGCAGCTTGTTTTGCTTTACTTGCCTCCGTTGCCACTGTGTTTAACAGGGTAAGTCCTTTTACTGTCTAGCGTAAGTTGTCTTTGTCCCTGTTCTTAGGTTCAGCACTGGTAAGCACCATTGCTGGGGAAGCTATGCGCTTTACAAGAATTTATAACATAACATGACTGTGGAGCAGCCCACTAGAATACACCGTGCACTTGGAGAGTTCCACTGTGAGATGCAGATCATGGTTAGATTTCATGTGGGTGGAGGCTTCTCCTTTTAGAATGTTGTATACTTCCAAATTGAGATTTCTGCAAAACCATGGTATGCCACTGTAAAAACATTGATACACTGCTGTCAGAGAACTGACCAGAGTAACAAAGTCCAGTGCTATGGACCATATTGAGATAAATATGAGACTATGGTGCACTGTACAGCCAGATGTGGGGGAGTTTCCAGCTTAGAGCCAGATTCCGATCTTGTTTGGAAAGCATTCAGACCAAATCGGTTCGGTAATGCTTTCCATATGACTCAGATCAGGGAAGTCCGACCAAATGAGTACGATGCATGCGTATGCATCCGGATATGATTCAGACAGACTCCCATTGACTTCAATGGGAGCCTCTGTTCCGAACGAGAACACAGGCTCCCATTGAAGAAAGCTGTGGCTGCGGAAATCCTTGCACCCTGTGGCGGGCACCACATGGTGCCTGCCACATTGTGCATGGCTTGAAAGGAGGGTCCCTTGGGTACCCCCATGGGCCTGATTCAGAGGGCCCTGGGTGAAGGGGGGCCTGCTACAGGCCCCCAAAGACTGATTCCGGCAGCCTTTTAATTCCAGGCAAACCGAATCGGAATGGCTGTCCGAATCGGTCATCATACTTGCTCATTTGGAAACCAAATCCATAGAGCTGTAGAAATCAGCTCCAGAAAGGCCTGACCTCTGAGAATTGCTTCCGGAACTGATTCCGTCAGCCCTAACGGTTTCCAGGCATCGTACTTGGTCATTCGGAACTGGGAACAAGTCAGTCGGAAACAAGGGCTCCAGATTGGTTTCGGCAAACCCAAATCCGATTCGGAGCCCTTTTGAACAACATCGGAGTCGACCCCTTACTGTTTATTGACAGGCTAGGGTTTCTATACCAGTAGAATCTGGTGAAGACAACTGTGTGGGTTTGTATGTGCAAAGATGAAGACTACAACACTCTGAGTATGTATGCATCCCTCCCAATTAGGGAAGGCCATACGCAATGCATTACACCATCACAGCGTTCACCGGTTCAATTTCACAGACTTCCAGCAGCAGACGTCATATTTATTGCAGTCCCAAATCATGGTAATGGCAAATGTCTCTTAAGAGATTTGTTTCACAGTCAATTACATGTTTGCACTCTTTTTAGTATGGCAATCTTTAATTCAAATAGCCTTTGAAGCCATTCAACTCAATGTTATCATTACATAAATGGATATTAACAACAACTTTACAATTAATTACATGTACGCAAAGATATTTTATCTTTAGTTGTTGTACAGCAAAAGTTTAGCTTGCGCACATGTATATATTAATGTGCATGTTATATGATCTTCTTTAATTTAAATGCCTTGTTGGTGACTGGGAAATCCGATCTGGGGTAACTAATTACATTAACACTCTAGGAAGTAATCGACAGCATCTCAACGCTCTACAGCAATAAAGGGATCAGGAGTGCCATTCTAGTACAAAAAGCAATGATCCTATTAAAGACGAGAAAATCATATGCTTAAAAAATCTTACTTCAAATGTAATAATCCATCATAAATGTCAGCTATTTTAAGCAAACAATAAACAAGACTGCTGTGAGCTGAAAAAACATACTCAGGCATACACAACACACTCGTGCAAAGCACCAAAATATGCATATCACACTTTTCAGAGATAATCTCATAGCACAATTAAATATAATGTAGGTTGAGAGGATGTGGACTAATGGCCAGAGCGGCCGAACCTGACACTGGGGAACTAGGTTGAGTCTTGACATGGATGCTCAAGCATCATGTGAATCTGGGCAAATCAACCAATCTCCCTGTACCTGAAAAATGATTAATTCCATCTGCAATGTAACTGGTGCTCATGTAAAGCACACTGATACCTTTGGGTCGTGAGCACTATACAAAACTGCAAAAAAGCAGGAGAGGAACATAAATACAATGTACACTCTATACTGGCACATTATATACAGTATTTTACAATGCCACACAGTCACTCACTTTGGAATGATGGTCTAGTGACCATAAATAGTACTTCTTTACGGGGAGACCCCAAAAATGAGGTCTGGAAACTCTAGAAATAAATCATAATTCGTCTGGATATGCTTGACCAGCGGCTATGTAGATGTGAGGGTGTGTGGTCAGATCTGTTTAATCAGAATAGGTTCTCTTTATGCTGGCTTCTTCAGGTAAGACAACACCTTTCGTAAACAGAAGACCTTTTATAAGTAGTGTAGCACAAAACCAGGGTACTAGCAGTAACAAAAGCTTCATGTCCTATAGAACAGGAAGGAGAGCAGGTGGTCCTTGTACTTGTAGTCAAGTTAGTTGGGGAGATGAGCAGAATGTAGGATTACTTGTAGATCAAACAAACTAACAAATAGCTGTGCTCGGAGGTCTCAGTTAAAGTTGAGGCAAGACTGATGAGAGCTGGCATCTGAAAGCAGCAAGACGCATGCGTTGCCGCTATTTGTGTCCTAAGCCACTCTAAATGGATCAGCCAGGGAGGGAGAAGGCTGGTGTTGATGGCAACAATATGTGTCTACATTGCATTATTAAGACAATTCGCAAGCAAAGTAGGAATCACCGATGCCTACACATGCAAGTGTGGCGAACTGCTATTCTAAAAAAGGTTTGGTTGGGGTAAGTGAACGAGAGAAATGAATTGCAATTTATTTAACATTTCTGCTGTTAATTTCGAAGTACAACCCGGCAAAAAATGTTGCAATTGTTTAGAGATTTTCCTCTTAATTCTTCAAAGTAGTAAATCTTTAGCAGCAGATCCGAAGAATAACGTGCAGCATCGCCATAAAGGGCCTGATTTACGAGGCTCTAGCAGCACTTTTTGACGCTCCGGTAGCACAATGTACCTCAGCATATTTACAAGGCCATGGAAAGGTGCTTTTCATGGTGTTGTAAATACGTGCCCCTTTCCAGCAGAACACTGCGTGAAAAGGGCGTTCCATGAGTGTTGCTGTGGGTGTTCCCAAGCAACACCCATTGAATCTAAAGCATTCCCAGATTTATGAAGCATTGTAAACCTGGGAATGTGTCCGATTCGTAAGACCCCCAGGCGAGGGGTAGGATCAGCACAACGAGGAGAAATACTTTTATTTTATTTATCGAGGAAAATGTCCTCAATGGCTGTTTTTGTTTGGGAAAGTGTTCCTGCCTGTACAAAAACAATCATCCCCACAACACAGGCTCCCTTACAACAGGATGCTAGGGTGTCTGCATTGGCGCTAGGCTGCTGCTTGTTTTCCAGCGCAGGGGGAGAAGGATAGAAATGTGCCTTATCTTGTAGATATGCCACATTCCTGCCCTTTTCTTTTGATTCGAGGCAGTGCAGCTGCTTACATCAACATTTTGTAAACAAGGCCCAAACCTGCTTTCCTAATGACTGATGGTTTACTTTTCATCTGACATGGTTTAATTTACTCAAATGTGTAACTTGTTAAAAAGGTTAAAATCTATTCTGTAAAATGAGCTTAAATCAGGCTTCAGCTACTTATCAATACTTCTATAGGTGTTTACATGACCGCAAAATGACTGAACGGAAATGGAAAATGCGGTGGTCATGTTCTGTCCATAGGCTGCTTATCAATGGCAGCCAATGGAGTTGTTAGCATTTTTTTACCTGGTAGCTCACAAGACAACTGTGATAAATGGGTATCACGGAAAGTTGTGGCCCTTTGGGTAAGTTATGGAATTTGGGAATTGACTATTTTTGAAGCATCACAATGTGCCAACTTGTAAACCCTTCAGAGGATTGTGGTTTCTAAAGAGTTGACGTTTTACAAACAGATCATATCCTGAGAATGTGTGGTGCTGGTAGAGGAATACTGTAACATGCACTGTGCCCCAATGCCAAGCTAGTGTGCCTCTCAACCAAAAATGTTTCCTCCTACTTACGATATTTGCTAGGTTGAAAAGCTACTCACGGTCACCTGGTGTCGAAAGAAGTGTAGTGGAAAAATAAATGGAAGACAGAAATCCTACTAATATTTGCTGCTTAGGACGGCCTGTGGAGGTCAATATCAGCCTACCGATTATTTCATTAATATTTATTTAATATATGTATATATGTCTATATATATACATATATATACATATATATACATATATTTATATATATGTATATATATATATATATGATGAATCTTGTTGCATAGAACAGCAAACAGCAAACTCAGCAAGAAAGAGCCGACCCAAAAGGTGCTGGTGAACGGTGTCTTTATTCCATAAAAGCCAGCGCTGCCGCCATGACGCGTTTCGCCTCCAGGGAGGCTTGATCAGGCGATATATATTGTCGCTCCAAGGTTGTCCTCCTTTGAGTAGCACACGAGCAGCAGCTTGATTTATGTGTAGGTGAGGACGGGGATCCGCTTGTAGATGCCACTCCATAATGGATCTGCCCGACGCATTTCGAAGCTCCATATGCTTCTCTTCAGGGGCTTTAACGGAAGCGGTGTGCGCAACCGCTAACCCACTTCTCCATTTTCCATATGACACACCCACCAATGGGAGGCTCAAATGAGACTGTGTATTATGGGAAGTGTGGTGCGGAAAGCACATAATCAAGTCCTGTATGGACCCCGCAAGTGGGCCCGTCCGCGATCCCGTGTACAGCTGCTGTTTCTCTTCTGTGACCCCCAAGGATGACGGTATGGTGCATACTCCACGGCTGGACGGCCGCGTATAAATTGTCGCTCCAAGGTTGTCCACCTTTGAGTAGCACATGAGCAGCAGCTTGATTTATGTGTAGATGAGGACGGGGATCCGCTTGTAGATGCCGCTCCGTAATGGATCTGCCAGACGCGTTTCGAAGCTCCATATGCTTCTCTTCAGGGGCTTTAACAGAAGTGGTGTGCGCAACCGCTAACCCACTTCTCCATTTTCCACATGACTCACCCACCAATGGGAGGCTCAAATGAGACTGTGTATTATGGGAAGTGTGGTGCGGAAAGCACATAATCAAGTTCTGTATGGACCCCGCAAGTGGGCCCGTCCTCGATCCCGTGTACGGCTGCTGTTTCACTTCCGTGACCCCCAAGGATGACGGAGTGGTGCATACTCCGCGGCTGGACGGCCGCGTATAAATTGTCGCTCCAAGGTTGTCCACCTTTGAGTAGCACACGAGCAGAAGCTTGATTTATGTGTAGGTGAGGACGGGGATCCGCTTGTAGATGCCGCTCTGTAATGGATCTGCCTGACGTGTTTCGAAGCTCCATATGCTTCTCTTCAGGGGCTTTAACGGAAGCGGTGTGCGCAACCGCTAACCCACTTCTCCATTTTCCATATGACACACCCACCAATGGGAGGCTCAAATGAGACTGTGTATTATGGTAAGTGTGGTGCGGAAAGCACATAATCAAGTTCTGTATGGACCCCCCAAGTGGGCCCGTCCTCGATCCCGTGTACGGCTGCTGTTTCACTTCCGTGACCCCCAAGGATGACGGGGTGGTGCATACTCCGCGGCTGGACGGCCGCGTATAAATTGTTGCTCCAAGGTTGTCCACCTTTGAGTAGCACACGAGCAGCAGCTTGATTTATGTGTAGGTGAGGACGGGGATCCGCTTGTACATGCCGCTCCGTAATGGATCTGCCCGATGCGTTTCAAAGCTCCATATGCTTCTCTTCTGGGGCTTTAACGGAAGCGGTGTGCGCAACCGCTAACCCACTTCTCCATTTTCCATATGACACACCCACCAATGGGAGGCTCAAATGAGACTGTGTATTATGGGAAGTGTGGTGCGGAAAGCACATAATCAAGTCCTGTATGGACCCCGCAAGTGGGCCCGTCCTCGATCCCATGTACGGCTGCTGTTTCTCTTCCGTGACCCCCAAGGATGACGGGGTGGTGCATACTCCGCGGCTGGACGGCCGCGTATAAATTGTCGCTCCAAGGTTGTCCACCTTTGAGTAGCACACGAGCAGCAGCTTGATTTATGTGTAGGTGAGGACGGGGATCCGCTTGTAGATGCCACTCATTAATGGATCTGCCCGACGCGTTTCGAAGCTCCATATGCTTCTCTTCAGGGGCTTTAACGGAAGCGGTGTGCGCAACCGATAACCCACTTCTCCATTTTCCATATGACACACCCACCAATGGAAGGCTCAAATGAGACTGTGTATTATGGGAAGTGTGGTGCGGAAAGCTCATAATCAAGTCCTGTATGGACCCCGCAAGTGGGCCCGTCCTCAATCCTGAGTACGGCTGCTGTTTCCCTTCCGTGACCCCCAAGGATGACGGGGTGATGCATACTCCGCGGCTGCACGGCCGCATATAACTTGTCGATCCAAGGTTGTCCACCTTTGAGTAGCACACGAGCAGCAGCTTGATTTATGTGTAGGTGAGGACGGGGATCCGCTTGTAGATGCCGCTCATTAATGGATCTGCCCGACGCGTTTCGAAGCTCCATATGCTTCTTTTCAGGGGCTTTAAAGGAAGCGGTGTGCGGAACCGCTAACCCACTTCTCCATTTTCCATATGACACACCCACCAATGGGAGGCTCAAATGAGACTGTGTATTATGGGAAGTGTGTTTTAAAAAAAAAATATATTTATTGTTTTCCTTCGTTGGATATTTATAGAGCGGAGGGGTTAATTGGATTCTGCTGGAATCTCTGTTAGTCTTTGCAGATGTTGAAGACTCGTTACAGCAAGCTGGGGAGATGATTCAAAGTCAGAGCATCATGGATGTGAATCACAGGCAGTACAAGTCCCATACAAAAACACAGAATGCCTCCCAATACTGCCCCTTGACTCTTCAAGCCACTCACACGTCTCCTTATTGACAAACTGCAAGCTTCACAAACGTGTATGACTCTCAATAGGATAATTGTGGAAGAATGCAGTTAACCACATAAAAGCCCCCAGAAATGATGTGCCCTAAGCTTGACTTTTGAAGCTAATTGTCCTTGTTCCCTAAAGGCCAAAATAGCTGTTTTAGCCCCTTTAAATTATCATGCCTGCATTTCAGTGACATTGCAAGTCAGTTGATCCCAGCAAACAGGTTCAAAGGCTGCCTCAGTTATCTATGTCCTCAGTCTTGACAAAAAGCTACACTCCTTTGTGGCACCTATTGCAGAACAAGGAGGGAAAAAGTCAGATGGCATGTCTCTAGCTCAATGCATACGTCTTTCATTGTACTATATTGTGGTATCATCCACTGACCTTCAAACTAGTGGAATTTGTCCTTCAGTATGGAAGGTTGCTCAATAGAACCTTTCAGCAAAGCAACAATAATACTGAATATAATATTGAATTCCTATGATTTAGCCGTATGAGTTAAATAACATATATTTCTACAATGCGTTATTAAAATAATTGCGTTTTTTTAAGACATTAGATGATTTTAAAGATTTTCTTACAACTGTAATCGAACAATTATTGTCTAAGTGCAGATTCGTTCAAAATGATAAATATCTGCATAAAATTGGCTCCTATTCAAATTTTTGGTTTGTATCCCATTTCTGCTATTCACCTTTGAGAGCCAGAACAGAACAAATGTGTATGCTGAATGGAATATTTAAAATATTGTTATGCCTTCTTTACAATGTTAATAAGAATATTCAAAATAAGACGATTTGTTTATTACGAAAAATAACAAAGTGTTGATCAGAGAAGTGCATCTGGTCTAGAAGGTATACACAAATTCTGATTTGCAGGTTTATTCTTATAATTGTAGAACTAGCCTATGGTAGATCTTTGTACATTGAGTCTCTCTGTAGATTTGCAATGGCTTTGATAGGTCTTTTCATTGTACGTCATTTCGATCTTTTGTGAGCTAAGAAGTGATTGGTGTTTTTATTTTGCGTAATTTTCTCTTGAGACTTTACATTTTTCATATGATTTCTTGCATGATTTTTTTCTTACATCAATGTCAATTTCCAGGGATGGGCAAGGTGGATAAATTGCTAGTTGTGCTTTTTCTAAAACCACACTGACATATATGTGCCTATTTTGAAAGTATGATTATTCCAGGGCTGCTGCCTTGACAGGGCAATACTAGCAGCAGCATATGGCACCCCTAGCTAAAAGAGTCAAATCAGACCTAAATGCATCAACTAAGACCTAATTTCCAAAGGAGAAAATCACAAAATGGCATTGTATTCAAGGGCGGCATACATCATTGAATTGGCACTGGTTGATTTACTGTTTCCAGTGCTGAATTATGATAGAATATTTTTTTTAAATTATTACCAATCAAGGGCCATATTTATGACCCGATATGCCTCGCTCATGGACCATGCAAGATGGCGCAAACCTCAAGTCATATTATTGAAGTCACGCAAAGTCACTTTTTAGAATGGCTTTGTTACAGTGGAAACTACAAATTTCTTGTAGGGGTGCATTATATTCACGTGTAGAATGCACCCGCATATAATCATTTGTTGTATTAGCGCAAAGCGTTAGAGTCTTGGAACATGCTAAAATGAAAACGTGATGTGTTTTAGGTCAATGAAAGTAACATGGAGATTAAACATAGAGAGTAAATGTAACTAGCAGAAAACATTAACATGAAGAACTTGTGTTGTGGAACTGATAATTATTCTTGTACTAAATGTGTTTATTAATTGTGCCATTATGTATTAATTGAAAGTGTCTTATTTTCCATGCAAATTCCAAAAGCTCATATGCTACTTTGATTTTAGAATCAACAGTTTGTATTGTAATAAATTAGCTCACCTTACTTAGTCGTCTGTGATTACTTTGTGTTCAAGAGGATTATTAGTTTGTTGATTGGTCACCTAATGACTCTTCTTCCCTTTCCCCTTTCATGCTGTGAAAAAGAACCATCGAATTGTGAAATCTAGATAGAATAGGTCTAGAATATATGGGCCCAGCCCTTTCAGCTTCAAAAATATGGAGTAATGCACTGCAGTGCTAATTGCTGAGTTGCATTATTCTGCAGAAAGTGAGGCGTTTCATGGGCATTGTGTGGGTGTTGCCACGTAACTCCCATGGTTTGGGACACATTCCCATATTTACCAAACGTGATAAACCTGGGAATGAGCCAAAATGATACACTTTCCTAGGTGAGGCTTAACAAGAAGAAATATCTTTATTTCTCCTTGTTTTTTTATCTTTCTGTGTGCTGCAGAATGCAGCACATATAGAAAGAGGAACAAGCCTCTCAGTATTGTTTTGTGCAGGCAGGTGCCCCTTTCTGCACAAAACAATCCTTGCACCATGGTGGAAGGGTGTCTGCGTTGGTGCAAGGCTACCAATGGTACCAGTTCTAGGGGAAAGGACATTAATGCACTGTATTGGATAAATGCAGCACATTCCAGCCCTTTCCCTGTGATGTAGGGCAGCGCAGCAAGGTGACTTGCTGTGCTGCCCTGTGCCACAATGGTCATACATCTGGAACCAAGTTCTGGTTACGTTCTGCTTTCAATGTTCAAACACAGCAAATTCATTCTTGTTTCTTGTTTCATTACTAAGGGCAAACTATTTCTTTCATAAATATAAAGAGATGACATGATGTAGTTCTAACTTCAGCATTTTTCAGACCTGCCAAGCATTTTACAGAGGTGAATTCAGCTGCATTCATAATAGTACAGGTTTAGAGAACGCTTGTTATAAGAAATTTATGGATGAAATTTCTAAAAGGAGGCGTCCATGGCATAATTTCGGTCACCAGAGCCTCCAACTTTAATTCAAGCCAAATGATTTAATTTATTTTTTGTCAGTACCCAACACTTTTTTATCTTTCACTTTGGAAGGGCTGCATATGGAACATTCTATTTTGCCTCCTTAGATCTTTGTTTTTGTATGCTTTCCTTTATCTTTGATCTCCAAACTGAGAAAGTGTTATTTCTTTCTCTTTCATCTGCTGAAAGGACTGACCACATGAGCTCACTGCAAAATAAGTTACTGTGATTGGTTGGTGCGTGTGCAGAATGATTCCATATTGGAAATCAGAACTTAATTTGAGGCTGTGGTTTCTGATGCTCTGCACCGGCACTTAATTGTTAACAACATGGTTTGAAAAAGTTGGCCACATGGTGGCACTGTCTGTCTAATTTAAAGATGAGCACAAAAACAGTTGTTTATTAATTCAATATACATTAAACATGACTATTGACTGCCACCCAAACCATTCATATAGCTTTGGGGGCATGAAATAAACTGAAATGTCACACTTGTACGACTGTGATGATTAGTAATTCTGCAGGTCCTTGGCACTTATTTCTTTTGCAAATTAAGCACTGGATATTATTCCCCTGTGTATTTGTTACCTGACTTGGGTGATTGGCTTGACAACAAATAACCCTTGACAAAACTGTTGATGGTTAGATTTTTGATTTTCTAATAAGAAATTGTCCACTCCGGTTTTACTCGCCTTAATAATTTTCCGAAAGGGATGAGAAAGTAATGTAGATTTCTTTCATTTTCCCTGTTCCGATTCACGTGTAGCTCCCAAAGCTTTTAGGATTGGTTTCTCTCTTGGAATTTGGAGTGAAGTAGTTGTTCATATAAATCTAAAATGTAGGGCTTTTATCTTCCTTCTTAATGTTTTGTTGCTACAATTTAACTATCTGATTTCTGAGGAGGCATTAGTTTGGGATATTAGAGCCTGGAATTACGTCAAATTCTAGTCTAACAGAGGGAGCTTGCTTCTGGATTTCTGGTAATTGTGATTGGAGTCAGGTACCACTGGAGAACACCTGATGTTGAAGGGACTCACAGTTAAGCTATCAAGTTGATCCTTTCGGCAAACAAATTAGGTGGTCGATTTCTCTAGTTCTTGGGATTTTGCTGCGTTTTATGAGTAGATGAAATTCACATTGCAACAAGTGATTACCGGCTTCTCACTAGGTTTACACATGTGCTCTAATGAGCTTTAAACAAAAATATGTATTAATTCACAAATAAACTCCCAGTAAGAAAACTCGTCTCAAGTTGTTTCTGCTCAAATTTCACATTTGTTCAGGGCTTTAATTCTTCTATGGCTGTGTCTGTTGGGAGTAATACAATTTTCTTGATGGAATCCTAGTAAATAAATCTAAGCAAGCCAGGAGTGAGGACTTCTGTTCATTCTAGTAGCTAGTAGTGTATTTTTATACTGCAAGTTACATAAATGCATGATATATGATAATTGCAGAGTGGGGCTGGATTTAGAAGTATAGTTTGAATCCTGTAGACATCCAAAAACCACTACCTTAAATCCTGGAACACCATTTTTTGTTCCAACATCCACCTGACTGCAGCAGAGCACCCATTAACACCCATTATCAATTTAAATGGGAAGGGCATAAATGCAGTGAGGAGACCTTTTATTTGGCTTTTTTTTATGTACCACAACTTCAATTTCCTCGCACATTGACACCTCTTTAATGATTCCATCTGGTAGGAACAGACTTTGAATTGTGTGGTGTCTCAGAGTCCTTTGGCACTCCTTTCACACAGCAAGATGCCCATTTCATGTCACAGCTATATCAGCTTACTTAACATGCTGTCCACAGTTGCCCACTTTTTATACTTAGTCATACGCCCTTAAATTATTCTGCTGAGAGTGCTCTAATCAGTAGTCATTTAATGAAAACATCCTTCGAGAATCTACACAGGACTTAATGCTCAAGTTAGCATCTCTCCCTTGAAGCATATGTAAGCATCCCCAGGGTTTAACATATTTAAAACACCTGACAATTGGGCTATCACTCTGTGGGTTATAATGTCAAGAACTATGCAAAATGCTATATTTCATGGTTTTCTGTAATGCACTTCATTCAACATCAGTCTGATTCAGAGTGCTTGGTGTTAAGTACTTAGCTGACATTGGGTGGGGTAAAGAACATTGTCCATTGCTTGAAAAACAACTGCAAATATTATCTTATAGAAACTTTTCACTTGTATTAAAACTGAGAAATTCCATGTGAATTTGTTTTCCCACTCATATGATATAGAGTGGAGCTAAATCACAGAAAGATATCCGTGCCGAGACATAAAACAGATTGTGGCACGACATGCTTGTAAATGTTTTAAGGAAGCATAGTGTTTTTTTCTTTGTTTAATATTTTGTATTGAGTTTAAAGAAAAGAACATTAACAATAATATCAATACAATATTGATATTAAATAGCAACCAGTATAAAGAAATAGAGCATAGTCAAGTAATTTAGAAAAAAAACACAATACCGGTCGATAAACATATATCATATTATATTGTAAAACTATGGAGTATGAAAGAAGAAGGATGGAAAAAGAGAAAAGGGAGAGGGAAGAAAGAAAGAAAGAAAGAAAGAAAGAAAGAAAGAAAGAAAGAAAGAAAGAAAGAAAGAAAGAAAGAATAATATAGAAGCTAAGATATAGGTGTATGCACAGAGATATATGAAGTGAAAGGTAGCCACAGTAGATCATATTACATTTTCTGGGATAATGAGAGCGAAGAAACATTAGCAATTCTGTGTTCATCACATATAAAATTCCACCATGTTAATGTTGATAATTTAGAGGTATCCTTCCAACAGTACAGGATCACTTTAAATGCAATAGCAATGAAAAGCTCAAGTAACATATGTATAGGGGCAATATCGTCAAAATCTGGCAAAGCAGTACCAAGGAAAACATTTTGCATTGATAAAGGAATATTACATTGAAATATTTCTGAACATTTTACCTAAGTAGATTCTCCAAATTTCAACACATTGGAATAATCATGTAATTGGTGAATTAAAGTCCCTGTAAAAGAAAAACAAGACCAGCATAAAGGAGAGGAGGAGGGAGAGAACTTGAATATACATTCAGGATTAATAGGAGCTCTGTTATAAATGAAAAATGAAGATTTTGTAATATGAGTTGCTTTAGATGTTTCGAATAACTTAAACCAAAATGTATCTCAAGTAGGGGTATGGAATGACATGGATAAATCATCTTCCCAGAGTAATTTGTTAGGTGTTTGGGATCTTTCATTGATAGGTGAAAACAACATCTTATGAAGAAATGCTGCCTTGGGTATATAGTCAAGAGAGATGTTGTATAATGGTGCTGTGGAAATTAGGGAAGGAGAGGTTGAGGGAAAGTTATTAGTTGTTAAGTAAGACCGCAAGGAAGATGATATTAAGAGGTACCCATGGAGAAAAGATTTGGTAAGTTGTACTGGGATTGCAATTGCGAAAAGGGAATAACATAATTATGTTGGACAAGCTGATAAACAAACATAATGCTCTTCTCCTTCCAGTGTTTATAGTAAAATGATTTACGTCTAAATTTAATACAATTATTATACCAAATAGAGGAGGTCAAAAAACATTGACGAGGACCAAAACCTATAGAAAATACATTATGTAACACATGTTGTGATTATTTCAGTATAGGTTTATTTGATAGAAAAGTGCAGTTAGACATATATATTATATTTTCACATGAAAAATCTTTCAATGAGGAGCATTCAAATATAATCTATTGTGGCAAGAGAGTATCACCAAATTCATGAGTTAAGGCAAAAAATTGTCTAGTTAGAAATGCAGAATGATATAATTTTAAATCAGAAAAACAAACACCACCCTCATTCTAGGGACATTTGAGTTTCCCTAGGGCAATAAGGGGATGTTTATTATTCCATAGAAATGTGTTGCAGATTGAATTAATTTGAGAAAAATAAGAAACGGGAATCCTAAATGGTAACTTAGACAATGTATAAAGGACATGAGGAACAATCCTCATCCTAATAGTATTCAGTTTACCCCACCATAATAAATGGGGAGGCGACCAAGTGAGAAGTAATCTCTGGAGTGTGGTTATTTGGCATTAAATGAACAACTAATTGTGTTTGAAACAGTAGAGGAGGACCAATTTCCAAGAGATTTTATTTTGGTAAGGCACCAAGTGAAATTAGTGTTGGCGGACCTATATTGGTAACATGAGGAGTTTAAGGGTACTACTTCTGTTTTGGATAGTTCAATTTATATCCAGAGATGTTAGAGTATAACTGAATTTCATGTAAAAAGGGAGGAAGTGAGGAGAGAGGGTTAGACATATGAACCAAAATATCATCAGCATAAGCTGACAATTTAGTTTCAGTAGGATTATGTGCAAAAACTGAGATAAGAGAAATAACACGGATGCATTCAAGGAAAGGTTCTAAACACAAAACAGGTGCCTCAATGCAGCTGAAAATATTTGGAAAAATGGTTATTAACAAAAATACTGGAATGTGGAGCAGGAAATAATAATTTTACAAATGAGATGAAATTGGGGCCGAACTTATGCCATTGAAGAATATAAACATGAATTGCCTATTAATACAATCAATAGGCCTTTTTAGCATCAAGAGACACTGCAGCGAGAGGAGATTGATATCTTTTACCAAAAGCGATGACTTTAGATAACATTCTAGCATTATCAGCAGCCAGTTTGCCCTTAACAAAACCAGACTGATCGGTGTTGACCAGTAACAGGACAATAGTCTCAAGACAGGAAGCAAGGATTTTGGCAAATATTTTGCAATCATAATTAATTAATGAAAGAGGATGATAATTTTTACAAAGGAGGTGATCTTTATCAAGTTTGGGAATAAGAACAATCAGGGCTTCCAGAAAGGAACAAGTGGCCTTAGAATCTGCAAGTAAAGAGTTGACAAGTTCAAGAAGTTTATGGGCAAAAATGGAGGAAAAGCAGAAAAACATACATCAGAAAGGCCAGAAGGACCAGGGGTCTTAGAATTTTTTTAAGGATCTGATTGCATCTGTTATTTCTTGGAGAGTTTTCTCAGCTTCCAGTAAAGCAAATCTATCAGGTAAAGATGGGGGGTTAGGTAGACCATTAAAATGGTGTGCATATTCTGCTCTGAGCGATTTGTGTCGTCAGAGTACAATAACTGTTAATACTCTTGAAAAGTGGTAGAAAGATTTGTATCAAGGACGCCATTTTGTTGGTTTGCTCATTTAGAATGGGACCAACAGTTTTGTTTTATGTTCAGATTTGTTTTGGCCAGCATCTTCCCCGTTTTATTTTTAACTCAGTGACATTTATATTTAACTTTAAGAAGAATATTGCAGGCATCCATGGTGGCAAGGTTGTTAAGATCAGACGTGACTGTAATTTACTCATGAAGTACCAGAGTACTAGAGACTCATTGTAAGGTCTGACAGGCTTATTTTTCTGCCAAAATCATATAGAATAAAACATTACAAATTACATTATGGGCATTAGACCTTTAGTCTAAGGGGTATATTTACAAAGGGATTGTGCCACAGGAACATCAGTTTTTTGACATTCCGGTGGCACAATGCCCTGCACCATATTTACAAAGTGGCGTTAGCTTTTGGCATGCAATATGTGTTGCAGGCCATGTTCCACCTCAACACCCATTCCTTTTTTATGCCGCCCCGGATTCACAAGGTGCAACTAGGATAAATACTTTTATTTCTCCTTGTTTTTGCTTTTTCTATGTTTGCGGCATTCTGCAGCACACATAGAAAGAGCAAAATGCCATTAATGATTATGATGTAATTCAAAATAAGTCCAGAGGTAGCCATGAAGTAGGTTGTAAGTAAGAGTTATATTAGCTTAGTTATAGGTCAGGTTTAGATGGTAAGTAGAAAATGCAACGAAGAGTCCCACCAGGAGCAGCATCCTTGCTGCTCAGCCTACACACTCCAGCTGTCTCCTTTCCACCAAGCACTCCAGCATTCCACTCCCTCATCAAGCATTCTAACATTCCACATACACATTACATTCATACTGGCTGAACAGTAGGGAATGGGTAACCAGGGAAAAGATGCATTATAAGAAATCAAGGTATACCACATTGTTTATGTGCAGGAAGTTGTCCCTTCATGCACATAAATGATAATTAAATAATTGCAATTTGCTACTTCTATGTGTGCTGCATGCATAGAAGTAACAAATCACCATTAGGCATTTTTATATGCAGGAATGGACAACTATTTTTGGTGCCAGAGCAATAGAAAACACTGGGGTGTGCCGTATAGTTTTAAATATGGCGCATCCCTGCATTTTGGAAATGGCAGAGAGTGACACTGCAAACTTTGCTGAGGTCAGCGCTCTGTAATTTCATTGTAAATATGCCGCTAAGTTTCGGTATAAAGTCTACCTTTAGACCTGAAGTCTAACTTGAGACCGGAATTCTAAACTTAGATTCTAGGTCTAAACCTAGACTTTAGGTCTAAGGTTACACTTTAGGTCTAAAGTTTAACTTCAGTTCTAAACATAGACTTTATGTCTAAACTTAAACTTCAGGTCTAAAGTTAGGCTTCAGGACTATGTTTATGTTTCTGAACTGGGCACTATGGGCTCGATATACAAAGGTAAACTTAGACCACAAGTCTAAGTTTACCTTTGTGAATCAGGCCCTCTATCTAAATCTATTTCTATATCTATATCTATTTTTATATCTGAATATAGGCATTCCCGAAAAAAACAAAGGTTAAAGTAAGGCTATAATTAGGTGAAAAGTTAAGTGAAAATGTAATGTTTTAAACTCAAAAGCCACTCCAATTCACCAGTTCTCGTTATCTCTAGTAACTATAACTCACACACCTGCCATCCACAGTCTTCTTATCAACAATGCCATTTCAAATGTTGCTGTCATGTTATCAGTGATATTATAGGACATGGCATGAGTGATTTCATTTGAGTGTTTATTAGCTGTGAATGGCAAGGGTGCGAGTTATATTTACCTTAGGCTCTGAGTTATAGTTATTAAAGATAAATATAACTGGTGAATTTCAGTGGTTTTCTTTAGTTTAAAATGTTATGTTGTAACTGAGGCTTCATCTTACCTTAACTTACTTTATTCTTTTCTATTTATATTGAATTTGCAGGTGTTTATTTTAGCATAAAGTAATATTTCATTACATTACATAAAGCCAACCCCATCATATAAGGCAAATGGTTGTAAATGGTGAGGGGTTTACCACAGGCCCTGGCCCCTAGCCAGGCCCTGCAGGCAGCTTCCCACAGGCAGTCAATCAACCCGGGTTGTTCAGCGTAGGGTGGGCTGCAGGGCCTGGCTTTTGTGCAGCCAATCCCATGCCATGCCTGATTTTCTGCAACATCAGAATGCAAAAAGTGGACCTATTGGCTTTATAAAGGGGTTAGCATTTCAATTCATATAAAGTGCATTTAGCATTTTTCTCTAAAAACCAGCATTATTTTTTATCAAATGTATATTTCTTTAATTCACAAACTGCAATGCTCAACAATATTGAATACTATAAAAATGTTTAATACATTTTGATAAAAGGAATGTCTGTGAATCTTTCATTTTGCATACTTTGTATCATTAAATGTTTTGTTAAAATAATTAGTCAGAGCCATATAGTTTTGTTTCTTTTTTAAAATAAAAAAAACACACTACATCTCTGAGTCTTAATTTTAACAATTTTGATCCAGAAAATGCAATCACAAAAATAGCCACAGGAGGGCTATGAACACCAGGTGAAGAGTTCATGGTGCTCTATGGGGTACTTAAAAAAATATGGTATGTTCTCCCGGGGTCATAGAATATTTTAATGCAGCTGGGGGGCTTCTGGACTCGGTGCATCCACCAACAACATTTAAAAAAAGACTTGCTGGTACCCCTCCCTATTCTAGGAACATCTTCAAGCTCTAAAAACTGTAAAAACGAAAGCCTTTCCTGGGCATCATGGAGCACTCCTTTAAATGAGTGAATAGTTACCGTGTGTGTCCCGGTGCTCACTGGGACACCCATAATTAATTGTCATAAGTGGAGGAGTCATGTGACCATTCTGGGTGATCTGTCAAGTTGGGACTGAGAAAAAAGGAGGGTCCCAAAATCCCCAAGCATTTTCCGCAGACGTCTTAAGGCAGGGCTACAAAAAAAACTTCTGAACGGAATTACACCAAATTTGGTACTCTTCTAGAGCTTTGTGCGCAGATTATGCTTTTTGTGAGTAATGTTTGAGATATTAAGGTTCAAATAAATGTAGATATCTAGAGGGTTGGGTTCGAGGGTCCCTCATGTGAGTTCATGAAACCCAATTTTAAAAAAGTAGAGTGCTCTGTGTGGCCCAGGAAGCTTTTTATCCCTTGGGCCAATTCACTCCAGTGGGAGTCAGACTCCAGTGGGAGCGAGCGCTCTGACTGGCTGCCAGCAACATGGGGAAAATGTTGTTCGCAGCCATTACAGGACTCTGGACTTAGTTCCCTGCGTGAACAATTACAAAAACATATATAAGGAGCATAGGATAAGGATACCCTGACCTACAAGGCCCCATGAGGGGGACCCAGAGGGACCCTCCAGAGCCAAAAACAAATAAAATCTGCAACATTACTGCAATCCCACAGGATCTTACAAAACAAATCTGTCTGACATTGCTGAAATGTTTTTAAATCAGTAGAGGGGCTGCGCAGCCCTCTCCTCAAGCCTCTAACGGCTCCAGGGACCACAATCCCTGGAGCTGATAAAGTAGTTAAAGGGGAGGGACTGGCTCTCTAGCATTATTCCGGGGTAGCCACCTCCAGGATATAGCGGTTACCCTGCCCACACCAGTGTGGGCAGGGAAACCTGTTTTTGCTCCCTCTTAGCCAGAGCACTTTTGAATCTCCTTTCAAGTGGGAGCAAACACAAAGTCTGCTCCCAGTAGGTGGGAGCTTTGAAAATGCTCCTGTTAGCTAGGTCCAGACTTTTGGTCTGTTTCCTGTGCACTGATGTGGGCAGGGAAACAAATAAAAATATTGCTCCCATTCAGAGGGAGCAGCTTTAGTAGTTGCTCCCTCCGAGCGAGAGCAATGTCAGCTCCAGCTACATAAGGAGAGATAGCTGCAGCCTTGGGGTTTACCCTGTGGCCCGAATTAGTGTGTGGTGGGTGCCCTGGGCACCTTTATTGATGCAGACCCAGGGCTGGAAAAAGCTTGGGGAGTGGTGGCGTGCAGCCTTCCTTCCCATTTAATTTTATTAGTGGCCCTGGTGGATGGGTACCCAAAGCATAAAATAACGGGGTGGGTAAGCATGTGGCCCGCTCCCCACTAATTTAAAAAAAATGACCATGGGGGATGGGGTCCCCAGAGACTAACATGATGGGGTGCCTAGGGCCTGACAAGGCTTGAGGGTCTGCACAGCCCCCTCCCCTTTATTTTAAGTAGTGGTCCTGGGAATGAGGTCTCCAGGAACTAATAATAAGGTGTGGGGAGGGGCCTGGGAGCCCCTCCTCTTTAATTTAAAAAATAATCCTGGGGGTTGGGGTCATGCGGGCCGAATAAGGCTCGAGGATGGGGCCACACAGCCCCCTTCCCTGTCATAAAAAAAATACTTTGGGGGATGGGGTTCCCAGGGCCTAACAAATCTTGGACAGGGGTTCATGTCTTTGTTTTAAGGATTAGTGTTGGATAATATTTGGGTATTCGCCTATTTGCATGATGCATCTTTTCAGTAATGAGAGGTTCAGCATTGCTGAAAGCAAAATAATGCAGTGATTGTTTGGATATAGGTGTATGTATGTTTGCATGTATGTCACCAGTAGATAGTTATTGTTAGGAGCATGTTTCCATAGGAAAAGTATTTTTTTACTTGACTATAACTTTGGCGTTGTTTGACTAATCTTCATGAAATGTTAAAAAGAAGTGTCAAGGTAGGTTCTGTGTGTCATGGAAAGTTTGGGGGTGATCAGGCAATGGGGTCTGAGAAATTGGGTCGCATATTAAGAGTAATGTTAATTAGTATGTGAAACTTTAGCCACACCTACAGCCTGAACCGCTAAACGGAATTCAACCAAATTTGGCAGGGAAGTAGATGTTGGAGCAAGGTAGTGCCTTTCCTTAGTTGATGTTAATCCATTCAGTACTTGTTGAGAAATTTAAGTTGAAAATTATAGTGATACCTCTGGTGGTGAAGCCTTTGTGAAAAAAACACAAGCTTATGCAGAAAAATGCACCACTCTGATTGGCTGCCAACGCTTCAACAAGGAAGTGTTGGCAGCCATTTTGGGACTCAGTTTCACCGAGTCCCCTCAAAATAGTGAACATAAAGAAAAGGGGGCAGGGTAGGAATCCCTGACCCCAAGCCATGGTCTTTGGGTCCCCATGGGCACCTGCTTCAGCATGAAAGCATGTTTAAAAAAACCACAAAGTCACAATTAAGCATGGGCGTAAAATCCGTTCCGCTCGCGGATTTTGCGGATTTTCGGTAAATTCGCAATCCGCGAACTCTCGCGAACTTGCCGAAAATTCGTAAAATCCGTGCGAAGCGGATTTTTTGCTTGGTCGCACTTGCCAACTAGAATACTATGCAATTTCGCAGGAGTAAATACTTGCGAACACGTAGATGCGGCGGGCAGCGACAATCTCGCAATTGCGAGATTGCAAAATTTGCAATTTCGCACAAGAAATTCACCAGCAGGCAGCATAAACCTTGAAAATTATGATTTTTATCAGAATAACTCCTCAGGTTGACATTTGCCTGCACTTTTTCTTTGCAAGGAGTCCATTTTGGGGGTGGGGGTGGGAGGAAGGAAGTGCCCCACAGTCTCCAACTTCCTGTTCCTGTCCACCAGGCTCCTCCCAGTGCTTTCTTCATGTGCTGGTCGCTTTGATTTGGATCTTGACCTGGAAGGATTACTTTTGTGGATGCTGCTGGATATTTGGATTTTTGCTAAACTGAAAGCACTCAGCAGGTGCAAAAGTTCAATCTTATCATTAGTAACCATTCCCTGTAGTGCTTCCTGAGGGGCCCCTTCAGAGTTAATTTGCCTACTTGCAACTATTCTATGACCCTGCTCTGACCCTCACAGCAGGCTCAGAGAATAGCTACAAGTATACAACAAATGTCCTGTTAAAAAAAATACACTGCAACAGAAAGCAATTACAGACAAAACTGAAAGCACTCAGCAGGTGCAAAAGTTCAATCTTATCATTAGTAACCATTCCCTGTAGTGCTTCCTGAGGGGCCCCTTCAGAGTTCAGCAAATTACAGATAAGGAAGCAGGTGCCAGCCAGACTGGAAGTTTAAATTCAGTGACACATTAATCAACCCCAAATAATTCATGTCAGTTGAAGCAGGGCAGGTGTGCTTGCTTTTTTTCACCCCCATAATCTACAGTGATAAACCAACCATAGGGTGGCAGTGATGTACCAGAGGGTGGCATGGGTGTACCAGAGGGTGGCAGTGGTGAAACAGAGGGTGCTGTGAACCTGTAATGATGAACCAGGTGTAGAAACAACATAGTCGTGGCCGTTGCGAGCCGACAAGTAAGTTCGCAATTGCGAACTGGTACAGAACCCTTTGCGAACTGGCAGAAATCCTTGCGAACACAAAAAAAAAAATCCGCAAATTCGCGAGAGTTCGCGGATTTTGCGGATTGCGAATCCGTAAATACGCAAGTTCGCGGATTGCCAATTCGTAAAATCCGCCCATGCTTAATCACAATATTCATGAATTACCGGCAATTTATTTTTAAAAAAAGTAAGCGAGGACTCCTGCACTTGCTTTTAAATAACCCCCAGTTGGGCCAGGTCAGGTCCTGGGGGCATATTATAAATTTAGGAAGTGGGTGCACTGAGCCCCCGTCCTAGGGCTTAATAAAGCCCCGGAAGCCACCACCTCACCAGGGCAGTAGGATTAATATATATGGGGAGCCGCCCCTGCCCCAGGGACTTCCACCTTCCCGGGGCACAAATGTAATACAAAAATAATGTGGGGGAGGCCCTATGGCCTACCCCGCAGGCCCGGGGACTGCCACATCATGTGGCAGTAGGTTAATTATATACGGGGAAGACTTCCAGGTACCCCACTGCCCCGGGGACCGCCACATCCCCAGGGCACTGTTCTATGCTAATTTGGGGTGGGGTACCTGCCCCTCCCCCACTGCCTTTGGGACCGCCATCTCAACAGGGCACTGTTCTATGTACATGCTGGGGGCCACTCCCCCACCTGCAGCCCGGGGACCACCACCTCCCCGGGGCACTGCCATACATTAATTAATTTTAAAACACAATCAGGGAGGTCCTTTGACCTACCCCGCAGCCCTGGGGACCACCACTTCCCAGAGTCAGTAACATCAATATATGTGGGGGAGCCGCCGCTGCCCCAGCGACTGCCACCTTACCGGGACACATATGTAATACAAAATAATACAGGGAGGCCCTATGGCCTACCCCCGCAGGCACGGGGACTGCCACCTCTGAGGGGCAGTAGGTTAATTATATATACGGGGGAGACTTCCAGCTACACCACTCCCCCGGGGACCGCCACATCCCCAGAGCACTGTTCTATGCTAATTTGGGGTGGGGTACCTGCCCTTTCCCCACTGGCCTTGGGACCTCCATCTCAACGGAGCACACTTTTATGTACATGCTGGGGGCCGCTCACCCCCCTACAGCCCGGGGACCGACGACACTGTTCTATGGATAAATTCATTTTTAAAAAACCCATCAGGGAGGCCCATTGACCTACCCGCAGCCCTGGGAAATACCACCTCCCCGATGCTAAAATAAATAATAATGTGTGTGGTTGCTCCAGCCCCCCATGCAGCCCTGGGGACCGCCACCACCCTGGGGCACAAATTGAATAATGAAAGCGGTGTGTTGCTGTCCCCCAGCCCCGGGGACCACCACCTCCTCAGGGCTTACTTAACAAAGGTCTATTAATTCTTTTTTTTTTTTTTTTTTTTAAACGGGCAGGTGCCGTGGATGTGGTCCCGGGGCAAGGGGTGGTCATGCTGCCCCTTCCTAAAAAAAGTGAGAAAATAAAGGGAAACAAAGCTGCAACTCACCGAAAACCCCGCCCCTTTCTCCACCACTCTGCAAACATGCCTCCTGGTATGGTGCTGGTTAGAGGATGAGTGTCCTTAGGAGCCAAAAAGACCTCCTGTTCGCCACCACTCTGCAAACATTCCTCTCAGTGAACTGCTGGTGGGGGATGAAGTCCGAGTGCCTGCTGAGGGACTCAGGACTACAGTGAACTTCATCCCCCTAGCATCAGTGCACCAGGTGGCAGGCACGCAACATCCGTTGGGCAATACTGGCTTCAGCCTGCCTGTCAGCTGCTGTCGGCTGGGTTACCGGGGCTGGAGTTGGTGCCTGCCAGCCTGACCTTCAAGTAGGGTGACCAACTGTCCCTAAATTTCACAGACCATCCCTGATTTAGATCCCACATCCGTTGTCTGTTATGGTCCTTTTTATGGATGTTATTTGTTCGTAATTGAGGACATTTTTGAGAAGCCTCCACTCCCTAATGGGGCCGTCTGCCACTCTTTCGCTAAGCACAAGAGCAGCCCCGCCCATTGTTGTTCTGTATGGCGGCTGATTGTCACATGCAGAATGACAATGGGACAGTCTGGGCTGTTAAAGCATGTGGTGTGACTCTTCCTGTCTCAGTCTAGGGCAGGGCATTCTGTTTTAAAAGTACATAAAGAAAAATGTTGCTCCTCACGAATTGAAAGAAATTTACAGAATCCAGTTCATAAAAAGAAGCCAGCAAAAGAAGTTAAAAAGAAGGGGTTATGGGTCTTTCACAGTCTCATTATGTTAGAATTGAAGCATTTTAAGCATGGGCGGATCTAGCGGATCTCGCGTACGCGAATTTGCGTATTTACGGATTCGCAATCCGCGACAATACGCGAACTCTCGCGGATTTGCGGATTTTCCCGTTTTTTGTGTTGGCGAGCGTTCGCGCGGATTTTGGGACAATTTCGCAATTGCGAACTTACTTTTCGGCTCGCAACGGCCGCGACTATGTTGTTTCTACATCTGGTTTATCATCACAGGTTCACAGCACCCTCTGTTTCACCACTGCCACCCTCTGGGACACCCATGCCACCCTCTGGTATATCCTCACTGCCACCCATTAGGTTTGTTTATCACTGTAGTTTATGGGGGTTGAAAAAAGCAAGCACACCTCCCCTACTTCAACTGCCATGAATTAATTTGGGGTTGATTAATGTGTCAGAGTTTTTGAAAGTTCCAGTCTGGCTGGCACCTGCTTCCGTCCTTATCTGTAATTTGCTTTCTGTTGCAGTGCAATTTTTTTTCACAGGACCTTTATGGTCTACTTGTAGCTATTCTATGAGCCTGCTGTTTGGGTCATAGCAGGGTCATAGAATAGTTGCAAACTCTGGAGGGGCCCCTCAGGAAGCACTAGAGTGAATGTTACTAATGTTAAGTTTGAACTTTTGCACCTCCTCATTGCTTTCAGTTTAGCAAAAATCGTTTTTTCTGCAATTTCGTGCGTTTTTTGGGGCGCGAATCCGTGCGAGATCGATTTCGGAAGCCGCGAATGCTTGCGAATACACTAAGTTTTTCTTTGCGATGTGTATGTTCGCGTGATTTTGTGCGTGTTCGCGAGGCGCTTGTAGCTATACGTTTGCCAAGTTACCCTAGCGGTCGTACACGGGCGCGGCTATCTTGTTTGCGTGACGTAATTCCGTTTCCGGCCGCTATGTGTAATCTCGCAAACTGTGCTGCTCGCTAGTACAATTTCGCGCGTGCTCGCGAGGAAAATCTCGCGCGAACTTACCCACGCGGTCGTGAACGGGCGCGGCCATCTTGTTTCTCATTCATTGCTATGGTTCTGGGCATGCTTTCTGTATCCTCTCTGAATCTCTGCCATCCTTTGCTTGTTTGAAGTTTATTTGATCTATTTTACTTATTATCTATCCCTCTATTTTTCTAGCTCTATATTTTTGTGTTTTCTGCTGCTTTTAGTTACTTTTAAACTACTTTTTTAAACTCTTTTCTTTTCTTCTTCACTATTCTATTTCTTCTTTATCATTTAACTTTATTTCTGCCCAGACCATGGTAAAGGGAGCCGGGAAGCACCCTGAGAAGGGGAAGGGTCCCGCACCCCGTGCCCGGCTCCCGTGCGGGCGTTTGAGGGGTGAGCAAGTGGTGCCACGGGAGATCTTTAGCGCGGAGGAGGTGGCCGCACTCATCTTCCACGTCCAGCGCCGCCTCCCCAAGACGATCCTGGGAGGCGGCAAGATCGCAACCGGCTATGGCATCCGGGAGCGCCGGAAGCGGTGGGAGAAGGTGTGCCGGGCCATGTTTCAGCTCTCTGGGGTCCGGCGCACATATAACCAGGCCACCCACCGCTGGACAGATGTCATGGACCGGGAACGGGACTTGCTGGACGCGCTCGGCGTAGAGGTCCCCGGGCTTGGTGAGTAGTAGTAGCTATTCATCACTACTCTGTTTTATCCGGCTCTGTCATTTGCAAATCTTTGTTCTTTACCAAGAGCAATAATGCTGCCGATTACATTGTAGGTAAATTATATTTCAAAATCTTCTATGCATTTCAGGTGCACTGCTCTCCTTCTCAGTAGCCTTGCTTGCTACTATGCTTATTTGTTTTGTATTTTGTGTTCATTTCATTGGCCTGAGAAATTATGTATGAGTGTAGTGTAAAGATAAGAACTGCGTAATGCTAGACACTAAGGGTCATATTTTCAATTACCGGCGCATCCCTGCAAAGTAGCAGGGGTGCGGCAGTAATTGTGTGCCATGCCACCACCACCCATTGGCCCAAAACGTCACAGAAGCCTTACGCATCTGTGCCGTAAAGGCGGCGCATTGCTGGAGTTGCGTGCCAACGATGGCGCAGCTCCAGCAATGCTCTGGGGTACCCTATCTCCCCAATGCTGCATCAAGCCGTACGTCGGCTTCAAGCGCGCAGGGTTTGAGTCATGCATCATTGTCCTAAAAGTGACTGATTGACACCTTGTAGATTTCCCTCAGCCACTTTTAGGATTTGTTCCCGCGCAGGTACGCCCTCCCTTGCGCCGGAGCGCCCCCTGATGGCGCAGGGCTTTACAACGTGATGCATATATACGCCGCACCAACACCATGGCGAGTCTTTTGTTCTGCCGCTGCGTCACAAAAGTCACGCAACAATGGAGGAAAATGAGCCGCAAGGGACTTCTAAATCAGCCCCAACAGACTGAAGTCCAGTCCTTCCTTTAGACACATGGCTATAAGAAGAAATAATGGCGGTGGTCGGTGGATTGATAGTTTGAGTATTCACTGATCTGCAAGCAGGATGGACTTTGTCTGTCACTTCGCGTGCTGCGGACTGCTGCCTGCCAGGCCTAGGCAAACCTCTTTAGTAGTCTGTTTATTGAGTTACATAGGAACTTTCTAAGTCAACGGTCCGCAAATCAGGCAATACGAATAACGTAGTATACCACATGAGATAGATCCCGTGGAATAGTTGTCTATCTATTTGCTATTTCTCCAAAATATTTTGTTATTGTTCTTTTGAAATGTTTGATTTGGTTGACAAATCTCATCCATGTTTTCGGGTCTTTCTTTCTTTCATGTTGTACATCAGCTCCCCCCAAGGGCAAGAGGAGTCGGACACAGGAGGAGGAGGAGGGTGCTGTTCAGGAGGATGCAGGCCAGGATCGGGCAGGCGAGGGCTCCTTTACTGGCCCCAGTAAGTTTAAATTTTAATAATGAGTACCTATTTTTTCCTAGCGTTCCTCATTTGATTTTTTCTAAATCGTCTTTGATCTTCTTGTAGACTGGATATAAATTCCTATCCTGCCTCGAATATGACTCCATGTGGTATTACTAGATTATTCTTATTAGTCTGTCTGTGTAGCTAACTAAGATTGGACATTTGGCAATTCCATTGTACTCCCATTCTATTCAGCAATAGCTCTATGCACTGTCTCCTTACTGACTAGATAGTGTGGCAGAGTCATTTAGCTCCCGAAGTCACCGATGATTGATCCCCAATGATCTTTAGATTATCCTACGCAGGACAAGAGTACGGAGTCACAGTCAAGAAGTGTCAGAGGCACTCATGCTTGCAAAAATTCCAAAACCTTTAGCTCATCCACTCTAGTCTGGAGGACCAAAAACCACAGAGTCTATTTAAGTTTAATAGCTTTATTAAAGGTAAACACATTTATTAAAATCAACTTTGTCATAAAACTATTTAACTGAAAACGGAAAAGTGCTTAGTGCTGACGATTAATTGGACACATTTCTTGTGGTCGAGCCGAGCTCTCACCTGGTTTGAACTTGATCCTGGACTCGTGTTCTTAGAAGTCAAGCTTCTGTCTGTTAGGAGAAAAAGTGGTGCGTGTTAAAAATAAAAAGCAAGCATTCATCAGTTGTGCATAAAAGTGCAGCAAGACAACAGCCTTCCCTGGAAAAAGGGACATTTTTACTTTAGAGTAGACAGTCACAAATTATTACATTGTATTCTGTTTTTTTAACATTTCTTTATGACTCCTAGACCAAATATTATATAGTAGTGAGTGGTGTATTCTAACATTCTTAAATGTACTTTGTAGGTGGAACATCTGGTGGCGGGGCCAGCGCGGAGGTGGCGGTGTTGGGCGAGGACTCGGAGGACTCTGGGGAGGAAGCGGTGCAAGAGCCGGCGGACGGTCCTGTGGGGGTTCCCACGGTGGTGGCGGGAACAGGTAAGCTATATATTCCTTACTTATTGAGATTGAAGACTGCATAGTGTGCTTTCTGCACAGGTGTATTACAAATCAACCAGGTAGTAGCCTCCTCGAAATGTACTCCGACTTAGCTGTGAAGTTTTTGGTGAGAAGAATCCCAATAAGATCTTAGATGAACGTGATGGATGGGATGAACGAAAAGCGAAAGAAGGGTGTAAGTAAGTGGGACGCGAAATTTTATGATGGCTGGCAAAGAAGAACGATATGTGTTTGCTTGGCCCCCGAGGTGGCTGGGAAGGAAAGAATATGGTATGGTGCATGGCTGGGTCAATGATGAAGCAAGGATGGGTGGAAGGACAGCAGCCTGGGTGGGTGAAACAGAAACTGTATGTGTGCGTATACTTTGAATGAATGGATGCCTGGAGCATGGTATTCTCTGACTCTTAGATAGCACATGTGTATCTAGAGAGAGTAGATGGTCGCTGGATGAACTAAGTGTTACCTTGAAGAGCATGTACCACCGCACCCGCACGTCCGTTCCAGTGTAGGGAAGGCAAGGAAAAGAAATTGTAAATGTGTCCAATACTACCATGAATAGTAGCAGTACTTTGTATTGCAACTGCAAGCACAGCATATATCCGGTTATTACGGTGGACACTCCGTACCTCTCTTAATAACTTTAGTTTAGTTGTAGTACGTCATTCATGTGTGGGTGTATCACTGTTCACTCAATATTAAGCAAAGCACCTAAAGTCATCCCATATGTCATCAAATACGTCCCATGTGAAGTGATAGATAATCAAATTATTTAGCTTCTTCATTTTCCTTTTCTAGTACTCATTTGCACTGTAGGGTGAAAGGTAAATTAATTAAGCAGTAGCCCTTGTAACAGAGTATTCTCAGTGCCACCCGTAATAGAAAAGTAATAGCTTCACCACCTGCATGTACTGGACCGGTACAGTAACGCCAGTGTGTCTCACTCATCATGGTGTGCAACTGTTTTTCTCGGGTGCAAGTTCACTGTGCTGCCATTCTGCTGGCTTGCATAAGATAACGTACCAATTTTCCTAAACAAGAGAGAAGAAGAAGAATAAGACTGGGGTACTGTCATAGTCGACTGTAATGGAAGTCCATAGTGGTCGTAGAATTTGTTCATTAAACTACCACTAATGTTAGAGCAAGGATGCAGAAGTGGGAGGTTACATAGATACTGTCCTCAATAGTTATGTACTGTGCTTTCAATTTGCTACTTGTACTGTGACCCAACTTTCGGCTCAATCACTTTGTGTTATTAATGCTAAGGAGCATTGGTTACAGACTATGTCTTTCTTTCTTCATATAGTTGCTCCTTCCAAATCGACATCACGGAGGGAGCAGGCTCGAATGGCCCGGCAACGGAGGCTGGATGCCACTGTCGCCGAATATCGGCGGCTGGTGGCCCTGGAGGAGGAGGAGGACACGCAGTCGACCGGTGCAACCACCACAACATCCTCGACTGGGACAGCTGCATCCTCCTCCGTGACCCCACGGGCCGCCAGCATGCGCAGTGCTCCAGCGGTACGGAGCCGGGCTAAGAAAGCCAACCGCCACCGCCAAGCAGCAGAAAGACCAGCTGCCCCCCACAGGAGCTGCAAGGCACGCCAGCGCCGCCTAGGAGTCCGAATGTCCTACCTGGAGCAGGAGGTCCTTAGGTACAAGAACTTGGTGGAGGGCCTCCGCTTCGACCTTGCCACCCTCCGCAAGGAGTATGATGCCCTGGCCGCAAAATTCACCAGCACCCTCCAGTAGTGGAGTGTCCCTTGCCCTTTTTTTAGAGACTTTTGGGGGGTGGGATTTGGGAGTTGGGTTCTTTTTGGGACTTTTCAAAGACAATCGTTGGGGTTAGGGAGGGTCTTGAGGGAGATTATTTTGTTAGGGCTACATAAATATACTTTTTTGAACTTTATCTGACCATACCTGTTTTTTACTGCTTTTCAGTCTGGTGGGTGGGGGCCGGGGGTGTAACAGTAAGTTTGTTTTCCTGAACAGTCGTAGGACTTTAGTAGTACTACCGTCAATCTCTCGTCTAGTCCTAATACTCCATTATACTACCTCCCACCAAACGCTTATCTTACCTGTAATTTGTGTTAGAAATTTGGGCTAGGCCCAGGGCTGGCTCCACGTGAAATGGGGATTAACGTTACAGTTGCATGCCTATGGAAAAAAAGAAAACGTTTCCTGGTTTGTCCTTACTGTAGCATTACAACAGTTACGGTACGATCGAGAATATAGCAGGTGACAGTACACTAGAACACTGCCATAATGTAGCCTAACAAATGGTAAAGTATTTGCTTGCAAGTATAACTAGTACTTGCGTTGAATTTATTTGACATTGGCTCCTACTACTAGAAGAAATAGTACTGAAGCTGAGTAAGTCTAGAAGATATCCTCGTATTCCTTCGCCAGCCTGTTGCTATGACCTTATCCTCCCCAGCAAGTGTGTGGAATTATTGATGTCATTTTAGTCAGACATCAAGCAAAACAACACAGCCCGGGGGAAGAGGGTTAGGGTTTGGAAAATAGATGGGAATGGGGGTTTCTTTTTGGGTAGGTTTTGTGGAGAGAAGAAAAAAAATGCACAGCCTGGACAAACAATAATTGAAGATAAAGAAATCTTTTGGTACAAACTAAAGCTAAGCACATGCAGTCACAGTCATAGAAGAAAACAATGGATACTGTATCTGTATTCTGTATGTTGTTGGAGTTGTCCTGTTGAATTTGGTAAGTAAGTTGCATGCAGCAAACAATTCCTCTTATTAGCGGCACTCCTCCATTCCAGCTGACGCTTCGTCCATCAATGTTGGTGACCACTGACAGAAGACACCCTGTCCACTGCCTGCCTGGCGGATGTTGACTGAAACCCGGCCTGTAATTATTGAACGGAAAACAGGAAGTGCTATTACAATACCACTGATAAATAAATAAAAGGTATGTATGCTGTGTGGTGCAAAAAGTCACACTTTGATTTCCCTAATAGACAGTACAATATTTTTGAAATTGCGTGCTCTGTCTGAGTCACCTTTTTAAGGATAAATAAGTATGGCCAAAATATTATAGCGGATCTTTCCCATCAAGGTAGGTGTACTGTAAACTGTGTTTTAGAACACAATTTGACCTTCCCAGCAATGCTCCCACCAAGACCCTTACTAAAGCCAGTCGCAAAAATGTAGAAGACCCCCAATCAGATCTCCAAAAACGATGCCTAGCAGAAAAATGGTGACAAAACGTACTTTGAAAGTAACAGTAGGCCCAAATACACCCTTACCGACCTGGATTGTATTCAAACCACTTGCAAGCAAGCAAAAGTATCCATAGCCAGCATCGCTCCAACAGTGCTCTAAAACCCCAGAACTGCGTTGCAATAGAACACCCCGAAACACATGCAATCCTGCTGCTAGGGCTAACCCTAACGAACCCTAACTTACAAAAAGTGCCAAAAGGTGTTTCCTTATGGATTTTGTCCAAAACACTTCTATCCGTTATTAGACCTTCCCAGGAATGCCCCAGCCAAGACCCGCCAACTCACCCGCAAAAAAGCACGCGACAACACCCCCAAACAGCGAAAAAGATAAATCTCATACTTACTATATCTCTCGGCCTTCGGTCCAAACGCGCTGTGCAGCTAGGTCATCATCATAACTCCTGTTTTCCACCACGGATTTCCTGAAAAGCAAATGCAATCAAGATTAGACTGTCGCAGCAGTGCTTCGACAGAGACCACGGCCGCAACCCACCCACGAACAGCAGGAAGCCCCCCAAAACGCTACATTGAGCAAGATGTCAGAAGAAATAGCAAGAAAAACGCTTTTCCTTAAGGATTTTGTCCAAAACACTTCTATCCGGTATTAGACCTTCCCAGGAATGCCCCAGCCAAGACCCGCCAACCCACCCGCAAAAAAGCACGCGACAACACCCCCAAACAGCGAAAAAGATAAATCTCATACTTACTATATCTCTCGGCCTTCGGTCCAAACGCGCTGTGCAGCTAGGTCATCATCATAACTCCTGTTTTCCACCACGGATTTCCTGAAAAGCAAATGCAATCAAGATTAGACTGTCGCAGCAGTGCTTCGACAGAGACCACGGCCGCAACCCACCCACGAACAGCAGGAAGCCCCCCAAAACGCTACATTGAGCAAGATGTCAGAAGAAATAGCAAAAAAAACGCTTTTCCTTAAGGTTTTTGTCCAAAACACTTCTATCCGGTATTAGACCTTCCCAGGAATGCCCCAGCCAAGACCCGCCAACCCACCCGCAAAAAAGCACGCGACAACACCCCCAAACAGCAAAAAAGCTAAATCTCATACTTACAAAATCTCTCGGCCTTCCGTCCAAACGCGCTGTGCAGCTAGGTCACCAATCATCATAACTCCTGTTTTCCACCATGGATTTCCTGAAAAGCAAATGCAATCAAGATGAGACTGTTGCAGCAGTGCTCCCAGACCCCAAACTCACCCACAAACACCCGGAACCCCGCCAAAGAGCACCTCAAAGGCAAGCAAGTCAGCAAAAACGGCAAGAAATTTCCACCTCATATTTGGTCCAAAACACTTTTATCCATTATTAGAGCTTGACAGCAATGGGCCCAAAGCCGTCAACTCACCCGCAAAGAAGTAGAACACCCCCACAAGTGCTGAGTCTTTCTTCATTGGGCATAATCCAGCACTCTGCTTTGAGGGAAATCGCAGTCTGGAGGAGGAGGATAGAGGAGCATGTTCTTCTGAACTTGTGAACCTGAGGAATCTAGACTGCGGCACCTTCAAATCAATAAGCAAACAAGTGAAGACGGTTCTGCTGATGGGCTTGTTTTTGTGGTTAGGTGATTAAAGTTTGAATTAAATTAACTGTGCAAAACAAAGAAAGACAGACACACAGGAATAAAAGTGAATAAGGACGAAAAAGAAAGTTATTGATTCATTGTCTCATTTTCAGGGCTCGGTGTCAGGGAATAAGAATAAGAGTTTGTCATCATACTCTGCGAATTCAGGCAGGATGAGGTCAGCGTCACCGAACAGAGAACAAATTCCCTCATCTACGTTGCTGTCCTCCTCGTCTTCATGCGGCGTGCTTTCTCGTACTTTGTAATCTGGTGGTATGAGGTGCTGATTCATCTTGATCATTGTTAGCCTCTCCACATTTTTGGGCGAGAGGCGGCTCCGTTTGGGAGTTACAATGCCACCAGCAGCACTGAAAACACGTTCAGAAGACACACTTGCGAGTGGGCAAGACAAGTAGTTTATAGCCAGGTTGGAGAGCTGTGGCCACAATTGTTTTTTGCCATGCCAATACTGCAATGGCTCATCATTAAGAAAGACCTCTGTTGAGTCATTCAGATAGTCCTGCACCATCGACTCAAGGTCATCAACGGTTCCTCCACTTTGCTTACTTTTTGCTGTGCCTGTGACTTTTTTTCGAGAACCATACCCAAGCAAACTTAGCCAATCCTCTACAGCAGCCACTGTTACTGTTGTGTGTGGTGCAGATGATCCAGTTGCCGGTGTCTTTAACGGCTGAGAGGTCACTTGTGCCCCAGCCACAGGTGCAGAAGTGGATTCTTGTGACTGGGGATGGCCTGCTGATGCTGATGCTGATGTACTGCCTTCTCCTTCAATAACCTGCCGTTCTTTTTCAAACCTCTTGGCTGACCAGGCTAGCCAATGTTTGTACTTTTGAACATCTTCATCAGTAAAAGGAAAGAATGCTTCGTCTGCCAGCGCCTTTTTGTAGCGTGGATCCAGAATAGTAGCACAAATATAATGCTGTTCTGACTTGATCTTTTGAAGACGTTCATCACCACGTAGGCGCTCTAATAATATCTCAGACAAAATAAAAGGGTCTTTTTTTGTTACATCTTTTTCAAACTCAGAAGACACCGCCATCAGTTGGTGCTGCAGCATGCACAACAATGGGATAGCTTTTCCCAAATTACAGTCCTCCTGGCTGACTGCACGCGTGAAGAACTCAAAAGGACGAAGCATGTCTGTCAGGCTTTTAACTATGTCCCATTGCGCCGCAGCCATCCGCAGGTCCTCCTTCTGAGATGTACCCTCTGTTAAGAAATAGTGATCGAGTACCGTATACTGCTCATACAGACGCTCAAGCATGTAGAAGGTTGAGTTCCAACGTGTTGCCACCTCCTGGATGAGTGCTTTCACTGGCATTCGACGTTCAAGTAGCAGCCTCCTCAGATGCTTCCGGGCCTTAAAAGAATGGCTGAAATGGTTGCACATTTTGCGGCAGGTGGCCATTACCGCGAACGCTGCACTGTCTCTATCACTCAAGAATTTTTGAACTACCAGGTTGATACAGTGCACCAAACACGGGACTCTGAAATAGCCACCCAGCGACATGGCCTTAACTACATTGGCGCCATTATCCGTGGAAACATAACCAATCTTGCGTTTTTTTGGGGATAGCATTTTCGAGACCTTTTTGTTAAACTCGTCCAAAATGTTTTCGGATGTGTGACTTTTCTCCAAGCCAAACATGGCTAGTGTTGCATGTTTCCGAGCAGCTTTGAAAACTTGGTGCGGGTCAACACCTGCGTTTAGCTTTGCTTTAACACCTGAAAAAGAGACCCAGTGTGCAGTGATGCACATGTAATCAGCGCCTGCGCCACTGGTCCACATGTCTGTTGTCAGATGTATTGTGTGAACAGCACTCTTCTGCAAAGCTGCCCCAATCGCCTCCAGCACATCTTCATGTAGTGCTGGAACCGCAACTCTGGCAAAATAGAACCGGCTAGGAACCTTCCATTTAGGGCAGAGCGTTGCCACTAATTCTAGAAAACCTACCGCTTCTACAAAAGAAAAAGGGAGAAGGTCCACAGCTAGCATTTTAGCCAGCTTAGTGTTATACAGACGCGTCAGTGGGTGGTTGCGTTCATATGGCACGTCTGAAGAAAACATGGTTCTAATGTTGCCCTGGACCAAGCATTTACGGGCTGATAATGACTTCGTTGACCCAATTTTGCTCGCTGGTGAACTTTTGTGCGTTGGTGTCTCACTCGCTCCAACACTCTTAGTGTGCCTCACATTGGGTGTGCTGCTGACAGGGGTACTGGGTGTAAGGGAAGTGTTTGACACGTCTTCTTCGTCCTCCTCGTCATCATCAGATGCAACATCAACGTTTTCTTGAATTCGGGCTTCCTTGATCGCATCTAGGTGCGCAAACCATTGGACAGTGTGCTGTCTCCTAAGATGACCTCTCTGGCCTCCGGTACCATAGTTGGTACCTGACTTACCACGACTAACTGCAAGCTTACAAAGGGTACAAATGGCAAACTTTTGATTTTTTTGACAAACAGTAAAGAAGTCCCAAACTGGGGACTTGAAGTGTCTGTGGGGCCTGGAGGAGGCGGTGATACTGGTGGTGGTGGTCATGAAGCTAATGCCAGATGGAGTGGAGGATCTGGATTGCCCAACTTTTGTACGTTGTGCACTTTCACCGCCACTAATTAAGGTCGAGGTGGATGGAGGTCCCTTCTTGCCAGAAAGAAATATGGAAGCTGGACGAGTTGGTGTACTACTTAACTCCAATGATTGTGGTGTTTCCACTGCCTCCTCATCGACAACATCATCATCATCACGCTCAGCAGCTCTTCGGGCTAGGGTCAAAATGTCTGTTTGCTGCATGCCCGCTGGGGATGCAGTGACCTTTATGATGACTGGGTCGTCGTTGTCAGAGTCTTCATCAGCAGCAGTATCCACCACTTCTTGTTGAGCCTCATCACACTCCATAACTTTGAGACTTTGGACGAGCTTCCTTTTACGCTTAACTACCTTTGTCAGATCATGGTGTGCCTCACTCTCAGACGGCAGTGGTGCTGGTTCCCAAGTTTGATCCATATCATCAGAAGGAGGTGTGCTTGAAGAAGATGTAGACACCACCCTTGATCTCTTCCTTGCTAGGGGTGTGGAAGACAATGAATGATCATCAGGAGGAGTGGCTTCCTCAAATGATACCTCGCCTTGATTGTCGATTTCCTGATGTGCCCCTACTTCGGGAGGAACAACTATTGTGGGCACTTGTGACCCTCCATGCACCTCTGCTTGCGCATCTCCTTGCGCTGCCTCTCCTTCCACATGTACTTGGGCTTGTACTTGCACATGTGATTGTTGTTGCGGCTGTGGTTGTTCAACACTCGTCAGATGAGCTACAACAACCTGTGTTGATTGAGGGACATTGCTGCTGCTTTCTTGCGATGAGCCAACATCACTGGTTGATGGTGATTGAACAAGTAGATTGGCTGCCTCTGCAGCACTCAAGGGCTTGGACTTAAGTTGGCGTGGTGGTGGTGGTGGCACTGAGCCCAATGGAGCGGGGGTGCTGCTGCCAGCTTGGTCCCCAGCAGATCCCGCTGCTGCTGCAGGCATACTTTTTTTTTTACTCCCAAAAAAAGGGGCGGGCGGCACACCAGTCTCCTTGGTAACTTGCTTCTTCTGCTCCTTACTGGCACCTTTCTTGCTAGAGGAGCTACGGGTAACTTTTTTTGGGGCCATCTTCTTCAGAGCAGGTCAGAACAGCAGGCAGCAGTTGCACGAGTTGCAGAGTTGTCTGTGTCCAGACGTGACGTCGCGTGACGTTATGCTGCACACACACACCGCTGCAGGACTTCTTCCTGGCACTGGTGGTTCTCTTGAGTCTTGTGCACCTAAAAGCAATGGAAGACAGAGGAACATCAGTTCAGTTATACACCCCAAAAAATCGACAAAACACAGAAAAATCAGCACAATCCCATGCCATCCATGATGTTTACATTGAAGACACCCCACAGAAAGACTAGGGCCATGCAAGTATGCAACACTCACTACCCCTGGGCATAATGGATGAAAAGTAGGCAAAATAAGTGCAGGCCTCAGACACTGCCTCTCTTCAAAATGGCCCCTTACACCCCAAGCCAGTCCACATCAACAGTACACCCCAAAAAAACAGAAAAACAGCCAAAAATCACCACAATCCAATGCCATCCAGGATGTTTACATTAAAGAGAGTGAGACCACACTACAGGCACACTCAGTCCATGCACCACTACCCCTGGGCAAAAGGCCACACCAGCAGCCCCAAAAAAACGACAAAAAACAATAAAATCAGCACAATCCCAGCCCATCCATGGCCTCAATGGTGTTTAAATTCAAGAAGACACCCCTCAGAAAGACTAGGCCCATGCAACACTCACTACCCCTGGGCATAATGGATGAAAAGTAGGCAAAATAAGTGCAGGCCTCAGACACTGCCTCTCTTCAAAATGGCCCCTTACACCCCAAGCCAGTCCACATCAACAGTACACCCCAAAAAAACAGAAAAACAGCCAAAAATCACCACAATCCAATGCCATCCAGGATGTTTACATTAAAGAGAGTGAGACCACACTACAGGCACACTCAGTCCATGCACCACTACCCCTGGGCAAAAGGCCACACCAGCAGCCCCAAAAAAACGACAAAAACAACAAAAAACAGCACAATCCCAGCCCATCCATGGCCTCAATGGTGTTTAAATTCAAGAGGACACCCCAGAGAAAGACTAGACCCATGCAAGTCACCACCCCTGGGCAAAGGGCCCCACCAGCAGCCCCAAAAAAACGACAAAAAACAATAAAATCAGCACAATCCCAGCCCATCCATGGCCTCAATGGTGTTTAAATTCAAGAAGACACCCCTCAGAAACACTAGGCCCATGCAACACTCACTACCCCTGGGCATAATGGATGAAAAGTAGGCAAAATAAGTGCAGGCCTCAGACACTGCCTCTCTTCAAAATGGCCCCTTACACCCCAAGCACATGTTGCCTGTACCAGCCAGCACTCAAGATGGCCACCACCACCACCCACATGGCCAGTCCACATCAACAGTACACCCCCAAAAAACAGAAAACCAGCCAGAAATCACCACAATCCAATGCCATCCATGATGTTTACATTAAAGAGAGTGAGACCACACCACAGGCACACTCAGTCCATGCACCACCACCCCTGGGCAAAAGGCCACACCAGCAGCCCCAAAAAAACGACAAAAAACAATAAAATCAGCACAATCCCAGCCCATCCATGGCCTCAATGATGTTTAAATTCAAGAAGACACCCCACAGAAAGACTAGGCCCATGCAACACTCACCACCCCTGGGCAAAGGGCCATACAAGCAGGCCCAAAAAAACGACAAAAATCAGCACAATCCCAGCCCATCCATGGCCTCAATGGTGTTTAAATTCAACAAAACAGTTGTATCATGCACCCCTAACCAACCCTGGTCCTACTGGATACTGTGGCTACCCACAATATAATTTATTTAATGCTCTGAAAAAGTTCCAAAATTGTACTTGCAGCAACTGTAATGCCCCAAACAAACTTACTTGTGAAAGTTGATTTCTAATCCAAAAGTGATCCAAAGACAGTCAAAAAGGCCTCAAATCCAAATATCCAGCAGCACCCACAAAAAGTAATCCTTCCAGCTCCAGATCCAAATGAAAGTGACCAGGAGATGTACAAAGCACTGGGAGGAGCCTGCTGGACAGGAACAGGAAGTTGGAGACTGTGGGGCACTTCCTTCCTCCCCCCCCCCCAAAAATGGACTCCTTGCAAAAAAAAAGGCCATGCAAATGTCAACCTGAGGAGTGATTCTGATAAAAATCATAATTTTCTGAAGGTTTATCCTGTTTGCTGGTGATTTTCTTGTGCAGAATTGCAAAATCTCTATTTCGCGAGTGCGAGATTGTTCCTTTCCGCCGCAACTACGTGTTCGCAATTGCGAACTCTCGCGAGGTGTGCTGTGCAAGGTGGCAAGCCGCGATTACGTATTCGCGGGCGCCAAACTCCCGCGGGATCACGCAGCAAGATCTAAAATGGCGCGGCACTAGAAAAATATGATCGAGAAAAACAACTCGGCAAACGCTTAATGACGGAAAGTGAACGCCGTGCACCACGCCGCGCGCCGCAACCAAGCAAAAAATCCGCTGCGAGCGGATTCACGGATTTTCGACAAATTCGCGAGAGTTCGCGGATTGCGAATTTGCCGAAAATCCGAAAAATCAGCGAGCGGAGCGGATTTTACGCCCATACTTAAAGCATTTTCAATATTATATATAATACAGCCATATTTGCTGCTTTTTTATTTTATGCAACTAACAATTGATAAAGCCAATAATCCTGGCATGTAGTAGGTGTGATGTAGTATATATCTTGATGCAATAACAGAAGTAGCAGAATACCATTCGGGCAGCACACTATGATAAGCCAAGATTTTTAGGTACCTTCTTTTAATCCACACCCTTAATTACATCTGACACGCCCTTTGGAGAGACCCCCAAGTTTTTTCATCCCACCAAAAGCCCTAGAAACAACACCATGTCTCAGTCACCTCAGGTCCCGGCACTGGGAATCATGCATGACTCAGGACTTCCAAGTTTTCAGATTGCCTATGTGCAGGGGCATAGTGAACCCGCCCCAGCCTTTGGGAACAACAGCAAGGGTTACGTTCTTAAAAGACCTCTTCTGTCTGCAACTCTTCAGACTAAAGCTCAGCCCATAACTAATGTGTTACATAAGCAAGTAAGTGAAGGAATGGGTAAATGGCTGGATGGATGAGTATAGGGATGAGTAAACGGGTGAATGGATGAATAATGAGAGAAAGTATGGATGGATGAGTGAGTGGAAGGATGCATGAGAGAAAGGGTAAATAAATAGATGTATGGGTGGAATGGTGGATGGATGGGTGGAAAGGTGGATGTATGGGCAAAAGGATGGATGGATTGGCAAAAGAGTAAATGGATTGGGTAAAAGGGTAGATGGATGGGTAAAAGGGGGGACAGATGAGTGAAAGTGTGGATGATGGGCGAGTGAAGGGGCAGATGGATAAGTGAAATGATGGACAGATTGATGAATTGATAAGTGAAAGGGTGAATGGATGGATGGATAGATGGTTGAGTGAGAGGGTGGATGTAAGGATGGATAAGTGAGTGAAAAGGAGAATAGATGGGCAAAAAGATGGATGGACGAGTGAAAGGGTGGATGGATGAGAGAAAGGATGGATGAGTGATAAGGTAAATGGATGAATTCATGAGTGGATAAGCGGATGGATTTTTATGTGGATGGATTAGTGAAAGTATGGCTAAGTGAAAGAAGATTGGAGAGAGAAAGGGAAGATGGATGATTGACAGGATGGATGGGCGAATGGGTGTATGGATGAGGAAAAAGAAGGATGTAAGGATGGATGAGTGAAAGAATGCATAGATGAGTAAAAGGGAAGGTGAAGAGCTAGTAGGATGGATGGATGAGTGACTAGCGGCCACATGAATCAATCTAGGATTTTGCATTTCCTAAATAGCGAAAATTAAGGAATCGCTATTTAGGAATTGCAAAATCCTATGCATCAAGAAATCCTAAAGTTTTTTAGGATTTCTTATATTTGGGAATTTGCGATTCCTTAATTGCGAATCGCAATTAAGGAATGGCATTACATTGATTCCTATGGGCCTGGAGGCCCATAGGAATCAACGCCGTTTTGCATTTCTTTTTTTAGGAAATCGCAATTTGTTGATGCATTGCAAGGGTGCAGAGGGGTTCCAAAGGACCCCCCCCTGCACCCTTGAAATGTATTTTAAAGTGCATGTTTCACACACACATGTCCTAAGGACATGCGTGTCTGTAACATGACACTTTTCAAAATGCATTTTTGTGCTTTTTTAAACAATTTCGCAAATTAACACGAGGGTCAACCTCGTGTTAATTTGCACTTCCTATTTCAAAATTCGCATTTTTTTAAAAATTGATGCATTGCATTTAAGGAATTGCACAAATGCGATTCCTTAAATGCATTCGCATTTTTAGGAAATGCAAAAAAAAACGAATTTTGAAAAAATGTTTCATGCATCCCAAAAAAGTATTTAGGAAGCGCAAACGACCGAATTTACCGATTCGCACCGTTTGCACTTCCTAAATAGGTTGATGCAAGTGGGGGTAGGTGAATTGATGGATGGATGAGTAAGTGAAAGGGTCACTGGATGGGTGAGAGAGTAAATGGTTGGATGGATGACTGAATGGATGGATGGGTGAAAGGATGGATGTATCATGGATGAATGAGTGAAAGAGTGGATGAGGGATGGATGAGTTAAATAATGGATGGAAGGATAGATGATGGATAGGTTTGGAAATGGCTGAATAGGTTTGGATATGAATGGGCAAACGGATGAAAGGACAGAACGAATGGTCAAAGACTGAATATTGGATGAAAGAATGAATGGATGCCACACCCCCGCGGGACTCACACCGACACACGACATCAGGCTGCAAGCACGGAACTCGGGGATTAAATGCTCCTTCTATCAGCCAAAAAGCAGAAATGAATCCCTTGTACGGAGCCGTGGTACCACAAGAGAAGATCCACTGTTCTTCCACTGGGCGGCACTGCTCTCATGCCACTGAAAAACAGCTGAGCAGCTCTCACCTGCCACAAGGCCATGAGAGATGAATGAGGGTAAAGCTCTGTTCAGCCCTTCTGTGGGGAAAGGCAGGCAAGACAACATAATCTGCACTTGCAGACAACAGCAACAACGAGTCACTTCCACCACAAATGTTTTTTTCTTTGAAAATGTTGCACCCCTAAGAATATTGTGCCTGGTGTTACCACCCACGCTACGACACTGCCTACCAGTATGGATGACATCTGACAATCTTTGTAGCCCTCAATGTCTTAAAAAACATTTCCTATACTTTGACTTTAACATTTATGAGTCATTGTCTCTATATAATATTTGTATGATGTAACCCACTCCAACAGCCTGCCATACATACTTTATATGAGTAGCACTCATTTTGATTTAACTGCCATGCAAAGCTACTTTGCATGGCTTTGAGTGGCCTCATAAATCATGACTAAGGCGATGCATAGCAAATCTCTGCGATGCCTTACTCTGCACTTCGGAGGCATTCTATGGGTGTTACGGAGGGTTTTCCGAAGCAAAATCAATGCAATTTGATGCTGCCCCAGATTTACAAAGTCATGTAAGCTGGGAGAAGTGCCAAATCCGTACGCTTCACAAGATGACGCGTAACAAGGAGAAATATGTTCATTTCTCCTCATTGTTTTCTCTTTCTATGTGTGCTGCATTCTGCAGCACACATAGAAAAAGGAAAACACCTATTAGCATTGTTTTTGTGCAGGAAGGTGTGCCTTCCTGCACACAAACAATCCTGAATGAAACGGAGGCATGTTTGCCCCATGGATGGCAAAAGGCTGCAGAAACAGCACCAGCACAGGGTGAAAGGACAGGAATGCACCATATTGCAAAAAATATGATGCATTCCTGCCGTTTCACTTTGTCATACAGCAGCACAGCAAGGTGTCTTGTTGCACTGCCCTATGCCAAAATACCATAAATATGCCACTGAGAGGCAAGGTATATGCACCCGACATGTGCCCCCTAAATATAGGCTAGATTATTATTTACCATGTAGAAGCATTATAGATTATTAAATGAAATGCAAGATGTTTTTATACACAGGTATAGAGGTTTGGAGACAGCAGGTGTCTGGAGAAGATGGCGGCCGGCTAGACTGACTGGTCGGGAGCTTCGTGCTCGCCAGGCGGAGAAATGAGAAATTTGCACCAAAAACGAGCCCGAAAAATGCCCAATCGCTCTACATAAGCACAACGAGGATATGCTGCCAACAAGATTACTTGCTGTCAAGCGGAGACCAATTTTAAACTTACCACATTGCGAGAGTCCGGCGGGGAAGCAGAGTTGGCTGTTAGCAAAGCGATCCGCGTGTTTGCTGGTTTGTGGGCGGAAGCTTCGGCAGCACAGCGGAACTACAGAAGGGCGGCCACCAGAGTCTCCTTCTCCTTCTGGAGCAGCTTGAGCAGAGCGATCGCAGCTCAAGCCAAAACTTCCTTCCTTCCTGAGTTGAGTGAAAGTAGAATGCTGCAGAGAGGATCCTGGACGGCGCACTCGGCATGCACCGGACCGCTGGAGGCACACACTGCTGCTGATAAAGACAAAGACTGTGACAAAGACCGTGAAGCAACCTGCATGATTAGAGGGGGGAGGGGGGTCTGGTACTGCTGCATCTGGAGAAGAGTAGGGGAAGACTTCGAGTACCTCCTGCTCCCCCGTCAATGGCAGGCAGGGAGCAAGGCAAACGCACAAGCTACTGCCTAAGAAATAGACAGTTCCTTGAAAGCACCCAGACTGTTGCCCCTAAACAAAATATATCCCCCGAAGCACAAAAAGGAAAGCTAAAAAGCAGGTTACAACCCCAGCACTCGCCCCCAGAGCCAAAGGAAAACAGGCAAACGAGAAAGGGCTAGGAGGAGTAGGGGGGTTCCAGGTCCTAAAGTCAGGGTCACCTCTTCCCTGAGATCATTCTTCAAGGTCCAAGTGCAAGAACAATTGGCTAAACCACAAAATTCCAGGAACCACCCACCCATGGACCACGCGGATAACGCCAGTAAGAGTAAGGGGATCAGGGAAAGTATGGAGGGGAGTCACAGTGTCAGAGCCACTACAGATGCCTACAATAGCAGATAACATAGCAGAACAGCCCGCAACCCCCAGCGTAACTATAAGCACGGTTAGTCCAGGTAGTGTGGAGCGCACTGAGTAGCACTCAAACCCCCTCGAGCCCCCCCAGATCTCTACAGATCAGCTTCTAGAGAGAATGCTAGAAAAAATTAGGGCAACATTTGCTGTCTCTAAGGTAAATCAAACCAAGATTCAAGAGGCTTGCGAAATTTATTGGGGGAGAGAGTAACAGCAGTAGAGGCAGCAGTCGTGGTCCTGAGAACCTTTGATGCAGCCAAGGCATTCGATAGAGTGAAATGGCCGTCTTTGAAAAGTGTCTTGGATAAATATAAACTGGGGGAAAATTTCCAAGGAATGGTTAAGAGACTATACAGAGATCCTAGGGCCAAGATACTAATTAATGGAAACCTCACAGAAAATATAAAGATCAAGAGAGCCACGAGACAGGGCTTCCCCCTGTCTCTCCTACTTTTTAATCTATACATCGAACCCCTTGCACAAAACCTTAGAAATAATCTGGGCATATTCCCTTTCTTTTATCAAGGGTGGGAGAAAAAAGTCGCTCTTTATGCAGACGACTTAATGATCTTTATGAGTGACTTTGCGGGGTCTATTAATAGTATAGAGGAAACCTTGGAAAATTTTGGGAGGGTATCGGGATACCTGACTAATCAGGCAAAACCAGAAATTATGGAATGGAATACTCATAGCAATAACCATCTTGTAAAGGAAAGGATAAGATATCTAGGCATAGAGTTGGTGAGAGACCTGGATAAAGTAGTCCAGATAAATTTTAATAAAATATTTGGTGAGGTCAGGAACCTACTTAAAGTATGGGGGGTCTTCCACTGACCTTTCTGGGGAGACCGTATATAAGTAAAATGTCAATACTGCCCAGATTCACCTACATTTTTAGCACAATTCCATTAGGATTTAAGAGGGAATCAATAAAGAAACTTCAAGGGGAACTAAATAGTTTTATTTGGTCATCAAACGGGTCATGAATAGCATAGAAAAAACTAAGAAGGAAGAAAGAACAAGGTGGGATAGCTAGTCCCGACTTACTAGAATACTATAGAGCCTTTCAATTTAAGTATATGAGGGTTCTATTGAAAAGTTATGAGTACTATCCTGCTTCCCTACAAATAATGACTGGAAGAGAAGGACACTTTCTATACAAATGTGGTCATCCAAACTTTTTTTAAAAGGTGAAACTGAAGGTCCTCAAGTCAGCAGCAAAGCTATGGTACCACATTAGAAGTACTTTGAAGATACCATATTATAGCGAATTCGCCCCCATATGGGACTCACCAGGCACCCCGGACTGTCTCAAAGACAGGCTTGCTGTCCCGTTAAAAACATCAGGAGTACTCAAATGGGGCCAACTGGTGATTGAAAACAATTTTGACTTGGACCAATTGGCAATAATAACAACTGCCTCCCTATCAAAATTCAAATTTTGCCAACTTACTAGTTGGGCAAAAACTTTAACAGAAAACAAAAAAGGAACTATTGCATTGGAGACGGAGATGCAGGAAAATGCGCCTTTTAAAAAAAGAAGTTTCACGATGGTACTGGGCCCTTATATCAGTGGGTGAGGAGGACTTCTCAATTCCTGAAGCGACCTGGGGAAAAGATCTGCCGACGCTGGACGCACAAAAAACATGGCGAGTATCTATGGAAAAATATTGGTCTATTGTAAAATCTGCTGCTTTAAGGAGAAACCGTTTGTTTATCACTCATAGAGCCCATTGGACTTCAAAAAGGCTAACAAAGTTCAATGGGGCAAAAACAAAGAACTGCCCAAAATGTGGTAAGGAGAAAGCACACAACCTGCATATGTTTTGGCAGTGCCCCCGGCCCGACAAATTCTGGCAGGAAGTGGGTAAGATCCTCAGCACCTTACTAGAAAGACCAATTGATGTAAGTATTGATCTAGCTATATATGGGGAGGACCAGTCGGAGTGTCTAGTTAAGCTAACTAAGAAACAAGAGAATTTACTCTTCCTGTTAATATTACTGGCAATAAGGGAAATGTGCATCAAATGGGTAAGCCCTGTACCCCCCACACACTGGGAATGGTTTTCTTCAATCCATAGAATAAACAATTTGGAGAGGAGGGGGAAACCAAGTAAAAAATACAACTTCTGGGAAATTTGGGAACAGAACTGATCTATTCAGTAAATGTACTCTATCTGATAGCATGTTCCGTGTTGTTCAAAGTCCAATGATTATTCAATGGCAATAAATAAACTGGCAGAATGCCTGTGTGAGTTGCCAGGATGGCTGGCTCCCCTCCCCTGGAAACATATATTGGAATTGGTAATGGAAACAAAGGGACCCCTACCAAAAAATACAAAGGGAGACGCCCCTGTCGGGCCACCAACCTACGGGGCAGTGAAGGGTTTGAAAAAGAAAGGTGGGGTCCCTGACAACTCCTTACACATACTATTTCAGAATGAGGACATAAAAATAAAAAGATGTTTGTATACACTGCTCACGTATTTCAAGGTGCTGCCATGTGCTTGATTAAAAGGAGGTATGTTGAAATTAAATATTACCTAGGATCACACCATTTAGTCAAGCAAGGAAGCTGGGACTGAACTCAGTTTTTCTGGTTTCTCATTGGGAATTTCAGACACTAGATGGCTAATACTTTCTCCTGTTTTACATCATAGGGCAATGCTTTGTTTTAAAATCTTGCTGCTCTAGGTTAGAGTGTGAGTGGCAGTGAAAAGCCTCAAGCAAACTAGGTGGCTCTTTTTGGTCTTAAGGGTCTAAGAGGACCTCAAGGCGAGCAAGAGCAAGGCATCTGTCTCGAGCCTGGCTTAAAGCTTCAGTCACTCAACCACCTCTAAAGCCTGCCGTACATGGATTTGAATTTGAATTCCAACAAAGGCATTGTACCTTTTCATCCTTCTGGGATCAATAAAATAGCTAACCAAATCCTGCAAAACTATTAAATATCCTGTAGCCTGTGTAATGTAGAGCACACATTTATATATTTAACTTAAACAGTTTTCAAGCAATGCTAAGTTTACAATGTGATTTCTAGAACCCCTTTAAATTAAAGTCTCAAAAGTACAGAAGGGGAACAGTTATGTTGCTTTTTTTTAAATCGCAGCACTTGTAGATGTCGTAATTATGTTGTGTTCTGTGAAGTAATGGTTAGTCATTCAGAATTAGGTACAGCTTTAAAAGCCCCATCACTGATGCTTTTCAAAAATGTTTGAGATATATTTTTTGGTGTTGTAGTTTGTAGTGCTCACCTTTGTACCATGTTTGAAAGTTTGTGTTATATGAACTTAAGTGTTTAAAGCCACCAATTATGTTCGGCCTAGTTAATTTCGAAATGTATGGTAGCTCCTCACACAACACATCAATATTGCAAGCTCCACAACCACATTTTTCCCAGGTAAATTTTAACAAAATGTGCCTGGGAAAAGCTTTGCTGCGGGATAAGTGCCTTGTAAATAACAGAGCATGCATGCAGGTTTTGGAGTAGAGAACATTCAAATATGTATTTTATGTCCCATTTTCAGGCACAATTCACAATTGATGCTATTTACCACTCCGGATAAATTGAGACCCCTTTTAGTATCTAGCTTAACATGTGCAATCAATATCACACTCTCCTCCAAGATATTTGTAATCAGGGCCTAAGCAGAATCATGTAGTTCACAGTACAAAATTGTACAGTCCTAATGAGCATAAATTTCGATGTGTTTTTGGGAAAAGATATATGCGTGCAATATTGTTAGATACAATTATGCTTGCAATGGAGCTAAGAGGAGTAAGAGATGCAAATACCTACCACCAGTACATAGGTGACTGACTCAACTTTGTGGGGTTGTTAGGGTTTGGGACTGCTTTGCAATCGGGTGTCACCTTTTACAGAATGACCTGGTCTTTATCGCACCCCTGAATGTGAGGTGGTTTTTTATGTTTCTTATCTAAGAAGGGAGTGAGTTTTAAAATGTTGCTTTGTGGACAGAGGAGGAAGTTCCATCAGTGTGTAGCTTCCTGAAGGAAATGAATGAGGGCTGGGATGCCAGTTTTGAGGCCAGAGTTCTAGTCTGTGTGTATCAGTGAAGCTTTGTTTAGATTCCCCTATTGGTAATGAAAAGTGATTTGAAAGAGGAACATCTTACCAAGTAGAGCAGGAGATACTAGGGCAGGCCAAGAAGAGCTCCTTGGAAGCAAGAGCTTCCCACCTTCTACATAGGGCCTCACGACAGACCTCTCATGAACCTCACTATATTACTTTAAGCTGAGGAAACAGCAGGAGGGAATGTAGAAGTGAGAGATTACTTCTTTGAGGACAGAGGCCAGCATGGCTGTCTTGCCTTCTGCAATTGTTACTGGGCAGAAGGTTATGTTAGCAGGAGGGGCAGTGCTTAAAATGGATAATACTTTGTGAAGGTTGTTTCTGTCTATGCAGTAATTGCTTCCTGCTCAGATGAGCCAATATGTTAACTCAAATGAGCATGGGATTATGTCTGAGTGCCTAGCGATTGTGCCTAATTTCCTGCCTGCCACAACAAAGCAGAGACTAGTTTGTCTGCAGGTCAGTTTTTTGCTCACACTATGATTACTCCAAACTGTTATGCAATTGTTCTAATTAAGTCCAATCCTTCTTATTAGACAACAGACTTATGCATCCAAAGTTCTTTCTGGAATTACTTTGGCATACTGATACTAAGGGGTACATTAGTATGCCTGCCATACCAGTGGGGAATGGGACCGCCTGCATTTCTAGCGGCGGTCCTGCACACCCCATTATTATGCGCCCGCCACACTGGTGGGCGCATCCCGTATTTTTAGCATTGCGGCGGACAGTGTTGAAAGCACCGCCCGCCGCAATGCTAAAAATGCATGTTGTGCTTTTCAAAGCACAACGTGACAGGCACCGTGCGGTGCCTGCCACATTGTTCTTTGAAAGGCAGGGGGGTACCATAGGTATCCCCATGTGCACCCCCCACTCCCCTGGAGTCCATGGGGGCCCGCAACGGGCCCCCAAGAAACTCTGCAATCCTTTCCGTAACAACAATGCTGCCAGGGAAAGGCATTCACAAATGCACATACTAATATGGCTGGCGGTGTCTTTCAGACACTGCCACGATATTGAACCCTTTTCCGCTTGGTCGACATGTCGACTGGCCAGAAAAGTGGCGGACGGTCTTTCCATCCGCCGCGGTCCCCCCAGCCATTGTAATATGGTGGGGGTCTTTTCTACAAGGATGGCGGGCGGATTGCCCCCACCGGCCAGGCTGTGACTAACACCGGCCGGGCAGGGGCAATCCGCCCGCCATCCTTAGGGGCCATAAGTTTCCACCAGAAGAGGTCTAATTGCATATGTTATCTGCTTCACACAAGAATTCAATAGAAATCTGCAAACATTGATATCAGTAAATACATTTTCATTCTCATAACACTGTTGCAAATTATTTTCACGAATGTTATTGCTATTTAGAAATCTGCTCCCATTTGTGTTCAGGGGTACTTTGTAGGTTTGAATGTCAGCCCTGAGCTGCCATGGCATTTATTCACTAAAATGGCAGCAATAGCTGTAGTGGTATCAAAGGTTGATCCCTTTACCCATGCTAGGTAGAGGGACTGGAATGTAAAAAATACATAACACTTTTAAAGCTCTGTTTATTTTCTGATCTGTTCACTTAAACAAGGGGTACTGAGTGCAGTGCGATGAGTATCAAATGGAAATTAGGTCAACATCGCTTACCCTTGGTAATCCCAGATTACACCCATCTGTGATGTGGGGGCATCATCTATAATCAAGTTTGTGTGCTCAGTTTCTATCCTTAATGGATGTTATTTGACCAAATCTTATCAAACATGGGTTGTGTGTCTTGCTAAATGACAAATTCAAATATATTTGGTTGGAGTTGTCACAAAGTACCAAATAATATCTATTTAACATTATTTGTGCTATAGATGTAGGATATATAGCAGCTTCCCACAAAAAGCTATAAAGCTGTTTACTATACTAACATCATATTCTGAAAATAACATAAAAGTATTGTGTGCAGGTAAATAAAGCATTAACAGAGCTTTAAATAAAACAATGTGCTTATACTACATTATTTGCTTCCAGTTTTCAAAACCTTCCTTTGGTGGAAGGATGGTGAAATATCTTGTAAAAGATTATTTCAAGACTAGTTAGGTTGACACAACTGGCCAAGAGCATTTGAAGTGTACGATTTGCCCGAGATTGTGATGCAAAATTGAATCTGGTGTTTCACATTGCACCAGGTTTACTGGCCTAATGTGTATTAAAATAGAACATTTGTCATTCACTGTGCTCAAATTCCTTGAGAACCCCAAAATAATGTTCTGCAGAGAATATTGTTACTGACTCTGTTTTCTTTAAAATGCACTATTTGCCACATGTAGTCTCAAAGAATGACTCTTATAATGTCTCTTTCTCCACTAATCCATGTGTTATACGCCCTGAAGTTTGAGTCTAGTAGCGCCCCTGCCAAGAGGCGCTTTTGCTGAGTGGGAGAGAACCAGCAAACCCACTGTGTGGGATTTGCAGGAGGTAACAGGAGGTGTAGTTGGCCTCCAAGGACCCTCAATAGCCAAGGGCACTTCATCCCTCTACTAGTAGTGCACCAGGAGGCGTGTCTGCAGAGTAGTGGAGAAATGGGACGTGGCCTCCTACCAGGTCTTAGCAATTCTGCTATGTGGGACTTACTGAAAGTAACAGGAGGGATATCCTAGGTGGCCAACTACCCCTCCTGTTATGTCCAGTAAGTCCCACACAGTGGGATTGCTAAGAGGTCATTGGAAACCGTGCCCCCTTTCTCCACCACTCAGCAAACATGGCTCATGGTGTTCTACTTGTAGGGAGATCTTTACTCCTGAAGGACCTTGGGGGCCAAGAAGCCCACCTGGTACTTCCTGGAAGTCCTACACTGCAGAATTCCTGAAAGCTTGTCAGAGGTCCTGTCCACTTTCTCCCCCATTCTGCAAAGTGACTACTATTTTAAAAACAATGGAAATTAACTGAAAAAAAACAATTATTACAGGGAAATTATAGTTAGGTATATGCATTAAAAAAAAAATTATACATTCACTGAAAAAACCTAAGGTTCCAGGGATGTTATAGTTAGTAAATAAAATTTAAAAACCCTGAGAAACTAAATCATCCATCACCCACTGATTCATCAGTACACCGTAGTATATACATTTAACACTCATAACTATATTAAAAATACTCACGGTTGCTGGATGATGTAATCAGTGATGTCATTGACCATGTCATGAGTGATGTAATATATGAGGTCATAAGCAGTGCATTGTGGGGGCGTGGGTTTTATTTAGCTCAGCTAATTAGAACTGCTAAACTTCACTGGTATTGTACGGGTAAAATATATATATAGAGAGAGGAGAAGGAGATAACAAGGATCTCAGTCACAGGGAAGTAGAGACCATGCACTAGAACCAATTGCTGAAGCACTCCACTAACATTAAAGATAACAGTCAGCATGGGGCAGTGGGTTAGTCACTTGAAACACTTGCATTATTGACCTATGAGTTAAGTAATTTTTTCTCATCAGTGCACATTCACCTGAAAATGTATGCACTTCTGACCAAGAGCTTATGGGTCAGTCATCCATTTTTTCCTCTCATTTCTTTCCTTTTAATGTTTTTATTTCCATTTCTTATAGAGAATACTAGGGCTCCCCACACAATACTAACTGCTAGCTTGGTTGTGGGTCACGCCACTTGCAGTGTGCCATACCATACAAGTCCACAGGCTCTAGACCAGGCTACTGGCTTGGAATGCTATTGTCCATATATTCACTGTTGTACCATTTCAAGGTGGATAACACATTGATTCTAAAGGTGGCAGCCATGCTGGAACTTCAAAACAACAAAACTCCATGCACAATACCACTGCAAGATGAACACCTGCTTCTATGCTTTGATTGATTTGATATTGCAAACACATGCCTGCCATGTTTAGGCAGCAGCACATCCCCTTTTTCTGCTTTAATTATTCTAATTTATTGTATATCTGTTGTTGAGTTTGTGTGTGAGTTTATTATGATTGCGTGAGTAGATGAATGCAAGAATGAGTCATGTACTAACTCATGAGTGCTAAGATGAGAAACAGAGTGCCTCTATGATGACTTATTGAATGCCTAACCCACCACTGACTGATGAAGCACTTTCATTTAAAAGGAAAACATATGGGCACTGCCACCCACAACTTATAAACAATTTGGGCCCAAGTCACAAAGGCAAACTAAGACAAAAGTATTACTCTACAACTTTTGGTATTCACAAAGGCCATTTACGAGTTGTGTCTTTACGTCCGCAGTCAGGCTGAAATCCGCGGCTCAAGTCATACTCTCCGGCTAGGGACGGAATCTCCAGCTTGGGCTGGATGAAGGGTACCATACTCAGTGTTGACTGTAGTGTTACACCAAACATTGATGTACCTCTATAGTCAAAACTGAGGGGAGCGTAAATTGCGGACTGCATGTACCATGATGTAAAGGATCAAACTTTTCTGGGATTTGACGCAATGACTGGCGACATCCTTTTCCCTGACCAAACTGATTTTCATGACCTCCTCTACCATTTATCTCATGTTCCTAATGTTCATTTGTGTAACAATTGCAGTCCAGCCCACTGTTTTCCCTTCATCCGTCTTGAACCGGAGATTCCAGCCCAACTGTAGACTTAAAGATATGACACGTAAATGACCTTGTGAATACCAAAAGTCGGAAAGTTAGACTTTTGTCTCAGATTACCTTTGTGAATTGTGGGCATTGTTTCCAAAGGCATGTATGAAAACATTCATGCATTTTCCAGTTGTACTTGTGGAGGAGTTTGCATATCTACAAAATAGCTGTTATGAGTATTTTTTTTTTATCTCTGATTTGTTTTATATGTAGAATTGTTCGTCCATTGATTGGTGAGTTTGTGTGTGTGGTTGTGCAACTAGAACCAAGCTGCAACTGATTGAAGAGGCCCAAGTGGGTTAAAACCGATCTTGGAGTGCTTGTGTTTGAATTAAGACAGGACCTGAATTGGCAGTTTGGTCTGGCAGTGCAGTAGGATTCAGGCTGATTTGCATATGGCTGGCTATAATCTGAGGTGAAATGTGGGCAAGCACAGAGTGGGATGAAATGCTACCTCAAGCATTTGCTAGTGGTTAGTCTATTTGCAAACATTCCTGCCATCTCCAATAGTATGTTTGATTTAACACCATGAGTGGCTCAGGGAAAACCTACACAGGGGTCCTGCACTCACAGTGTCATTGGAACTGTACTGCATCTGACTGAAAAGGCTCAACTAGGTTTATATTTGTCTTGGATTACTTGCGTTCCAGTATGAACATGACCTGGTTTTGCAGTTTGGACTTGAGTGTTCCTATTGGAGCAGATCAAGGCTAATTTGCATATGGCTGGATCTAATCTGAGATTTGAGACGACCACCCTAGCCCGTTAGGCCACATCCTCTCTCCAATTTTATTATTTCCATGCATAAGCCCAATACCCTTTTGTGTATTTGATGAGGTTGTGTGGATTCAAGAATTAGTGAAAGTGAGAGTGAATTATTGGGTGGATGTGTGGTTGCATAGATGGATGTGTGTCTAAATGAATGGATTGTACTGGAGCTCCCCCTTTCTTTCAAGTTCTTAATCATCCATGAACCCTTTAATTCATTTTAGCATTCACCCACACAATCACCATAGCCACACATACAGAATTAACAAAGAGAAGCATTTAAAAAAAAAGTATTGATTATATTCTCACTGTATTAAAATATGCAGTCTCATGGTTGTCATTTTTTCCAAGACAAATAGTCAACTTTGCAAAGGAAAAAAAGCGCTCTTAAGAAAACATTTCAGGACCTAGAGTTCATATGAACTGCAAAACTTAAAGTTGTTGCATCTCATGTTTGACAACCATACTTCATAAAATTAATCACCACAAGCTCTATTTTTACTGATTTTCTCTGCAGTTATCACATTGGTGTCCCTGTTGTCATGTCGTGACTCACAGATGACTGACAAATATATATATTTATAAGAGCTTTATTAACTGCTTCCTTCTGTGTCTCTGTCCCTACTCTATCTGCCCCTTTCCTGTATCCGCTCCTCCTCTTCCTCTGGCCCCCTAGCTCCGCCCACTCCCAACTACTAGAATGCATCACAACATTACATCTCCCCCCTTGTTAACGAAATGAAATTAGCGTCCAACATATTTAGAGTTCCTAGATCAGCCATGCGAGTCCGCGGGCTGTTCGTTTGAGCTATGTGAGACGCATCTCAGCTTGCGTTGTGTGGCTTTCTGTCGCCTTGACGAGAGCATCCTTTATTACAAGAATGCATCTTTGCACTTGCACGAATTCTCGTGTGGTGTGCGTAAGCTCAGATTCATGGTGGTTTTCACTCAACTTCTGGGTGATCCACTCTCTTTCTGTGTCTGAGGTGTCTGTGAATGGCTCAGCTTGATATCGGCAGTCTGTCCTCCTTTGTGACTCTTGTTCAAGTGACGCTCGACCTCTTTTCTGAGGGGATGTTGTTCTGGTTCTCTTCCGAGTGCCCGCATGTATTTTTACTTCTTTTTGTCTTGTCCGGTCGAAAACAACACTGTCTTCCTGTTCCGAGTCCTGGATACCAGACGGGAGGGTAATATCTGAAGAGATCATCTTGGTATGGCTTGGGGACTGATTTGCTGTCTCTGGTTGTCTCATCCACTCCCGCTCGCGTTTGGGACTGGTGAACCCTGGGGCCGTCTGGGTATTTGTATGTTTCTTTCTCATCTGATGATGACCGGTCTCTATTGACGCGTCTGGCTTCCCTTGCAGATCTACTGGCTGGTCCGTTTCCATCTGGTTGACGATAGCCACTATATCAGTTTTCCTTTTGTAGGACCTTTGAGTCAGCCTCGCTGCCCCTATCCAGGGTGACGGTGTAGTATTTATGTCTTGATGCACCTGTGACTGACATGACAGGTTGTCTGGTGGAGTGATTGAGTGTTCATGGACATTGGTGTGAGACGTGTTGCTCTTGACGGGAAGAATGTCCCTTGGTTCCCGGGTGAGTTCGGGTGATTGACGCCATGGCTGTTGTCGGGACCACGACTCAGTTGACTCGAAGGATCGGACCGACATGCTTTCTGAATCAGAGGAGTTCTCTGTCAATGTCCTTTGAGAACGTTCCTTTGAGAATGTCTTAACGGGTGGACATCTGAAATGGGTAGTCCGTGACGAGCTGAGGTCTTTGAGGTGTTTCTCCAGGTATCTTTCTCGAGGTGTCTTCGTTGTCAATTCACTGGAGAAGTTGTTTGATAACCACGTACTTGTGTCTTGAGTTTGATCCCAAGGTATTTCATTTCTGCCTCTTTCACATGATGGTAATGACCTCCTCTCCGTTTCTTCATTATTTTGGATGTCATGAACGTGTTTGTCTTCCCCCTTTCGTTGTCTGGGTGAATCAGTCCATCCTATGCAGTTCACTTCTTCTTCAAACTTGTTTGGTGTACTGACATCTGTGTTACCGGTGTGGTGTGTTCTCCTGTTTGATGTCTCCTCGGACTCGTCTCTCGAACAGTGAGGTGCTTGTGTGTGGTCGTGTACCGATTTCCAGTGTTGACTTGATTGGTCCAGTCTTCTATATATTGCCTTTCTTGCGCGTTTGTTGGGCAGACTGTCATCTGGTCCATTGGTGCGATCTGTCCCACTTGACACTTCATCTGCTTCAGAACCGTTTGCTCCATCTGTTGACTAACTCCTTCAGGTTGAATAACTCCTTAAGGTTGTATCAGTGCCGCTATCGCATTCCTGACTCATCCTGGTCTTTCGTGGTGTTGACTCAGAGTATTTCATGACGCTTTGTCTCTTGTTTTGTCTTGGCTCTGATCTGCCTTCACCCTCCCTCTTACTGGTTTTGTTTGTTTCCCGGGCCTTGCCCCAGACATGAAGGATGTCCCTTTCCAGACATCCTTGTGTCTTGCATTCGAGTGCACGTCATTTGATATGTCTCTTGCCTTGACCCGCACTCCAACCTCGGCCCCGCTGATGATTCTCTTTAGCGACCACTGCCCCTGAAGAATCTTGCGCTTCGTGTCTGCATTTGAACAGCCTTCAATTATCCGGAGCTGAACTGCTTCTTCATTCGTAAATGTATTGAAGTAGCAGCATGGTACCAAACTTTGCAACCGGGCGATGAATTTTGGCAATGGTTCTCCTGGTTCCTGCCGTGCTGTGGTGAAGGCAATGCGAGCATGATCCACGTCTATCTGTGCATGGAAATGGGCACATAGCTTCTCTTGGAGTCTTTCATAGGTCTCTGTGTCCTTTTTGGGAAATGTTCTGATTAAGCGTCGGCCCTCATGACCTACTAGCTGGAGGAGTAGTATCAGACATTTTCTATCTCTTCGTTCACCGATCGCGTCAAGAAAATCGTCCAGTGATTCCAGCCACCGGTTCCACTCGGGACCCAAACTCTGACTGTCAGTCTGTGTCACTGGGGGTGGTACTTCAATGCAGGGAATGGACCGTTGTGCTGCTTTTCCCACCGCCATGAGGGAGAAAGATTTTGGTCTGCTACTGTCACAGGACTGTTCACCTTGCTTCCCGTCCTATTTGCTGACCCTCTTCAGCCGAGATCCTGTGTCTGGGCGCTTCCTTTAATTTTGGGAAGATTCGCCGCTCCCTGGTGACTACTGTCTTTTGTCCGCCCTTAGCACGACTGTCTTGGTAAGCTTTGATGAGTTAAGCATGGACTTCCTGAGTTCGAAATGGCCACCACTCAGCTGCGCCATGCGTGACTCGTGGCTAATTGAATTCCCGCTTTCTTTTAGTGTCCATCCTAGCCGCAGGTGGTTTGGGGCTCGTCCGTGAGGAAGTGTTGTAAAGATGACTTCTTGTTCTTGCGTTTCTTTCCGGACTGGTGCAAATTATCCAATCCCTTAGTTGGTGAGAGAAGACTTTCTTGGTTATTCATTATTTCATGCTTCTGGATCATTTACTTTCTTAGCGTCTTCCACTTTTAATTATTTATCTTTACGTGGTGCTGAAGCTTACTTTGGTACTTGTCTTTGCTTGTGTTTGTTGCTAAAGGCAATTCAATTAATTGCACCTTTGTTGCTTGTACCAGTGCTTAATTGTGCTCAAAGTCTTCTTTATTTGTTATTTGTGTTTGCTCGTGCTTGTTTCATTTGTAATTCTTGCTTTTGCTTGTTTATATATTGCACTTCTTGCATTTACTCGTGCTCGGTTTGTTTCTCATTTTACCTTGTGCATTTGCTCGTGCCTATTTACTTGTTTAGCCTCTTGCATTGGCTCGTGCTTGTTTTCCCTTTTACATTTGTTTGTGCTTGTTGTGTTGCTGTGGCTTTTCTGTTGCCTTTACCTGTCTCTTGCATTTGCCAATGCTTGTCACGTTGCTGTCGAATTTGCACTTGTCAGTGTTTGTTTACTTACATCTACCAGTGCTTGTACTTGTTATGTTGCAATTCTCGCATGTTCTAATGTGTGTTCCTGTGCATTTGCCAAGGCTTGTTCCTCTACATTCATCACTGCTTGCTGAGCTACATTTGCCAATGTTTGGCTGTTATGTGCGCCAATGCTTGTTTTCCTTTTGGTTTGCCAAAGCTTATTTCCAAACCTTGCTTGCCTGACTCAGCAATGGCCGCTCACAGTCCTCACATAGGGGATGTCTGTGGCTGCCTGACCTAAAGATGGCCGCCAGTCTCGAAATCTCGTCCCCCACGAGATTTGGTCTCATTCATTCGGGCTCTCTGCAAAACTCACAGAACTCCACTCGGCACTCACCGATAGCCGATTTTCGAACCGCCAGGCTTCCTCAGCGCCTCACGCGGTTGTTGACCCCCGGGACATCCAGGTAGGATCGGGGTAATCTTTCAACGTTGCTTCTCCCTTTCCCCTCGTGTCGACTTGCACGCATCGGGTTGAGTGCGTCTTGTGGCGCGTACCAGCGCTCTTCTTTGGGACGTTTCCGCCAGTCCCGGGCAGCACCTCAGACGCTCCCTGGTCTCCGGAGCAGTCGACGGAGTCGGGGTGGGCACCCGACTTCTATTCATGAGCCGCGTGCCGACTCGCACGCATTGGGGGTGAGCTGCAGTTTTGGCGCGAACCAGCGCACCGCCTTATAACACCCAGCGCTCGATGGCGCGTCCTCCCTCGGGGCTCTATGCGACTGACAGATCACGGAGCAGGGGCGATAGCCGCTGGCCTCGTTCTGGGCGGCGGACTCACTTCAGCCACACGTGGCTCAACAGCGTCTTTCCTTTCTTCGCGCTGCCGGGGACAGAGACGCTTCTTCTCAGGGTTCTGTGGGTGGCTGACTGCACCATCCCACCCTCGTCGCCAGTTGTCATGTCGTGACTCACAGATGACAGACAAATATATATATTTATAAGAGCTTTATTAACTGCTTCCTTCTGTGTCTCTGTCCCTACTCTAACTGCCCCTTTCCTGTATCCGCTCCTCCTCTTCCTCTTGCCCCCTAGCTCCGCCCACTCCCAACTACTAGAATGCATCACAACATTACACCTGTCAACCGACAAATGGCATGGGAAAATGATCATATTGAAAACATTCCAAATCTTAGTTTTTCTATTTAACATGCCAATCAACTGGCTTTCATTCATAATTTAAATAGTTGTAACAATCAATGATGCATGACGCTTGACCGTTCTCTCCCCATCATAACTTTTTATAACTATACAAACAGCTGAAAATGATTGAAATGTAGTTCGTCATTCAGCCGCAAACATTCACTGGTATCAGCTTCGCACCTCATTGAGACATTTACGAGACTACATGACACAAACATCTCAATCATTCATTTTAATAAGGAGTAGAGTTTGTAAGATTTATTTGAAAGGAATTGTGTTTAAAAATAGATGCAAGGGGGATAGGCTTTAGAGTGATAGCCCAAACAGCACGTCTGAGTTAAGCTCTCTTTATCTAACTCACTATCTTGCACCATTCTGAAACACATAATCACCCAACAATCACCCTCTGACACAATTGTGGCTAGCGAGAAGAATGTTCAGTGGAAACTACGTAAAATGAGGTAAAAGCAGCAAGGGATTCACTTGAAGGGGACTTGATGTGAGGGCTTCAAAGGACTGTGATGCTGATTGCCTCCGGGCTGGATACTACCTCCACCAAAAGCCCCCTGAACTGCGAACAAGGAGAAAAGAAGGAACAGCAGCATGGTCTTGGTGCTGTGCTCCATTCTGTCATCTTCTGTCTAGTTAGTGCCACAAGTACGATCAAAACTGATGAAAAGAGGAAAATGGTGTACCATTCTGCCCAGAAAGAGGTCACTTGGACTTCACTTGGACCTCACCTTGAGATCAGGAGGTACTCCAGCGCAGGATCAGAGAAGGTGGCGGGAGACAGTGGGCTACTGTGAGGAGTGGAGACCAGCATGTCGTGAGCACCAAAGAAGAAAAGTGGATTCATCCTGATTGCGATCAACACTGGGAAGGAGAGCGCTCAGGGTGGCCCATTATCGAAGACCCATCAGGAGGTCCCTGATAAACGCGTCAACACAAACTTGTAGGAACATTCGACTGATGATATGCAGAACCTAGAAAAGTCCCAATAGAACGTTAGCAGAGCACAGTTGTACTCTGCACACTCTACTCTGGGGTGAACTAAACTGCTTTTGTAGGATCATATTCCACTTTAATATTATATAGACATCTAGATTTTTTATTTATTTAAGATCTACACTTTGTATTTGTGGTCCTTGGCATATGAGTGCTGCCAATCCAGTAAGAATAAAGTGAAAGTTGGCTTTCCCATTGGAATCGAGGTACTAGACCTGGCTGAATTCCCACTCCTAGACAATGTGTAGCTTGAAATATGTGAAGTGCATGGACGACCAGTGACCTTGAACAGAGATGGGACACTGACAGTGAAAGATGCACAGTGAGCTAAACAACGTGTGAGCTATATACCCTGCAAGATTAAAGTAAGCCGAATTGAGGACCAGACGTTGCCAGAAGCGTGCCTCATGGGAGCAATTGTGTCAGAATATCACTCCACCTGATGCCCAACGTGTGTGAAATGGACATTTTACAAAGCAGGGAACTAACACTAAAGAAATAAAATCTGCCAGTTTTCACTGGTGCAGGGAGAACTTGGTGCAGGACTGGGAAAAGGACAGCACCTCCAGGGGCCACCCTAAGACACATGTGTCACCTAAAGACGTTACACCATCCTTCTAGAGCTCCAGGACAGAACTCGAAAGGAAGACTGGCTTTGTTCCATAAAGCTTAATCTCCGAAAGTCTGATCTGCAGTGGTGTAGAAAGGGGGTGAGGTGGGTGCGGGCCGCCCGGGTGGCATCACTGAGAGGGGTGACAAAATGGCAAAAATATGTGTTTTAAACACATATTTTTTCCATTTTGTCAAGCCAGGGGTGACAAGAAATTTTCCGCATCGGGTATCACCTGACCTTGCTACTCCACTGCTGATATGTGAAAAGATGACAGAAAACAGTGGACACATTTCAGGTGGAGCTATTACAAATGAAGCACGTGGTTAAACCTGTGGTGACGAAAACTGTAAATTGAATGATCCTGTAGATGTTTCTTGGTGACTGTCCTGCAGGAATACCTCATTGGATACTGAGATTCCTGTACAGGTTTGAGGGCTGTGGGCCAACAGTTAAAGTTGTTCCTCAAGGTTTGGATTCTGAATATATTGAAATTAAAGGGTCTGTCCACCTTATTCATGATTGAAGGAGCACATAAGGCACTTACACTGACAAGTCTGTGCTGTCTGGAGACCGAACCAAACCAAACTGGAATTATCCAATATAGTCTTGATCTGAAGCGCTGACCAGCCCAATAGCACACTAGGGGAACACTGGAGGTTGGCAGCACAGACCTCTACCTCTGCAGGCCTGTAACTATAGCTATGGCCCACAAAGGGACCTATCTCATTGGCTTATGAGCTTTCAGCATTTTATCCAGGATGCAAAGTGCAATTCAGCATATCATTGTGACCGCAAAGTGACCATCTGTTATGAGCAAACATGCAATTTGAATCTAAAAGAGGTTTGTTGAAGCCTCATCACTCGATAAAACAGATGCAAAAAGCATTTGCACTAATTTTAGCACTCAATTAATTTAGAACTTAATGAAAAAGACTCAAGCTGCCATCTTGCTGCTGGTAACTCACCTTCAGTACTAAATGTGAAAATCAAATATGTGGTGAAAATAGTTGTGATCCATGTTTACTAATGTTACCCCTATTTCCTACAAACCAAGGTCATGGTCAGTTGCAGAATACATGTGATTTGTAGGGCAAATATTGATTCATGTGAGGGGGTCTTACACCCATGACATACTGGTGGCCTAAATCACTTTATAACTCTTATGCTGGCTCCTAGGGCCTCATTTATGAGAAATGACGCATCGCTGCGTGAAAGCAGCGATGCGTCACTTCTCAGTGCGCACTCCTTGCGACATTCCTGATGCGTCTTATTTAATGTATGACGCATCATGTCGCAAGGAGTTACAGATACGTCAGTATTTCTGACGTATCTGTAAGCGCAAAAGTGACGCATTGCTGGAGTGTGTCACAAAAGTGACGCAACTCCAGCAGTGCGCCCTTTCACATGGGGCTTGGCCTGCGTTAGTCTAACGCCTGCTGTGAGTCCTAAAAATGACGCAGTGAAATCTCATAGATTTCACTGCGTCACTTCTACGACCCTTCCTTGCGTCAATACGCCCCCCTTGCATACATTATACCTGGCGCAGGTATAATATGGCGCAGGGGTTTACAAAGTGACGCATCTACCTAGAATTAAGCCTTCATGCTCTCCGTTTTTACTGATTTTAACAGATAAATACAGCCAGAAAACATTTATTTTCGTGTTTGTACTTATTTTTAAATGTGGAAATTGGGTTGGTTTTTGAATAATACTCATTACTGTCTGCCAAGCCAATAGCTGTGTGCATTGATAGGTAAGGGGTTAAATAAGAAAGAGCTTTTAGTAAAGAGGCTTTAACAGCAGTAGATATGCACAAGGTTGATGCTGAAATTTGTATATTTTGATATAAGTGCATTGATTTATCTTCAGCGGGTGTTCACAGCATTGAAACCTGGCAGGCATTCATGCATGAGTGCATATTTATCAGTTAAATGTAAAATTAGACTAATTTCACCTTAACTTTTTCACAAAACCAAAAAGAAATACAGATAAATACAGATACAATTAGCAAAAAGTAAATATGGATAAATACAGATGGAAATGTCATAAAAAAATCACAAAAAACCAGGAGCCCTATTTATTATACTTATTCAAAACTGATTACCTGATGTAGAATATAGTTAATTGTCTAAAACACATGCATAAATAACAATAGCAAAGCATTTACTTTTTTCCATAAGCAAATGCTTTGGGGGAACATATTTATTTTGAACTTGAAATCTCTTTCAACCATACACTAAATAAAATGTTTATAATTTCAAGCAGAGAGAGTACCATATAGCAGCACATCAGCAAACACATACACTTAAGCTTCTAATTTGTGCGTTGTGACATACACATGAACTCATCAGAACACACATTAAAATATACAGTTTCTCACCTCTTTGTCCAATCATTGCACTAAAGCCGTGCGTGTTCAGTTATGTGTCAGCACAAAAGGACTTGAAAGTTAATAATGCCTCCCTACCTCATGCTTTCGCTTTTTTTGGTTCGATATAAATTCAGAGTGGGAGTTTTTAAAGGATTTTCCTGCAATACATTATTACCGGAAAGAGGACAATTCTATTACGTCCCTTTATAAAAATGGGTGTTCAGATGAAATATGTTAAATGAACGGGATCTGAGTTTCTTTTACCTTCTTTTCGAGCGAAGTAAAAAGCCGATCATGTAACTGGAAAAAATTTCTGAACGCATGATGCAATTTTTCATGAGCAGTTGCAGATGAAGCGATACAAAGCGAAAGTATTGCATTTTTTTATCTTTCTGGGCAGCATAATGAGAGTGCTTCTCTGAATACAAAACTTTCAAAGGCAACCTGAATTATTGCGGGAAAAAAATGCTTCCTAAAAAAAAGATAAAAGAGATACACCGCTTGAGAATTAATGATGAGAGCAAAATCATTGGCATAAATTAAGGTTCTCATTTAATAGATATAGGTCTTTTTGGTGCTGGTAAATGTATCATTCGTTTATTTGCAATGACAAGCAAATCCAATTATTCCAGACATTTTATTGAATATGCCTGTAAGATACAGAAGATGGCAGATTTATTTCTTAAAAAAGGGTTTCTTGAAATGTTTTGACTATTCACTGATGATTGTTCAATCTATATAAAAAGTTGTTAAGTACACACAATCATGAAAAGTTCTTCCTTTTGTCTGTTGATAAACGTCTGCTATTTTATAAAGCATTGGAAAAGTCAATAGGTCTGGCTTTAATAGGATAACGCATGCAAACACTGGCATGCAGAAATGCTCATTGCACGAGGCAGTGCATTAAAGCTAGAAATATTCGATTTTCTAGTTCATGTTAAATTACACTGTGGGGGATGTTCTCAAGAAAGTGTGATAATTACCGCAAAATTAGCTTAACGCAACTCTTCATATCGCAGTCTATTGCTGGAAAATACTTAGTGTTAACTAAGTATTCACAACACGGAGGCACCTTGCAATAGGCCACGACAACGCATCAAATGTCAACGATAAAGTCAACGCGACGCCGCAAAAATGCGAAACATGAATGCAAAAAAAAAGTTGCGATGAGGCCAATCACGATACAAAAAGCAGCAAAAACCAGCGGCTGGCCTGTAAATCACACGTGTCTGGTGGGAAAATGCACTATAAAAGCTACAAAAACAACACACCAAAAACAATTCAAAGAGCGTAGCAACATGGATGCACCCTGGCGAGTGCAGATGCCAACGCGAACCCCACAAACCCCACAGACCACCAGCAAGGAACAACGGGGTCGGGGATGGCCAAGGAGAAGAGGGAAAGGAAGACAGATTGAAGTCCGCAGCAAAACCAGATAAGTGTCATGGAGGTGACAGAACACTACAATCAACTGACCCACAATCAGGCCACCGCGAACGCTGTCAGAGTGTCGAGGAGGCCAATGGAGGAGGCCAAGAGGCGCTGGCATGGTGTGAAATTCGAAACCAGGCACAAAGCCGCTGCCAACAGGAAGGCAGCAACGGCGACAGGAGGTGGGAGTCCTGCGCCACAGTCATCAGTGTGGAGATGGTGCAAGGAGTCGGGAGTCCAGACACAGCTCGGGAAGACCTGACACAACATCAACAGGGTGAGTAATATCCAGGGACTGGGGGGACGGGGGAGATGGGCATAATGGCACACATGCACTATGATGTGTAGCGCACTGCACACCCACAATGACCCTGGTTCATGTCCCTGATCCCCGTGGCACACTGCAGCACACCCACAGAGCAATAACAGCACATCCACATTGAGGAAAGTGTTGTACAATGTGCAACCCCCACACTGCAGATCAGAGGACACAACTGGCTCCGTACATGCGCAGAAACAGGCCAACTACATCTAACAGAGCAGGAAACTGAGATGAAAATGTACGCGTACAACCTCACATCCGTCATGTAGTCCAAATGTCCCCTGTTCCGCATCAAAATCCAGCACCTCCCAAACAGTCACAATGTACATTGTCATACAGTCTTCATGCAAACAAGAACAATGCGCCAACATGCATCTCCCCTTCACATTGCAGAGGGACAAATAACACCTCCAGCAGAGCAGACAACTCAGCAGTGATGCTGGAGAGGACCACCACACCTTCGACACTGACGCCCTGCAACAGCTCATGGACATCCCAGGCAACCCACCACCAGGACCAGGGCAGCCAAGCTACATAGAGGAGAACCCAGACCCTGCAGAGACCACACAGCAGGAGGCACCCATCAGCACGGCTGGCTCCCACCACTTCACCAAGCCACACATGGCATTCCAATGCCAGGTGTCAGAATGCCAAGAGGAGGTGGTCAAGAGGTGCGGGTGGGGTCCGAACCCATGGAAGACGAACTATATCACACATGTGGGTGTCTAATTTCCTTCAGCGACCAGCTACACCCCACAAAGAAGACCCACACTGCCACAGAGACACATGCATTTTCACATTTCCAGTACAGACCACGCCCAGAGGCACGCAATTATCATTCACACACCCAAGCTGGACCAACGTACGATGGCCCAGTCCACACCTCTTAATTATTGAGTGGGTGATGACAAAGCTACATGTCCAAGCTCAAACCCGCTGCCTGTGGTGACATGTTTTCATCCGCTGTACACAGCACAATGTAATGTTGTGGGGCCTGGGCCCTCATGCATACAATATGACCACACAGACACACGCAGATAGTATGTGGAACTGGCTATGGGCATGTGTGCCCGGCACCTTTATTGGCAGGCCCACATGTACAGTGACGCCTGCCCTGGATGTGTGTGCCAGCCCTCATGGAGTGGTTGGTACTGGCAACAACTAGAACAGTGAACACCATTGAAACAGAAACTGAAAAAACCAGCATAACAGAGGCAATTGCAGAGCCTCATGGAGGTAGCTGGAGCAAGTACAGAGGTCACCCAATATGCAAACAGAAGTGTCCCTGAGTTGCAGTGTACTGAGGTTGGGGCACTTGAGCTGAGCCCGCTTATGTGAAGAAATTGTCTAGGATTGTGTCCATTTGGGATATACCTGATGCAGCTGCAGTGGGGTGTGTTACACCTGCTTCATCTTCCTCATCATCGTCCCCGGTCTCCCACACTGCCTGAGGTGACATTGCTGCATAACCTCTCCACAGCACAAAACTCAATCAGTAACAGTCCATGGGTTACAGTGCACTAAGTTAGTGGCACCTGTAGTGCTGAGCAGGGTATCAGGCAGATGATGGCATCCACGACAGGTGTGAGTAACTCTGTTAGTTTGCCAGTACGACTGTTTCGACTCTGGCAGTTGGTGGTTGGAGGTGGTCCTGGCGGTGGTGGCATGTGCCTCCTGCCCTCCTGCGGTGATGTGACGTCCGGGCCGGTCAGGACTCAATTTGAATGTGTGAGCCCTGGTGTACCGCAGTTGAGGCCGGAGGCAGCGGACAGCGCAGGGCCACATACACATGGCATCAATGACCCCAAGGCCATCGTCTCAGAGGCCATCCAATAGCTCAGGAGACAGGGTCCCTGACTTGAGCTGCACAGAGTTAGTGGCCCTGGATGCACTGCGGCCAGCACAGGCACACCGCCACAGGATGGTGACTTGCGGTGCAATGAGGTAGGGCCACATGGACTGAGCGGGTCCTTGTCGATGCTCAAGGAGAATGTGGTGGAGGGTTGTGGGGGACAGTGGAAGGTGTCCTCCAGGGCATGATGCAGAGGGCAGAAGCCATCCAGAAGCAGCAAAAAGAGGAGTGGAATGCTACAGCCTCGTTTTCACCATCAATTTGATATCATCTACATGAGGATGAAGACAACCCCCAGTCCATAGACTCAGGCGCCACCAAAATTCAACCAGAGAGTGTCCATGAATGTCAGGGAACAGACTTAGTGGCACCGGGGCTGAGAGGGGATGCAGTCTGCGATGATGCCGGTACAATGATATGAACTCGGCCATTGCTAAATCAAGACTCATTCCCAAATGTGTGACCTTCTCGATCGCAGTGTTGGCTGGAGGCAGCGGTCAACAGTGGCCCACAGCCATGTGTCATTGGCTCGCGATGAACAGGGTTAGTGACACCAAGACAGTTGTCGGTAGTGTTCAATCTGTTCTGTAACGATGATCCTTTTTTCGTCCTGATTGAAACGCGTCATCCTCTTACACCTCTCCTTGCGTGCAGTGATATGTACTTTGCCATTGAAAAATCAAGACTCAGTTCCAAATGTGTGACTTACTCAAGTGCAGTATGGCCTGAGGGCAGTAGTCAGCGTGGGCCCACAGACACGTGTGGTTGGAATGCTATACACAGACTTGGTGGCACCACATTGAAGGGAGTATAGTGATATAAACTCTGCCATAAATATTGTTTTCTTCCATAGTGTAATCAAGACTCAATTCCAAATGTGTGACCTACTAGTCCACTGTGTATGCCCGTGGAGTACGTCAATGAGAAAGGAGTACTGTGGGCCTGTGTTGTAGAGGCTGTGATGGTCTGAGGAGGCTATGAGGGTTGCCGCCATCGGATTAGGAGCTTGCACCGGCATGTGGTGGGCCCTCTTTGACAGACGCCGGTCTCTGCAGGTAAACATTGAGGCCTGGGTGCGCAGAGGCGGGCATGACTGGTTCAGGGAACCAGTGGCCCGAGGTGCAGCAGACGCACAGGATTGTAGGCAACACTGCTCACGGTGACGGCGTCAGCCTCACGGCTGGGTGAAAGGCGCCGCCCTGGCAAAGACATTGGGCATTCCAGAAGAGAACCACACCCAGAGTTACGTGCTTTTTATTCACACCCCTTCGCTGGCCTGGCATATGCTGGCCAGCACACTCCGCTCACACTTACGGGTGGGGATGTAACAAGCTACATTTCTGCAAGCTTCCCCATTGGCTGGGGTGACATGGTTGTGTCCACTGTCCACTATGCTCGAAACACCAGCGGTGTATGTCGTCATGGATATGTGTGTGGTCTGCATTCTGAAGTCTGGCCATTACATCCACGCCACACTTGGCATTATGTACATTCTCATTCATGGGTCACTTGCCTCCTTCGCACATGCCTGGTCCCCACCTCGTCCCACAATCTGCTGTTGTGTGGCTGAGGTGCCATGCCGTTGATGGCTTCTGTGCATGGCTGGCCCAAGTTCCCACAGTGAGTTGTGCTGTCATTTCTGGTGGGTGGGCGTGTTGTTTGGCATGTTGAATGTGAGTTTGCAATGTGTGCATTCCCAGTGTTGTGAGTTGCATGAGTGTCAAGTTGAGGTGTGTGGTGTATTCCTTTAGTACTTGCCAACGAGCAGTGCATTTCCGTAGGTGCCATCCTTGTAGCGCTGGTTGATGATGAACTGCCTTAAAATGTAGGAATCATGCACACTGCCTGGGTGGTTGGCGTTGACATTGGTGGAGATTCACCGGTGGTCCACTACTGCCTGCACATTGATGAAATACGTGCGCTTTCTGTAGCGGTTATTGTGTGGAGTGTTAACAGGGGGCACAAGTAGGACATGTGTGCAGTCAATTGCCCCCTACCACGTGCAGGAAGCCAGCTATGGCGGAGACACCTTGCTTGGTCTCCAACTGTTCCTCCACAGTGTGGGGTAAGTATAGATAGTGGGGCATCAAGCTAGTGATGTCATCCACGACCGTTGTGAGGAATTTTGATTGAGCTTACTTTGAGACTCCTCCAACTCAGGCGGTTGTTGGTGGGAGGGTACCAGAGGCCAACATGTGCAGCACGGCCAGCAGCTTTGTCTGAGGTGGGATGTTGGTTGTCCTCTGTTTTGCTACCATCAGCCTGTGGGCAAAGATGGTCAGGATGTGGAGTATGGTTGTCCCTTTGGGCCTTTAGTGGGCAATGACATTCTCTGGTGTTGGGTCTGTAAGGTTGGTGCATTTTCTGATGGTCGCTGTCTTTGTCTGTGCTGCCTGAGTGTTGGTCTGGTGGGGGGGCGGTGTGTTCCGGGGTGGTGGGGGGTTTGGCCTTGGGGTGGTGGCAATGGGTGTTGTGGCCCTCTTGGGTGTCCAGCCCGCATGATCAGTGGCTCCATGGCATCTGTTGCCCTTCAGGTGCGGCTCTGGGCTGGGCTCCCTTTTCTGGTGTAGGCTGTCATCCGACATTACACCAGGTCAGAGCAGGTGTTAATTTCCTGCTGCTAACGCTCCGTATCGCATGTTTAGGGATCTTATCGCAGATCTGGCTGGTCGTTGAGAATGTTGCGGAGTGGTGTTGTTGCGGCTATTGGCACGGGAACACCTACTCTGCATCTCATTAGCGATAGTTGCCGAGGTCATCTGTGGTGATGTTTTTTGCGGCTGCTATCGCAGGTAAACTGGTGTTATGGGCTGTGTGCACCAGCTTGTGAATGGGGCGATACATTTATCACCACTTTGGCTGCGATAAAGTGCCAATAACTCGGCGATGAATTCTTGGGAATATGCCCCTATGTTGATTAACTTGAAAAGACAGGGCCTCATCGCTTCACGGCGACAGGGCAATTGAGGTGCTATCTGTCAGTGTGGATCAATTGGCACATGGGAAAGTGTGGGCTGGAGTAGAGGCCGTGAGGAAGAGCGCAGCCTTTTCAACGTAGAGAGATGGGCGTTACCATTAATAGTCTCCCAGGTGCCGTGGCAGCTGGGCCCAAGAGGAGTGAGGGGCCAAAACAGCCCAATTGTTGATGCTTTCAGTACCATATCAAGAGATTGGGGCACATTTCCCTTGCTTGGATTGAGGCCTGACACCCTTCCTATGCACAAACAGAGGGGCATATTACCAAGCAATAGCGATAATTATCGCTATTGCTTGGTTAGAAACAAAAATGTATCGCCGACCTGCGGCGATTCTTATCGCAGATAAACCTTGGTATTACCAAGGTTTATCGCAAATGCGATAAAAATCGGCCGCAATGCATGAATATCGCTGAAAAGTCAGCGATATTCAGGCATTACCGAGCTAATGCTCTTAGCCATGTTATTCACCTCCCATTGGATAACATGGCTAAGAACTGCTCAGGGCAGGTGTTAGCTTTTGGAGATATTCGCGCTTAGCGCGAATATCTCCAAAAGTTGGTAATAGGAGATAGCGATGTTAGCGACTGTTTCCAGTCGCTAACATCTTGGCACGCCCACTTTGCATGTCATTAGTGATAAATTTCTCTGACATGCAAAGTGGGGCCCAAGATGGTCGCTATCTCCTACTAGCTGTCGCTAACTGGTGTTAGCGACAGCTAGGTAATAGGGAGATAATTTTATCTCCGCTTTCTTGGCTTTTAAAGCCAAAAAAGCGGAGATAAACCCCCTTGATAATATGCCCAAGAGATCTTAGTGATCTGAACAGAAAGAATACAGGAAGATCAGGTCGAAGTGATTGGCTAAGGACTGCAAAACTCATCTTTTGTTAAGTCATTAAAGTAAGAGGGGTTTAGGAGGAAAAGGGCCATATTGTGTTACGACACCCAAGCTGATGGATTTTAGGTTAAATCATTTTCGTAGAATAGAGAATAACAGTGAGAGTGCCACGAGGACAACAGTTATTCCAGATTGTCTGTTTTCCTGTAACACTCAGTACATGACCTCCAGTTCATTTCACCTCCTAACTCATGCATCTGTTGTCTAGAACGCTTAATGAGGAGCATCGACGTTCGCCTGATAAATCAGTGGATGGTGATAGCTAATACAACGATTAAATCATTTGAAAAATTTAGAATTTGTCATTTTACATTTACATTGTTTTGTTACAGAAAACATACTTTTACTTCCTCATACATGCACTCCCACACACACGCAAAAATACACACAGACACACATACCCACCCCCCTACACACACAGGCACATGCGAATGCCAAGACAGAGTGCAATAATAGCTTTTGGGACTGGTATGTAGTCATTCAGGGAGCACCTTGGTTGCCATTCGAAAACAATAAACATAGTAACCTGGTAACCATGGAAGTAGCCAGAAAATTCAAATACCCCACCACTATAAACCAAAGCTCGGAAGGCACCAAGAAAACGAATTTGACCCCTACATTCAAACATCTATTCATTCATCCTTTCACACTTCCATCTGTCTGCTGATATCTACTATTTCACATTTACACTCTATCATTCAAATTTCTTTAATCAATCATCCAATATTTCCCCATTCCATCCATCTGCCATTCCCTCTAGTCATCAGTTAACACATCCATCATCTGTGCATGCATCCATCCATACATCCATTCGCATACAGCCATCCTTTTACTTATCCATCTATCCATCCTCTCAGATTTCCCTTTACTCTGCCATCCTTTCACCTATCCATCCACCTGTCTTTTCACTCATCCTTTCACCCACTCACCATATTATTAAATCCACTGTTGTCATAGCAGTCCTTGTGGATCTCAGAGATTGACCTCTCCTTATATCAAGTTCTCTATACTCTCTATAATAAGCTCTATTTAGGGCCTGATTGGATGCAGGTTGGAAAGCTTACCGACCGAGTCTGGAAATGGTTTCCGACCCACTCGGATCGGGACAGTCCAACCAACGGAGTACAATGCATCTGGATGCTTCCAGATACGATTTGGTTGGACTCCCATTGTCTTCAATGGGAGCATATGTTCGTAACCGCATCATACTTGGGCCCTGGATCAGGAAAATACGTTCCCGATCCGATTTGGAAGGAGCAAATGCCATTAGGAGGCCTTCCTAACCGCATCAGAATCAGGCCCCAGGTGGGAATGCTTTCCTAACCACATCAGAATCAGGCCCTAAGTCTTTGAATCTCAGTAACTCCAACTTGATTGGAGTTGTCTAGATAGCTTGATCCACTTTTCAAAATCATTTTTGACTTTAAGCTCAGGAAACTCCCATGAGAATGTTCTCAGTTGTACATATAGTCCACTATCTGGACCTGTGGGAACACTCTTTGTCAATGCTTGCTGTGTACTTGCTAAAGTGCTCACAGCAGCACATTATGAATGAACATGTCCCATTTAAAGTATTTGGTGTTGCAGTCTTGTAGCATGACGGCCATTTTTTTGCCCTTATCCTTTCTATTAGATTATTCTGTTTACTGATACTCCTGGGATGAGGCACATTATTTTCACTGTATAACACATTTACAGCATTTGCATGCAAGCCTGAGATATTTCTATTATATGCAATATTCCAAACATCTCTCTCAAGGGCTCAAGTGTATTAAAATAACTTTCACTACTCCAGTGATGACACATTAGGCAAGGCCTGTGTCTTTAGATGTGGCCAGTTTTTTCAGTTGATCGTGTTCCTTATTTTCCTTTCAATTGTTTGCCAAATATAACAAAAGTAGCATGTGGTGGTCATTTTTAAGGTGGAGCTTTGCTATTTTGAGTCCTTGCTCTCTGTGCTTTTAATTCTGAGTCTTTCAGTATATAAAATCTTACATTATATAGTCTTATAGGTTCATGATCTAACGTTCACAATATGATATTACCAATAGCCTTCAATTGCAACAACTTAAGCAGTTTGACAAGTCCCCATTTAATTTATGTAATCGCAAATGGTGCATACCTCTAAGAAAACATAAAATGTTTTTGACAGTTCCTTAGAGGGTAGTGGTTCTTAATTTGTCAAACCATTTGACCGTCCGCATCATTTCATGCTGCACCAAACATAGGTGTCGATTAGGATGGCGGTGAATCCGCATCCTCTGGGCCGGTGGAAGCCACCGCTGGCCCTGGAGGATGCGGATTCACCGCCGCGGTCCTTGAAAACACCCACCGCCAGATTATGATGGCGGTGGGATCAGCGGCGGACGGCAGGTCCATCTGCCGCTGATCCGCGGGGTGTGGACCACAATATGGTGGCGGTGTCTGCAAGACACCGCCAGCCATATTATGATGTGTGCGGAGACATGCTTTTCCGTGGCGGATATTCCGCCGTGGAAAAGCATGTGGACCTTTGCTTCTAGGGGGCCCCTTGTGGGCCCCCAGGGTGTTGGGGGTGGGGGTGCACATGGGGGGTACCTATGGTACCCCCCTGCATGTGCATGCACAAAGCGGCAGGTACCGCGCGGTGCCTGCCGCTTTGTGCATGCACATGCAAAGCATGCATTTTTAACTTTGCGGCGGGTGCTACTTTAAGCAGCAACCGCTGCAATGTTAAATATACAGGATGTGGCCGCCAGGGTGGCGGTAACATCCTAATTCCTGTGGAGGGAACGCCGCTGCCCCTGCGGACGGTCCCTCCACCTCGGGGGTGGCGGTCCGTCCGCCATCCTAATCGACACCTAAATCCGGAATATGAAGAGTTGACAGTGACAGAGTTTCTATTTTTAATTAATCTTCACTGTAATTTACTAATCAGTGTCTCCGCCCATCAGAAATCAATGTAATCTGTTGGTTTAATGGAACCCCAAGAGGGAATATAATACATTTAAGCATTTAATATCTAAAAAAAATAAGTAAAATATATATGCCTCATAATGAAATATACATAACAGCTTCTTGAAACAATTGACTCTTTAAATATCATTTCAACAAAAATCAAACATTTACTTCAGAAATAATTTCACTCAGACAGTGCTGCAGTATTGTATTCTCAACATTTGCAATTTAGCCATTCTCTGAACGTATATATTAGAAATTACTATTAGTGGAAAAATATCTGTTAATAGTTCTTGTGCCTTTAGTCTCTCTCCGATTTTGTGATAACCACCCTTTTCCAAACTGTGCCATTCGTTGACCAAAGAGGTTACTTAACTTATCAAAAAAGACAATTGTTGAAACTGCTTCTCGTGGAAGATGTCTAGTTTTATATGTTAGAGAGCCAGCCACTATGACACAGAACTGCAAAAAGCCTGGTCTGTGACTGATATTAATAATAATAATAATACTTTATTGTACAGTTGATAAAAACCATTACAAAAACCTTCAGCAGTAAAAAAGGAAAGTATTAAAAATATTTATATTGCTTCACCAGTATTCAAGACCGTGAATAATACAGCCTTGATCAAAAGGAGGTCTGATATTTACCAGGGTGCCAGGCCAGAAGGTCTGATACTTGCAGTCCATGATCAGTACTTACCAGTACTATAGCCACTCCTACGCGTTCAATTGAACCTTCTCATAATGTGGTCTCAGTGAACTTATAGAACCTTTGTCCCATTTCATTGTTGCCTAGACCAGCACAAATGCTAGAAAATACAACAACCAAGAGCTAGTTAAATGTATTAATACTCATGAGCTTCTGGAACCCCCCCAGAATGGTTTTAGGAGTGAACACAGTACTGAGTCTGTGCTTACTGCCATAGCTGATTCCATCCGTGACCAGGTGCTCCAGGGTGTGCCGCAATCCTGGTGATGCTTGATTTATCTGTGGCATTCAATACTATCTCACCTTTTTGCCTGGTCCAATGTCTCCAGCATGTCGGGGTGAGTGGCACTGCCATGGATCACCTCCACTCCTTCCTAACGGACTAGGTCCAAATTGTAATCTGTGGAGATTTAGGGGCTAAGGTCTTGAGGCTTCCCTGTGGGGTGCCACAGGGGGCTTCCCTCAGCTGACTCTTTTCAATCTTTACGTCTCCCCCTTGCTGAGCTGGTGCAATCATTCAGTGCTCAAGTGCTATCCTATTCGGATGATACACAAAATATTGTGTCTATTTAGGAAAACCTTCCGCGGGTAGCTGATACATTTAACCAGTGTATGAATAACATCAGGTGCTGGATGAAAGATAAGTTTCAAAAACTGAATGCAGAAAAAAACGGAGGCCCTTGTGTTTGGGGCTCAGCACTCAGTTTGGTTGGAGTTATGGGTGCCTGAGACCTGTGGGCCTTTACCCGACCCTATGCAATCAGCAAACATACTGGGGCTGATCTTTGACAGTTTGCTCAATTTTAACTCACAGGTCAGTCGTACCATCAGTATGTGTTTTTTTATCATCAGCACGCTGAAGAAAATCTTCTCTTTTATCCCCCCAGAACTTTGACTATCATTAGTCATTGCCCTGATAGCATCAAGTGTAGACTATTGCAATGCTCTATATATGAATGAATCTATTCCTCCCTGCATCAACTTAAGGTGATTCAGAATTTGTCAGCCCACCTCATCTTGAATATGCCTAAATACCTTTCGGTGAGGGATAGCATTCACTTCCTTCTTTGGTTGCCACTTAGAAAACATGTAGTAGACAAACACTTTAGCATGGTCTTTCTTGCTCTTCATCACCAAGGACCAGCACATTTTTGATCATCCTTTCAGTGGTATACTCCCAATAGACTGCTCATATCATCCTTTAGCAGGAGGGTGAGTGTTCCCAGATTTCATAAAACCAGATGGGGTGCCCATTCCTTCTCTGTCAAAGCAGCTCCATTGGAGTCCTTTGTTGTATTCTCATGTTGTATTCTCATCTAGTATTGCTTGCGCCTTTCCCCTTTAAGTGATATGTTCCATTTAGTTTCTTAGTGTGTTGATGTTCTGTACAATGCATCTAGTGGGCAGTTGCTTGCTAGTCTTGGTGGGAGCACCAACTACTCTCTGTTACTTGAAATAAACTTCTATATTTTATTATATATATTATTGGTACCAGTCTACTTCCCATTACAACATCCTTCCCAATGTTCTCCAATCATCTTAAAGCCTGGCTCCTCTCTCTCCCGTTCGAGAATCCCTCTCAGTATTTCAGCCAGTGTTTCCCCGTTTGTATTAGTGCTTTGACACCATTTGAGTTTAGTGCATTTTATAAATTAACTTTAATAGGTGTTTGTTTCTCAAGTAATAGGGCACTATCTATTGGTTTTAACTAACGGTTATTCAGAATGAAATACCCACCACATAGGGGCTTTGACAGCAGAACTTATGAAGCACTGTGCAAAAGCAGGCATGCAAAGGCTTTCCCAAAGCGAAGCTTTAACTTGAACTTTACTCGCAGCCACAAGTGATTTTGTAAGCGATTTGGAGAGTTTAATAGCTTCAAACGGCATTAAACACTTAAAGGGCAGGGAGAAGGACAGAACTAGCTCAAGATCCGGTTTGGGGCAACCAGATTCATACACTGAAAGTTTCAGGAACACAGTTCATTCACCAGATTTCTTGAACTGCTGACCCTCCCTCTTGGCCTTGCATTTATATTGCAGAGTTTGTTCCTTTCGACACATTTCACAGCTTCGGCATACAACAAGACACCAGAGTTTATTCACATCGGAATAGTTTTTCCTCCCACAGGTGCACATTGCTAGCTTCCCCTTTAATTAACTTCCTTCTTCAAGGCAGAGTCAGCAGCACTTCTAGCTCATTTCAGTGATACTAGTTCCATGCACATCGCCTAGTCACTCTTGCGGAAGGCAATTCTTGCATTACTCTTGATTCATCAGTCAGGGGCAGATGTATCAAAATACCTATTTGCGATTCTCAAATAGCGATTTTTTGAGAATCGCTATTTGAGAAGTGCAAAATGGTATGTATCTACAAAATCGCATTTTTCTTTAGCGATTTCCTACAATTCCTTTTTTGCCAATAGCAAATTGCGAATTCGCAAATAAGGAATAATTTCCTATTCATTTCTATGGGCCAGGAGGTCCATAGGAATGAATGTGAAGTTATTCTGAAGTTGTTATTTGCAATTTACTAATCGCAAATTGAGAATAATTTCAAGAGTGCAAGGGTGTCTTAAGGACACCCTGCTGCACCCCTGAAATGTACATGTGTGCGCATATGGCGCACATACATGCCCTAAGGGCGTGTATGAGCGTCACATGGCACCTTTACAAATGCCAAAAAGTGCATTTGTATAAGAAATCGCAAATTACCACCAACCTCAAGTTGGTGGTAATTTGCGATTTCTTAGTGTAAATTCGCAAAACCTGAATGCTTCATACATAGCATTTAAGCAATCACAATTTGCAATTCCTTGAATGCTGATGCAAAATTAAGGATTCGCAAAATTTGCGATTCCTTAAGTTTGCGATGCGATTTCAATGATACATCGCACTTTCCGTTTTTTTGTCGCAAACGCTGCTATTTTGCGAATCGCAGCGATTGCAACAAAAAAAACGTTTGATACATCTACCCCTCAGTGACTTCTTTGTTGAGATTCTCTTAATCTCTCCTTGCAGAGCAGTATTTCAGGTTCTGTTCCCTACCTGGCCGCCGCGGACCATCCTGATCAGAGCGGTGGGACCGGGTTGGGGGGGGCAGACGCCATGAGGGAAAATTAAATAAATAATGAATGTTCCCTTGTCGTCTTCTGTCGGAATCCCCCCTCCTGGCCCCACCGCTGCTTACCTGCATGGGGTTGCGGCTGCTACCTTGTACTGGAGCTTGCTCTCAAAGTCATCAGCCATAGATCGTATGAATCTCCTTCAAACCGCTGTTTAGGGACCTGACACAGGTCAGCAAGGTCTCCTTGGAACACTGATAGGGGCTACCTAACCAATATGTATCTCTAGGTGGCAATGCAGATGTGAATTTAAGATCCTCCCTCTATTCTTAGCCTGGTTAAGTTTCATGAGAATGGACAACGTACACACAGACTTTCAAGCCATAGTCCTTTTTCTGGATAACAACAGGTAGAGGGGATGGAGATGAGTGTGCTCTGAAAGAAGAAGAAAAATGAAGGCGTACATGATAGAGTCGCATTCTCGTGGTCCACTACTCATTTGCAGGGAGAGTGAAAGCACTTTGTACTTCAAACGAGGATGACCCTCACCATCCACATTCTGGGGCCTGTCCTGTTTCAAAACCAAGACTGTGGAATGTGCCTAGGCTTCCGTCACTCCACAAAAGAACCTATGACGTCGCACCGCCTGTCTCCATCATCTGATTTACTCATGTACAATAGGATCCAAGCTGGATTGCTTGTCCCATACAGTGAATAACATCATATGCACTCCAATCTCACCCTACTGCCTACACGCAGAATAAGTCATGATCCCGCCATCCATGTCTCAGTCGGATGGAGGAAACACACTGGTTGAGATGATTGGGCAGACCTTTTGCTTAAGGAGAGGCTAGTTGGATACTTTCCTGTGAAAGTGATTAGTAAAAAGAACCAATCCCGCCTAATACGGTCATTAGCTGCCATAACTGTGAGTCCACTTCAGTCTGGTGAAAGGACAGTGTTCACTCTCAAAAGAGGGTGCATTTTGTGTACCAGTCCCAACCTTAGAGCTGCGCTTGGTGTCTCGTACCATTTCAAGGAGGCCTTCAGGGAACACGACTGATTGTCATGTTCACTGAGCTGTAAATCAGAAATGTGCAGACTTACTATGGTTTCTCTAGCATTCTAATACAGGACAAAAGTGCACACTTTCTGGAACCATGCAGAGGATAATCCTGTCCCAACATTAAATAACATTCCGAACCACGCTGAATCACCACTGCTCTTTGTTTAATAAACACCTATGTTCATGGAAATTCCGAATGCTATGGTTACAATCAGGGTACGTTGTCAAAGATCCTTGCAGAGCAATTTTAAAAACATCTAATTTCTGCAGAGAAAACTCATTTTTTGACACAGCAAAACTATTATTATTATTTGCTTTTGTAGAGCGCGTAGCTACCCAAGGGAATCCCAGTGCTAACGTCTAGAGAGAGGGTATGGTGGGTTTATGAAGCTGATTGTTGAAATAGCCAGGTCTTAAGAAGTTTCCAGAAGGGAAGATGAGGGGATTCAGAGTGGATAAAGGGGGGTTTTGTATTCCAGAGTCTGGCCACATTGTGGGCAAATGATCTGCCTCCGCTTCTTGCCCTTTTTATTTTCGGTTTGACTGCCAAATGGATATTGGAAGAGCGGAGGCATTTTAGAGGGTGGTCTATTTATAGCTGGGCCGAAAACCCAATAGGTTCTATGGGCTATGCACAGGGCCTTAAATTTGACTCTGAGGTAGCCAGTGAAGCGTCCTTAAGGCTGGTTTGGCTGACGTGTTTTTAGGTCCCCCCACCAGTTAGCTGGCTGCACAATTCTGTGCAACTTGGAGTTTCCTTAGAGTTGCTGTGGGTGCACCAAAGTATTGGCAGTTTCCATAGTCCAAGCGTGATAAGACTAGGGCCTGTATCAGGGTCCTCCCGGCACTCATTGGAACAAGGGGGAGGATCTTACACAGTAGGCTAATGGCCCTGAAACATGCTCCTGTTACTCTTACTGCTTGGTCCTCAAATTTAAAGGAGCTGGCCAACCAAATGACTAGGCTTTTCATCTTGTTCTTTGAAGAGGGGGCAGGCCCCAAGCAATTAGGCCAGACCTGTTTGAGTTCCAGACTGGAGGTGTTACCCAGAAGCATTAGCTCTGTTTTCCCCCCATTCAGCTTCAGGCAGGAGTGTTCCATCCACAAAGCCACTTCCCTCAGGCAGGTTCCCAAGTTGGAAGGGTGATTATGTGGGCCATTGAGGGTGATTAGCAGCTGGGTGTCATCTGCGTAGGTGACAATCATTATCCCGTAAGGCAGGATGATGTCATTCAGTGGCTGCATGTACACGTTAAATAATGCGGGACGCTACAGCTGGTCTCCAGAACTCTAGATGTAGATTCCCCTGAGTAGACCTGGAAGGTTTTATCCTCTAAGAAGGATTGGATCCACTGAAGTGTCTCACCTGAGACACCTCTCCTCCTGAATCTCTCCACTAGGATAATAAAGTTCACAATATCGAAAGCTGAACTCAGATCTAGGAGGATAAAGGCCACTGCTCCCCCTTGATCTAGAATCACTTTAGATTCCTCCACAATAGCGAGCAGGGCAGTTTCCGTCCCATGAAGAGGCCGGAAGCCTGTTTGTGTGAGATGTAAGAGGTCGTATGTTTCCAAGAATTCTGAGATGGTTGAGTTAACATGTTTTTCTAGGGTCTTGATGGTCACTGGGAGCAGGGATATTGGGCAATAGTGCCCAGGTCGTCCGGGTCCAGATTGTTATTTTTTAGTCGAGGCTTCACCATGACATGCTTCCAAGATGCATGGACTGAACCAATGGCCATAGACACATTCATTATTTCAAGCATGTGGAGAAGTATCATGTTTCCTGCTTTGTATAGTACATGGTGTGGTGCTGGATCTCGGGGGGAACCAGATTTTATTAGAAGAAACATTTCTGATAGCCTGGCTAGTGTGAGCGGGGGAAGTAAATTGAGCACCTGGTCTGGGCCGGGCGGGAGCATGTCCATTGCAAGGGTGTCACTAGGACGAGGTGGACTAGGGAAGACCGAGTAAATGTTTTTAATTTGTTCTAGAAAGACGTTTCCAAGTTCATTACATTGCTCAGGGGAGACCACATGAGGGGCTTTTACTCTAGGAATTTCTAAAAGGTCTTTCTCGATGCGGAAAATATCTCTAGGGGTGTTAGCTGCTAAATTAATTCATTCTTCATAGTACGCTGCACGGGCGATTTTTATTTCACTTTGATAGAGTTTTATAGCTTCTCTATATTTCTTGTTGCTATTGACATTATAGGCTTTCCTCCACTTTCTCGCCAGTCTTTTATAGTCCTGTTTATGTGACCTAAGTTTGGGAGAGTACCAGGGTGAGCGTTTATCTCTTAATTTATGGCAGGAATTGATGAGACAACCATATCCAGTGATGACTTGATCCAGGTGGAAAACTTATCTGCGGCCGTAGTGAGGTTACAGTTGGGTTCCGGTTCTAAGCTTTCTAGGGCTGTAGTCCAAGCTTCTACTGATAATTTGGCCCATGGCCTAACTCTCTTGATGGTGCACTTAATATCTGGAGAGTAGGGGTGGCGAGTTCACATAAATGGGAATCAAGAAGTGATCGGTCCAAGGCAGAGGGGCGGGGTAGCCTACCTATAATTCGCTATTATTGGTGAAAGTACCATTAAGCATGCGTCCTAGTTTATGGGTGTGGCATGTGACCTTTTGCAGAAGTTGAGCTGTTATTAGTTCCTAAGTCATTTCTGATGCATCAGCCAAATCAGAGTTATCAAAATGGATATTGAAATCCCTCAAGAGCGTAATATTTGGGGTGGTATCTACTAGTGTGGCTGCTATGTCTGGTAGGGATTGGAGGAATAGCCCATGTCCACCTGGGGGGCGATGGATGAGCACTCCCGAAAGGCACTGTACTGCAGATGGTGCATTCATGAAAAAGAGACTCTCACAGTCAGCCACAATATTAGGTTCAACCTGACATTTAAAATATTCTTTATATATTATTGCCAGACCTCCCTCTTTCTTTCCCTCCCTTTCGTTCCAATGGATATTGTAGCCAGCAGGGAGAGTCTACACCAAGTTTGGGCCAGACTCCTTGTGAAGCCATGTTTTCGTGATGAATGGAATATCTGGGTTCTCATCTTCAAGGAGCAATTTCAGCTCAGTGGAGTATTTATGTAGGGATTGGCAGTTTAAAAGAAACATTTTGAGTGTGCCGGAGTGTTTGGTCACCGGGGTACTCTCTGTACAAGGGCGAAACCTAAAAGTGCAGTTAGAGCACTGGGGTTCCTCACTGAGGGGGGCCATTGAGTGGCAGCATGTGTGGTGGCAGGGGTTCCTTAGTTTGAGTAGAATGCTGTAGGGTATGTTATTTTGCCAAAGTGTTACGGGGCAGGGGTTCTGACCCCTGGTCCCGTTCAGGTGAGGACAGGTGCATTCAGGCTTGCCTTAGGCGCGCCTTCGGCCTGCCAGTTGCGCATCCACGCTGACATGTGGCGGATGAGGCTTCCAGCCGGAAGTGCCACACCAGTCTACACCTGCTAGTCCGCCCGGTGAAATATGGCAAAAGGTAGATGCAAGTGATCAGTGCAAGAAAATAAAACAATTAAAATGAAGCGTAGCAAAGTTAAAACATTGGAATAGTATCAGGTAGCTTACTAGCTGAGAGACAGGATGGACCAAAAACCTTCTGTATAGCCGCTGCACACCCGCGCTGACATGTGGCAGATGAGGCTTCCAGCCGGAAGTTCCACCCCAGTCTCTGCCTCCTAGTCTGCCCCCGCTTCCTCCACATAATCGAGAACCACAGTGGACCGGAAAGCGGGGGGTGAAATCTGGCAAAAGTTAGGTGCAAGTGATCAGTGCACGAAAATAAAACAATTAATGAAGCGTAGTAAAGTTAAAACATTGGAATAGAATCAGGTAGCATGTTTGAATCAAATACACACTTTCTAAACAACGTTATTGAAAACTTTTTGCCTCATTTTACCCTAAACAGTCTAAACTAGTATTTAAGATATTGTTTTCAGTAAGCATTTTTCTCTTTCCATAGGAGGCTTTTTTCATTTAAAAAACACCAAGTATGGAATGCAATAAAAAAACATAAAGGATAACATATAAACCGTGGCCCAATAATTTGTCGCTGGGTTATTGTGACAAATATACGCTACCACCATTTTTAAAGGTGATATTGTTTTTTATTCATTAGGGGAAAAAAAATGACTCCAAATTAAACCCTTTCCTAATGTGCATCCTACTTTTTTATAGTGACAGCGTGTTGGTTCAGAAGGCTATCATTTTACTGAAGCCAACATAACAAAGTATTGAAATGTATAACTGCCACAAATGTGCCCATACAACCAAAATACACTTTAAAAACTATTGTCATTGTGGCATGTAAATAATGAAATGACTAGCTAAATGATATCTGGCACTAAAATAATGGTTTACAAACTTTCATCAACGAGTACAATTTCTAGGAAATTTATATTATTTAAGTTCTGCTACGTGGAACTCCACAAAGTAAAAAAAAACTCCACCGCACTACGCGAAGCTCCGCAAGCGGAGGAGTGCGCTGGATAAATGCTATTCGCTGTGATTTTCAGTGCCAGGTGCTTGTCTGCACTGTGCAATTATTGCACTCGGCACCATGCAGAACGCACGCGGGCACTGCTTCTTTTCTGCCACCCGAGTAGATTTTTACTCGAGTAGAAGCTTTCTCAACGCGAATAGACAGTTTCTCAACACGAGCGGTCGTGAGCATAAGCGACCACTCGCATTCAGAAATCTGACCGCCTGCGTTGAGAAATCTCATCGGGAGGATGATTTTCCCTGCTCGCGCTCACCAATTTGATATTGAAAAACACAGGCGAGGAAAAAAACTCAGCGAGTTTGGAAATCTCCACAAGGAGAGTGGAGTTCACCACCCAGACATAATAATATTTTGTGTTTAAACCACTTAAATGTAATATGCTTCAAAAGATTTGCAATCACACCTTCTTGCAACTGTCTTGGACTTTTACAAGCTTACAGGCTTAAGCCATGCTAGGAGAAATGAAAATGAAAAGGTGAGTCGGACCTCCCATCTACTGATCTGACAGCAGAGTGGGCAGAGAGCATTGTAGTCCATTTGGAAAAGTAAATATAGTGTAAGCATTTAAAGTACCTAAGCCACCAAACAGTTGAATGTTATTTGCTGCCACCAGGTCTATCACTCAAATATCATTCAAGAATTTAACTAGATTAAGCTACTCAAATAATATTGAATACATCTCTTTGATGATAACCTCTTAAATATTTTCAAGTAAAGATATAAATAACACAAAATCAAATCTATGTGTGCCTCCAAGGTCAACCTGAGGCGAAGTTGGAACATGCTTGGGTTCCACAAGCAGTCGAACCTACACAATCAAACCAGATAATACATTTGGGCAATGGTGCACAACGATATTTATACTTATAAAATGTCATTATAAAATGTGAAGGAATTTGAAGTTAGAAGCTAAAAATAAGTTCAAATACAGTGCATGGGAATGTATTGTGGATGATCAGAGGCTTTAATTGAAGCAACTATGGTATTCACTTACATAAGTTTAACCTCCACACCGATGTAAAAAATATATTGTTATATACTGGCTATACTGGCATATCACTTCGGGCCTCCTTTACAATGAATTATTGCAGTGCAGTACCACAAACCATGTGGCTGCGCCGCTCTGCATTAATTCCGAAGCACAGGGATGCGTCATATTTACAATGATAAGACGGATCCCCTTGCCCTCCCCTGCGCTGGCGCACAATTTGTTGCAATGCACCAATGCAGGCACCCTTGCACCATTCGGGCAAGGTGCCTGCGTTGAGGGGAATACTTGTATATGTGCAGGAAGGTGTCCCTCCCTGCACATAAACAATCTCAAGTAGCGTTTTGAAACATCTGTGTGTTCTGCTTAATGTAGCACACATAGAAGTTGAAAAATAGCTTTTCTTCAATGATTGTTTTTGTGCAGGAAGGGACACCTTCCTGCACAGAAACCGTCACAAGAGGTGAGTTCCCCAACCCATGTGTGCTGCAAGAAAACATTTCTCCTTGTTGCGGCTCACTATGCCTCCCCTGGAGAGGTGTAGCATTCAGACACTATACCAGATTAACGATTTCTTGTAAATCTGTGACTGTATCAGGTTCCATGGGTGGTGCGTGGAAACACCCAGAGCAACACCCATGGCAGGCCCTTTTCACGCACCGTGTTGCGTGTAAAGGGGCTGTATTTACAAGGACAGGAAAAGCCACGCACGGTGACTTTTCATTTCGCGTCCTTGTAAATATGGGGCAGTAAAATGCGCTGCCGGTGTGTCGGATAAAGTGACTTAAAGGTGGTGCAAGGGGCTTGTAAAGAAGCCCCTTCTTCTTTTGAAAATAAATCAAAATTTTAAAAAGTTCCAACCTTCACATTTAAAATTAAACTGTTAATTTCCGCATATTTTTTGTTTGTGAATTAAGTAAAATATATTATACTATGTGTATTTGCATGATATTTCTGTCTGTATTTTTGTATATTATTTCGAGGCACAATTGCTTAGACAGGGGTCCCCGGCTTCCAGCACTGATTTAATGTCGGTCCATAGAAGTCAAAAAGTTAAGAAATGCTGCTGTTAGTAATAAACTAGATTTTGATTCTAAACACTGTTAAATATAATAATAGACTTCTAAAACTGATTTGCATTTGTACTTCCAGTGGAAAGAAATTAAGGAAGATTTGTGCCTCCTAACTACTGCCAAGGGAGCGAAGAAGAAATATTTGAATCTACGTACAGGTATTATTATAATTGTGCGCACATTGGAGCCACTGTGGCCCAGAGAGGTGCAAAAATCATTGATCAATAGACCTAGACTCATGACTCCTGAGCAGCCGTTATTGCCAGCAGGTGTGGGATTAGTGCTTCATTACAGCTTTTTACTAGATTGGAAGTAATTATTACCAATCTAAGGTCATATTATCAAGAACAGAGATAACATTATCGTCACTTTAGCAGCAGGAAATTGCAGCTAAAGCAGCGATAAGGGGCTTGATAATATGCCCAAGAGAATTCCAATAGAAGCCCAGGTTCTGGTGTGAAGGACCACAAACCTAACTTCTATTGTACTTCTCTAGAGCATATTATCAAGCCCCTTATCGCCGCTTTAGCGGCAGTTTCCTGCCGCTAAAGCGGCGATAATGTTATCGCCGTTCTTAATAATATGGCCCATAGTCTAAACTATAACTCTGGAAACTGCACAGGCAGTCATAAAGTAAGAAATAAAATGCACACTTTAAAAAATATATATTTATATTAAAAGGTTCCTTTTTGTAACAAAAGAGAAGAATAACCACTGCAGCAAATAGATTATGAGGAAAAATCATTTCATTGAGAGATCCGAATATCGAACACATCCTTCATGATTGCTGGCTTCCTAGTCAGGAACTATAAAGATGTCCTTCTCATTAATACCTGTGATATAACAATGTAGACCTGTATTTTGACTATATAGACGCCTGCATCTAGACATGTCACTCAAAATTCCATTAGCCGTCTCCTGCTGTTGCTGATATAAAATAAACACTTATTCTGGCTGCCGACAAATCCAGCTGAGTTTCTGTTAGACAATAGAGCTTGCTATTTAAAAGGAAACATATTGCTCTCAATGACAAGTTTCTTGTACAATGTTCATGACACTTATGAGTGTGACTGCATCCAGGAAGTTCCAACCATGTCTGATGTAGTTAACAAAGTAGCAGATATTATCAACATTCAGTTTTATCTTGTCGATGTTTTTCAACAACATTCATTAAAAGCTCACAAGGATATTCAAAGGCGAGAATTTACTTGCATTTTCCTCCAAATATATTCATATTGTGCTGCAAGAAGTAACAATATCTTTGGATTGAATTATATATCTATTTTAAATCTATTTTTTAAATAAATTCATCAATAAAATCAGCAACAGTTCACAAGGTGGCCAAATGGACCTGGTTTTCTTTCTACCATTATACATTTGAGTATCTGATTGTATCAGAAGCAATGTGAATAGGACGATTATTATTTGTGTATTGAATGATATTTCAAGATTATGATCCATAAAATGTAACAACACCCAATGAAGTTGACTTTAACCCCAAATAGAACACAAAAACATTCAAGTCAATTTCATCAGCCGGATTGCCCCCGCCGGGCTGTCAGTAGCCACCGCCGGCACGGCAGGGGCAATACATACGTCATCCTGACAGAAATGACCCCCCGCCACATTAGGATGACTGGGGGGTTCGCAGCGGACGGGAAGACCGTCTGCCACTTTTCCGCCGTGCTCGCCTTGCAACCGTGGTGGAACAAGGCTAATATGGTGGCGGTGTCTATCAGACATGCCAGCCATATTAGGATGTGCTTCGGGGAATGCCTTTCCGTGGCGGCAGCATACGGTCTTTGCTTTGGGGGCCTGTTGTGGGGGTGAAGGGGGTGGGGGGTGCACATGGGGGGTACCTATGGTACTCCCCTGCGTTTCAAAGTGCAACATGGCAGGCACCGCGCGGTGCCTGTCATTTTGTGCTTTGTAACGCACAACATGCATTTTTGGCATTGCAGCGGACGGTGCTTTCAGCACCGCCCGCCGCAATGTTAAAAATGCGGGGTGCACCCGCCACTGTGGCGGGTGCATCCTGATTCCAGGCACGACACCTCCGCCCTTATGGTGGACGGTCCATGCCCACGACAGGATGGCGGATGGACAAAGTCCGTCCGCCATCCTAATGACCCCCTAATTTGGCAGCCCCCTACCTCCAACCACATACTACAGTCCCCACGGCAGTAAAACAAAAGAAGTTCCTGGTATATATCAGCCAGGTAAACTTCTATGAGAGGTGAGACTTGGTATGCACCAAAAGACACACACTCAAATCTACTTATAAAGAACTCTACTTAATTCACCAGCTGTCCCCACATCTGTAAAATAGTACACAATAGATGGTTCGATTTTGAGCTAAAACATCTAACTAGAAGTGTTAATCTAACTCTTTCTGAGTCCTCTTGAATGAAGGAAACACAACCAGCTTTAGTTAGCTGATTTAAGTCAGTCGATTGGGAGAACATATCTTATTAATGATATCATGATCAACTTGTAATGCACAGGGAATTAAGGACCTGATTATGAGTTTGAGGTCTTACTGTCGTACCGCTGTGGATAGGGTCCCAAGAAGACCACCACTGCAGCGGTCTCCCACCCACTGTATTACGATGTTCTCACTTGCCCTGCGGCAGGGTTTCTGACTGGGGCGTATATTTTTTCATATGTGTCGATCCTCGTGTGTATATTTTGACTGCACAAGTGTTGAATGTACACATATGCATGATACATGTGAAAAAATACCTACTATGAGTACTTTCCATTGCTCGAGTTTAGACCATATGTCCCAAGTCAAGTCAATCAGTAAATACTGCAAAATGAACGTGCCTGGATTTAGGCGCCAACAGGGGTGTTTATTTTGGGGTCAAGTTGATGCTGTGTAGGGGTGCCCTGGTGGAAGGGATCCACATGGGAGACAGTTGGTAAGAAAAGGAAATGGGTGAGTATGCCCCCCAATTCCTTCAATTTTGCCGACTTGAATCAGGCGGTCTTCACACCACTGTCAGCTCGTCCGCATGCCAACTCTTAATTCCAACAGCCATGAACTTCTCTGTACCATCCTATGACAAATGCTTTCCCACTACCAACATTGAGTTGACCAGTGAATGGCTGGCGTTGTTGCTGGTGCTCATGGCTCTTTTGTTCTGCAAACCACCAACATTGTAATACAGCTGGCAGATCACCTAGTAGGCGGTGGTGAATCTGCGACGACGGTGGTCCGAAGACTGCCAACGTTGTAATCAAGCCTTAAGAGTTAGAGCAAAGGACAACCAGTGAATTTGCCAAAAGCAAAGGTTCATCATATCATTGCCTTCAAAACCAGATGGATAGCCACAATTTAATTCCCCTGAAATAGTTATACATGAATAGTGGTAGCATGTTAAATTAAAGGGTATTAACAGAGTCCAGCCATGGGTAAAGAATATGTTGATGGAATTTACTTGGTCTCATGAGAGGAAAAATAAACATTTGCCAAAATATTTAACTGATGGGAAAACTTAGCTAGAGCATTCACTGAGGGAATTAAGGATGAATGAAATCATTTTATAAAACAATAGCATGATCTTTGTCGGCTCAACTATGTGATTTTTCCTGCTCTTGGCTCCTTTAGAGGAAATTCAAATGTATTGTAACCCCCATCATTGTACTCACATATTAGGACCCCCTAAAAACCTATTCATCTTGATTCACCCTAAGATGATTTACTGTCTCCAGAAAAAGTTCAAAGGTAAAAACCTTCATTAGGGTGAAATGCAAAATGGTATCCAACCACATTCAACCTGCAGGTTGGCTGCTGAGGTTGCTCAGGCCCCAGTGATATGGACATGTGCCACTTTGTCCATTTTTTCTAATTTTTCCTGTTCCCACTGGATGTCATTAAATAACTGTTAACACTTTCCAATCGGATTTCTTTTATGCATTTATTTGATCCATTGTCCCATTGTCTTATTTTTTTGTCATTTTTGTATTATATTTCCACGTTTTGAATATTATTTTGAACATTTAGATTCTTTATTTTTCAATTGTACTAAATATAGATGCTAAATTATGTAGGGATTTTATACACATTGCTGAATGCACAATTTGGTACACATTAAAAAATAATTCAGATGGTAGTAATTGTAAAGGAATTTGGACAGATTATCGGAAAAAAAATTGTGATAAAAACTTTCTTCTCAGAAATATTAGGATATCAAAAATAAAGTCGACGTGAATATCGACAGTAAAAATATAATTTTTTATGCAGTTCTCAATATTGTTGTAATAAATAGAAATGTCAAAAATATAATTTTATGTAATATTGTTTGTTGTGGCAATTAGTATATCATGTATTGTATTGTGTTGATTGTATATATTTATTATTTGTATTTAATTTTGTTTAAAAAAATAACTTTAGTTCTGAAATTGTACTCTTTAGTTGTATTAATGTATATAATAATTATTTCATATTTAATTTAGTAGTGGGATATTATATTTTAAGGAATAAGGGTGGGAAGATTAAAAAAAATAATTATTATACTCTAAATTAAATTATAAAATAATTTACAAATGTAAATTAATACGTTATAATAGCAAATTAATTTCATTATCATAATATGTATAATACATTTACATTTCATATTAACGCAGTTATATAATACTGGCATTATGGAAAAAGAAATTATAATAAAAAGAAATAATAAAACGTAAAATATATGACACAACGTTTATTAAAGTTAAATATTTAGAAATATTCACTTGTAACATTTTTTAATTTTAAATATTTCTTCACACATTTTATAAAATTGTAGAAATAGTAGATTTTTTGGGTTTAAAATTGTTATTTTATTTTTAGTAATGTATTACATTTTTTAATTTATTGCATGCAATTAAATATTTTTGTCATAGTTTGTTTTGTATTATGATTTTATTGGTCATTTTATGTGTTAAACTTTATAAATGGTTGTAAATGGATTGAAAAATATGTTAACTATGAATAGTAATTATCATTTTCTTTTACATTTCAATATTTTCAATATTTAAATATTCATATATAGGTTTGTAGTTTTAGTCAGTGGGTTTTTAGAATGTTTTTATTTCATTTTTTGGTAAACATTGTATGTGAGTATGGAGTATTGCTTGTGTATTTAAAATGTTCAATTTGCAATACCTTGTGTATTATGTTATATTTTGAGGTGGATATCGTATATTTTTTCTCTTTGGCATCCAACCGCTTCTTAACAAAGCCTTAGATTGGAGTGGGAATAGTAATTATCACTCCTTTAATGTCCAACACCTTCCTCACATTGGATTATATTGGAGTGAGAATAGTAATTGCGCACCTTTTAGTGTCCAACGCTTCCCCAAATTGCTTTAGATTGGTGTGGGAATGGTAAATGTCACCCTTTTTAATGGCCAACACCTTCCTGAAATAGGTATTGATTGGAGTGGGAATAGCAAATGTCACCTCTTCAGTGTCCAACACCTTACCCACATTTGTTTAGATTGGAGTGGGACTTTTAAATGTCAACCTTTTAGTGTCCAAAGCTTTCCCCAAATTGTTTTAGATTGGAGTGGGGATTGTAAAAATAACCCCTTTAGTGTCCAACGCCTTGCCCCAATATGGTTAGATTGGAGTGTAAATAGTAAATGTCACCCCTTTAGTGTCTGGTGCCATCCTCAAATTGGTTTACATTGGAGTAGGAATTGTAAATGTCACTCTTTAGTGGCTAAACCTTCTCCCAATATGATTAGATTGTAGTGGGAATAGTAAATGTCACATCTTTAATGTCTAACAATATTTTAATTTAATTTATGATGGCGTGTAATTGCAATTTAGTTGTTTATTCTCAACAATTATATCTTTATTTTTGTGTAGCAGCAATTCTTTGTGCTATTTAAATAGTAATGTTGATGATTAGAAATATAATAAAAAGGTTGCATGTTTGTAAGCAATAAATGTATTAATTATATTCTTTGTATACTAAAGACATGTCACACATTTTTCTAAATGTATTTGTTTTCAAGGTTTATTTATTGTTTATATTTTATATTTTAAATCATATGTACTTCAAGATAAAAAATAAACATTTATATAAATTTAAGTAAATATAACATGATTTTATTAGTTAAAAAAATTCCATTTTATTTCAATACTGCTGTACCCTTTATATTTTCAAATTTATTATTCAATTTTTTTAACCGATTTGTAAATAATTATATATATATTATCAAATTACATTTTTAATTTGTCCTTTACAGTATTTTATGTTTATTCACAACACTTTTTGACGTGTTTTACATGTTCAATATTTTTAACATTCTTTTTGTACATTTGTTCAACATGTTCACAATACTTCCCATTAATTTCTGTTGGAAGATAAAAAAAAAAATTGTTTCATTTAGCGGCCCCTGTTTTTGACCACTACCTTCTATTTTGTATCTGCTTATGTTATTGTTAGTCTGTTTTCTTGGAACCAGGTTGTGGGAAGGTGCTGCTGTTCTTCGGAGCAATAAGTCCTTTTTTAAGGATATTGTTAAGGGTTTTAAGGGTGGGGGACTTATGGAGGCAATCTGCAAGATAGTTATAGTGTTGTTTGTTGCTCTGTTTTATATTTAGATGTATCAGTAATCCTGTCTTTAACTAGTTTATATTTTTGGCTTATCAGACACTATTTTAGTAATGTATCACTAGGTCATCCTAAATTGTGGTGTGTTAGCTATAATTGGATGAGTAACTGTTATGAATATGTATGTTTACAAATGCAATGTGTTTTGCAGGTAGGTTTTTAATTTACAATGCAGTTTTTTGTCTATGAGCATGTCCTATCCGCATTATGAGTTGACTTTTTCTTTAAGGAGATTGTTTTTGATTTAGAATAAATCAATGCTTTTTACTTTTGTTTCTGTTTTTTTGGGGGGGGGTTTCCAGGGGCATTTCTTTTTTTCAAACACTTTTTTACAAATTATTTATGGTTCCTCGATACTTGATTGCTTTGAGGGATTTCTTTTTAATCTGTTTTTTATTTTTGTATTTTTGAAAGGGGTAGGTTGGACAATATTCTTCTCTTTTTTGGGGGATTATTTTTATTTAGTACATGGATATAGCCAAGAATTTTCAGCTACAAAACAGTGAGTTATTTATTTATTTTCATGTGACAGTGTAGTGCACACACCTTGTCCATTGACTGCACGATGCGTATGCATTACAGTCACCTGCGTCGGGTCACATTGACGACAATGGGCTATGTGTGCGCACGGCTCGGTTCATGCATGTACGACGTGTATGCAATGTGACCCGACGCGGGTAACTTCTACAGAGATGCGTCATGCAGTTCTGGACCAAGCCCTGCGCACGTCTTAGCCATGGATTGTAATCTGAACTGACGCAGGTGACTTCTAAGCAGACGCGTCGTACAGTCATGGACCGAGCCGTGCACACGCATAGCCCATATGGCACTCATTGGCAATGGGCTGTCATAGAGACGGATGCGAATTAAAAATTTGTCTGAGTCGTGCGGTAGAAATTCAGTTGGATGTCTAACAACAATGTTGCAATCCTAGGGTGTCCTGAAGGTTAAAGTTGTGAACGATGTGGAAGACGTGTAGGAGACTTACATTTCCATGGATTGGACACATTCATAGAATGCAACCGTGTCGGGCCTATCAGTAAGTGACAATGTCACAGAATCTGCCTCCGCAACACTGATTGAAGGCTGGCAGGCCCCCAGGGAGCTCACTTGCCTGCACTACATGCTACAGGACCACATCTCTATTTCCACTGCTGCTGTCTATACTTCCTCTGGATCCTGCAATTGCACGTACTCTGTAGAGGGCCGCAGCATTCACAGAGGAGGGAACCAGGCACTGCTGGACAGTGTCCACCCAGAGTACAGCAAGCTGTATGGGAAACCAGGGGAGCAGGTGAGTGTTCAGCCCACTGCCTACCACTGTAAGTTGTCTGACTAGCAGTAATAGAAGTATGCACAGCAGTGGGAGTCAGAACTTGCAGCTACCAATGTATGTGGGTAATGTGATGAACAGGTGTCCTGCTGCAGTAGTGCAGCAGTGCTTGCCTTTAATTCCTAGGCAATGTTACCATGTCAGACCTGCAGCACAAATGCACATTTCTATGTGTGCACTACCTGTGTACCTCATTAAACTTTGTGATGACTACATGTATTTTGAACTGTGTGCAGCACAATTATGTCGCATCTGTGCTAATGTTCTCTTCACTTTGTCATTCTCACAGGTTGATGCCCACCAGAAGCAAGAGATCTGGTTGACCATCACCCGGGCAGTAAGATCTGTGGGGGTCTACGAGCGCCGAATCGGCCACTGCCAGAAGAGGTGGCAGGACCTACGTGGCTGGACCCGGAGGATCGCAAGGGTCCAACTGAAGCTGTTGCATCCTCGCTGTAGGAGCGGACACCGGACCCTGACCCCCCCACATGCTCCGGATTCTTGTGGTGGTCTTCTCGGACATGGATGGGCAACTGAAGGCCAGACAGCAGCTAGGAGGGGGTAAGTCCATGCCTGATCCGTGACCATGTGTGACATGCTATTTCCAGTATGTTGGCCTGGTCATACTTCCGCATAATGTTGTTCTTGGAGTCCTGGAGTCATGTCCCTCAATTGTGTAAGTCACACTCCTCATCTGAGCCACAGTTGTGGCGCCTACTGTCTGTGACTTGTTTTTACTTGGGCACTGTGTCCCTTCAATCAGCTATGCTGAGGGTCCAGCACAGTCTATGTCACTGGGACTCTGATGTGTGCTTCATAGATGGGTCTATTTGTTGCACTATGCCTGGTCTCTGACATGTGTTCTGTGTGTGCCTTTCATATGTTTTCGAATTGCTGGTCTGGCTCACCACATGTGTGTGGGGTTTTTAAAACATACCCATGTAGCAGGTGAGTCCATGTAGTGTCCTCAGGAGTATGTATAGGAATAATGTCACACTAGCCCAGACACCTGCCTACTGTCCAGTTCAATACACATTTACAGGTTTACCTGTTCAGTCATGCCCACTCCACGTCATTGGGAGACTCTGTACTCACACTCACGTGTATGTACCTACTGATTGTGCTTCCTGAAATGTGCCATCAGGTGTCTGACACAATATCATTGTGGTGTGGCTTCCTTTCTGTAACAACTGGTGTGTTGAGGGTTTTAGTGTCAGCAAGACATCTGAGTTGTGACAATGGGGATGATACCTGTGCAACATATAGGGGTGTGGTCAGTTGAATGTGCACAAAGCTGTATGCAACAGTGATTTTCATGCAGCTGTGTGTCATTAGCAGCAGACTGTGAGGTGCTCATGTTCAGGTAGTTGTGTTTGCAGTCACTCATATGTCAGATTTTAGCGATGTTGGTTCATCATAGTCCAAGAACAGTGTGTGGCAGGGGACAGACTGGTGTACTTGTCAGCAGCAGAGTTTTGTATGGAAGTGACCTATGAATGTGACGCAGTGCAGACTGATGTTGTCCGGATGCATTGCCCTATGACATGTGTCAGTAAAGAATGATTTACCATGCATGTCTGTGCCAGGGCATTGACTTGAGAAGAGGGATCCTGCATTGGAGTCAGAGGTGCTCCATGCACCCCATTGTGTCATTAACTTTCAGGACGTAAGGACATCATGGTGTGTTGTGCTGCTAGGCATCACAAGATTGTGAAATGTGAGTCTGAGCATACATTCATCCTGACACCTGTTCTGAGTGATTTGCATGTGATGTGATGTATGTTAATATTAATGTACTTCTACGTGGTCATTTGCATGTACAACAACTGTGTATGTGGTGTATCTGTGCACTTTGGGGTATTATCAGCCAGCATGCAACAGACATTTGGGTACAGGTCCAGGAGGGATATGGGTGCCATGGTTGATTTTCAGACTGGCTATTGCCCTACGTACACCTGTGTGGGCATTTTGAGCAAATATCAGCTGAGGATGCCAGTACATGCCCTGTAATGTGCTGTATTTACAGTGTTGTGTGCAGTCAGTGCAGGCGATTAATGTGGGCCTTTTTTCCTACTTATATGCAGATACATCCACATGCTCAGGAGACAGTGCCGCAGAACTAGAGGAGCCGCAGAGCCAGCCTGGGCCAGTGAGGAGTCGGAGGGACCCAGTGGCACGGAGGGTGAGGAGAGCCACACTGAGGAGTCCTCAGCACCATCCACCTCAGCTGAGGTCAATAGCAGTTTGGAGGATGACTCCCTTGTGGGGGCGGGTGTCATCAGCCAGCAAACCACAGATAGTGAGGCTGTTCCCGCCACCACCACCACCCTCCCCTTATACTTGCTCCCTAAGGACCATTGTTCTACATAGTAATTGACACCCGGGGTCCTTAGTTACTCTTCGGGTTCCCTTGTTTGTTAAAAATAGCCTATGTGTTTAGTGGCATCATCGATAGGCAACTAGACACATATGGGTGGGGTGGCAGTATGGGTGGGCAACATGCCCCTATGGGTGGGGTGGCATTAGTGATAGACAACATTCCCCTATGGGTGGAGTGGCATTAGTGATAGGCAACATGACACATATGGGTGGGGTGGCATCAGTGATAGGCAGCATTACCCTATAGGTGGGGTGGAATCAGTGATAGGCAACATGACACATATGGTTGGGGTGGCATCAGTGATAGGCAACATGACACATATGGGTGGGGTGGCATCAGTGATAGAAAACATGCCCCTATTGGTGGGGTGGCATCATTGATAGGCAACATGACACATATGGGTAGGGTGGTAGTATGGGTGGGCAACATGCCCCTATGGGTGGGGTGGCATTAGTGATAGGTAACATGCCCCTATGGGTGGGGTGGCATCAGTGATAGGCAACATGCCCCTATGGGTGGGGTGGCATAAGTGAAAGGCAAAATTACCCTATGGGTGGGGAGGCAGTACTGGTGGTGGCCATGGGTTCACTGAGGAGGCCTGTTGCTGGTGGACAGGGTCTGTACCACCTGGGTGTGTGTGACATTTGGCATGCACATGTTATTTGTTTGTATGGTGGGTGTCCGACTTATCGTCTGCGCCGTCCCCGTCTGTTCCTGATCCGGTCATATATGTACAGGACTGGTATGACCTACATGATTGGATTCATGTTGCTCCGTCTCAAACCGTTGGTAGCTGCTCCGTTTCGAATCCGTGGATTGTGTTAGTGGCGCGAATCGTAGCTGATATGCAGCTCTTCCAGGAGCTGTGACGTGCTGTACAAGACGACCCATCCGGAAAGTAGGAATTACGTATATTACTTGACCGGCCAGAAGTAGCTGTGTTTATGGAGCCATGCAACTCGAATTGGGTGTTTCTGGGTCAGGCTCGGACGTTAAATGTGGATGGGGTTGGTGCGTACGTGTCGGTCGGGAATTTGGCACTTTTCCGCATCGTACTTCATCGCCCGGATGGTCCCGCTCCTGGTCCGATTCGGCCGTAAGGTAAGGCTACTGACACATCTCGGAGGACTGACCGACCAAGATCGGTATCGGCCCCTATATTGTTTATTTTTATGTGAGATTGTTTGGTTTATGTGCTGTAATAATTTATGTGATGGATTGAGCTTGTATTTAACTTTCGTGGCTTGTGACGCTTACAAATTGAAAAAAAATGTATATATGATTTTATTATATCTGTCTTTATTTACATTGGAATTTTAATATTTTTTTTGTTTTGACTGACAATACAATAATACATTCATCATTTAAAATTTTAAAAATGGGTATGTTGATTTAGAACATAACAAAGTTTTGGAGGTTTATGGTAAGTTACTATTTCTTTTATAATATGCTTTTGACTCTGATTTCTAAGTAATTGACTCCTTTGTTGTTTATTTAGAGTTTAGCTATGAATTGTATCATCTTGTTAATTCTTTTGGTTTGATGGCTAAGTTAAGAGCAATTTGGTTAACAGATTGCTCCATTCATAATTCTTGGTTGCTTTGCTTTTTTTGTAATGCTTCTATAAATTTGGAGAATGTAGGCTGGGTTCTGCCTAGTGTGGATTAGAAGGCATTAAGCTTTAAGCTGGCAACTAAAGGAGGCAGATCTTTCTCAGTTCAGGCTCCGATCATCTGGAATAAGCTACCGGAGGTGCTTCGTAGAGAGCCCAACCTCCTCCACTTCAGGAAGTCTTTGAAGACTCTACTCTTCAAAGACGCATTTACTTCCTAGTATCTGGTATTCTAGAATCTCTCTATAGTCATTTTGCTTCTTGTTGCTGCACTTGGTTAGTAGCGCTTTGAGACCTGTCGGTGAGTTGGCGCGATATAAAACCCAGTACAAATACAAATACAAATTGCGCCAGCCTTCCACTGCTTTGTTTGTTTTGGCTTCCTGTGCCAATGTACTGTCATAGACATTCCACCATGGTATTTGGAATTGGGGGTTGGTGTCTGTGTCTGGAGCAATGGAGTCTACAAACCCAAGTGTTTTCAAAGTAGTTCATTAGGGGACTAAGTTTGTCTTCATTTTGCTCACAGAAAGGGCTATCTGAGAGTAAATTGCAGTGCTTGGCTACCTCTGTGACAGGGACATAAGCTAATGCTATCATTTATTTAATTTCAAATGCAAATTTGCTGTTTATAGAATATACTGCACTTTGGGGCGTTTAAGATGTCGGGCGGAAGGGTATCCAAGGGCCTGTCGGAGGCGGACCGTCCGTCTGACTCGTTCTCGAATGCGGTTGTTCCGACCAACATATTATGATGCCAAAAACCCTATGCTTACCGACTGACTTGATTACTCCGAATCCGTCTGGATATTCCGACCGGGAAGCCTTTGGAATCGCCAAATGGAGCCGTTCTGAACCACTTTGATGTCCAAAACCGCCCTCCATATTACGATGCGTACTTCCAACATGCCAAATCGGTTCGGCCAACCACCTCTTCAGATTAGGCGGAAGCTGAGTATTTCAACTCCGAATCGCTTCACAACACAATTTGTGCGACTGATGCTGTGCAGTCATGGTGTCCATGGCGCATGTCATCCCTCTACTATACATCTATGAAGAATACTACAACCCCAACCAACGCGGTTGTCGTTGACGGTAAGCCAGACACCTACCCCTACAAAATAACGTAACTACCCAGCGAAAGTCAACACAGTAGAAAGTGTTCCATAGCATGTTGTGTATGGCAAATGAGGGAATGTCAGCATCAGGTAGGTACAGTCAGCCTGCCAGAAATTGTGATAAACACACATTTTAAATTGCAAGAGGAATACCCATAGATACAGATATTGTAATTGAAGGAGGAGTACACCAAAGCACACAACAAAACATTACAGGCCAACAGAACTTCAATGTACTCAGAAAAATATGTCCGAAGATACATATTCACTGGCACCATGCCCGCACTTACATGCATCAGTTTCCCAGGAAAACTGAAAATATCTGAAACAAAGACAAAGACAACACCTCTTCATAGGGAGTTACATTGTAGGAAGCAACAACATTCATCCTAATTACCTTGCCATTTCCAAAACAACATAACAGAAGCACATTATCTACTCTGTTTAGCTTAAAAATAAGCAACAACATGTATAAGCCATGCAGGAAAGTGAAGTAAAAAATTATATGGTCGTCCTACCAAGGTGCAAAACAATACATCCACCCAATCAGATGGAAAACCTAGGTCTCGCTTGTTTACTCTCTCACTCCCCACTTTACCTGGTGCACCAATAGTTGACAGATCAATACTTGTCGCTAAGCAACAAATTGACTGCAATAGTCTAACCTGGCCTGCCACTTCCCGTATCAGCCCAATCCCACAGTCCCACATCCTGTGTTCTGATGAGTACAACAATGTAAGAGAAGGTATCCACCAAAGCCTACGTCCACTATCATCTTTGCCTCATTGCAGGGCACGTAGCCAGGTTATCATAGGGAGACACAACCTGAATCGGATATTGAGTGTGTCAGGAAAAACAACATGACAATGATCCAGCACAGATCTAGATCAGGACTCAGACAGATAAATCCCTTACATACAATCCCTAACATGCACACAGGTCTGATAGCATGCAGACTGCACTCAAATACTTTGGGACGCAAATATCTTGGGACACCCTATGCTTTGCCAGGCCAGGTCTACACCCACACAGGTGGACCCGTACCATTCACCCACCATTGTTCACTCAGGTGAGCAAGCAAGACATGGGATTGCATACCTACCTGTACAGTCAGGACAGGGTATCAAAATGCCCCACTTGGCGTCACAGCACTGAAAAAGGGACCAAGTGAGAACCACTCGCATGGAGCAGGCATCAAATCTGCAGGTACACAAAGGATGGTTCATCATCCAAAACCTTGGTGAAGGAAGACACACATCTCCAAACTTCAGACAATTTCTCACATACAATAGACAGAGACAGGGAAATGCGTTTTCTGGCATATGGCACAATGAATGTCCCTGCACACAAGTCACAAGACATTTTAACAATCCATTATCATGTACTGGACACAAATTGGGATGGATGTAAACCATCTTTCATTAAGCAAGCAATACAGATCTGATCAGATGGCCAGATCAAACATTCATCAATGAGTCAAGCATACCACAACAGAAGCATATGGAACAAAATTGAACAACATGATAAACAGAGCAAGATAGACCAGCATAGAGGGATCATGTACATTTTGAAGGTCAGCAACACACATACCTTATGGCCCATACATGGGGGGTGAGACCGGGTTGTCCAATACCATAGCCATTGTCAACAGTTAACATTGAAGCATATGTGTACTCTGAAAGACACCCCTACATGTGAACAAAGGAGGAAATGTCATCTAGACAGTCTTCCTAACATGACAGACCAGCTGCCTCATCTAGCCATGTCTGGAACACCTCTGATAAGTCCATCACCACGTGTCTCTGATCCTCACCCTACAGAGTCCTACACCCCATCTATTGCCTATTCATGTAACAAACTGTCCAAAAACGTAGCTATTGCAATCCTGTAGAGGCACACAACTCACTCCCTGCACTGTGCAGTGGCCTCAGTCCTACACCTTTAGAGAGTTGTTGCGCACAAGTGTTGATGTGTTGGGACTGCAGTGGCCTAACAATGCATGCACATGTCTTCATGTGTGATGAGCGTGTACAAATCCATCCTTTCATTGGATAACCTTAAAAACATCATCTGCAGGAATATCCCTCGCTGCATCCACTCCAATGGATGGAGGTTTAACCAACCCCTCACTGGGCCAAGTACATCTGTAACTCCACAACACAGGTTTGCAGCATACAGCCATGTCCAGAAGATATGTATCAGTTACAAAATAGGTACATAATGTTGTGTGCACAGAGGGCAGGACACAAACTTTCATGCTCGGACAGCTGAGGTGAGACATGCCCTGTGCCAGATGTCAAATTAACTGGAAGGACTTGGGCATCATGACATATTGTACATCTGAAGTGCCTAGTGTATTCTCACTCCTCGCCCATGGAGGACTCATAATATATCAGTGTCCCATAGCTTGCAAGCAGGTGACAGTGGCTCATTCTTAAGTGTCCAAACACATCAATAAAAAAGATCATCAGTCTCCAAACTCCATCCATAATGCGTAGGCCATGGGTTAGGGGCTGATGCGCTGAATTAGTGTCTATTACTCTCCACATGAGTCCCATCTCAACCATCAGTGTGCCATGTGCCAAGAAATAGACCCTTGCAATGTCAGGATCTTCCTGCACCTGGGGAAAGGTAATGTACTCCCGGATCCTGATTAGGTCCCCAACTCAGCTCAACCCTTTGTCCCCCCATGCTGTCAGTACTTTACAACAAGGATTCTATGGAAATGATCCATGACATGCAGAATAAGAGACAAAGAGTACGGGAAACCCCAAAAACACACTTTCACCAGGCTGTCAGCTCCACAGGGGAGCTGTGCTTCAGGGAGCAACATTGATCCCCCCAATCTTATGTGTCATGCATTTTGAGAACATGCTTACTTTGTAACACTGCCTACCAAACAAACTTTAATCTGGCCATTGCAGTGGTCCTTCCACATAACGGGCGACATGTAACAAGCAATATTGCTTTCGCAAATGGGCTGATTCTCAGGATCATGCTTTTTAAATGTATCAAACCCTATTTTGTGATTCGGTAACCTGCTACCGAATCACAAAATGGGTTTGCGATTCGGTATTTGGAAGGGGCGTATTTAGGGTGCCCTTTCCAAATACTGAATCTCTGTGGAATGTATGAATGTTTTGTCACCGTGAATGCGGTCCCAAACTTTCACATTTTACACCTACTTTATGTAGGAGGTAACTCATTCGCAAATAGGAAAGAGTCCCCAAGGGACCCCTTCCCCTTTGTGAATGTTTGTAAAAGCATTTTTAAGATCAGGCAGGTCTTAAAAATAGCAAGAAAACTTTTCATTTTACTTTTTGTAGAGCATCTTGTTTTCCTTTAAGGAAAACGGCTGCTTTATAAAAAAAAAAGATTGCTTTCAAAGCAATCACAGACATTGTGGTCTGCTAATCTCAGCAGGCCACCATCCCTGTGAATTTTGCGATTCCTAATGGGTGGCAAATTGTGACCCATCTCATTAATATTCATGAGGTAGGTCATTTGTGACCCATTAGGAATCGCAGAAAGTCTTCAACACACTTTCATACAGTCTGTTTTGCGATTTCCTAATTGGGAATCCGTGCGATTCGCAATTAGGAAATCGCAAAACAGAATGTATCGCAAAATGATTTATTGATACATCTGGCCCAACATTCTTTTTAAAATGCACAGCCTGGACAGCTTTCGCTTTAGCAGATGCAGCCTCTGCAAAGTCACATTCATAATGTCATTATTGCAGATCAACACTCACAGCATGGTGTCAAACTCCCTGGAGGTGGCACCAGGCACATCCACTGTATGGTGATGGCAAATACACAAGATTGCAGGGGAACATTAACTTCTAATAAAGTGAAATACAGCCTTGGCCTGTAACTGAAAGAGTGATCATAAAAACCATATGTGGAATTAATGAGAATATGATCCTGCTAAGATTCACACAATGAGAAACTTTGCATCATCACAGTTACAGAGCCATAATTTCCCAAAACATGAAGCTCACGCATCACACAAATGGATTGTGGGTGTCTCCAATCACTCAAGGTGGCCCAAGTGAGATACAGTCACCTGTGTTCAAGTATTGGCTCATAGGCATTATTGAAACTGGGTGGGAGGATGTACAACGCATGAGTGGTCAATGTGGCAGTGCACAGAATCACAGCGTATCTCTTGTACCAGCCAACGGTAATGGGGAATGGTATGAACAGGAATAGGGAGGGGCTGTGACTTCTTGGGATTTTTTTTGTGTGGAGGTGATGGACTGGGAGGAGGAAGTATGGGTTTCTGGGAGGCGTTTACACTTCGGAGACTGGGGGGATATTCTTCCGGGGGGTGATTTAGGGCTTTTTTTTCTCAGTCGCCGGGGGACAGATGTAGATGTCAGGGCAGGGGCGTGGATTTCCTCTTCTTGGTAGGGTTTGTAGGTTTGGATAGGGGAGAGGTCAGGGGCACAGAGGTGGAGTGCCTTGTCAGAGGTGGTATGAGGAGAGGCAAGGGTAGGGGTTGTGAAGGCAGAGGGTTGTGAGGTCTGAGGCATGTCTGTGGACACTGGTGTGGTGTCTGGTGGTATGTCTGTGGGGGTGAGTGTGTTTTCTGTCCTGTGCGTGAGTGTGCATGTGGGTTTGTCCTTGTGTCTATGTGTTTTAGTGCTGCATGAGGCTGTTGAGGTAGATGCATGTTTATGTTTACATCTGCGTGGGTCAGGAAGGGTAGTTGGGACTGTGGATGGGGAAGAGGCAGGAGGTGGGTGGGACAGCTGAAGCTGGGACACTGCTGCCAACAGTGTGGAGGCCAGAGCCTGATTGGATCTCTGTAGGGTAGACATGTCTGTGTCAATGCCATTTGTATCCGATGAATACCATTTGTATCCGATGGTTGGTATGCACTTGCAGGACATTCAGCAGTGCTCTCTGCCCCACAGAGATCTGCCTCAGGATTTCGATAGTCTCCACACTCAGGGCATCAGGGGAGACAGGGGCAAGGGGGTGAGGTGCCTGGCACGAAGGAGACACCTCCCCTTCTATGGGAGGGGTTACAGACAATGGGCTGTAGAGCAGCTTGGAGGGTGGAGATAATAGGGGTGGTGGTAGACTTGGATGTAGAGGATTCAGTCCCTGAGTCATCCACCACTACATAGGAGACCTCACTGGAGCTCAAACTGGTCAGTGATCCAACAGATGTTCTGTCCGATGTACCCTCAGTGAGGCTCCTCAAATCCTCTGTGCAACTGGTGCCGTCCTGTTGAGACTCAGCACTGGAGCAAGTCTGTTGAGCTACTTCCCCTTATCTGGGGAGCTGCCTCCTCCGCTGGCCAGTCCTGATGCTGTGAACAAGAAGGAAAATGAATCACATGAGTCGTCTGTGTGTACTTGACCCATAGGTATCATCACATATATTCACAGATTAACCAACTATATCAATTGGACTTGTGAAATTATTTTTGATACTGTTCCTTAAATAGCGCTTGTTAGTATACCCGTCAAGCTATGCTCCTTCACACATGATGTTGTCGGCAACATTGGGTGTAGCAATATCACAAGCGACAACCACAATGTCATCTGCTTCACTATGTACCAGCTGATGTATTGTCTTAAACTACTGATGGCCTTGTGTCAGGACATACCTGTCTCTTCTAATGCAAGGGAGTTTAGACCTCACAATGGGATTAGGAGTCACACAATTGAATTGAGATATGGTATCCATTCTGCAATCCTTAGTCACCAATTTGGGACCATTTGGTCTACTGTTACAGGTCATATAACTTTATTGTCATACATCAAGCTGGCACAGTCATTGACTAAGTTATATTACACAGACAACAGTTTTTGTGCTCATTTGTGCTGTAGCATAAGTTCTTTCCTGTCCGGTCGCACATCTAACTTTTATTGTGGAGACACCAACGTAGTAGGCATAGTTAGAGTGAGAGGTACGTGGCCCACAGACTTGTGTCATCTATGCACAGATTTAGTAAGATGACTCAAAATGTTGTGCACATTGGAAGCATCTCACCAGTTTTACATGTGACACTGCTCAACACACTGCCAAGTCCAATGACTGCATCTCCACAATGATTCAGGTGGATCACAATGCTACTGGGCCGTCCGGGTGTATCGTCCGGATGCATTGTCTCTACGGACATCTTTTCTTTAGGAGTTTAGTCAACTTCTTTTTGCCACAGTGCCGACTTTGTACAGCTTAAATTGCTCTTGATTACCAACTCATTTTGTTTAATAACTACCAAATGATGCACATGTGACATTTCTGAATCTAACAGTGATGCATTGAATATAATATTTAGAAAAGGCATCAGGTATGAATAGTCACATACATTTACGCAGATGAGAACCGTTGTGAATGTGTATTGAACCTCATACCTTACAATCCCAGTCCTGATTCCACCAGTATCATCACCATTACAGAGTCAGGCACATCAACTATTTTTGGGGAATAGAGAGAAAGGAATCTTACACCCAATCATGTGAAAGGCCAGTGTGACGTGAGTTAGCAAACCTGTAAGTAGCCCATGGGATACACTGGAATACACTGAGCACCACAGCTGGGACCTAACATTGGCACAGTGACCAATCAAAACTCACCACGGCCTCAACATAGACATCCCCTGCTACCCGGATGTATAGCATGGGCATTTTACACTTGAGTGTTCCAACAACAACATACTTCACAGATTTGGTGTGACCACACACAGTTTAGACCTTAGTCAATGTGCTGACGCATATTGAGCAATCACATTTTTCCTCAGAGGTATCTCTGTGCACATGTTGTTGTAATTTGTTCAAATCACATGAGCATGGCACTACTGTCACTACCCTGAACATATTTTCCTCACATGTTCCAGATGAAAGGGGCATAACCAGGCATCCACTTATCCTTGTGTATATGTGTCTTTTTACACATAACAGTGGTTTTGGGTGTCTTGCAACCTATATAAGGGCCAGCAGGCTATGATACTTCAATGTGAATGGTTAACAAAGTTGTGCAAATAGGCACACACTCACCCCTCCTTGCTGCTGTGTGGCTTTCAACTTCCCATCCAGGTCAGATAAGTCCACCACTAGGATGCATAGCTTATGGGGGTCAGGGTTTGTCATGCACCCCTCTTGCCTGGAGGTGACAGGCCCAGCCTCTCAGGTCCTGCAACCGTTTGCGGCAATGATGGGTGCGCAGATTGGCAACTCGCGTAGTCACACCTTCCAGATGATGGTCCTCCACAGCTTGGACTTCTGATGGAAGTTGACCTGTAAGGATGACATGGTGACAGTCCCTAAGGACATATGAAACATGTACAGAGACAAAACTGGTACACATAGGTCAAGATCAGCTTGCCCACACAGTCTAAAGGTGAGCAAAGTGGGATTCTGTGCACTTCACCAGGGTTCAAAGAAAACTCTCTCCCATTAGAACAGTAACCTGATGTTTACACCATTACATACACTTCTGCAGCAGTGTACTTGCCTAGAACAGTCAACTATACACTTTGAAACTTTCAAATACACAGTTTACATATTTGTCTGTGAGATTCCTAATGTCAGTAGTGCATGGTTAATGCACAAGTCAAAAATCAATGCCGTGAGATCATCACTCTCCTGCTCCTCATGTTTGCCATACAGTTGCTTGTACAGAGGCAGGAGGGTGTCCATCAGCACCTGGTTTTCCTCCTGGGTGAAGGCTGGGGCCCTGCCCTCTGCATGTGCCATGGTAGCTCCCAGAGCATATGCACAGTAGCAGAGAGATGGGGAGGTGCAGGAATATTGCAAGTATTGCAGGCAAGTGAAGTCTCTAGAGAACAGACAGACTTAAATCTAAACTGCAGAGGTAGTCTTCAGTACATGCAAACAAGGAGATAGGATCGAGTAGGTTGCATTTTCCGAATCGGTACATGCATTGCATTGTTTGCAGACAACATGCCTACTGTGCGGTTCATAAAATATAATCGAACCGCAAGTTACTTTGATAGATTACCAACGGGAGTTAACTGTGTCAGTTTCCACACAATGAGGACACAATGTGAAACCCACGTCTGTCACCATAACAACTAACAGCTGGTGTCTGAATCAGTTTCGATGCGCCTAGTGTGTCCTTTGAATAGAAATCTCTCTCTATCAACATAACAACTAACAGACTATGGCTGTGTTCAAATCGGTTTTGATGCACCTATCACGTCCTCTGATTAGCAGCCCACATCTGTCACCAAAACAACTAACCGACTACGGCAGAGACTGAATTGGTTTTGATGCACCTACTGCGTCCTCTGAATAGAAATCTGCATCTGTCACCATAACAACTAACAGCCTTTGGCTGTGTCCGAATTGGTTATGATGCGCCTAGCATGTTCTTTAAATAATCGGTTGGCAGGGCAGACACTTGTGTAAATCTTGTAATTTTGTGAACATTCATGGCTGAAAGTAACTTTTCCTGGTGAAAAAGACATCTAATTAAAACTTTCACACTCCCATGATGACATAACATTGAGGGGCGCATGACACACTGCTTGGGAGGCATATACCAACTGGGAAACAAACCACTCCATGTAGCCTCTTAGGCTTGGTCTTAGTCACAATACGTGTTCGGGGCAATACATGTTCACTCTTTTACCTAGTCACTGCATTAAGGGACAGTGTAACCCAGTATGCAATCTGTGTAAAGTGAGATTGGAAATGTGGTGTGTTTTTTAAGTCCTGGATAATGCTTTTACCAAGGAATGACTACACCGTGACATTAAGCAGCCATATATAAGCTGGGTGGAAAGGTGTGTGTGGTCCCAAACCTGATGGGAGTTGTAGTGACAGCAATCACTCCTCTTCCCACACAGCTCAACTACTTCATCTAGGCCTATGGGTACTTGACAGTGAATGGAAGTGTACCAGCAAGATGGATGACACTGGTGCATGGTGGTTGGAGCACAGGGCCTGGACGGGAGTTGGCTTCAAGTTCAACACCATGCAGCAGTGTTAGCCATCTTGCTAGCCGACTTCCCCTCACTGTGAGGTAGGTATAGGCCCAGGAGAGTTATCAGGGCTGGGTGGGAGGAGGACTATATAGAATGACTATAACTCACATCAGGCCCTATCCTACATACCCCTTCCTTCCCAGCCCAAACAGCCCACCATAAACTATGCTTTCCTCACAGTGGTTCACAATGGACTATTAAGATGTCTGGCAAGATGGCGACCGTGGCGCGGGCTGTGTGAGCAGCTCAACCCTCTGCTCCGCGTTCTCTGAAGTGGAAAGTCGTACGGACAGAGCCCCGCCAGCGGATGAAAATTGCAGCTGAACGGATGATTGCCCGATAAAATACTTTACTCTTTTTGACCGTAATCGACACAAGTTGGGTGTTGCTTTACATTATATTGTTTCAGCGGGAGCCGGCTGATTGACAAGACGGATTACCGCTCTTCGCCTTTGATTCTACACGGAGCTGTGAATGCAGTTTGCTCTACTCCTCTCCTTGCGGCGCACTCCGCTGTGGCGGTTCCCGACGATTTTGGCTGGGCTCCAGAGTGCTGTGTTGCGAGGCAGCGGGATAACCGGCTTGAGGAGAATGCCACCTAAACCTCAAATGAAGGTCACTACTCGAGGAGCTAAAACGAAACATCCGACTCTTGAAGAGCCATCTAAACAAGGTATGAATGCTGCAAGCGGAGAAAGCTATGAAGCTGACATTGTCAATGGCGGTAGCGCGAGGGGTGACCAATCCTTAAAAAAAACTGTCTCACAACGTAGAGAACTTTGCTGTTTGAAAGAAAAATTGTAAAACAATTACCTTCTCTGATTCAAAATGAGACTGCTCATTCTGCCGTATCAAACTTGGAGGGTTTTCTGGATCTGGCTCAGCAGGAGGAAATTTCGGGTGTAACTAATGCTGTTAGAGGGATTGTGGGTGATGTAGTCCAGACTGGAACGGTGTGTATTCCAATTGGAGTAGACAGTCCTGGCCCCTCTATTCAAGAACTACAGGCCAATACGGTCAATATCCCTACTAACGTCGTCACCTGCACCCGCTCAGGTAATGATGCACTTGGACTACAAGAAGTAGGGGAAGTTGTTGAAAACTTTTTTTCTTTGTCAGATCATACCTCCGATGAAAGCATGAGCCTGAGCAAAGACTGGGCTGATTACACCGCTGAAAGCAGCTCGGGTGCTGAAGAGGCATTGAGAACCAAATCAGCCTCATTTAACAGTAATGCATCGACTGTTAAAAGACTGAAAAAAAGAGGCTTACGGCATTCTGCCGTGAAAAACTGTGAAAAGGTGGACCCAAAAGTGAACAGTGGGACTATACTAAATGCCGATCAGGAGGACGCTGCAGGTAGTATCGGGACCATTACTACAATGAGTCACGTGGGCGGAGATAATGGGAATACTCTAGAAACTAACTCAGAAGTCACTCTAACTATGATTTATAACACAATGATGGCTTACCGTGCTGAGAGTAAAGCGGAAAATCTGCGTATTCATGCTACCTGCTCGAAATTGAAGAATGCCATCCGCCGTGTAACCAAAGCTGGGACGGAAACAGCAAACAGAGTGACTGAAACTGAAGCTAGGATATCGGCTCTAGAGGATGAATCAACTTTGCAGAAACAAGAACTTGGGACTGTTAAAGCTCATAGGGACGATTTCTCATACAAACTATCGGGTTTAGAAAATCAGGCCCGTTGAAATAATTTACGTTTTCTAGGTATTCCCGAGAAAAGTGAAGGAATCAATGTCAGGCAATATGTAGTAGATTTGCTAACAGAGGCTTTCCCGGAGGTGACGTCTTGGGACTGGGCGAAAGAAGTACAGAGGGCACATCGTTTTCCTTTCTCTGTTAAAAAAAATCGGCAGGGCGGAGACGAATACCCTCGGGCGATCCTAGTGGGTTTTAATAACTTCCTCGCTAGAGAGGAGATTTATGCCTTAGCTAGACCCGATAAAAAAGCAGTGGCCAAGCAATGCACGTTTTTCGTCAGGCCGGACTATTGTCAGGCAACAGTTGCCAAACGCTGGCATCTCAGACAATTAATCCCTGACTTTCAGAAGAAAGGGGCAACTGTTTACCTGCAAAATCCGGCCAAATTGAAAGTCATTTGGAAAGGGCAGACCATATTTTTCTTATCAGAAGTTAAAGCTAAGGAATTCTTAGATTCTATCTGAACTATAACTATGAGTCAGTGTATGCATGATTATTAATTTTGCCCTTATAATATTTTAGGCTTTTCTTTTTTTTTCCCCTTCTAGGGCTCTCGGGGTCGGGGGGACACGGTACTCCATACTTTACAGGAACTGAGAGTTCCTGAGCCTCATGTGTTGGGGAGGGGGGAGGGGGGTTGTCCACTGACCAAGGTCAGGCAGTGGCTGGGTTGGTGGTGGGTTTTAGGGTGTAAGACAGCAGTAGTTCATGTAGCATATCCAGTAGAACAGATAAAATTGGCAGTTATAAGGCAAAGGGTGATTAAGAACCAGAAAGTCGAAATTTCAGCGATGGTAATGATGAAAGATATAAGATGGATAAAAAAATAAAAGTATGTACTCTAAATAATAATGGTCTGAATAATTATAAGAAGGTTGGGGCATTACACAAATTAATTCAGCTACTTCAAATTGACATACTATGTCTGCAAGAGACACATGTCTCTTGGGATAAGCGGAATATACTTAAAAAATTGGGCCTGGAACTTTTAATCTGCTCTAAACAGTCCGGCGTTAAGAGAGGAATTGCAATTCTTATGAAATCTAAACTTGGAAAATGTACTAGAACCATAGCCGATAAATGGGGAAGATGGGGGCTATCTGAAGTTGTTATAGAGGGAAAGAAGTACACTGTCTGCTCAGTATATGGTCCAAACTTAGACGATAATGAAGTACTAAATATAATCAATTTAGAGCTGGCTTCTTGGCCCCAACCGATTATCTTTTGCGGTGACCTCAACATTCACAATGATGCAGATTTTGACATTAGGAACACATGGAATTACAAAGGCCGAAAGATCAAGACTTTTAAAGCTCTCCGCGAACTAATATTGGGAAACGGGCTAATAGATGTTTGGAATAAATTAAGACCTACTGATCCTGGTGCTACATTTTTCTCAGCTCCACATCGAAAGCTCGTTCGTTTAGATTATTTCTTAATCTCTACTACTCTGACGGAGAAAATAAAAATTGAAATCTTACCGCAGGTTGTTTCTGACCACAACCCTATCATTTTAGAATTATTATTAACTTCAGAGGAATGATCACAGTATAGGCACTGGTCGTTTCAAAGAGACTTGTTGTTAAACCAAGATTATCTTTCCCACATGGCTAAAATCATCGACAAATTTTTTTTATTCAATAACGAAACCACTTCTATCCAGACTGTCTGGGATGCCTTTAAATCTGTAATAAGGGGGGAGACTAAGAGCTATGCTAGTTTTCACCGGACAAAGAAACAGAACGAGTTCAAATCAGCATTAGATAAGGTAATACAGGCTGAATTAAAGCTAGCCGATAGTTTTAAATCTGGCTCAGATATTGAGGAAGCACAACGTATGTTGATTAGCGAACGCTCCATTGTATATTCATTTCTGACTGACCAGGTTGCATTGAAGCACAAGCAATTTAAAAAGGAATGTTATGAACTGAATGAGCAAACAGGCAGAATCTTGGCACAACGGTTGAGGCAGAAAGCCGCTTATAATGACATAATAAAAATTACTGATTTAGCAGGAACCACTCAAACATCTAGATCAGGTATTTTGAACGCTTTTCGTGAATTTTATCAATTTTTATACAACAAATCGAATGATGGGACTAGTACTGATAGTAATGCTGCCAGTTACCTGATGAATATGGACAATCTCCCCTTAACAGACATAGAAAAAAGTTTATTAGCTGACCCGGTTACATGGGAGGAAATTGAAATGGCCATTCTTGGGTTAGCTTCGGGCAAGGCGATGGGACCCGATAATATCCCTTTAGAATTCTATCGGACCTTTCGGAATATGCTCAAACCAGAACTTATTAAGATTTTTCAGCAGGCATTCTTAGGCAAACCCCCGCCTTCTTGGTCGTTGGCAACTATAGTTGTATTTCAAAAGAAAGGGAAAGAAGCCACAGATTTGGGGTCATATAGACCAATTTCTCTTATTACTGCAGACAGTAAGATATTTTCCAAGATTTTAGCTAATAGAATGAATGATATTATGCCAAGATTGGTCTCCAAAATACAACATGGTTTTATTAAAAAAAGGGACACAACAGATCATGTCAGAAGAGTTATTGCTCTCCTCGACTGGGCGCAGGCCACGGAATCCCCAGTCGGTTTGGCCCGGTTAGATGCCGAAAAGGCGTTTGACAGGGTCGATTGGGGGTTCCTCTGGTCTGTGCTGGCTTGGAGGGGCTTTCCTGTTGAGTTTTTAAGAGCAATACGAGGGATGTATGTCGATCCTAAAGCCGTAATAAGGGTGGCTAACGAGACATCCGAGCCTTTTTCGATCACAAGGGGGACAAGGCAAGGCTGTCCCTGTTCCCCCTTGTTGTTCGCTTTATATATAGATCCGCTTTTACAAAGATTTATTAAAGAAACTGGCATTCCGCCTGTTACAATTTATCACGAATCGTACAAAATATTCGCGTATGCTGACGATGTCGCGATTGTGACTTCAGATATAAAAATGGCACTTCCTAAAATTGTCGAATTAGCACATGAATTTGGGAAATTTTCGGGATACAAATTAAATATCTCTAAAACACAAGTGATCCACTCTAATACAATGATACCAGACGAAGTGGCTTTATCATCTACGGCCGTATATTTAGGAGTTAAATTATCAGCTAAGGTAGACGATATACTGGGGCTCAATTTAGATCCTCTACTTGCCTCTGCCGCTAGGTCCCTGGAAAGGTTAAATAACTTGCATCTATCCCTTTATGGTCGCACTAACGTAGTGAAGATGATTATATTCCCCAAATTTTTTTACTTTTTCCGTACAATACCGTTATTGTTTCCTTCTAATTTTTTTACTAGACTTGATAGGATTGTTTCTAGGTTTCTGTGGGGCTACAGGAGAGCCAGAAGAGCTCTTAAATGGTGCACACTTCCAAGATTAAGGGGAGGCTGGGGGATGCCAAATTCTCGGCTTTATTATTGGGCAGTTTCGCTCAGATTAATGGGCACTTTAATTTTCCATGATTTTGTTATTGACGATTCAATGCGCCCCTCAATATACAAGATGATTCTCGGAGCTGAAGCGCGACAATGTTTACTTAGGTTTACTGAACCAAGTTATTATAAAAAAACGAAATTTAAAATCTTAATTGCGGCCCACCAAATCTGGAAACAATTAAGGAAAAGGTTCTGCTGCTGCGAAGAAATAAATTATTATACACCTTTGTTTAATAACCCTATCCTTCCAGCAATTTTTAGAGACTCTGTGATGCAACGCTGGCATAGCGCCAAGGTATATTTATTAGGAGATCTTTATCAGGATGAGAATTTTGTATCATATGTATACCTTCAACAAAAATATGGATTTACTAAAGGGGACTTTTTTAAATACCTTCAAATCCATAGTTTTCTAGAGAGAAAAAACCTCTTAAATACTAGTAAAATGAATGAATTTGATGTCCTGGAATGTTGCAGAAGCAAAAAGAAATTGGGGTAATATATCAGACAATGATAAATCGAATTGAAGATAATGTAGAAACGTTTAAAATAAGTGGCAAAGAGAATTAGGAATGGAAAATGTTGACATGTTTAGATCATTAGAATCGGCAAATCTGGTTTTGTGTAATGGCTCACTCAAAAGTCAACATTTTATGAGTATATTCGATTTGTATTACACCCCAGCGAAGTTATTGAAATGGAAAGCTAACAGAGGCATCAAATGTAATAGATGCGGTTGTCTTGGTGCAGACTCAATTCATATGTTTTTTCAGTGCACCAGATTAGCTCAATTTATTGATGATATACAATTCTTTTTAAACAATATCTTAAGTAAATCATTGGTATTGTCTCCCGATTTAATAATTTTTGGAATTCAGTTTGACCCTAATGTTTCTAAAACAGATACAGAAGAGGGTTTTTTGTTTATTGCAATGTCGGTTTTCAGATACTGTATAACTTCTCACTGGTTAGATGTTGAGCCCCCCACGTTCTATCAATGGCAAATCAAACTACTAAATATCTACCAACTTGAGAAAGCAATTTATAACTTAAAGGGAAAGAGAAAGAAAGTATTTGGCCAAAAGCTTTGGGCACCCATCTGTAACTGGATATAATATGCTTATTGCAATGATAATCTTTGTTTTGTGTATTTTTATTTAGTCGTATTTTGTTTTCTACTCTGGAACTGGTTGTTTGTTTTAACTACTTGCTGTCATAAAATTCAATAAATAAATTTAAAAAAAAATAATAATAATAAGATGTCTGGCAGTGGTGTCTGTTGTCTGACATGGCTACAACTCCGATCATGGCATTCTGCTCCTGACCGCATGCAGCCATGTCAGCCATCGTGCTAGTACATTTCCAATAATTCTCAGGAAAGCAGACTTCCAGGTGGGCTTGTTGTGCTGTGTGGGAGGAAGAGTGTTTGCTGTCACTACAACTCCCATCAGGCCTGGGCCCACACACACCTTCCCACCCATCCCAACCTACCTGGGACTCAGCTTTCCTGAGAGTGAGAGGAAATGTCCTGACAAGATGGCTGACACTTGGGACTGGTGTTTGGAGCACAAAGCCTTGCTGCAAGTTTTTAAGAAGTGTGTACATGGTAATATTTTTAAGCCTTTCCACTCTCATTGCAGGTATGTGGTTTATCTATATGACATACACATCACATGCTCATTGACTATAGCTTTTTTAAAGTAGAAAGGGTCATTTAGTTAACAGGTCCTTTACAGTGATGTCTGTAGAGGTGTAATTACTAACTTTAGAGGAATGTGGAGTATCTACTTACCAGACTCTGGTCCTCCTTTGAGTTCATAGACACTCTCAGGCAGAAGGAGGCATGCACCTTCTCCTCCCCGGAAGTGAAGTGCAGAGGTGGTGCAGGAGGGCCACCACCATTCCGTTGTGTGTTTTCATGTCTGAGTGCTAACAGTTTGTTGACCCTCCTTCAGACTTCATACCACCTTCTCCTGATATCCTCAAGTGAGTGCAGGACAGATACTTCAGCATTCACCTTGCTGACTATCACGTCCCACGTGCTATATTTTGGGTGACTAGGGTTATGCCCATGGCTGCAGCGCTGGTGTGCCATGGATGTAACCGATATGTACATGGGACACCAACCGAGATTCCCTCTGCTGTTTTAAACAGAGGGATTTCCTTTTATTTTGCAGAAGGGCTTCCTCAAGCTCCCGAACATTTTCTTTTCATATGTAATAACGATCGCACACATGGCACGCTGATGTCATTACATATGAAACTGAAACTGAAATGTTCCGATCAGCTTGTTTCAGTTTCAGTGCTTTGGTGCTCGTGGGGCTATCTCAGCCCCCGAGCAACAAAAACACGGTAGCGGTACAATTGAAAAAGGGAGAATACCCCCTTCCAATGGTATCCCTCCCTGGTGGATCCCTGCTTGGGGATCACCCCAGGAGGGTGATCTCACAGCAGCGATCCATCCACTAGGCACCAGGGAGGGGGAAGCAGCCCCTTGGGCAAGGGTGTTTGCTGCCCCCATATTAAATTTGGAAAATCCAGTCTTTCTGCCCACCTTGGAGGTAGATGGAGGCAGTAGCCCCCAAACTGCTCCCCTTGGAGTAGAAAGCCCACTTGGCACCAGGGTTTTTTTAAAAGAGGGGTGGGGGCTGCCCACAATGGGCATAACAATTCCCCCACCCCAACACAAAAGGGACAGTCTTTCTGCCCCCCAGGACGCAGATGGGGTTATTACTCTGACCTGCCCCCCAGGGGGGCAGAAAGCCCCATAGACACCGGAGATTATTTTATTTTTGTATACTTAGGAGTGGGGGCTGCCCTAAATGGGCACAATAATGCCCTCACCCCACCCAAAAATATTTTTACAGTGTTTCTGCCCCCACAGGGGGCAGATATGGGCAATAGCCCCTGATCTGCCCCCCGGGGGGGAGGGGGCAGAGAGTCCACCAGGCACCAGGGGTGGTCTTTTTGCCCCCGGGAGGAAGATGGTGGGTATCAACCCCGATCTGCCTTCCCGGGAAGGGGGGGGGGGCAGAAAGCACACTAGGCACCAGGAATTCTTTTTTGTGAAAAAGTAGATGTGGGGCTGCCCTAAATGGACAGTATAATACCCCCACCCCCCCCCAAAAAATTAGCACTGTCTTTTTGCCCACTTGTGAGGGGGCAGAAAGCTCACTAAGCACCAGAGATATGTTTCTGGGCATGTCAGGGAGCGGCCCCTTAGGTAACGGTTGCTCTCCTTTTTGTGAAAACATTTTGGCTGCTTCTGCCCCCCCAGGGGCATATCAGAAATAGATTTAGACACACCTGCTCGCAAGGGGGCAGAGAACCACTAGACACTAGCAATCGTTTCTGTGTGTTTGTGGGAACTGGAGTTCGGTTGACGGTCTCTGTTTACTGGCGTTTGGCTGGCTGTTTGTGATCCTGTATTTTGATGGCAGCTTGGGTGGACTTGTGCTTCGCTGGCAGTGTGTGTGGACAATCGCTTGGCTGGCAGTGTGCGTGGACTGTTGCTTGGCTAGCAGTCTGCGTGGATGTCAGATGTCTGGCAGTGGGCATGGACTGTCACTTGGCTGGCAATGTGCTTGGATGGTGCTTGTCTGACAGTGTGCATGGATGGTGCTTGGCTGGTGGTATACATGGTTGGTGCTTGGCTGGTGGTGTAGCTTGCATGGATCCTTCAGCATTTTATTACCCAGAATCCCCTGCAATGCTCAAATTTAGCTAACAATTCACACTTTACTCACATTTAGGTGTGGAAAATTTGTCAGGTCACTGTGCTGGCACAAATTTCCCACCACCCAGCGCTTCCCTCGGTCTCCTTAAAAAAATGATACCTCACTTGTGTGGGTGCCCAAAGGACCTAAAAAACGTATAAAATTAAAAACTGAGTCGGAACCAAAGTGGGTCCAGCATGGCAGTTTTTTTCATATGTTTTTAGGCTGACACTGCTTTGGGCACCCACACGAGTGTAGTATCATTTTTTATCAAGAGACTGAGGGGAACGCTGGGTGGTGGGACATTTTTGCCTGTGTGGTGATATCACAACCTTCCCACACAGAAATGCGAGAAAAATGTGACTGTTTTGTTAAATGTGAGGTTTGGGATCATTTCCTGTTGCAGACACTAGGCCTACCCACACAAGTGAAGTACCATCTTTATCGGCAGACTTGGGTGAGTGCTGGGTAGGTGGAAGTTTGTGGCTCCCCACAGATTCCAGAACTTTCCATCACAGAAATGTGAGGAAAATTAGTTTTTTTGTACAACGTTCGAGGTTTGCAAAGGATTTTGGATAAAAGAACCTGGTGAGAGCCACACAAGTCAACCAATCCTGTGTTCCCCTAGGTGTCTAGGTTTAATGTACAGGTTTGCTAGGTTTCCCTATGTGCTGGCTGAGCTTGGCCCAAAATCAACAGCTAGTCACATTGCAAAAAAGGGTCAGTTTTCACTGGAAAAAGTTGATGTGTCCATGTTATGTTTTGGGTAATTTCCTGTCACGAGCACTAGGCGTACCCACACAAGTGAGGTACCATTTGTATTAGCAGATGTTGAGGAATGCTGGGTGGGTGGAAGTTTGTGGATCCCTACAGTATCCAGAGCTTTCCATCACTGAAATTTGAGGGAAATTTGTTTTTTTGGCAAAGTTTGAGGTTTGCAAGGAATTCTGGGTATCAGAGCCTGGTGAAAGTCACACAAGTCACCCCTTTCTGGATTTCCCTGGGTGTCGAGTTATTAAAAATGTATAAGTTTGCTATGTTTCCCTAGGTGCCGACTGAGCTAGGACCCAAAATCCACAGCTAGGGACATTGCGAAAAAAGGGGCAGTTTTCTCTGGCCTCTGGAAAAATGTGAAGTGTCCATGCTGCGTTTTGGGCCATTTCCTGTCACATGCACAAAGCCTACCCACACAAGTGAGGTGCCAATTTTAGTGGGGGACTTGGGGGAATGCTTGGAGGGTGAAAGTGTATGTCTCCTTGCAGATTCCAGAGTTTTCCATCACAGAAATCTGAGTAATAGGTTTTTTTTGGACAAAGTTTGAGGTTTGCAAGGGATTTTGAGTACCAGAACCTGATGAGAGCCACAAACGTGACCCCATCCTAAATTGCCCTGGGTGTCTAGCTTTAAAAAATATATAGATTTGCTAGGTTTCCTTAGTTGCCGGGTGAGCTAGAGACCAAAATGTACAGCTAGACACATTGCAAAAAAAGGATCAGTTTTGACCTGAAAGATGTGATGTGTCCACGTTGTGTTTTGGGCCATTTCATGTCGCGGGCATGAGGCCTACCCACACAAGCGAGGTACCATTTTTATTGGCAGACTTGGGGAAATGCTTGGTGGGTGGAAGTTTGTGGCTCCCCACAGATTCCCGAACTTCCCATCACAAAAATGTGAGGTAAATATGTTTGTTTTTCACAAAGTTTGAGGTTTGCAAGGGATTCTGGGTAACATAACGTGGTGCAAGCCACCCAAGCCACACCATCCTAGATTTCCCTGGGCGTCTAGCTTTAATAAATGTACAGGTTTTCTAGGTTTCTCTAGGTGCTGGTTGAGCTAGGGCCCAAAATCCAAACCAACACACAATGCAAAAAAAGGCCAATTTTCACTGGAAACATGTGATGTGTCTCTGTTGCGTTTTGGCTGTTTCCTGTTGTGGGCACTAAGCCTACCCACACAAGTGAGGTACCATTTTATCAGGAGTCATAGAGAAACACAAAATAGTAGAACAAATGTTATTACTATTTGTTTTTCTATGCATTTATGCCTTCCAAATGTAAGACAGTGTGTAAAAATGAAGTTAATTTGAATAAACCCTCTACTTCACTTGCAAATATGGGTACCCACAAATTCAGAGATGCACAAATAACCACTGCTTTTAAACTCCTTATCTTTACCAATTTCAGAAATACATAGGTTTACTTGATACCTAATGTTCACTCTTTATACTTTAACAAATGAATTACTGTATGCCCGGTACACAATGAAAAAACATTGCAAGGTGTGACTCAGTTATTGGCTCTGGGTACCTCTGGGCACCTCGGGTTCTTGGTCAACCTACACGCCTAATATAACCTCACAGCCAGAAGGGTCCCTTGGATAAAATGGCATAAAGCTTTCAAATATCTACCATAGTTAGAAGACGTTACAGGTGAAAATGTAGGCACAAATGGCTGTTGTTTTCAAATAAATGTCAATATTCTTTCATTTGAACTGTTATTTTCCATAGAAAAACCGTAAAGGATCTACACAAGTGACACCTTGCTGAATTCAGAATTTGGTCTACTGATCCAATATTGGTATCACTCCCATTTCTACCACTAACTTGAAGGAGGTTAAAAGCACAAAAAATAGGACTGCATTTAGAAGGTGCACAAAACATGTGCCACAAAGAGGTGGTGTACTTTTGTGTGCCTTCTAAAAGTTATGATTGCCTCTGCGCCCACGTCAGTAATACTGCACAGGCACAGAGCCAAAGTGATCCCACAAACATGGAACCCCCTCTAATGTTAGTGATGCCGCTATGTGTAACCCAGTGCTATCTGTATTGAAGAAGGGGCCGAACAAGCATTTGCGAGCTCTTCTGTAATAACAATGTGGCCCGGGTGCACAGAAAGCAAGTGCATACACCCTTACCCCCAGGGGCACTTGTGCAATATGTTCCCAAGGGCCCTAATATGTATAGGACACACTTTCCCTGTTTGCGCCAGGCACACCTTAAAACAGGGACGCCCGGCGCAAACAGGAAAACTGCGTCCTATTATATAGAATGCGCTGCCTCCAGGGCAGCCACAAATGCGCATTCAGGGGAAAAACAGAGCGACTTTGAAAGAAGCAGCCACTCTTTGTTTCACTGTGCAGGCGGCAACCCACGTGCACTTTTAAAGGGGATTAGACATCCCCTTGCAATTGGGTGCAGTGACTGACTGACTGCCCGAGGGCTGCTATCAGGGGGCGCACTGAGAGTGCGTCACCTTTTAAGTGGTACACTGTCAGTGTACCCCTGACAACTTCTTTGCCTCTGCACCCGCATCTATAATACAGCGAGGCACAGATGCAAAGGCATTCCCTGATTTGCATCAGGCCACATCCCCATGCAAATGAAGGGATGCCCTTTTGAGAAAGCGCTGGCACTGTATGCGCACTTGCACTTTCAGTATTGCAGAAGGGGCCGCACAAGCATCTGAGGCCCTTTGTGTAATACCAAAGTGCCCTGGGGTGTGTACAGCAGGCGCAAATGCCTGTTGAGCCCCAGGGTACTCTTTGTAATACCCTCCCAGGTGTGCTCCCTCTGCGCTAATCAGGATTAACAACAAAATTGGTTCTGTCGGGTGAAAGCAAAAATTTCTTTGAAGGAAGGCTGGATAAGCTCAGAACACACAAACAAACCTCTCTGAGAAAAACGTTTTTATAATAAAAACAGGGAACACAAAACACGGCAATTACTTCATTCCGTTTTGGTTTGATGCTTAAAACATGTGATTCGTGACTGTTGTGAACAAAGTGACTAGTGCATTGCATATAGTGACACTTATATACAGATATATACAGTTGAGGGAAGGGGAAGGGGTATTGTCTTTCGTTATAGGGCCAGTATTACAAAGTTCGTATTCCAAGGAAACAGATGGTTAGTGTCCAAGTTCCTGGGTGTATCTTGGCCAAGTATGAGCGTCGACGTTTTGACCCTATAGCGCCCCAATTGGTGGTCGCGGCGGGTCTTTATCAAGACAAGGGGTGTGGGGACGGGTGGGTCTGGAATCCAAAGGGAAGCTCGTCAGTTGACCCTCGGTTCTGCGATCTAGAGTAATAACGCTGGCGGTCAGAGCAGTGTCTAAGCGCCATCAGAGCTGTCAGGGTAAAGCTCGAAATCAGAGCGCCTGTTTGTAGTTTGCATCTGAAATTCATTCATACAACTCAGAGTTCACAGAATTAATGGAAGAACCCCAGACAGCTCAAGCCATTATTAGAGTGAGGCAAATCTTGCTCAGTGTTTGTGACTTGTTCTGCCTTCCTTTGATGAGTTAATCTGGTAAAATTATATAAATCATCTTCAGATACTGCAAAGACCAAAATAAACCTGCCTTACTTTTTGCACTGAGCCAGCATAGAATACGCACCAGGTCATGATACAGCATCAGATTTTGTGACCTGTTAAGTGGACAGTTGGTAGTTGATGGGCCAGCAGTATTTGCTTCTATGCCGAAGCCTATTTCAACAAAGCCCCTGTTTTTCTTCTTGTATATTTAAAGTCTTTTTTGGGATATATGAAATGTTTAAAATTAAACTGGTACTAACTTGGGGGCTGTAGGTACTGCGTAAGCCTACTAGTGCTCCAGGACTAGACTGGCATTTTTTCCCATTGGGCTGTAGCATTTGGGGTCAGAGGGCCACTAATGGTAACTGTGCTACTTTTTCCAGTTCTCCCAGGTTAATTGTGCGGGCACAGTGCACAGTGGGTGCTTTAGGAAAATTAGTGCAGGGTAGAAGCGGGACTACTCCAGGACCTCAAGTCAATCAATTTATCTTTATTCGTTTTTTTTTTAAAACCATACAAAGAGGTGAACACTAAAATACATTCCATACAAAATTCATCATAAAATACTCCAGGACCTATATGCAGGCAACTCTGTACACACAGCATTTTTCTCTTATCCTACCCAGGGTGGAGCAAAGTTGTGTTCACTACTCCGTAAAGTGCCGGCAGTGCTGGCTGGGTAAGTCCGCATTCTCCACCATTCAAGGAGCAACAGTGTCCCAGGGGATGGGGTATTTTTACAAACTGCAGGAGTCCACATTTTTTTTAACAAGACAATGGTCTTTTTGTAAAAGAAATAATAGGTTTTGGGCCCTGGAAGGATCCCTTAGAACCTATCCATCAGGTCTGTGGGGGTCAGGGTATCCTAAGCCCGCCCTCCATGTGAGTTTTTAAAAAACCCATTTTGTCAAGCCAGGGGACTAAGCCCCGAGTCTTAAAATAGCTGCTGCCACATCTTCGTTGATGTGGTGACATCCAATCAGATCTTACCAAGAGATCTGTCTGCTCAGCAGATTCTCAGCAGAGTGAAACAACTATACATTTTGAATAATGTGGAACAAGCTGAGGAATGCCACAGGTGAGCACAGGGGAAACTGAAGCATGAGTCCAAAAACAACAAACATAAAATATGGAAGTAAGCTTGGTACAAACTGCTGTTGCAGGAAAGGTACCCAACAGCATGGAGAGTTAAAAGGCAAAGGGGCAATGACTTCTATACTCCTTCACATGTACATCTGCCTTTTATGTTTGTGACAAGTAATGACATGAACGTTTGTTTAGCAGTGAAGTGATGAACCAGTAGGTTAATCACTTGAGAATCTGATTGAAGCCTGTCAAAACCACAGGTTAAGTGACATTAAGGTGTAATGGAGGAAACTCGTAAAAATCCCTGAAATTGGCTAAGTAAGCTAATTTAATAAAATATAAAAAAGTGAATAGGGTGAATTGGGATGAATGAACAGGGAACTCATTTACTTGCCAAGTCAATTAATGTGTTAGTCATCTGCATAAACTCTGAGAAAGAGTCATACACATACATGATGAGCAAATCAGTTAATCGATCTATCATCCTTACTATAAAGTTGTGTATTATTAGAGAGTAACCTATTAGAAAAATGGTTTGATGAAAAGTTATTAACCCCTTCCGTGCTCGGGTCGGCCAACGGCCATCGCGAGCACTACTTCGCTAGTGCTGTGCACGTCAGTTGGCCGACGCAGCCCTGCCCACTCATTAGAACTCCCCCACTGCGGCGGAATTTGCACCACAGTTAAGGAGTTAACATTACCATAAATATGAGAAACCTGGGGGCATATTATCAAGCACGACGTTAACATTATCACCGCTTTAGAGGCAGTAAACTGCTGCTAAAGCGGCGAAATGGGCTTGATAATATGCCGTAGAGATCTCCCATAGAAGCCCATCTTAACACAAGAACATGGGCTTCTATGGGATTGCACAAGGGCCTATTATCAAGCCCATTATCACCAATTTAGCAGCAGTTTGCTGCCGCTAAAGCGGCGATAATGTTAACGCCGTTTCTTGATAATATGCCCCCTGGTTTGTTGACTCCCAGGACAATGAGAATTTTGTAGGTCCCAATTGCAATAGATGAGTGAGACATTACATTTTAAGGCCTACCAAGGGAGGTAACTTGGTCTAGAAACTCAGAACGCAGCACACAGGAATTACACACAAATATCAAGTCAGTAATTTTTCTTTAAAAAGGAAAAGTACTTTAATACACACAAAACTAAATAACACACTCAAAGTTACAAACATATCCAAAATAGTAGATGAACAAACTAATGGAAACACAAATCAAAGGACTCACAAGGTACAGCGTAACGCCCTAAGAAACTATCTCAGAAGCTAAGTAAGTCCCTAAATCCAGACCAGTATGTCCGAGTCTCCCTTAACAGTCTATGTTTCAGCAGACTCTAGGGGGCACATGCATCAATGGAAATTGCATTCGCAAATGGTGCGAATCGCAAAATTCGGCCGTTTGCGAATGCAATTCCAATTTTTGGGATGCATTAACATTTTTGTAATTTTCGCAATTTAAGAAATTGCCAAATTGCGATTTCTTAAATTGCGATTGCATTTAAGGAATCTCAAATTGAGATTCCTTAAATACAATGCATCAATCTTTAAAAATTTGCGAATTCGCAAATAAGGGGAGCAAATTACCATGAAGTTGACCTTCATGGTTATTTGCGAAAACTTTGAAAAATGCACTAAAGTGCATTTTTCAAAGTTCCATTTTACACACACACATGCCCTTGGGGCATGTGTGTGGGTAAAATGTACTTATAGGCAGATTTCAGGGATGCAACAGGGCGTCCTTTGGACACCCCTGCACCCTTGAAATTGCATTCTCAATTTGCAAATTTCTAATGGTGAATTGCAAATTAAGAATGTCTTTCAATTCATTCCTATGGGCCTCTAGGCCCTAAATCCACAATACTGCCAGATATGCTTATAGTAAACAAGCAATATAAAAGTATAAAAAGCCTCCTTTACTGACCGTATCACAGAGTGTCACCATATGTCCTTTAAAAGAATACAAACTTTAAAATAATAATAAATGAGGCTGTTAAGATAATTAAGCCCATATTTTTACTTATTCTCTATACGAAAACCATACCTATGAGCCATATCATACCTTTAATCAAAAACCATACAAACCACAGCACTCTTCATCCAATCTTTTATCCTATTTAAACAGATTATCAGTGGGCTTGAACACTTCTAGAACACAACAAAAATAACCCCAGTACACCTCAAATTAGCTATAACGTTCCTTAAGTCACTAGTTATTTGGTCTGGCTGATTAAGAGTGCCAAATAGGAGCTCTTCTGTGGGACTTGTGCTGCACTTTGTAGCCACCTGTGTCTACAGAACACTTTTGGTGGTTCCCTTTGCCATAGCAGGCACCACTAAAGCCATCATGCACATTTCTAAGGAGGCTACCACTGCTTTATGAGGTACTCCATTTTTCTCTGGGTTCGGTTTTCTAAATCCCTGTGATGCAGCCATGGTCTCCTATATTCTTATTTGTCCTGTTTTCCTCTTTAACTGTGTTTAAATGTTTGTCCTCCCACTTGTGACTTTGGGGTTCATGTGTATCCACTATCTTGAACTGTAGAACCAGATTGAGGTGCTTCTCCATTGGCCTCCCCCTCCAGGCTGATCTATAGACACAGCCTTTGTGCAGAGTGGTACTTCTTCGAGCAGGGCAGTTTTCATACCGGGTTATCTGCAGCAGAGGCATAAAGACGGGTGAAGTGTCTGCACGTGTTTGGCATCAGCCAAACTGAAGGAGTCATCAGCAAAAGACAGAAGAGCAGGTCTCACCTAAACTTTTATCTCACAACAGATTATGCAGTCCCACCTCTCTCTCCTACTATCCACCAATTGGGAGTGTTCAGGAAGATTAATCAGCAGCTTCATGCTAGCAAAAGGCCTAATCAAATTTCAAAAGGAGCCTTGTCTCCACTTCCCTCCTTCAGTGACTAGGCTCCCTTCCTCCCTTCAGCTTCTGCTATGTAGGCAATCCATGCCCACTGTCTGAAAAACAACCCACACCTCTGTTTTGTAGGAAGGCCAGGCAGAGGATATCCAAAATGGGCAGATCTCAATTATTGTTGCTCACTCACCATGCCTGTTCCTTGCAGGCTATATACACAAACATGGACATCATGCACCTGGGATGTTAGCACTAAGTACTGGGTATGCACATAGGAGCAGAACTTAACATGAGTGGGCCAGTAGGCCCCCCACTGCAGTGACACACATAAAAATGTCTGGTCAGACCTATGGTACAGATTTACTAAGGACTTGCATTGTCCTTGTGTGATGAAAGTCATCACAAGGCAACGCAAGTCCTTAGCTGGGATTTACAAAGCCACACAAAGGATGATTTTCTCCGCCTTGCATGGCTTTGTGATTTAAGTATGGAGTGAAATGCAGTGCATATCGCTGCCTTGCATTACCTTGCACCAGAAGGTATTCTATAGGCAGAATATGTGCCTTCACACACCAACCCATGGACCCTGGTGCATTCCCGGATTCACAAACACTTGTAAACCTGAGATTGCGTCAAAATGGTGTGCCCCCCAGACCAAGGCGTAATCAGGGGAAATATTGTTATTTCTCCTCGTTACATCCTTTTTCTGTGTGATGCATTCTACATCACACATAGAAATAGGGCAATTCCTTTAAGGATTGTTTTTGTGCAGGAAGGTGTCTCTTCCTGCACAAAAACAATCCTGCTTATAATGCAGGCACCCTTACATCATTACACAAGGGTATTTCTGCTCTCCCCCTTTAATCCAATGCATCACGTTCCCTTGCTGCGTTAACGTTGTGTCAAAGATTAGTAAATATGGGCCTATGTATTTAGAGAACAGTGTACACTTCCACCATTCATCCATGTGCTAAACTCAGGACAGCGACTATAGTCCACTGTCTGTCAATGAGGGCATGATTGGTGTACCCCTCCAGGTAATAGAACAGTCCAATACCTAATCCATGTCATGGGGTAGGCCTTGGGTCTTGTGTTCATGCTAGATTATAATGTGTGTGTAATGTGTGTATACTTGTAAAGCGCACTATCACCTGAAAGGTATCTTGGCGCTGTATACCGCTGTGGAACCCTTCCTGGCTTTCCCTGTGAGATGCCCCCTTACTGGGCACCTCCAAGGTGAGGCCAGGCATCCTAGCGCTTTCGGGGCCGTTGTGGAGATTAAGCAAGCTGTTGCCCAGAGTTGCAGAGTGGGACCCATGATTAGAGTAGGCACCTAGGGGAGAATTATCGAGTCCGTGGACATTGAGCCCAAGACCCTGCCGCGTTGGGAATTGAACCCTGGTCCCGGGCCAGACCTCTGCTTCAGGGTCTGCCGCTCTAATCAGTGAGCCACACTTCTCCAGATTAGTGTAATGCTAGGCTCAAAATAAATAATCAGGATACACAATGTGAGTATGATTTACTCAGAGCAGAATCCGAAAACTAGAGGTCAAAAAACAAACTAAAAAACACGGGATATTTATAGACCAGAACACGATTCCTCATCATAATGTATGCACCTTTTACGCTTATATTTAGTGGAACCCGAACCTAACGGTGATATGTTAAGAGATGAAGACTTTAATCAGCCAAGATACTTATTTGCAAATGGCCAACTAATTAGAAATAAAACAGTTAATAATGGAAAATCTGTTAATGGTAAGGATCTGTTCCTGGGAATGGAATGGTGCATTATTTGGAATACAAATGGGAAATTGATGGGACGGTAGTGCAAGAATTGGGAACAGCACAAAGGCAGGGAGATCTAGTAATAGGCCCATATATAGTGACACTTTCTAAAATATTATTTTCCTTCTGTAAATCCTTATTGGTTTTGCAGAATGAAAACAATAAGGCAATCCAGAATCTTATTTTAAAGCTGGGCTTATCTGATTTGGAAAGTAAAGTTGAGAGGTAAGGAGAGCAATTCACATTTCAGCTACCAAATACAATGAACATTAAATGAGGCGTCCTTGTTCATCAGCTATAATCTTAGTAAAAACCTAATTTAACAGTTTTGGATTAATAAAGAGACTCCACGTATGTCAAATGAGGAATTAATCATATGTATGGGACAATGAGCAATAAAGAAAAAGAGCAGGATCTTAAATGGTGCTCTTCGAATACATGCCATCAGTAGATAAGGTGTTAACTATCTGTTAGCCAGTGTGATTTGGTCTGTGTACCATGTACCATCCTATCGGATTTGGTCATAGGAAAGGACCTATTGTTAGAAATGGAGTTTCAGGGAAGGCACCTAAGTCAGGAATAACCCACCACTCTAGTCACGGTAAAGGAGTTACACACACATGATAACCCCTGCTCACCTCCTTGGTAGCAGGGTACAGCAGTGAGGCGTATCCCAGAGGCAATGTGTAAATTGTTCGCGCAGCACACATACACCAGTGGACATACTAGGCACACCACAAAAAGAGATTCCACACAAGGCTTTATAAAAATATCCTTTGTATTATACACCAAACACTGTAGACCATAATCACATAAATCACTTTGCCAACTACGCAATTGTCCTGATGCCACATAGATCATAAAATCTATTTGGCAACCAGGCAATTCTCATAAAATCTCAAGGTAATGCTATCAAATAAATATTTGTAGATGACAAACGTCATAGAACCACCATCCCTGAACACATACTTGCATTTCCTGAAGAAATGTCTGTTGTCTTGACACTTGCAAGGAATACACAACATGTACTATAACATCAGGGCATAACTGTGGGTTATAATATACATAAATCATCAGGTAACTTCTCACCTGTGCAGCCTGTTGTAATAAAGCACCTCATCACCAGCTTCCGGTTGGGGACTGTCGTCCGCGTTTCCCGGGACAGATGGCCCACCTCTCCTGACGTCGGCATTTCACTAGTAACCTGGAGGAATGTGGAGGAACTTCCGGATGGGATTTCTCCCTGTCTGGACGCCGCAATATTTCTGCAGCTGGGGCCATGCAGCAGAGCCCTGTCTGCTGGTGAGACAGATACGCTGGAACATGACAGGTGGAGGGAGAGTGCTTCTTCCACCTCAGCTCTCCCCTCCCATTGCTCAGGCCCCCAGAGGGGAGTGCTGCACTGCCCACGCTGCAGGGCAATCAAAAGCGCTCCTCTGTGGTTTTATATCAGAATTAGCCCTCTCCTCTGGCAATGAAATTCAGAGCGCTCACCACACGCTATTGGAAAAACAGGGAGAGCTGCATGACCCAGTCCCAGGAGAACAACTGGGGGGGGGGCACAACAGAGGGAAGAAGCAGCAGTTCAGCACATCAGGGCCCTTGGAAACAAAGTGGCAGTCCATCTCACAGCCTCACGTGCCACAGGTCAGCCCAAACAAGTGAGTTCAGTGGTGGATCCTCCTGGCAGCCTCACAGTTCCTTCTGGCAAGGTGCAGTCTGCTGTAGAGTCAGCAGTGGCTAGGTACAAGTCCCATTCAGTGTCTACCAATATGATGTAACAGACCCTGTACTTATACTCCACAAGTCTTTGTTCTTGAGACACTTCCAAGACTTTTCAGAAGTGTACAACACCCCTATTCACATTCCAAGCACTGGCCCTAGAGACACTACAGGGGGGCGGACACAGCATTGTGAAAGTCCGGCACAGCCTTTTTCTGGTGCAAAGGAAACTCCTCCCACCACTCTAAATGCAGCTACGGTCTTTGTTCTTGAGACACTTCCAACACTTTTCAGAAGTGCACAACACCCCGATTCACATTCTAAGCAATGGCCCCAGACACACTTCAGGGGGGCGGAGACAGCACTGTGAAAGTCTAGCACAGCCTTATTCTGGTACAAGAGAAACTTCTCCCACCCCTCTAAATTCAGCCAACCTCTATTCAGCCAAGTTCTGAGTAACCCAGCAAAGACAGGACACACCTCAACACTCCCTTGTGACGGTCTAGAGTGAATGCACATCCCCTGCCCCTCTCAGTCTAAACTGGACGTTGAGTACACAACCAGCTAAGGCACAAAGAGCCACAAGCACACAGAAATGCCCCTTCTAAAAGTGGAATTTCTAAAATAGTAATAGCAAATTTGCTTTCACCAACACGCAGGATTTAATACTACAATTCCAAACATATCAAACATTGCCACGCTACCCCTTTTATATCTGAAATTACCACTGAAACACATACCAGGGAATTCCCAATGCAAACCTATGAGAGGGCAGCCTCACAGCAGTGATAAACCAAATAGGCTGTTTGTCACTACCAGGACATGCCACACAGTCAAGGCACCTGTCTTACCTTTTAACTACACAGCACCCTGCCCCTAGGGCTAGCTAGGGCCTACCTTTGGGGTGACATATGTAGCAAAAGAGGACTTTCAGTTGTGGCAACCACTTTAAATGGCAAGTCACTGCAGCATTAAACTGCACGTGCAGGCCTTGCATCGGCAGAGGCCTGAGACAGGTTTGAGAGGTTACTTTGGTGGGTGGCACAAGTAGCGCTGCTGGCCCACTAGTAGTATTTAATTTACAGGCCCAGGGTATATCAGATACAGCTATGAAAGGGACTTACAGGTAAATTACATATGCCAAACAGGTGTAGACTAATCTTACCAAGTTTACAAGAGACAACACATGCACTTCAGCACTAATCAGCAGCGGTAAAGTGCCCAGAGTCCTAAAACAAACAAAAACATGTCAGAAAATCTACAGGAGAAAGGAAAAAAGTTTTGGGATGGCCTACAAAAAGGGCCAGGTCCAACACCTATGCTGAGCACACAAAGTGCATGTGTGTGGGCAATACAGTGTGGGGACATCCAGAAGATGTACCAGGCACAGAGCATGCAGAAGGTCTTTTCCTCAGGTACGAAGAGTAGCCAGGTTTTATACAGTGCATGCTGGATAAATCAGTGGACAACTTTCTGCAGGTGGAAACACTGATCATAGTGATAGAGTGTGCAGGTCACCCGACTATAAATTTACCATACTCACCTGGGCCCATAATCACTTACACATTTCTTAAATCAGGTAACCTACGCTCTAACTACCAGATATTTTACCTACTAGGTCCTATACCATTGACTTACCAATCCTTGTCAATGGTACTTGTAACCTATTGGATCAGGGAGTTAGTTTAAATTAGGTAGCAAATAACATATGCACTCATATAATAACCACAGACTCGGGAAAGTTTTAAACTCTTTATCTAAACTTCATAAATGGTCATGATCCAAAGATTGAACACAATAAGACACTCAATAACGAAAATCTGAAATAATGTATAACTATGCAAAAGGTATATTATGCCAATCATTTAGCAATATAAAGGGAAGGTAAGAACAGGGAACATGCTTTTAAAATTAAAACAGACTTGAACAATTTGTCTAAGGGTGGGGAAAAAAGAAGGAACATGCTATATAACACAACTTTAAGCAATTATCAAAGGGTGGGTATGAAGAGGGAAATAATATGCAATCACGAACACATTTGGAGCATATGAATATAGGGAAGGTAAGAAAATGGAACACACTATTAAATCAAATGACGAATTGATCATTACAAAGCGAAGGGTACGAAAAAGGAACGTATGCAATCAAAGCTTTTATCTAATAGGGAAGGTAAAAAAAGGACACACAGAAATATAATGACGATACCCACACAGATGTATATTTACCTAGAATGGTGTGAAGACCAACCCTGGCCATGGGTCAGTTAAGGACAGAAACCCCAAACGTTGCAGTTGCCAGTAGGCCAGTAGGTGCAGATCAGAATCAGGACAGGATAAACCAGATTTGGATCAGGACCAGACCACCAAAGGTTAAGACCAGCACCCGCAGTTCAGTTGCAACGCCTGCGCTACTCCCTCTCTGCAGCTAACAGTCAAAACCCCGATTGGGTTATCGATTTCACGTCAAAGTGCTTCGCCAGCACCTCAGCTTCCCAGACCCTGATTGGGTGAGCGAATCTTCTGACAGAGTGCTCCGCTGCACCTCTGTTCTCGATCACCTATTGAGTGCGTTGGGTCAGTGACAGGTCAGCTATTCGGACAAGTCGGACAATTTCTCTGGCTAAACCTACGCTAGTTATACTATTTTCCAGGTCAGTGTACCACCCCCCAATGTTGCAAGTGTAAGGATCACCAATTTCGATTGGATAAGAGAGGAGGAGAGGTCGTCACACCATACCAAATTTGAGACTTTTACCATCTCTTCTTTAAATTTACATTCCCGCCCATCAAATTCAGGTTCTCATGAGGTTTTATTCCACCCATCAATGGATGTTCTATTCACAAATACATTGTTTAACATTGTATAATTTTGGGTTCACAAGTGCACGTTCCCATGAGCATCATCTAGTCTTTCTGTTTCTTGGCTATAGTCCAAAGGTTACTGTTTCAGAGACTTGAGATTTTTGCGCAGTCGCAGTTTCAACAAATATGGAGGACAGCGTTATAAGCCAGACCAGTTTTCAAAGTGCCACATGAAATGGTAAAGAAACAGTTTTAGAACACATAATGAATTAATACACTGTATACCATGTATTTCTACTCTATACCCATTATCTTAATTTTAACTATAGCATTAGGATTAGGCAGAACGAACAGCTTGGCGAAAGCAGCAGTGCAAGCTTCTCGCATGTGAGAACATAGAGCAGCCATATTAGCACTAGTGCGCAGAAGCGAAAGTTTTCCCTCCAAAGCAAAGAGTACGTCATGTCACGTGAGTATGACAGACGCATGCACAATAGAAACCCTCGCATAGCAGCAGCCATATTAGATGCAAGCGTATTAGGATTAGTAAACACATAAGCAAGCTTCACTCGGACACCCCATGTTGATTTAAAATATGCAAAATTAGTCAAACAAACATGTTGGTTACTTATTAACTTTATTCGAGGTTCATGAATACAAGCAAGTCGCCTCACGTGCGAATCCTTGCTCCATCAATAGAATGAGGTAAAGACCATCCTCTATAAACAGTAACCACTGAGCATGGTGAATGCAATCTCTTCATATTTACTAACAGAATATTATAGTGCATACCTATTCAGAAGGGCAAAAGAGCGCTATACAAGTGACAATACAAGAGCTAAGTGAAAGGTAGAGAGAGAATAAAGGACACGCTTCAAACCTGGGTGTACTAAAGAATGAATGTTTTGGGCACAAAAACATGGTCAAATGGCACACTTTTTGTCTAGAACTCACAATGTGCAATTCAAAGCAAAGAATAGCATGTCCCGAAGATTGGCAACTAGTCACAGATGACTAAATTGTGTAGTGCCGGCATAGATACTAAAAACAGTGCATTAAAAGACTTCACTCATACCTCACTTGCAGTACTGGTTGGGCATGACATGTGAGTACGGAAGGCATGTATACTACGCACAATCTATATCTGAATACCAGACCTTCAGTAATCATGGGCCGGAATTAAAATATGTAACAAAATATTTGAACAATTACCCCCCCAAAAAAATCCTCTGCATATGAGGGGGAAAAAGGCTATCAATAAACCCCCAAAAACTGACACCTGAGAGTTTTTTCATGCTTCCTTTTACCCTCTCTTTTTTCCCCATGCCTCTCTTATTTACCACAGTTTCCCAACCAGCGGCAGCAGGGTGCAATTTAAGTCGCAGCCAGACTTCATATCTTTTAACATTTCAGAATTGCCACCCTCAAGCGTGCGCGATTATGCATGCACTCTGGCCATCTTTAAAAAAAAAAATCGTCAGCCCTAATTAAAAACAAGCATTTACAATGCAATCGGTCTCGCCTTTGGGACCTTATATGTATTTAGCTATGCAGCACATTAGCCTGGGTGCTGAAACATCTACTGTTCTTTAACATGGTGGAAAGTAAGTACCAAACTGCGTGTCACACCAGGTATGCGAACATGGAGAGCAATATTGCCTTCAGCGGGAAATGGTATTGTCCAAAGCTCTGTTTTTAATATAAAATCAGGGCCTTTGGTGGTCATATCACTGAAAATATAAGATTTGCAAAAAATATTTTGGTCTCTGGGTTCTCATGGAAGATAAATTCTATGGACTGGAATCTAGAGAATACTAAAGTGATTCTGGTATTTTACTGACCTCTACTGAAGGTTTTCTATCAAGAAAGTTGAATAGAGGCAGTTGCCTGACAAATTAAAAAAACATAAAGTCCTACTGCAGAAAGCAATTTTGGTATTTTACTGACCTCTACTGGTCCTTTTTTATTTAGACAGTTAAATAGAGGCAGTTGAACGGAAAAAAGTCCCTAAGCAGAAGCAGACAAGTCCTAGGGCCGATTTCCAGAGCCCCCAAACTACATATACATATAAGTATATACTAATATATAAGTATATACTAAAATATATACAAGAGGACTTGAATGATGGACCTAATGAGCACAGCGAATGCATGCACAATCACGGAGGCAATCTAACATGTTATGTTATGTTATGCTATAGGTGGTTTTGTAGCGCACTCAACTACTCAGGAGTGTCCTGGCGCGAACTCATGCAGGGAGACAGTAGGAGTGGGAATTATAGCGTCATAGTAAAAAGATGAGTTTTTAATGATTTTTTTTTAAAGATTGAGGTCCAGGATGGCATGAAGCTGCGCAGGAAGAGCAGTCCATGCACTGGCTGCTTTCACAGAGATAGATTGTCTGCCTAAACGAGCCCGCTTGTGACATAACCAGCCAGCACTGGTTTGCCGATCGGAGGGGGCGGTTAGGTACATACAAAGAGAAGCGTCTCCTCAGGTAGAGAGGCCCTTGACCGTGAATGGCTCTGAAAGAAAGAACAAGGGTTTTAAACAGTACCCATTGGGCCACTGGCAGCCAATGCAGACTACGCAGATGTTGCCGTACACTAGACCTCCGCGAGATGTTAAAGAGAAGTCTAGCTATGGAGTTCTGAATAATCTACCTATGGCGTTCTGAATAATCTGAAGGCGCTTGGTCAAGTAGGCAGGGATGCCAATGAACAGGGTGTTGGCATAATCTAAACGAGAAATAATAAGGGCACGCACCACTGTTTCTTTGGCCTCCCTCGGAAGCAAGTGGAAAAATCTGCGCAGGGCTTTGAGGGTACCAAAGGATACACTGGTCAGTTTTTTGTATGTGATCCTCACATTTAAGGTTTTCCCCAAACCACACTCGAAGGTTTTTTGCAGGGTTTCCCGTCGACTGGGGGCAGAGAACATCAGATGGCCACAATAATTCTATAAAGTTAGTGGGGAAATGTCCATAGAAGCAAATGCACATGAAGCAATCAACGTCCATAGAGTAATAGGTTTCACAGCTAATACCTACTGGCTCTGCCCCTGGTTGTTGTTTTCAGTTTGAAACCACAAAAATCTTTAAATATAATCCCAAAAGACAGTACGCAAATATGTGACAGCTATTTGGGAATCGATTCTCAGCACATCTGGCCCTTTGTTCAGTATGCATGTATTGGCAGTTATATATTGCCTTGGAATTCAAGATAAGCAGTGCTCGAGAAAGGTCTGTTTACTTTTAACCGAACCTTTTTTATTTCATGCTGATTTCAAGATGGTTAGAGCACTGTTAAAATAGCAAGATGTTTTGAATGCCTCTGCCCTTTGAGTTTTGCTTTTTGAAGCATCTTCAGCCAATGAACTGAACTAACATGCCACTTTCTGTAAATGTCACGGTGAGAACAGCTACTGAAACAACTGAAATAGAAAATGGTGTCAAAATTAAGATGTATTATTTTACATCGTAGTTCTCAGTGGCATCAAAACCTTTTCATCAACAGACCACCAAGGATAGTTGTTTAAATCGAAATTTATGGGAATAAAGCTGCAATAAAATGCATCCAAGGTCATGTTTTTTTGTGAAGGGAATTGTTTAGCAGCATCAGAATAAACAACAGACATGGGGACTTTGGGACTTAGGGACTGAATACAAGTTCAGTGGTCTGGCCACTGTACCACCACAGTGTGTTCTGAAGAAAACCACCCATTGCTACAGACTGGGCCTAATGTGCCCAGTCCAATCAATAGATAGATGGTACAAATCCCACTTACCTGGATTTCGGTGCCCTGAGAGCCTTTCCTTCGGGGTCAAGAAGCTGCTGTGAAGGGGGGACCTGGACGAAGGGATCCACATTGGAGACTGAGGGGAAGAAAAAACAATGGGTAAGTAGGCACCCCAAAACCTTCCTTTCGGATGACTCGAAGCTGACAGCCCCACCGCCATAGTCGGCTCAATGGAAAGCTGTTATATGCTACATAATTATATAACATGTATTCTAGCCCTGCTTCCTCTAGCTGCTCAGCCAGAGTGTGTCTTGGTATTAGAATGTTGGTGTGCCTGTGATGCGTGGAATGCCTGGGTGACTGAGTGGGGTGAATGTGGCAGTTGGAGATGGGCTGAGCAGCTAGGGAGGCTGCTCCTGGTGGGGCTGGTACCACACTAGTCTGGCTGGAGTCATCTAATATGTAACCTGATCTGAAGACTGAATAAACTAGTCTTGAACATACTACCTGGCTCCTGGTGTCTTTCTACATAGGACACAACATAATTTTGGCGACGAGGACAGTCTTGAACCCCAGTGACTCTTGGTACAGCTAAGCAACAAAGAAACAAAGAAACTAAGCAAGTAACAGAGCAACCAAGAGATCCTACAAGCAACTTCAAGAAGAAAAAAAAGAAGGTATTTCCAGGCAAGCCAGCGCCAGCCCCACCAGAGTCCTTTCTATGGACAGCCCCAACAAGCAGTGTCACCACCAACTAACACTACAGCCTGGGAATACTACAGCGACTGTGAGTTGGAGGAGTAGCACAGCTAAAACCGATTTTGGGTGTTCCAGCCACAGAGGTCTACAGTGAGTTGGTAGAGTAGTTAAACTACAACCTCACCTGGAGTTCCAGCCACTTGGTAAAGTACAAGAATGACTGTGAGTTGGATAGGTAGCGTCGCTACAACCAGGTGTTGGTGGACCAGCCACATCACACTAATGTGTGAAGAGTGCCTTGTAAATAAAGTGACTGTAAAGAGCTCAAGGCACAATTTTTGTGATGTCCAGTATAAAAAAGACCAGATGGTGGAGTTACACTCACAGCGCTCTACTGAGCTTATGGTGTATTTACAGTCAAGAGACTAATTTGGGATGTGTAGTTACAAAGAACAAGAACTTATCACCTAACAGCTTGTAGTGACAACACATAGTGTTGGCTGCACAGAGAAAGTTTGATTTTAAAACCATAGTGGTGTGGTTATGCCAACTCTGGTGTCTTCACTACGTATGGAAAGTTGTTAATTACATTTGACATCTCTGTCAATTTGGAAATACTGCTTGACATTAAGTACTGTTAGTTATGTTAAAAATGTTGTGATGGATTTCACATGTGCCTTTCAGGAACGGTATGGTAATGTTATATCCTACATAATTATATAACATGTATTCTAGCCCTGCTGCCTCTAGCTGCTCAGCCAGAGTGTGTCTGGCTGAGCAGAATGTTGGTGTGCCTGTGATGCGTGGAATGCCTGGGTGACTGAGTGGGGTGAATATGGCAGTTGGAGATGGGCTGAGCAGCTAGGGAGGCTGCTCCGGGTGGGGCTGGTAAATGTTCATGCAAAGACGATTGCAAAATGTTGAATTTTAGTTAGGGATACCATCTGGTGGTTTTTGGTAGTATAACAGGGAAACTTGAAACTTAGAACTAGTCATAGAGATTAGTCCGGGCACACAGGTGTGGTAGTAATTCTTCTAGCTACGGGTTTGTGCTGTTTTCTTTTTTCCTCTACAGGGAAAGTGTGTATTTTCTACAACTCGGGTGAGAGATCGCTCACCGGTGTGTTCCTGTGTGTCTGTTGTAAGGTGTACAAATTCTCTAGATCAAATTTTTATTAGAATGTAAGGTGTTTCTTGTACAACCTTGTTAAGTTGTGATGCCACAATGTTAGTCTTAGGTTGGGCTTTCTCAGTTTAGTTTCAAACAGGTAGTTTTCACAGTTCCCTTACTTGAGGGATGGTCGTAGGTACAGTTTGTTACTTTTGTGTGTATCCTCTTCTTGGGGTGCATTACATGGGTCAGTTCCCATTTTGAAGTTTGCAATGGGATAGTGTGATACTCCTACCTTATGGGGGGTATGTAGCCTCCACAGAGGTGTTGGGACATGGATCTGTTTCCATAAGTTTGTTCTTAGGTGAACTCCTACACAGGGTTGGTTGTGGGTTCCCTGTTACAGTTGTGCACAGTACCTTTTTGGTTAAAAGTATGGGTGATGACCCATTTATTTGGTTTTCCCTACTAGTGGATTATGTTCTAGGTAAGTTTATCTTTAGCACTATTCTTGGTTGTCCTTTGGGGTCATAGTGCTTTTCATTTACAGAGTATGTTCTGATATGAGTTAAAATGCAATGTTCTCATATGAATTAAAAAAATCTCGTTTGATGGGGGATGGGGATTTTGCACTTATGTTGTATTTATTTTAACCATCTTTCCTTTTCAGAAAGTTTTTCTCTTGTGATGTATTTTTGTCATCGCTGCATCCTAGCGTTTAGAAATATGTTCTAGTAATGATTTCTTATCGCTGCATTCTAGAGATTCGCAATTTGTTCTATTGTTGATTTTTACCTGTTTTTAATGATTCCATCTTCTTTGATGCTTTTTCCATTTGCTGCATCTTTGAGATTAGTAATGTGATTGTATTGCAATGTTATTGTTTTCTTTTGTTTAAAGAAAAAGAGGTAATGTTATATCCTACATAATTATATAACATGTATTCTATCCCTGCTGGCTCTAGCTGCTCAGCCAGAGTGTGTCTTTGTATTAGAATGTTGGTGTGCCTGTGATGCGTGGAATGCCTGGGTGACTGAGTGGGGTGAATGTGGCAGTTGGAGATGGGCCGAGCAGCTAGGGAGGCTGCTCCTGGTGGGGCTGGTACCACACTAGGCTGGCTGGAGTCATCTAATATGTAACCTGATCTGAAGACTGAATAAACTAGTCTTGAACATACTACCTGGCTCCTGGTGTCTTTCTACATAGGACACAACAAAAGCCAACTTGTAATTCGGACAGTGGTGAAACTTCTCTAAACTGGCAGCTGCATTAACCCCGACCAAAACTGTGGTGGTTGGTGAATGGTTGTCGGTGTTGGGGGTGCTCCAGTGGTCATTCAAAGAGCAATCTGACAACATCGTAATACAGCAGGTAGACTGCCTAGTCGGCATCGGTGAATCCGACGCTGACTCGTTGGCGGCGGTGGGAATGACAAACTCATAATCAGGCCTTGGTCTCAAAGGTATTTTGGAGTATGTAAATGAGTATTATTATAATACACTTTAACAAATTCTGACAAGCCCTTTTCAATTGTCCCCAACCAACTGAAACGGGAGAACAATGGGACTAATCATGGAATATGTACAATTGAAAAACAAATTGCCCTATTAGCACTTTTACTGGTAGTGTGATGGATATTTTAGGACTGGTGTACAAAGGAATTTAAGAGTATGTAATACAAGTACTCCTATAGTAATACTTCTAGTATTTATAAACACCCTAGAGATGTGACCACATGATTTTTTTTCTTTAAATCTTATTTTGTGGATCAATATTTCCTCTTGTTCTTTTTTATTGTTACGATATACATGTAAAACGTTTTATGTTGAATCCCTGCATTTTAACTCTCAAAACAACAACAAACATGGAAACTCGTGTACACCTAGTGCCCTGTTCACCAGAAGAAATGGTAATGTGCATTTACATTATTATCGCATAGATGGATAAAGATATGCTACTATTGGGAAATCAAAAACATTCTCAAAAAATGCTAGGAGAGCTGCACCAGGTGAGGTTTCCAGGTGTACTCCTGGGAATGTCTTGTGAATTATTGTCCAGGCTACATTTTGCCCAATGAGAATTGTGCAGTGTAAAAATCGCCCCTGTGGGATTGTGCTCAATGTTCTACTGCATCTCGTTTTTTTCACCTTCCTCTATACATCATCCAAGTTCGATGATTGTTCCCTTCCAACAATGGAAAGGAAGTTTCTCATTCCTTGTGCTAGAGTAAAACTTTGACCATTCCCACAGTGAGGAAGGGTCACATTCTGTATTAGGAACTAGTGTAGGTTTAATGTTAGGCAATTCCAGCAAGGACATCGTTATTTGGAATTGTTAGACCGGCATCCTTGGCATGGTTTCCCCTGACTTTTTTGCCTCTACCTCCTGTATTTTTGACACTGTGCTTGAATTCGTTTTTGCTGGTTTAGATGCTTTGGGCACTTTGCCACTGCTGATCAGTGAAAGTGCTCCCTGGTTAAAGTGTTATTGTGATTGGTTATCCATGATTGGCATATTTGTTTTACCAGTAGGTCCCTAGTAAAGTGCACTGAGTGTGCCAGGGCTGGTGATTCAAATGCTACTAGTGGGCCAGCAGCACTGATTGTGCCACCCACATGAGTAGCCCTAAAACAGTGTCTCAGGCCTGCCACTGCAGTGCCTCTATGCAGTTTGTTAATTGCCATGTTGGCCTGGCCAGTGTACACACTTGCCATGCCTGACCCTTCCCTTTTCTTACACATTGGACACCCCTATGGTAGGCCCAAATACCCCCTGGGCAGGGTGCAGTGTATGTGAAAGGTAGCACATGTTCTAGTGTGGGTCACATGTCCTGATAGTGAAATACTGCCAATTTAGTTTTTCACTATTTAAAGGCTATCTTGCCCATGGGATAGAATGGGGAATGCTGTGTAACATGTTCACCTGCATATCTTCACATAGCAGCAAGATAGAAATGTGGAATCTGGTATCCCTAAACTCAGAATTTAATAACACATCTTTTAGGGAGGCTTGTTTTTAAATTCAGTGTTTGGAAACAGCACTTTTAGAAAGTGACTTTTATCTTGTTCAACCTTTCTGTGTGCCTCTGCCTGTCTGTGAATTGACTGTCTGGTTTGTGAGTGACAGGGCATGGGGTGGCTCCAGGAGGCTGGGTGAGACAGCAATAGGTAGAATAGACCTATCTGCATGTAGAGTGGTTGGAGGAGTAGCACCTAGGTCTGAATAGAGCTGTGCCTGCCTTCCACAATGCTGGCTCCACCTCCTGTGGTAAGTCTGATGGCCCTGGCCCACCCTCACAAAGAAAGAAGATGTGCACTGGCAGAGTGCATCCAAAACTAGTTTGGACTGGGTCCAGGACCCCTCACACATAAAGAACAAATACTTTTGGGTATAAATATCTGAGCTGGAACCCCTAAACTTTAGACTAGGAAAAACTTTGTGATCAAGAAGGAATCCCTGCCAAAGAAGAACAGCCAGGAAAACTGAGGAAAAGTGCCTCCATTGCTGTGTGTCTGGGAGCTGACCTGCAGCTGCTGTTATTGCTAAGGAAGAGGACTAAGGGACTTTCTGTTGTGCTGTGTCCCCCTAATTGAAGAGAAACTGTGCTGTGTGCTTTGTCCCTCCGAGGTGAACTTGTCTCCTAGGGCCTAAGAAGAGCAGTGTGGGCAACATTGAAGGATAGTGTCCTTTCGTTTTTACAAAGTGCAGCGAGGGCCACATTGAAGTACAGCGTCCTTTCGTTTTTACAAAGTGCAGCGGGTGCAACGTTGAAGGACAGCGTCCTTTTGTTATTACAAAGTGCAGCGGGGCAACGTTGAAGGACAGCGTCCTTTTGTTTTTACAAAGTGCAGCATTCTTTGCTACAAGTACAGCGGGGCATACTGACGTCTGTGAAGGACCGCCCTCTTTCCCACAACTGCCAGTTGTTGGTAGGAGCACATTTTTCAAGTGACTGTCCACACTTTGGAAACAGAGCCTAGTCATACTGACTCTACCAGTTCATTTACTTTTACAAATACCGTGATTTTTGCAAGAACATTCTAAGTAACACTGCTTGAGAAAAAGGATTAATTGTGTGTGTTAGTTTTATGTCGTTTTGATTCTGCCTAATCAAGATAAAGAGATTTATATTTTTATAAATAATTTGTGTGGCATCCATTTGTGGTGTTTCACTGTGTTACTGTGAGTGATGGTACAAATACTTTACACATTGCCTAGGGGATAATTCTGTCTTCTCAGGCCCCGCTACCAAGGGGGTGAGAAGGGGTTATCAACAGTGTGTTTCCCCTTACCCTGACTAGAAGCAAGGGTCCTTATTTGGACAAAGGTACCAACCTCTGCCAACTAGAGACCCCCAGATCTAATAGGAATGATTTGTGTAAAGGAAAGTGGTCAGTAAGATAGATTGGACAATTGACCACATTTCTTCAATTAAAGCTAGGGAAGGTAGTTTCAAGTGGGTCTTATGAATGAGCAAATTTTGTCTAATTGGTAATGATGGGAGTATTGGTCCTATATGTGTGTGTGCTTAGAAGATGGGGAAACCAGCAAACAATGTGCAAGGTATTGGAAATACTACTGGTTGTGGGGGTCAAACGCTTCTTAACCCTTTCCCTGGGGGACTAATTCCGATGTGGGGGCGGGGGTGAGCGCGGCGCTGCGGTGCTCGTGACGAGACCAGGTCGTCATGAGTCACGGCGGAGTAGTGTTCATGACAGCCTGGTCTCGTCACGACCCCGCCCACTCATTAATTCTCCCGCACAGGCGGAGAATTAATCACGCTTGGACGGAGCGACACCGTTATGACGAGACCAGGCCGTCATGAGCACAGCTGAACTGTGACTCATGACGTCCTGGTCTCGTCATGAGCACACAAGGGGTTAAGCATCAACCACAATCCTTGTAAGGGTGAACTCACAAGCGGACCCCAAATTAACCTATGCTTAACCCTCTGGTAGCTTGGCACAAAAGCAGTCAGATAACTTAGAGGCAATGTGTTAAGTATTTATGCAGCATTTCAAACAGAAATAAAATGACACTCAGCACAAGAACAATCCCACACTATTTTAGAAACATAGGGGGATATTCTCAAGAACGTGTGATAATTATCGCAAAATTAGCTTAACGCAACTTTTCACATTGCAGTCTATCACGGGAAACCAGGCAATTCTCATAAAATCTCAAGGTAATGCTATCAAATAAATATTTGTAGATGACAAACGTCATAGAACCACCATCCCTGAACACATACTTGCATTTCCTGAAGAAATGTCTGTTGTCTTGACACTTGCAAGGAATACACAACATGTACTATAACATCAGGGCATAACTGTGGGTTATAATATACATAAATCATCAGGTAACTTCTCACCTGTGCAGCCTGTTGTAATAAAGCACCTCATCACCAGCTTCCGGTTGGGGACTGTCGTCCGCGTTTCCCGGGACAGATGGCCCACCTCTCCTGACGTCTGCATTTCACTAGTAACCTGGAGGAATGTGGAGGAACTTCCGGATGGGATTTCTCCCTGTCTGGACGCCGCAATATTTCTGCAGCTGGGGCCATGCAGCAGAGCCCTGTCTGCTGGTGAGACAGATACGCTGGAACATGACAGGTGGAGGGAGAGTGCTTCTTCCACCTCAGCTCTCCCCTCCCATTGCTCAGGCCCCCAGAGGGGAGTGCTGCACTGCCCACGCTGCAGGGCAATCAAAAGCGCTCCTCTGTGGTTTTATATCAGAATTAGCCCTCTCCTCTGGCAATGAAATTCAGAGCGCTCACCACACGCTATTGGAAAAACAGGGAGAGCTGCATGACCCAGTCCCAGGAGAACAACTGGGGGGGGGGCACAACAGAGGGAAGAAGCAGCAGTTCAGCACATCAGGGCCCTTGGAAACAAAGTGGCAGTCCATCTCACAGCCTCACGTGCCACAGGTCAGCCCAAACAAGTGAGTTCAGTGGTGGATCCTCCTGGCAGTCTCACAGTTCCTTCTGGCAAGGTGCAGTCTGCTGTAGAGTCAGCAGTGGCTAGGTACAAGTCCCATTCAGTGTCTACCAATATGATGTAACAGACCCTGTACTTATACTCCACAAGTCTTTGTTCTTGAGACACTTCCAAGACTTTTCAGAAGTGTACAACACCCCTATTTACATTCCAAGCACTGGCCCTAGAGACACTACAGGGGGGCGGACACAGCATTGTGAAAGTCCGGCACAGCCTTTTTCTGGTGCAAAGGAAACTCCTCCCACCACTCTAAATGCAGCTACGGTCTTTGTTCTTGAGACACTTCCAACACTTTTCAGAAGTGCACAACACCCCGATTCACATTCTAAGCAATGGCCCCAGACACACTTCAGGGGGGCGGAGACAGCACTGTGAAAGTCTAGCACAGCCTTATTCTGGTACAAGAGAAACTTCTCCCACCCCTCTAAATTCAGCCAACCTCTATTCAGCCAAGTTCTGAGTAACCCAGCAAAGACAGGACACACCTCAACACTCCCTTGTGACGGTCTAGAGTGAATGCACATCCCCTGCCCCTCTCAGTCTAAACTGGACGTTGAGTACACAACCAGCTAAGGCACAAAGAGCCACAAGCACACAGAAATGCCCCTTCTAAAAGTGGAATTTCTAAAATAGTAATAGCAAATTTGCTTTCACCAACACGCAGGATTTAATACTACAATTCCAAACATATCAAACATTGCCACGCTACCCCTTTTATATCTGAAATTACCACTGAAACACATACCAGGGAATTCCCAATGCAAACCTATGAGAGGGCAGCCTCACAGCAGTGATAAACCAAATAGGCTGTTTGTCACTACCAGGACATGCCACACAGTCAAGGCACCTGTCTTACCTTTTAACTACACAGCACCCTGCCCCTAGGGCTAGCTAGGGCCTACCTTTGGGGTGACATATGTAGCAAAAGAGGACTTTCAGTTGTGGCAACCACTTTAAATGGCAAGTCACTGCAGCATTAAACTGCACGTGCAGGCCTTGCATCGGCAGAGGCCTGAGACAGGTTTGAGAGGTTACTTTGGTGGGTGGCACAAGTAGCGCTGCTGGCCCACTAGTAGTATTTAATTTACAGGCCCAGGGTATATCAGATACAGCTATGAAAGGGACTTACAGGTAAATTACATATGCCAAACAGGTGTAGACTAATCTTACCAAGTTTACAAGAGACAACACATGCACTTCAGCACTAATCAGCAGCGGTAAAGTGCCCAGAGTCCTAAAACAAACAAAAACATGTCAGAAAATCTACAGGAGAAAGGAAAAAAGTTTTGGGATGGCCTACAAAAAGGGCCAGGTCCAACACCTATGCTGAGCACACAAAGTGCATGTGTGTGGGCAATACAGTGTGGGGACATCCAGAAGATGTACCAGGCACAGAGCATGCAGAAGGTCTTTTCCTCAGGTACGAAGAGTAGCCAGGTTTTATACAGTGCATGCTGGATAAATCAGTGGACAACTTTCTGCAGGTGGAAACACTGATCATAGTGATAGAGTGTGCAGGTCACCCGACTATAAATTTATCATACTCACCTGGGCCCATAATCACTTACACATTTCTTAAATCAGGTAACCTACGCTCTAACTACCAGATATTTTACCTACTAGGTCCTATACCATTGACTTACCAATCCTTGTCAATGGTACTTGTAACCTATTGGATCAGGGAGTTAGTTTAAATTAGGTAGCAAATAACATATGCACTCATATAATAACCACAGACTCGGGAAAGTTTTAAACTCTTTATCTAAACTTCATAAATGGTCATGATCCAAAGATTGAACACAATAAGACACTCAATAACGAAAATCTGAAATAATGTATAACTATGCAAAAGGTATATTATGCCAATCATTTAGCAATATAAAGGGAAGGTAAGAACAGGGAACATGCTTTTAAAATTAAAACAGACTTGAACAATTTGTCTAAGGGTGGGGAAAAAAGAAGGAACATGCTATATAACACAACTTTAAGCAATTATCAAAGGGTGGGTATGAAGAGGGAAATAATATGCAATCACGAACACATTTGGAGCATATGAATATAGGGAAGGTAAGAAAATGGAACACACTATTAAATCAAATGACGAATTGATCATTACAAAGCGAAGGGTACGAAAAAGGAACGTATGCAATCAAAGCTTTTATCTAATAGGGAAGGTAAAAAAAGGACACACAGAAATATAATGACGATACCCACACAGATGTATATTTACCTAGAATGGTGTGAAGACCAACCCTGGCCACGGGTCAGTTAAGGACAGAAACCCCAAACGTTGCAGTTGCCAGTAGGCCAGTAGGTGCAGATCAGAATCAGGACAGGATAAACCAGATTTGGATCAGGACCAGACCACCAAAGGTTAAGACCAGCACCCGCAGTTCAGTTGCAACGCCTGCGCTACTCCCTCTCTGCAGCTAACAGTCAAAACCCCGATTGGGTTATCGATTTCACCGTCAAAGTGCTTCGCCAGCACCTCAGCTTCCCAGACCCTGATTGGGTGAGCGAATCTTCTGACAGAGTGCTCCGCTGCACCTCTGTTCTCGATCACCTATTGAGTGCGTTGGGTCAGTGACAGGTCAGCTATTCGGACAAGTCGGACAATTTCTCTGGCTAAACCTACGCTAGTTATACTATTTTCCAGGTCAGTGTACCACCCCCCAATGTTGCAAGTGTAAGGATCACCAATTTCGATTGGATAAGAGAGGAGGAGAGGTCGTCACACCATACCAAATTTGAGACTTTTACCATCTCTTCTTTAAATTTACATTCCCGCCCATCAAATTCAGGTTCTCATGAGGTTTTATTCCACCCATCAATGGATGTTCTATTCACAAATACATTGTTTGACATTGTATAATTTTGGGTTCACAAGTGCACGTTCCCATGAGCATCATCTAGTCTTTCTGTTTCTTGGCTATAGTCCAAAGGTTACTGTTTCAGAGACTTGAGATTTTTGCGCAGTCGCAGTTTCAACAAATATGGAGGACAGCGTTATAAGCCAGACCAGTTTTCAAAGTGCCACATGAAATGGTAAAGAAACAGTTTTAGAACACATAATGAATTAATACACTGTATACCATGTATTTCTACTCTATACCCATTATCTTAATTTTAACTATAGCATTAGGATTAGGCAGAACGAACAGCTTGGCGAAAGCAGCAGTGCAAGCTTCTCGCATGTGAGAACATAGAGCAGCCATATTAGCACTAGTGCGCAGAAGCAAAAGTTTTCCCTCCAAAGCAAAGAGTACGTCATGTCACGTGAGTATGACAGACGCATGCACAATAGAAACCCTCGCATAGCAGCAGCCATATTAGATGCAAGCGTATTAGGATTAGTAAACACATAAGCAAGCTTCACTCGGACACCCCATGTTGATTTAAAATATGCAAAATTAGTCAAACAAACATGTTGGTTACTTATTAACTTTATTCGAGGTTCATGAATACAAGCAAGTCGCTTCACGTGCGAATCCTTGCTCCATCAATAGAATGAGGTAAAGACCATCCTCTATAAACAGTAACCACTGAGCATGGTGAATGCAATCTCTTCATATTTACTAACAGAATATTATAGTGCATACCTATTCAGAAGGGCAAAAGAGCGCTATACAAGTGACAATACAAGAGCTAAGTGAAAGGTAGAGAGAGAATAAAGGACACGCTTCAAACCTGGGTGTACTAAAGAATGAATGTTTTGGGCACAAAAACATGGTCAAATGGCACACTTTTTGTCTAGAACTCACAATGTGCAATTCAAAGCAAAGAATAGCATGTCCCGAAGATTGGCAACTAGTCACAGATGACTAAATTGTGGAGTGCCGGCATAGATACTAAAAACAGTGCATTAAAAGACTTCACTCATACCTCACTTGCAGTACTGGTTGGGCATGACATGTGAGTACGGAAGGCATGTATACTACGCACAATCTATATCTGAATACCAGACCTTCAGTAATCATGGGCCGGAATTAAAATATGTAACAAAATATTTGAACAATTACCCCCCAAAAAAAATCCTCTGCATATGAGGGGGAAAAAGGCTATCAATAAACCCCCAAAAACTGACACCTGAGAGTTTTTTCATGCTTCCTTTTACCCTCTCTTTTTTCCCCATGCCTCTCTTATTTACCACAGTTTCCCAACCAGCGGCAGCAGGGTGCAATTTAAGTCGCAGCCAGACTTCATATCTTTTAACATTTCAGAATTGCCACCCTCAAGCGTGCGCGATTATGCATGCACTCTGGCCATCTTTAAAAAAAAAAATTGTCAGCCCTAATTAAAAACAAGCATTTACAATGCAATCGGTCTCGCCTTTGGGACCTTATATGTATTTAGCTATGCAGCACATTAGCCTGGGTGCTGAAACATCTACTGTTCTTTAACATGGTGGAAAGTAAGTACCAAACTGCGTGTCACACCAGGTATGCGAACATGGAGAGCAATATTGCCTTCAGCGGGAAATGGTATTGTCCAAAGCTCTGTTTTTAATATAAAATCAGGGCCTTTGGTAGTCATATCACTGAAAATATAAGATTTGCAAAAAATATTTTGGTCTCTGGGTTCTCATGGAAGATAAATTCTATGGACTGGAATCTAGAGAATACTAAAGTGATTCTGGTATTTTACTGACCTCTACTGAAGGTTTTCTATCAAGAAAGTTGAATAGAGGCAGTTGCCTGACAAATTAAAAAAACATAAAGTCCTACTGCAGAAAGCAATTTTGGTATTTTACTGACCTCTACTGGTCCTTTTTTATTTAGACAGTTAAATAGAGGCAGTTGAACGGAAAAAAGTCCCTAAGCAGAAGCAGACAAGTCCTAGGGCCGATTTCCAGAGCCCCCAAACTACATATACATATAAGTATATACTAATATATAAGTATATACTAAAATATATACAAGAGGACTTGAATGATGGACCTAATGAGCACAGCGAATGCATGCACAATCACGGAGGCAATCTAACATGTTATGTTATGTTATGCTATAGGTGGTTTTGTAGCGCACTCAACTACTCAGGAGTGTCCTGGCGCGAACTCATGCAGGGAGACAGTAGGAGTGGGAATTATAGCGTCATAGTAAAAAGATGAGTTTTTAATGATTTTTTTTTAAAGATTGAGGTCCTGGATGGCATGAAGCTGCGCAGGAAGAGCAGTCCATGCACTGGCTGCTTTCACAGAGATAGATTGTCTGCCTAAACGAGCCCGCTTGTGGCATAACCAGCCAGCACTGGTTTGCCGATCGGAGGGGGCGGTTAGGTACATACAAAGAGAAGCGTCTCCTCAGGTAGAGAGGCCCTTGACCGTGAATGGCTCTGAAAGAAAGAACAAGGGTTTTAAACAGTACCCATTGGGCCACTGGCAGCCAATGCAGACTACGCAGATGTTGCCGTACACTAGACCTCCGCGAGATGTTAAAGAGAAGTCTAGCTATGGAGTTCTGAATAATCTACCTATGGCGTTCTGAATAATCTGAAGGCGCTTGGTCAAGTAGGCAGGGATGCCAATGAACAGGGTGTTGGCATAATCTAAACGAGAAATAATAAGGGCACGCACCACTGTTTCTTTGGCCTCCCTCGGAAGCAAGTGGAAAAATCTGCGCAGGGCTTTGAGGGTACCAAAGGATACACTGGTCAGTTTTTTGTATGTGATCCTCACATTTAAGGTTTTCCCCAAACCACACTCGAAGGTTTTTTGCAGGGTTTCCCGTCGACTGGGGGCAGAGAACATCAGATGGCCACAATAATTCTATAAAGTTAGTGGGGAAATGTCCATAGAAGCAAATGCACATGAAGCAATCAACGTCCATAGAGTAATAGGTTTCACAGCTAATACCTACTGGCTCTGCCCCTGGTTGTTGTTTTCAGTTTGAAACCACAAAAATCTTTAAATATAATCCCAAAAGACAGTACGCAAATATGTGACAGCTATTTGGGGATCGATTCTCAGCACATCTGGCCCTTTGTTCAGTATGCATGTATTGGCAGTTATATATTGCCTTGGAATTCAAGATAAGCAGTGCTCGAGAAAGGTCTGTTTACTTTTAACCAAACCTTTTTTATTTCATGCTGATTTCAAGATGGTTAGAGCACTGTTAAAATAGCAAGATGTTTTGAATGCCTCTGCCCTTTGAGTTTTGCTTTTTGAAGCATCTTCAGCCAATGAACTGAACTAACATGCCACTTTCTGTAAATGTCACGGTGAGAACAGCTACTGAAACAACTGAAATAGAAAATGGTGTCAAAATTAAGATGTATTATTTTACATCGTAGTTCTCAGTGGCATCAAAACCTTTTCATCAACAGACCACCAAGGATAGTTGTTTAAATCGAAATTTATGGGAATAAAGCTGCAATAAAATGCATCCAAGGTCATGTTTTTTTGTGAAGGGAATTGTTTAGCAGCATCAGAATAAACAACAGACATGGGGACTTTGGGACTTAGGGACTGAATACAAGTTCAGTGGTCTGGCCACTGTACCACCACAGTGTGTTCTGAAGAAAACCACCCATTGCTACAGACTGGGCCTAATGTGCCCAGTCCAATCAATAGATAGATGGTACAAATCCCACTTACCTGGATTTCGGTGCCCTGAGAGCCTTTCCTTCGGGGTCAAGAAGCTGCTGTGAAGGGGGGACCTGGACGAAGGGATCCACATTGGAGACTGAGGGGAAGAAAAAACAATGGGTAAGTAGGCACCCCAAAACCTTCCTTTCGGATGACTCGAAGCTGACAGCCCCACCGCCATAGTCGGCTCAATGGAAAGCTGTTATATGCTACATAATTATATAACATGTATTCTAGCCCTGCTTCCTCTAGCTGCTCAGCCAGAGTGTGTCTTGGTATTAGAATGTTGGTGTGCCTGTGATGCGTGGAATGCCTGGGTGACTGAGTGGGGTGAATGTGGCAGTTGGAGATGGGCTGAGCAGCTAGGGAGGCTGCTCCTGGTGGGGCTGGTACCACACTAGTCTGGCTGGAGTCATCTAATATGTAACCTGATCTGAAGACTGAATAAACTAGTCTTGAACATACTACCTGGCTCCTGGTGTCTTTCTACATAGGACACAACATAATTTTGGCGACGAGGACAGTCTTGAACCCCAGTGACTCTTGGTACAGCTAAGCAACAAAGAAACAAAGAAACTAAGCAAGTAACAGAGCAACCAAGAGATCCTACAAGCAACTTCAAGAAGAAAAAAAAGAAGGTATTTCCAGGCAAGCCAGCGCCAGCCCCACCAGAGTCCTTTCTATGGACAGCCCCAACAAGCAGTGTCACCACCAACTAACACTACAGCCTGGGAATACTACAGCGACTGTGAGTTGGAGGAGTAGCACAGCTAAAACCGATTTTGGGTGTTCCAGCCACAGAGGTCTACAGTGAGTTGGTAGAGTAGTTAAACTAGAACCTCACCTGGAGTTCCAGCCACTTGGTAAAGTACAAGAATGACTGTGAGTTGGATAGGTAGCGTCGCTACAACCAGGTGTTGGTGGACCAGCCACATCACACTAATGTGTGAAGAGTGCCTTGTAAATAAAGTGACTGTAAAGAGCTCAAGGCACAATTTTTGTGATGTCCAGTATAAAAAAGACCAGATGGTGGAGTTACACTCACAGCGCTCTACTGAGCTTATGGTGTATTTACAGTCAAGAGACTAATTTGGGATGTGTAGTTACAAAGAACAAGAACTTATCACCTAACAGCTTGTAGTGACAACACATAGTGTTGGCTGCACAGAGAAAGTTTGATTTTAAAACCATAGTGGTGTGGTTATGCCAACTCTGGTGTCTTCACTACGTATGGAAAGTTGTTAATTACATTTGACATCTCTGTCAATTTGGAAATACTGCTTGACATTAAGTACTGTTAGTTATGTTAAAAATACTGTGATGGATTTCACATGTGCCTTTCAGGAACGGTATGGTAATGTTATATCCTACATAATTATATAACATGTATTCTAGCCCTGCTGCCTCTAGCTGCTCAGCCAGAGTGTGTCTGGCTGAGCAGAATGTTGGTGTGCCTGTGATGCGTGGAATGCCTGGGTGACTGAGTGGGGTGAATATGGCAGTTGGAGATGGGCTGAGCAGCTAGGGAGGCTGCTCCTGGTGGGGCTGGTAAATGTTCATGCAAAGACGATTGCAAAATGTTGAATTTTAGTTAGGGATACCATCTGGTGGTTTTTGGTAGTATAACAGGGAAACTTGAAACTTAGAACTAGTCATAGAGATTAGTCCGGGCACACAGGTGTGGTAGTAATTCTTCTAGCTACGGGTTTGTGCTGTTTTCTTTTTTCCTCTACAGGGAAAGTGTGTATTTTCTACAACTCGGGTGAGAGATCGCTCACCGGTGTGTTCCTGTGTGTCTGTTGTAAGGTGTACAAATTCTCTAGATCAAATTTTTATTAGAATGTAAGGTGTTTCTTGTACAACCTTGTTAAGTTGTGATGCCACAATGTTAGTCTTAGGTTGGGCTTTCTCAGTTTAGTTTCAAACAGGTAGTTTTCACAGTTCCCTTACTTGAGGGATGGTCGTAGGTACAGTTTGTTACTTTTGTGTGTATCCTCTTCTTGGGGTGCATTACATGGGTCAGTTCCCATTTTGAAGTTTGCAATGGGATAGTGTGATACTCCTACCTTATGGGGGGTATGTAGCCTCCACAGAGGTGTTGGGACATGGATCTGTTTCCATAAGTTTGTTCTTAGGTGAACTCCTACACAGGGTTGGTTGTGGGTTCCCTGTTACAGTTGTGCACAGTACCTTTTTGGTTAAAAGTATGGGTGATGACCCATTTATTTGGTTTTCCCTACTAGTGGATTATGTTCTAGGTAAGTTTATCTTTAGCACTATTCTTGGTTGTCCTTTGGGGTCATAGTGCTTTTCATTTACAGAGTATGTTCTGATATGAGTTAAAATGCAATGTTCTCATATGAATTAAAAAATCTCGTTTGATGGGGGATGGGGATTTTGCACTTATGTTGTATTTATCTTAACCATCTTTCCTTTTCAGAAAGTTTTTCTCTTGTGATGTATTTTTGTCATCGCTGCATCCTAGCGTTTAGAAATATGTTCTAGTAATGATTTCTTATCGCTGCATTCTAGAGATTCGCAATTTGTTCTATTGTTGATTTTTACCTGTTTTTAATGATTCCATCTTCTTTGATGCTTTTTCCATTTGCTGCATCTTTGAGATTAGTAATGTGATTGTATTGCAATGTTATTGTTTTCTTTTGTTTAAAGAAAAAGAGGTAATGTTATATCCTACATAATTATATAACATGTATTCTATCCCTGCTGGCTCTAGCTGCTCAGCCAGAGTGTGTCTTTGTATTAGAATGTTGGTGTGCCTGTGATGCGTGGAATGCCTGGGTGACTGAGTGGGGTGAATGTGGCAGTTGGAGATGGGCCGAGCAGCTAGGGAGGCTGCTCCTGGTGGGGCTGGTACCACACTAGGCTGGCTGGAGTCATCTAATATGTAACCTGATCTGAAGACTGAATAAACTAGTCTTGAACATACTACCTGGCTCCTGGTGTCTTTCTACATAGGACACAACAAAAGCCAACTTGTAATTCGGACAGTGGTGAAACTTCTCTAAACTGGCAGCTGCATTAACCCCGACCAAAACTGTGGTGGTTGGTGAATGGTTGTCGGTGTTGGGGGTGCTCCAGTGGTCATTCAAAGAGCAATCTGACAACATCGTAATACAGCAGGTAGACTGCCTAGTCGGCATCGGTGAATCCGACGCTGACTCGTTGGCGGCGGTGGGAATGACAAACTCATAATCAGGCCTTGGTCTCAAAGGTATTTTGGAGTATGTAAATGAGTATTATTATAATACACTTTAACAAATTCTGACAAGCCCTTTTCAATTGTCCCCAACCAACTGAAACGGGAGAACAATGGGACTAATCATGGAATATGTACAATTGAAAAACAAATTGCCCTATTAGCACTTTTACTGGTAGTGTGATGGATATTTTAGGACTGGTGTACAAAGGAATTTAAGAGTATGTAATACAAGTACTCCTATAGTAATACTTCTAGTATTTATAAACACCCTAGAGATGTGACCACATGATTTTTTTTCTTTAAATCTTATTTTGTGGATCAATATTTCCTCTTGTTCTTTTTTATTGTTACGATATACATGTAAAACGTTTTATGTTGAATCCCTGCATTTTAACTCTCAAAACAACAACAAACATGGAAACTCGTGTACACCTAGTGCCCTGTTCACCAGAAGAAATGGTAATGTGCATTTACATTATTATCGCATAGATGGATAAAGATATGCTACTATTGGGAAATCAAAAACATTCTCAAAAAAATGCTAGGAGAGCTGCACCAGGTGAGGTTTCCAGGTGTACTCCTGGGAATGTCTTGTGAATTATTGTCCAGGCTACATTTTGCCCAATGAGAATTGTGCAGTGTAAAAATCGCCCCTGTGGGATTGTGCTCAATGTTCTACTGCATCTCGTTTTTTTCACCTTCCTCTATACATCATCCAAGTTCGATGATTGTTCCCTTCCAACAATGGAAAGGAAGTTTCTCATTCCTTGTGCTAGAGTAAAACTTTGACCATTCCCACAGTGAGGAAGGGTCACATTCTGTATTAGGACCTAGTGTAGGTTTAATGTTAGGCAATTCCAGCAAGGACATCGTTATTTGGAATTGTTAGACCGGCATCCTTGGCATGGTTTCCCCTGACTTTTTTGCCTCTACCTCCTGTATTTTTGACACTGTGCTTGAATTCGTTTTTGCTGGTTTAGATGCTTTGGGCACTTTGCCACTGCTGATCAGTGAAAGTGCTCCCTGGTTAAAGTGTTATTGTGATTGGTTATCCATGATTGGCATATTTGTTTTACCAGTAGGTCCCTAGTAAAGTGCACTGAGTGTGCCAGGGCTGGTGATTCAAATGCTACTAGTGGGCCAGCAGCACTGATTGTGCCACCCACATGAGTAGCCCTAAAACAGTGTCTCAGGCCTGCCACTGCAGTGCCTCTATGCAGTTTGTTAATTGCCATGTTGGCCTGGCCAGTGTACACACTTGCCATGCCTGACCCTTCCCTTTTCTTACACATTGGACACCCCTATGGTAGGCCCAAATACCCCCTGGGCAGGGTGCAGTGTATGTGAAAGGTAGCACATGTTCTAGTGTGGGTCACATGTCCTGATAGTGAAATACTGCCAATTTAGTTTTTCACTATTTAAAGGCTATCTTGCCCATGGGATAGAATGGGGAATGCTGTGTAACATGTTCACCTGCATATCTTCACATAGCAGCAAGATAGAAATGTGGAATCTGGTATCCCTAAACTCAGAATTTAATAACACATCTTTTAGGGAGGCTTGTTTTTAAATTCAGTGTTTGGAAACAGCACTTTTAGAAAGTGACTTTTATCTTGTTCAACCTTTCTGTGTGCCTCTGCCTGTCTGTGAATTGACTGTCTGGTTTGTGAGTGACAGGGCATGGGGTGGCTCCAGGAGGCTGGGTGAGACAGCAATAGGTAGAATAGACCTATCTGCATGTAGAGTGGTTGGAGGAGTAGCACCTCGGTCTGAATAGAGCTGTGCCTGCCTTCCACAATGCTGGCTCCACCTCCTGTGGTAAGTCTGATGGCCCTGGCCCACCCTCACAAAGAAAGAAGATGTGCACTGGCAGAGTGCATCCAAAACTAGTTTGGACTGGGTCCAGGACCCCTCACACATAAAGAACAAATACTTTTGGGTATAAATATCTGAGCTGGAACCCCTAAACTTTAGACTAGGAAAAACTTTGTGATCAAGAAGGAATCCCTGCCAAAGAAGAACAGCCAGGAAAACTGAGGAAAAGTGCCTCCATTGCTGTGTGTCTGGGAGCTGACCTGCAGCTGCTGTTATTGCTAAGGAAGAGGACTAAGGGACTTTCTGTTGTGCTGTGTCCCCCTAATTGAAGAGAAACTGTGCTGTGTGCTTTGTCCCTCCGAGGTGAACTTGTCTCCTAGGGCCTAAGAAGAGCAGTGTGGGCAACATTGAAGGATAGTGTCCTTTCGTTTTTACAAAGTGCAGCGAGGGCCACATTGAAGTACAGCGTCCTTTCGTTTTTACAAAGTGCAGCGGGTGCAACGTTGAAGGACAGCGTCCTTTTGTTATTACAAAGTGCAGCGGGGCAACGTTGAAGGACAGCGTCCTTTTGTTTTTACAAAGTGCAGCATTCTTTGCTACAAGTACAGCGGGGCATACTGACGTCTGTGAAGGACCGCCCTCTTTCCCACAACTGCCAGTTGTTGGTAGGAGCACATTTTTCAAGTGACTGTCCACACTTTGGAAACAGAGCCTAGTCATACTGACTCTACCAGTTCATTTACTTTTACAAATACCGTGATTTTTGCAAGAACATTCTAAGTAACACTGCTTGAGAAAAAGGATTAATTGTGTGTGTTAGTTTTATGTCGTTTTGATTCTGCCTAATCAAGATAAAGAGATTTATATTTTTATAAATAATTTGTGTGGCATCCATTTGTGGTGTTTCACTGTGTTACTGTGAGTGATGGTACAAATACTTTACACATTGCCTAGGGGATAATTCTGTCTTCTCAGGCCCCGCTACCAAGGGGGTGAGAAGGGGTTATCAACAGTGTGTTTCCCCTTACCCTGACTAGAAGCAAGGGTCCTTATTTGGACAAAGGTACCAACCTCTGCCAACTAGAGACCCCCAGATCTAATAGGAATGATTTGTGTAAAGGAAAGTGGTCAGTAAGATAGATTGGACAATTGACCACATTTCTTCAATTAAAGCTAGGGAAGGTAGTTTCAAGTGGGTCTTATGAATGAGCAAATTTTGTCTAATTGGTAATGATGGGAGTATTGGTCCTATATGTGTGTGTGCTTAGAAGATGGGGAAACCAGCAAACAATGTGCAAGGTATTGGAAATACTACTGGTTGTGGGGGTCAAACGCTTCTTAACCCTTTCCCTGGGGGACTAATTCCGATGTGGGGGCGGGGGTGAGCGCGGCGCTGCGGTGCTCGTGACGAGACCAGGCCGTTATGAGTCACGGCGGAGTAGTGTTCATGACAGCCTGGTCTCGTCACGACCCCGCCCACTCATTAATTCTCCCGCACAGGCGGAGAATTAATCACGCTTGGACGGAGCGACACCGTTATGACGAGACCAGGCCGTCATGAGCACAGCTGAACTGTGACTCATGACGTCCTGGTCTCGTCATGAGCACACAAGGGGTTAAGCATCAACCACAATCCTTGTAAGGGTGAACTCACAAGCGGACCCCAAATTAACCTATGCTTAACCCTCTGGTAGCTTGGCACAAAAGCAGTCAGATAACTTAGAGGCAATGTGTTAAGTATTTATGCAGCATTTCAAACAGAAATAAAATGACACTCAGCACAAGAACAATCCCACACTATTTTAGAAACATAGGGGGATATTCTCAAGAACGTGTGATAATTATCGCAAAATTAGCTTAACGCAACTTTTCACATTGCAGTCTATCACGGGAAAATAACGCTGTGTTAACGTTGTATTCTCAACATAGCGGTACCATGCGATAGTCTCACGATAATACATCAAATGTCTGTCATAAAGTCACGGGGACGGCGATAAAAATGTAAACCCCAACGTGAAAAAAGTTGCGATGGGCCCAACTGCGATAAAAAAATCTGCGATAATCTTCACCAGGCCTGCAATTCACACATGTCAGGAGGGAAAAATCACTATAAAATTAGAAAAAAAACCACAAACTAAAGCAAAACAACTGCGAAGCACAATGGAGGTAGCCGGAGCAAGTAAAGAGGACAAACAAAACTCCACAAGCCCCACGGAGGACCAGCCTGGGACATCGAGGTCAGGGAAGGTCAAGGACAAGAAGAAGAGGAAGACGCAGTTCAGTCCACCTGAAAACAGGATCCTGATAACAGAGGTGATAGAACACCATCAACTACTGTTCGTCACCTTCATTGACAACAAAAAATGGAATATGGCAGTCCGTCGTAGACAAGGTGAATGCAGTCAGAGTGCTGAGGAGGACAATGGAAGAGGCTTAGAGGCACTGGAATGATGTGAATTACAAAACCAAGCAGAAACTTGCCAACAACCAGAAGGCCGCAATGCAGACTGGAGGTGGGAGTCCAGCGCTACAGGAGGAGCTGGATGAGATGATGGAAATGGTATCCACAGTCATCAGTGTGGAGATGGTGGCAGGAGTTGGGGGACCGGACACTGCTCAACATGACCTGACACAACAGCAACAGGGTGAATAATGACCAGGGACTGGGGGGACGGGGTAGATGGGCACTATGGTACACATGCACAATTAAGTATTGCATAGTGCACACCCACAATGACTCTTGAGCATGTCTCTGATTCCTTTGGCACACTGCAGCACACCTAGAAACAGCAAGAGGCCCGTCGACTATGTGCCCAGAGGGGGCCCTTCCCACACACCACCAATCTCACAACCAACCCACGCACATGTGTTAAACCCAGCAAAGCAGTGTCAGTGAGCAACACTGACAATGCAAGTGACCCTGCATGACGAATAGCATTGCTGTAGTCAATATATCATGAAACGTTGCACGCCACAACACTGAGGTGGCTGAGTGTGGACCACACCCGTAAAGGAGCAGGTCACACTCTGACACATCCACGTGCACAAACAACCCCTGACGTCAACAACACATCTGCAGACAAACCATGCCCCACACTCCCAACTCCCACCAAGAGCCCAATGTACCTAACTATGCAACATCTCAGCACTGTATAAGCACAGAAGTCAAAGGCACACCAGCTACAGGGGTGACTCTCCCAAAATGCAGTGCACACACATAACATGCAGAGCACATCAGCATTGACAACAATGTGATACAAACTGCAACACGTTCACCACAGAAAAGAGGACACAACTGGTGCCACTTGTGTGTAGAAACTGGCCAATCACATTTGGCATAGCAGGGAAATGTTAGTTGATAATGTACAAGTGCAAACTCACATCTGTGATGTTGTCAAAATGTCCACTGTCCCGCATCAAATAGGCAGCTCGGAATGTACTCGGGGAGGAAGATGGCGGCCCGCTGAGACGCCCGGTCGCGAGCTCCGATGCACCGATGCACCACTACACGGAGCAGCGTGTCGCTCTCCTAAACCTTGCTTGAAAATTATAACTTAACAAAACGGATGTAAAGGATGATCTAAGGACTCCAACAAACTTTCGAAACTCCAAAGAATAAGTGACTCTTGAGAGAAAGACTAGCGAGAAACTACTGGCCCTCGTTCGAGCATTCTGCGCTGCTAAAGATCCCTGCTGATGCCGGCACGAACTTAGAAATATAGCGGTTGCATAATCACCCCCACCAGAAACCATGGCTATCGGACTTCTAAGGGGGAAAAGCATACCTGAATTTACGTTGTCACTGGCTACGGGGGTCTGGGCAAAGGCGCTGAAAGCCTCACTGATCTGCCGCAGAGCATACAGCCGAATCCTCTTCCGGGGCACGCCCGGTGGAATCAGCGCGTCAATCGTCGAAGGGCGTGGAGAGCTGCCTGCAGCAGAAAGGTCTTCCCCGCTCATAAGAGGTGGGTTTACACAGCGGTTGCCGATGAACGCTGCACCAAACAAGTTAACAGTGCAAGAGGACGACCGAGGGCATGGTGTTTCAGCCTCTGTGACACTTACAAGAGAATTTTGCCAGTCAAATAGAGAAATACCTGGTTTGGAACTGGCAGTCAATCAAAGCGCCGACCTTGCAACAAAAGAAATTAAAGAACCTAAATCATCATCTCTTGTACAAACTGGCTTACAAAAGGAGACGGTGAAAGAACAAGAGCTGAGTAAAGGTATACAACCACTGCAGTATCGTGAGGGGGTGGTGCCTGTCATTAACATTGATAATGCCACTGTAAGCACAAACGCTAAGAGGAAAAATACCAACCAAAATACCAATCAGCACCAGGCAGACCCAATATATAACAAAGATCAAGAAAAAAGTGACCTTTTGCAACCAGCAAAATCAGAAAATTCTAATTATGACATAAAAACCAGAAAGATCGAAGGGAGATTTGACACGCAAATAGAACCGGAAAAAATACTGGGACTCGCTGGTAGATCCTCATACTGTCTCAGAAATCGCCAGCTATTAAAACAAAACCATTTTACCACCCAAAAGAAAAGCGTGACCCCTAAAAGCACAAAAAGAAAGCAGAAAGCTCTACCTAATTTTGCTGAGTTGTCAGAAAACATAAAAACAAGGTCTGCAAAATTAAAGAACCAAGGGTCAAACGACTTTAAACAAATACAAAAAATCAGAGTGACCCCTTCTTTAAGATCGTACTTCAAAGTACGACAATCAGTACAAGTGAGAGGAGGCCAATCACGAGTAGAAGTCTTTCCCCCATCTGTAAAATCCGAGGATCGAAGCCTAACTATTACATCTGAGGAGGATTTCGAGGACTTGGAGGAATTGGAGGAAATGGAGGAATTGAAAACCATTCAACCAAATCACTCCTCACAGGAAGATCTAATAAAAAAGTCGATTGAGCCACCATCTACCTCTATGACTATAACTCCTCCTATGGAGATAATTACTGATAATACTACTCCTATGCAGCCGCAATCAGAGAAACCTGATCAACAACCGACACAAGTGAGTAAAGATCCTATGGCAGACTCCATGGCAGACTCCATGGCAGAAAACCAAATGGGAAAAATGATGGCAATATTCATGGACAAAATGATGGGAGAGATGAGAGAGAAATTTTCTATCTCTGAGGGGAATCAAAGCAAAATACAGGAAGCATGTGAAAACCTGGATCAAAAACTAAACGACCTGGCTGAAAGGGTCACTACAGTAGAAAATACAACTGGAATACTCAGTAAAAAGATAGACATAAATCAAAAAGACATAAGGCACCTGAAAGAAAGTGATAGAATCATCAAGGAGAAACTAGAGTCTCTTGAGAATCAAAGCAGAAGGAACAACCTCAGGGTGTTAAATGTACCCGAGAACCTGGAAGGGACAGACATAACAACCTTCAGTATCTCTTTACTTGAAGAATTTTTTCCATGGCCTAAAGATTGTAACTTAGCGGAAGACATTCAGCGGGTTCACAGAGACCCTTTTAGGAAAAGTAAGGACAGAAAGGCTCCGAGAAAAATCCTAATTAATTTCAAAACCTATACCCTAAAAGAAAAGATTCTAAGTGAGGGTCTAAGAAATAGAACTCTAAACAAACATAACTGGTCATTTAGGATCCGATCGGACATTTGCAAAGCCACCCAAGATAGACAATGGGAATTAGGGCAGCACATGCAGGAACTGAAAAATCTGGGAGCAACCGTACAAATGAAATTCCCGGCAGCATTAAGAATTATTTGGCGCAACAAGATGCATAACATTAAAGACCCACAAAAAGTTGAGAATCTTATACAACTGATTAAAGACCAGATACGATCTGAAAAAAACAATTAAAGAATGTTCTTAAAAGTCTTTAAAAAGTAAATTAGAGTCCGTAAGAATCCCTGAAATTACAAGCATAAGTAAATACAAATAAGTTACAAATTACTACAAAAATACAAAAGAGTCGCAAAATAGCATTAAAAAATAATAAATAAATAAAAGGAAAGCGACTACAAAATGCATATAAGTCTGTATATATACTTGGTGACATCGGAGCACGAACAGGGTGGGAAATTCTACCCGAAAGAAGAAAAGGGGAGGCTTCCTCAGGGTGGGAATGGGAAAACACACTTCTATTTAAAAACGTTAGAAACGACGAGATATGGGTGGGGTGCAAAATAGGGAAAAAAATAGAAAAAATATCCTCAAAAAACAAAAATAAAGGAGTAAATTGGGAGTTAACTGAACTATATAACACATGCCCCAAATTAGTAGGGAAAGAGGTAAAACAGACTTACATAGACAATAGGAAAATTAGTTAAAGTCCTCTCATGGAATGTAAATGGGATTAGAACTCCTAACAGGAGAAGAAGGATCCTGGAATATATAAAATAATCTGAAAATGAGATTATCATCCTCCAAGAAACTCACCTTATAAGTTCCGAGTGGGACAAAATAGTTAAAAATCTTAAATGGGTGGACACCTGCATCTATACTACACAAGATTGTAACATAAAAGGGGTAGCAATTATCATAAAAAAATCTCTAAAAGCTAAGATAGAAAAAAAGGTAGTAGATAATAAAGGAAGGTGGGTAGTAATCAAAATTAGGATTGAAGATAACATCTTAACTATAGCGGGATATTATGGTCCGAATCTGGATGACTCAACACCCCTCCAAAAGCTTTACACGGAATTGATAACAACCACCGCCCCCATAATAGTAGGGGGCGATTATAATATAATTCCAGATCCTAAATTAGATAGGTTACCCCCAAATAAACAGATGAACCTTCCCAAAATGAGAGAGTGGTTAGGAATATACAAAAAAGACCTAGACCTAGAAGACATGTGGAGACAAAAAGGGGAGAAAACTCGTCCTTATACTGTAGTAATAAATACTGCCACTCAGGAAATAGAAGGAAGCAGCTTTATTCACGTCTTGGTCTCTCGGCTGCCAGCCTCACACGCCGCGTTCTAACACGAACGCCTCGCCAACATTCCATGGGCTAGTTAACAGTACACAGGGGAAAGGGGTGCATGGGGCATACCACAACTCATGTAAATAAACTGAGGGATATTACAACACATCTCCCTCTGTAAGGAAGTAACAGCAGTTGAAGAACGGTCCTCAAGGAGAGGGTAAGATATACAGACATAGCTCTATTTTACATAGTCATTTTGCCAACCTGGTGGCTGACGCACTCTGGTTTCTCTGGTTGCTTGAACCTCCGGGAGAACCTCATCTTGGTTTTCCTTACAACCAGCCATTGGAACACACACATCGGGGCAGCCACTTACAATGTCTATGCTCCATGTGCTTCCATCTTCCCGAACCACCGAGTTACTGTCCACCCTCTGTATTCTCGCTGGTTTGGAGAAGGAGGACACCTTTGCACGTCCAATAACTGGTCTTTTGACTACTACCCACTGTCCAACATGGAACTTCCTGCTAGTGGTGCTCCACTTCTGGTCGTATCTGGTTTTGTAATCCGCTTGATGTAGATCCACCTTTTCTCTCACAGAATCTCTATCCACCCACACCGGGACACCACCATTTAACCAGTTTGGGTTGAGCTTAGACCCTGGATTCCTCCCTTTAAGGGATACAAAAGGGGATACTCCTGTCACAGCATTGGGGGAGGAATGATAAGACCATAGTGTTTTTCCTATTGCTTCCTCGACAGGTTCATGCATAGTAACAGCCATTTGAATAGAGTTCTTCAATATTCTATTTGCCCTTTCCACCATTCCATTAGCTTTTGGACAGTAAAAAGGAGTCCTTATATGTGTGATGGCCAATTCTGCTAAGAATTTTCTCATTACATCTGACGTAAATTGAACACCGTTATCTGTCACCAGAGTACTTGGTATTCCCTCTGTTGCGAACACCTCCTGCAAAAACTCAGTTAAATCTTGTGTAGTTATTGAAGGTACAAATTTGGTACTGATCCAATGGGAGTGATAATAAATGATTACGAACATAAACCTCTGGTTGATGTTAAGTAGGTTCAAGGGGCCTATTATATCAATTCCCAGCTTGTCCCAAGGTTTAGTCGGAACCCCTACCGGAATGAGTGGTGCTTTGTGTATTACTTTGGATTTGTCACTCCTTCCACACGCCTCACAGTCCTTTACAGCGACTTCCACCAACCCATCCATCTTAGGGAACCAATAATGCTGTCTGATCTTACTCTTGGTCATGCTTCTCCCTGGATGACCTTCATGTGCTAATGCTATAATCCTGTCTTTCATGTTACCAGGAGGAATTACTTTGTTTCCTCTGCACACCTGACCATTCGTGTTGGATAGCTCATTTCTCACTGGCCAATAAGGTTTGAGGTTTTCTGAAAGCTCACTCTTATGCTCAGGCCACCCTTTCTCATTCAACCTCCTCAACTCCCTTAACACTTGGTCGTTTTGAGTTTCTTTCTCCCACTCCTCTTTACAAATGGCCAGTTGTTCTATTGCCAGAATTACCTCTTCTGGTGGGCTGCACAAGTTGTCCTCACCCTGTATTGGCAATCTTGACATGCAGTCTGCTATAGTGTTCTTCTCACCGGCCACATAACACATGGTGAAATTGTAACCCTGCAATGCCAAGACCCATTTAGAAATGTGTGGAGTGGCCCTCTCTAGGTTCTTTGTGGAGAATAATGGAATTAGTGGCTTATGGTCAGTCCTCAGGGTAAAGGGGATTCCCCACAGAAAGAATTTAAAATGATTGATTGGCCAATAGCATGCCAAGGCTTCTCTTTCAATGGTCGAGTAATTGGACTCTGGGTCCTTCAACGCCCTGGAACCTAAAGCAATTATCCTTTCACATCCACCAACCATTTGAGTGAGGGACGCCCCCAGGCCTTTACTGCTGGCGTCAGTTGTAAGTGTGTTTTTTTCATTGGGATCGAACATCCCTAGGGTGGGTGCTTTGGAAATGGCTGACTTTACATACTTGAATTCCTCTTGGCATTCAGAACTCCATACAAAGGTACTGCCTTTCTTCAAGAGTTCTCTCATTGAGCATGTGTGACTAGAAAAGTTTTCAATGAATTTGCTCATGTACTCCACCAAACCCAGGAAAGATCTCAGCTCATCTTTGTTAGATGGTGCAGGAGCTAACATCACTGCATCCACCAGGCTAGTTTTAGGTTTGATTCCCTCACCTGAAATGGTGTGCCCTAAGTAAGTCACCGACCTCACTCCTATCTTGCACTTGTCCTTTTGGGTGGTAAAACCTGCTTTACTCAACTTGCCCAACACTTCTTTCAAGTTCATGTTATGCTCACTTTCTGAGTCTCCATAATTAGTATATCGTCCTGGAAGCACAAGACTTTTCCAAGACCATCTAAGATGTGCTGCATAATGCGTTGGAATACGGCAGCCGCAGATGCCAATCCAAATGGCATGCGGTTGTACTGGTATGCCCCGAAAGGCGTAATAAAAGAGGTCAGGCTTTTAGACTCAGGATGAAGGGCGACCTGGTGGTAAGCCGCCGAGAGGTCTAAAACACTGAAGAATTTTGCACCATGTAACACGCTAAGCATCTCATTTATTCTAGGGAGAGGGTGCCTCTCCACCCAGACGTTGGAATTGAGGTCTCTGAGATCCACACACAACCGAATCCCTTTGCCCCCTCCTTTAGAAGCTACCACAATGGGGGCGAGCCACTCCGAGCTCTCAATTTTTTCAATCACCCCAATGGACTCCAACTTCTCCAGTTCACATTTCAAAGAATCTCTCACTACTAACGGTACCGATCTTGCCTTATGTACAGTGGGTTTGCAATGCTTCTTTAATTTAATCTTATGGAGAAAACCCTTCAGCAGGCCTAACTCATTAGAAAATACCTCTGGGAAGTTCTCACACACTTCTGTTCCTATGCTTGGTTGCTAGACCAAATACACTGGCTCGGAGGCATTGGGATCTAACTTGATGCCAAGGTCTCTTTGATGTTTCCACCCCAGTAAGCATGATCCCTTTTTTGTTAAATATACTTTGCCCACTGTGACTCTATCCTTGAATTTGATGTGCATAATGACCATTCCTACCAAGGGTATAGTGTCATGGTTGTATCCTCCTGGGTTGATGTCTGGAGGTAATATTTCATATTCTTTGTCAACAGATCTTGTCTTAAAAGTGGTTTCACTTATGAGTGTATAAGGTGAACAAGAATCAGCATATACATTATACGGTACATTGTCAAGCCAAATCTCACATTCAGGGTAATTACAATCAGAGCTCTCAAGAAGTTCGTTCACTTGGAATACAATGTCACCTCTAGGTTCTTCCTCATCAAAAATAACATGGGCCACATCTTTTTTCATCTCATGACATACCTTGGTAAAATGTCCCCGTTTGTTACACTTTCTACATATGACACTTCTTGCTGGACATTTTACATTATTAGCCAGATGGTTAGGATTCCCACAACGGAAACATTTTAACTTTTGGGTTTCAGCCTTCTGAACAGAATTCACCCATGATACACTTTTGCTTTTGTCATGCTTAGTAGATACCTTCAGTACATCTTCATCACGCACTTGTTTTACTTCAACAGCATCCTTCATCTCACTCATGCAGAAGGCTGTGTGCTCTATGCTTTTGGCTATATCCACAGCCTGTTTCAATTCTGGGGCATCTGCTAACAACTTTTCTTGTATTTTTTTGTCTGATGTACATCTAACTAATTGGTCTCTGATCAGAGAATCAGTAAGATTTCCAAAATCACAAGTGGAAGACAGGCCTCTAAGTACTGCTATATAATTTACCACTCTCTCATACTTTCCTTGCAACCTTGAGAAGAATTTGTGTCTCTCCAAGACCACATTAATTTTCTTCCCAAACTGAGCATCGAGTTTCCTCAAAGCAACTTGGTATACATCAGGCGGAGCTTCACCATCCACACTTCCACTACTGCTATCACTGGCTACGTCAGGTAAATTGTCATATATCTCTCTAGCATGCTTCCCTAGATTATGTAGCAATATGTGTTTTTTTCTCACAGATGAGAACCTATTACCACCAATAGCTATCAAATAGGACTCAAATATCCTTTCCCAATTCTTCCAGGGTGTGAGGGGTTCCCCATCCTCATTTAGGAAGGGTGGTGGTTGGGACATTGACATCGCAGTTGCCATTAAATAAGTTAACCTAGTTGTAAGCGCTGAAAATATGTATATGAAAAACGGAAATGAAGGTACAGTTTCCTAAGTTTTCACAAACTCAATTGCTTGCATAGGGTAACCATTAAATAAATCGCATAACTTGTGAGTGAACACGACAAATTACCCTCTGTTATATTTTTCCACACCTTCACCAAATTGCAAGAACACCAGTTGAAATATTTACTTTTGAATTGATTCATAAACTTGTCAACGCCCTCAGTTTCAATTGTCAAAGTCCAATACTCCTACTACAGTCCTAACAGGCTGTGCCTGTCAGCGTGATCTATCAGGTTTTGGACCTTGACAGGCTCCTTGAGTCTAGCTGTGCCTGTCAGCGTGATGCCAGCATGTACAATCATACAAGGCGTCCACTTCAAATGCGCTCACAAATCTCCAACGATCAGATGGTTCCGTGGTTATGCGCGCCTTAACATGCGTGCGCGAGAGGTTTTTTTTTTTAAGAGAAGCCTCTTGTGGCTAGAATGCACTCGACACGCTTCTTCGCCTCACAATGCGCAGCTGACGAAGCATCAAAGAACGCCTGCTGTCAACATTGACAGACGCCGTGATAATTCCAGTGTGCTCTCTCCTGACTGGGATGCACCCGCACACACTCCTTTGCCTGACAATGCGCAGCTGACGAAACGCCGAAGAGCGCCTTACTGCCCCTCGCTGACAGACTTCACACAAGTCCTAAGTTAAGCGTTTCCTTTCATAAAGTCTCTCCGCAACTCACTGGTTCTCTACATTAGGAAAACAGAACAGCCTCACCAATGCTTGGATGCTGCTTCTCCTCACATCACTAAAAGCCGTGAAATACATCAGACTCACGGTCTGCCAACTTCCAGCTGGTAATTCGCCCACAAAGCCGCTTCTCAATATGTCTCATAGGCTGACACTTCACGAAGCGAGAAGATTAGCGCTACACGGACACGTATAAATATACGCACCGCATTCATAAGCTAGTCTCTAACTGCATGCGCTGGCGAGTTCAATTCAACGTTGTCAATTTCATTATGACTCACGGACATTCTTCATGAACGGTGTCTCAGCTGTCGGCAGCTCTGTAGAAACGGGGGAAGACCAGGACCTGCCCCCCGCGCAGCCCCGTTGCCAATTTGTAGTAATAAATACTGCCACTCAGGAAATAGAAGGAAGCAGCTTTATTCATGTCTTGGTCTCTCGGCTGCTAGCCTCACACGCCGCGTTCTAACACGAACGCCTTGCCAACATTCCATGGGCTAGTTAACAGTACACAGGGGAAAGGGGTGCATGGGGCATACCACAACTCATGTAAATAAACTGAGGGATATTACAACAAAAGCTAGGTCACAGATCAAGAATTTACTTTTTTCTAGTAAACAGACTCCTCCAAGATAGTGTGAAAAAAATCGATCATATCCCAGCTCACCTATCAGACCACTCCGGAGTACAATTAATTCTCACATTACCAGAAAACAAAACCCCCCCTAGATGGACGGTAGAACGATCCATACTGAAAGATGCACAGAGTGTGAATCAACTTGAAATAGCCTCTAAGCAGTACTTTGAAGAGAACATAAGTGGGACGTCAAAACAAATCAGATGGGACGCGTACAAAGCCGTGATTAGAGGTAAACTACTCAGCTTAGGAGCACATAAAACCAAAATTAAAAAGCAGGAAATCCAAAAAATTGAAGAAGAGATCAATACAATAGAGAACAAACTGTTCTGTGGAAACTACCCAGAAACAAGGGAAGACTTAACAGAAAAGAACTGTAAACTTAAAGAGGTTCTGAATGATTACCTGGAGAATATATATTTCAAGAAAAATGGAAAAATAGCAAATTGTCAAACTACGAATATGGGGAGGGATGCGGGAAAATGCTCGCCTGGAAAATGAAAACTGAACAGTTAAGGAACAATATCCCATGCATCCAGATTCAAAAGCAAACCTCGCAAAGTTCGAATGATGATGTAATAAGACAAGAGTTTACGAAGTTTTTCTCCAACTAATACAAAGAAAGCTCAAACCCAACAAAAGAAGAAATTACCTGGACACCATACCACTCCCAACCTTAACAGAAGATGAAAAAGTAGAATTAAACAGGAAAATTGAACCTGAAGAAGTTAGAGCGGCAATAAAAGACCTAAAAAAAGGAAAAGCAGCGGGCCTTGATGCGCTACCAAACAAATTCTACATAACATTAAAAGAGTCCCTAATCAACCAACTAACAGAAATCATGAATAACACATATTTGGACCATGAAAAAATACCCGAATCATGGAATGATGCCACGATCAGTATTATTTTAAAACCAGGTAAAAATCCCAAAATTTGTGAGTCTTACAGACCTATATCACTACTCAATTGTGATTATAAGTTATTTATGCAAGTCATCGCCAAAAGACTAGCTAAGATCATGCCAACTTTGATTAACCTGGACCAAAAAGGTTTTGTTAAAGGACGACAAATTCATGAAATCACCCATGAACTATTTGCAGCTGTCGATATTGCTATCTGTGAAAAACTACCCTTAACCATTATTACCTACGACGCGGCTAAAGCTTTTGATCGAGTTAACTGGTCTTTTTTAAATGAAATCATTGAAAAAAACAATCTGGGAGACTGCTTTGGTCATATGGTAAGGGAGGTCTATAAAAACCCAAGAGCAAAAATAATAGTAAACGGAAATCTAACTAACAACATCGATATTCAAAGAGGCACGAGGCAAGGCTGCCCCTTATCACCCTTACTCTTTAATCTCTACATTGAACCACTAGCTTGCCCGATCAGAAACCATCCTACAATAACACCTTTCAAATATTATACCTGGTCAAAAAAAGTGGCACTCTACGCAGATGATTTAATGATATTCACAAATAACTATGAAGAAGCTAGTCAAGCAATAGAGGACACAATGATAAAATTCGGCAAAGTTTCAGGATACCTAACCAACAAAGAAAAAACAGAAGCAATGAGTTGGAATACTAACCCCAACACGCCCTTTTCCAGAGATAAAATAAAATATTTGGGAATCACAATAGTAAAAGAACTTGGAAATATCCCACAACTTAATCTAAACATAGTAATGAAAGAAATGAGAAGACTTCTCAAGATTTGGTCAGGACTCCCCCTGAGTTTTCTAGAAAGATCTAACGCTGTAAAAATGACCATTATTCCTAAATTTACTTACCTTTTCAACACTATCCCACTAGAATTTAAAAAAGAAATCCTAAAGAAGATACAAGGAGACATAGCTAGTTTCATATGGGCATCGAAAAGTACAAGGATTGCTTGGAATAAACTTAGGAGAAGGAAAGAACAAGGCGGAATAGCAAGTCCGGATATATATGAATATTATAGATCTTTTCAATTTAAAAACTTTAGACCTCTCCTAAGAAAACATCAAACATATCCAAACTTCCTACAAACTATGACTGAAAAGAGAGACCATTTCCTATTTAAATTTGGCCATCCCAAATACTTTAAAAAAAAACTAAAGATTCTATTTAACGCAGCAAAACTTTGGAGCCAAATAAGAACAACAGTAAAAATCCCGTATTACAGTAACACAGCTCCAGTATGGAACTCGCCCGGGACACCGGACTGCTTAAAAGACTCTTTAGCGATCCCACTCAAAAATGCAGGAATTGAAAGATGGGGTCAGTTACTGACAGAAAACACTAACAACGTGTGATCACCTATTTTCGATTACTGAAGGCAAACTATCAAAATTTAAATTCTATCAACTAAGCAGTTGGTCTAACAGTTTACCAAACAATCAGAGTAACTATGATAATCTTGAAAGCGAAATGACCAAAATAACACCAATAAAGAAAGAAATAGCGAAATGGTACTGGGCTCTTATCGAAGCAGGTGAGGAAGATGTTTTAACCCTGGAAAACATATGGAGAAAAGACTTGCCAGAACAAGACTTGGATTTAAAACTACTCTGGAAGAAATCTATGGAAAAATCCTGGTCCTCTGTAAAACCTGCCTCATTAAAAAGGAATCACTATTTCTCATTACATAGAGCGTACTGGACCCCAAAAAGATTGTCTAAATTTAAAGGTACGAACATAAAATCATGTCCAAAATGCGGAGAGGCAAAAGCAGACGACGTCCATATGTTTCAGAAATGCCCCGCACTTGACACCTACTGGAATGAGATCGGTAAGACACTAACTACAGTATTAGGAGTCAACATAATTGTAAGTACCCCTCTCATTATCTTTGGAATACATAATATTAGTGCTATCAGTAAAGATAAACTAAGTACAAGACAAGAAAGCTTGATGTTCATGCTAATCCTGCTGGCGCGTAGAGAGATTTGTATAAATTGGATAAAACCGGGACCGCCTACACATGATACCTGGCTAAACTCCTTAATAAAAACCAATAAACTGGATAGAAAAGGAAAAAAAACCAAGAGCATAACATTTTGGGAAATTTGGGAACAACATTTTTAGACATGCCATTAACTCCTTTATAACACCAATTAATAAAATCCAATGATTAAAGCAGAGACAATAATTCCAAGCAGGACAGACTACTGCTGAGTAGCCAAATAGGCTAGCTCCCTCCCCAAACCATGGAATTATTGGTAACGATATAAGGTTACAGGAGCAAAATGAATGGTCACAACATACAAGGGTATACTCCCCAAGGAGAACTCGATAATGGGGCAGTGAAGGACTAGGAACCAAGAACCATTTGACTCCTTAAACCTCCTTATCCATACTACCGCACGATGAGGATAAAAAAAAAAAATCAAATAGGCAGCTCCTCCCAAACAGTCAAAATGTACCATGTCATGCAGTCTGTATGTAAACATGTACACTGTGTCAACATACACGTGAACACAATGTTAAACTGCATCTTCCCTTCACATTGCAGAGGGAAATTCAACACCTCCTGCAGAACAGACTGATCCTCTCTTCACTGATGACGAAGAAGACCTCCACACCTTTGACACTGACGCCCTCTAAGAGTTCATTGACAGCTATGTCAACCCACCTCCAGGAGCCGCCCGGCCCAGCTGCATCGAGGAGACCCCACCCCCTAACACAGACCACACAGCAGGCAGCACCCACCACGGCTGCCTCCCAGGACCCCCACAAACAACACATGGCCTTCCAATGCTGTGTGTTGGAGTGCCAGGAGAAGATGGCTGAACAGGTACTGGTGGGGTTTGACCTTATGGCAGCCAAACTAGATCCCATACGTGGGTGTCTAAGTCTCATCAAGGACCACTCACAATTCCTAACGGACACCCACAGTCTTCTCCATGCTCTCCAATGATCCATGGCTGACATTGCTGAAGTCCTGACTCGGAGACAACAACTGTCTAGTCATAGTGGCTCCAGCGTTGTCAGCCGGGAGTTGGGACTCATGCAGAGGATCATGGAGAACATGGAGCGGACTCAGGCAGAAAGTGCGGCTGCCAAGGCTGCACACCAGTGAGAGGTAGCTGGGTTTTTCCATACCCTGCAGACCCACCTCCTGGCATTGCTGCCACAAGGCCTGGTGCGGATGAATGCTGCTGCTACCACTCCATCCACATCTCCGTCCCCTGAAGAGTCAGTGCCACAGAGTCCAGCAGACATTCCACATCCGGCTCCTGGTGTGTCACTGCCACACAGTGCTAGAGACAGAACACCACCACCCACATGTGAGGCACATGAAACAGCAGCGGATGAAGATGTGGATGAATCTGTCTACTGGTAAGAAGGAAGCAGTAGCACTTATCTCCGCCATATTGGCTGATTTTGATGGTTCTGCCCTCTGCATCATCACCTTGCACTGTCCCCTGATACACTCTGAAACTCTCACCTTGGACCTTGACATGGATTGCCATATTCTGTTTGGTTACTAATGACACAGCAATCACACTGCAGACTGAACTCTTCCTCTCCCGATAAACTTGTCATTCCCTAAAGGACTCTGGCTCGCCCCCCACGGGCCAAGAATGTAAAGTGGGGTTTGCATGGCCCTGTACTGCTCCAGCTACAACACTCCACTGAATGTGCATTAAACATTCATATTCACACAGATGTGTCTTGTCTATGATCATTCAAGTGTGGAAGTATGGATGAATGTAGGATCAGTGATTCACCCTTACGTCCACGTTGCTCATGTTGTGGGACTTGATTCACAGGGTGCAGCATTACTGATTGCGGTACGGGTGGCGCCGACACTACAACAGAGACACACGCATTAGTTACTTCCTTGTCCAGACCAGGATGGAACCACCCCCAGATCACTGTGGTCATTGTTCACACCCCTATGCTGGACTGGCACATTCCAGGCCAGCCCACTCCGCTTACGCTTACAGCGGGGACGACAACACTACATGTCCCAAGTCTTCCCTGTAGTGATATGCTGATCACAGGTCTAGTTGTCAGCATGCCACAGCCACTCCCTGTGGGTTGGTTTACACCCACACCACAACCATCCAGCAGGGGTGACACAGGACATGTGACCCTGCCAATAAAAAGGGCCGGGCGCACATGCTCAAGGGCATTTCTCTATCTGGGTGTATCCAACTGGTTATTTATGCATGAGGGCCTAGGGCCCTACCACATCACATTCCCTACTACCGGAGGTGACATGATGGCATCCGCACCAGGATACTCAATCATAAAGGGGCCATGACTTGCATTTCGCAGAGTTGGTGGCACCGGATACACTGCGGCCGGCGCGGACCTACCGCCACGGGACGGTGACTTTCAGTGCACTGAGATAGGGGCACCTTAAGTGCTAGGTGGGTGTGCAGCCTGTGAGAATGCGCCGTCCTGGTGGTCTGGTCTGGTAAGGATTTGTGTGAGTCCTGCTGGACCGCAGTGTAGGCCCGATCCAGTGGACAGCGCAGGCCTACTGCCACGTGGCGTTGCCTCACGGTTCACAGAGTTAGTGGCACCTAAAGAGCTGAGCGTGTGTACAGCCTGCGATGATGCCGTGTGCACTGATATGATCTCTGCCAGTGCAAAATCAAGACCCAGAATCACATGTTTGACCTGGTGGCCTGCAGTGCGGGGTTACATGATGTGGAGGCTGCCAAGGTCGTGGGTCCCGGGCGTGGAGCTTCAACCGGCACGTGGTGGACCCTCTTGGAAACAGGCCGGTGGCGGAAAGTGAGCAGTGAGGTCTGGGTGCGCAGGGGCAGGCAATCACCGCTGAGTGGCGGGAGGGGCTGGGGTGCAGCAGCCAGTGTGCGCAGGGGCGGGCAAGCGATGATGGCGTGTACAGTGATATGCACTCTGCCATTCATGAATCTGGACTCTGTTTCAGATAAGGGACCTGGTGGACTGCAGTGTATACCGGCACGTGGTTGGAGACACAATGGTGACAGCAGGTGAGCAGTGAGGCCTCGGTCCGCAGTGTCGGCACTCTCTCTCCCTGTCCCTCTCTTCATTTCACTGTCTCTCTCTCCCTCTCTTTCTCTATCTTTCTCTTTCTCTCTGCCTCTCTTCTTTTCTCTCTCTCTCTCTCCCTCCCGTTCTTTCTCTCTCTGTTTCTCTCTCTCTCTGTCCTTTGATGGGTTCATGACACACCATCTTCTCTTGATATTTTGTCTTGCAGGCTGTGACTTACAGATTGTCCAGAGAAGACCCGCCATGACTCTTCCAAATAGTGGTTTTGAGTTTAATTTGAATAAAATGATTTGTTTTGAAATTCAAAGATGAATAAATTAAGCTTGGGTGCAAAATCTGTTCCGCTCGCGGATTTTGCGGATTTTCTGCAATTTCACGAATCTCGCAAAATTGACGAAAAATTCACGAATCCGCGAGCGGGCGGGTTTTGGGCAGTTGAGCAAAACCGGTGGCGTCTTCTTGGATAAATATGAAGGGCAGGTTTCATTCTGGCACGATGCTCCACTCACAAAACTTAAACCTCAACAGGAAGCACTTCCAGATATAAATAAAGCAGGTGCCCGAGTTGAAGCTCAAATTCAGTAACGCATTCATCAGCCCAAAAACATTCGTTAGCTTTGTCGAGGCAGGGCAGGTGTGCTTTCTCCCCATATCTAGTGTCGAAAAGTAGCTGTGATGCTGGATAGAGGCCTCTGCATCCTTCACTTTCACAAGCGCAATCCCTGTGCAGTTCCTGTGACCAGGAGCTTCTTTCTACTCGTCTGCTGCTCTGATCGGTCTCTGACCTTTTATACACACAAGAGGCATATGAACTCGCATAGAAAGCCTGCCTGTTTGGCCCCACCCAAACACTCGCGGTGTGCACCGTCTTCCCGCCATTTACCCACTATGATGGACAGCTCACTCAAGGGACCCCTGCGCCCTTTGGCGCGTTGCCATAATAACACACACATGGTCACTGGAGACAACTCTTCTGGCACTTTACGCAGCTGTAGTGTAGGAAAAGCACTATACATTAACCCAACAAGGTAGCACTTACTGATTAGCCAGTAGAAAGTACTCCAGGTGAGTAGAGGTATCGCACAAAACCGTGACGTCTTCTTGGATAAATATGAAGGGCAGCGTTCATTCTGGCACGATGCTCCTGTCACAAAAATTAAACCTCAACAGGAAGCACTTACAGATAGGTGCCGAGTTGTAGCTCAAATTCAGTAACGCATTCGTCAGCCCAAAAACAATCGTGATCTTTGTCGAGACAGGGCAGGTGTGCTTTCTCCCCATATCTACCGTCGAAAATTAGCTGTGATGCTGGATATAGGCCTCTGCATCCTTCACTTTCAGGAGCGCAATCCCTGTGCAGTTCCTGTGACCAGGAGCTTCTTTCTCCTCGTCTGCTACTCTGATTGGTCTCTGACCTTTTATACACACAAGAGACATGTGAACTCACATAGAAGCCCGTCCCTTTGACCCCGCCCACACACTAGCTGTGTGCACCGCCTTCCCGCCATTTACCCACTATGATGGACAGCTCACTCCAGGCACCCATGCGCCCTTCGGCACGATGGCATAGTAGCACACACATGGTCACTGGAGAAAACTCTTCTGGCACTTTCAGCATCTGTAGTGTAGGAAAAGCACTATACATTTACCCAATGAGGTAGCACTTACTGATTAGCCAGTAGAAGTACAGAAAGTACTTCTACTGGCTAATCAGTAAGTGCTAGTATTTCCTCCGGTTATTGAGGCCAGTATTTCCTCCGGTTATTGAAATGGGGTGTGTTGTGGGTCCTTCTAGGGAGATTGAGTATGAGTCTTGCTGCTGAGTTATGTATTGTTTGGAGTCTATTCAAAAGACGTGCAGTGATTCCTATGTAGAGCGTGTTTCCATAGTCTAGTCTGCTGGTGATGAGGGCCTGTGTGACGGTCCTTCTCGTGTTTACTGAGCGCCACCTGAAAATCTTGGGGAGCATGCAAAGGGTGTGGAAAAAGGCGGATGAAACTGCGCTGAGTTGTTTCTTCATGAATGCAAACACAACAGTGATGGACAGAATGTGGATCAATGTCACACATTCACCCCAGTCCAAAGATCTGGGCCCAAATCCATCGTTTTTCCACTCCACACCACCCTGGGTTAGACAATGGCGATATGCAAATCAGCACTGACCCTGTGCCCCATGGGAACAGTCCAGTCCGAACTACAAAAGCCATGTCCTTCCCAGAACGGAAACAAGCATCCGAGGACCGGCCCGGTTTCGAGGTAACACCTCTCATCAGCCCAGCTAGCTTGATTCCAGTGGTGTGGAGTGCCTGGGACTCACGTCTGAGCATCCCCAGTACACTTAGAGCGGTAATTGCAAACACAACAGTGATGGACAGAATGTGGATCAATGTCACACATTCACCCCAGTCCAAAGATCTGGGCCCAAATCCATCGTTTTTCCACTCCACACCACCCTGGGTTAGACAATGGCGATATGCAAATCAGCGCTGACCCTGTGCCCCATGGGAACAGTCCAGTCCGAACTACAAAAGCCATGTCCTTCCCAGAACGGAAACAAGCATCCGAGGACCGGCCCGGTTTCGAGGTAACACCTCTCATCAGCCCGGCTAGCTTGATTCCAGTGGTGTGGAGTGCCTGGGACTCACGTCTGAGCATCCCCAGTACACTTAGAGCGGTAATTGCAAACACAACAGTGATGGACAGAATGTGGATCAATGTCACACATTCACCCCAGTCCAAAGATCTGGGCCCAAATCCATCGTTTTTCCACTCCACACCACCCTGGGTTAGACAATGGCGATATGCAAATCAGCGCTGACCCTGTGCCCCATGGGAACAGTCCAGTCCGAACTACAAAAGCCATGTCCTTCCCAGAACGGAAACAAGCATCCGAGGACCGGAGTGGAAAAACGATGGATTTGGGCCCAGATCTTTGGACTGGGGTGAATGTGTGACATTGATCCACATTCTGTCCATCATTGTTGTGTTTGCAGGTACCGCTCTAAGTGTACTGGGGATGCTCAGACGTGAGTCCCAGGCACTCCACACCACTGGAATCAAGCTAGCCGGGTTGATGAGAGGTGTTACCTCGAAACCGGGCCGGTCCTCGGATGCTTGTTTCCGTTCTGGGAAGGACATGGCTTTTGTAGTTCGGACTGGACTGTTCCCATGGGGCACAGGGTCAGCGCTGATTTGCATATCGCCATTGTCTAACCCAGGGTGGTGTGGAGTGGAAAAACGATGGATTTGGGCCCAGATCTTTGGACTGGGGTGAATGTGTGACATTGATCCACATTCTGTCCATCATTGTTGTGTTTGCAGGTACCGCTCTAAGTGTACTGGGGATGCTCAGACGTGAGTCCCAGGCACTCCACACCACTGGAATCAAGCTAGCCGGGCTGATGAGAGGTGTTACCTCGAAACCGGGCCGGTCCTCGGATGCTTGTTTCCGTTCTGGGAAGGACATGGCTTTTGTAGTTCGGACTGGACTGTTCCCATGGGGCACAGGGTCAGCGCTGATTTGCATATCGCCATTGTCTAACCCAGGGTGGTGTGGAGTGGAAAAACGATGGATTTGGGCCCAGATCTTTGGACTGGGGTGAATGTGTGACATTGATCCACATTCTGTCCATCATTGTTGTGTTTGCAGGTACCGCTCTAAGTGTACTGGGGATGCTCAGACGTGAGTCCCAGGCACTCCACACCACTGGAATCAAGCTAGCCGGGCTGATGAGAGGTGTTACCTCGAAACCGGGCCGGTCCTCGGATGCTTGTTTCCGTTCTGGGAAGGACATGGCTTTTGTAGTTCGGACTGGACTGTTCCCATGGGGCACAGGGTCAGCGCTGATTTGCATATCGCCATTGTCTAACCCAGGGTGGTGTGGAGTGGAAAAACGATGGATTTGGGCCCAGATCTTTGGACTGGGGTGAATGTGTGACATTGATCCACATTCTGTCCATCATTGTTGTGTTTGCAGGTACCGCTCTAAGTGTACTGGGGATGCTCAGACGTGAGTCCCAGGCACTCCACACCACTGGAATCAAGCTAGCCGGGTTGATGAGAGGTGTTACCTCGAAACCGGGCCGGTCCTCGGATGCTTGTTTCCGTTCTGGGAAGGACATGGCTTTTGTAGTTCGGACTGGACTGTTCCCATGGGGCACAGGGTCAGCGCTGATTTGCATATCGCCATTGTCTAACCCAGGGTGGTGTGGAGTGGAAAAACGATGGATTTGGGCCCAGATCTTTGGACTGGGGTGAATGTGTGACATTGATCCACATTCTGTCCATCATTGTTGTGTTTGCAGGTACCGCTCTAAGTGTACTGGGGATGCTCAGACGTGAGTCCCAGGCACTCCACACCACTGGAATCAAGCTAGCCGGGCTGATGAGAGGTGTTACCTCGAAACCGGGCCGGTCCTCGGATGCTTGTTTCCGTTCTGGGAAGGACATGGCTTTTGTAGTTCGGACTGGACTGTTCCCATGGGGCACAGGGTCAGCGCTGATTTGCATATCGCCATTGTCTAACCCAGGGTGGTGTGGAGTGGAAAAACGATGGATTTGGGCCCAGATCTTTGGACTGGGGTGAATGTGTGACATTGATCCACATTCTGTCCATCATTGTTGTGTTTGCAGGTACCGCTCTAAGTGTACTGGGGATGCTCAGACGTGAGTCCCAGGCACTCCACACCACTGGAATCAAGCTAGCCGGGCTGATGAGAGGTGTTACCTCGAAACCGGGCCGGTCCTCGGATGCTTGTTTCCGTTCTGGGAAGGACATGGCTTTTGTAGTTCGGACTGGACTGTTCCCATGGGGCACAGGGTCAGTGCTGATTTGCATATCGCCATTGTCTAACCCAGGGTGGTGTGGAGTGGAAAAACGATGGATTTGGGCCCAGATCTTTGGACTGGGGTGAATGTGTGACATTGATCCACATTCTGTCCATCATTGTTGTGTTTGCAGTTTCTTCATGAATAGCTTGTTGTCCAGAATGACGCCATGGTTGCGGATGTGGTCTGTCAGGTTGGGGGTTGTGCCAAGCTCCGCGGGCCAGCATGAGTTGTCCCAAGGCGAGGTGTTGTTCCCAAAGATGAGGACTTCTGTCTTGTTTGAGATGAGATTGAGACAGTTATTCTTCATCCAGTCTGCAACTTTCATCATGCATCTGTGGAAGTTGGTTTTGATGTTCTTCGGATAGTGAGAGGATGAGCTGGGTGTCATCACCGTAGGAGATGATGTTGAGTCTCTGTGATCTACGGGTGTCAGCCATTGGGGTCATTTAGGTGTTGAAGGAGGCAAGGCTGATGGATGGGCCTTGGGGACTCAGTAGATGAACTTTTTGGGTTCTGAGGTGAATGGTTGGAGATGGATCAGTTGAGGTCTGCTGGTGAGGTACCAGGTGATCCATTTGAGGGCATTTCCTTGAATCCAACTGTGGTTGAGTCAGTTGATCAGGACATGGTGGGAGACGGTGTCAAACGTGGTAGGTAGGTCCTGAAGGATGAGGGCTGCTCCTTCCGTGCAGTCCAGGAAGGCTCTGATGTCAACAGTGACTGCACTTAGGGCTGTCTTGGTGCTGCGGTCAGCTCGGAAGCTAGATTTGGAAAGGTCCAGGAGGGTGTGGTCTTCTAGGTTTTGGGTGAGACTTTCTGGAGGACTTTGGCTGGGTATGGGAGCAGTGGATATGGGCTCATAGTTCTTCAAATCTGCAGGGTCAGCAGATTTCTTTTTAGGAGGGACCTCACTTTGGAGTGTTTCTAGTCTTTAGGGAAGGAGGCAGTGGTGATGGAGGTGTTCATCACCTATCGTCTTGTTTTTGAGGTTGAAGACGTAGTGGGACTATGGGTCTTTGATTGCCTCAGAGTGCACAGAGTTTATGATGGAGATGGTGTCTTGTATGATGAGGAGTTCCCAGTGGAAGAGGAGGTGGTGATGGATGTGAGCTGGTTGATGCTGTCTGCGGCAGAGGGTTGGTGTTCAAAGGTTTCATAGATGGCCGAGATCTTGACTTGGGAGGGCTCCACAACGTTGTCTCACAGTTCTTGGGAGGGATTAACTTCATATGTGATGGCTGTGGGATTAGTAAACTCCATTATGACGAAGAGTTCTTTGTTGTGGTTTACACTGGCTTTGATGTGGTTTGCTTAGGTGTACATCTTGGTTTCTTTCATGAGACTGTGGTACTGGTTGAGGGTGGTTCTGTAGGCAGTGCGGTCTTCTGTCGTTTTGCCACTACCTTTCAAGTTGACAGCAGTTCTATTTGGAGGAGAGTAGTTCCATGGTGAACCAACTTGCTCTTTTGCTATGTCCTTTAGCCTTGGTTTTCTTGGTGGGATCGATAGCGTCTGCGCATTTTGTCATTTACTATGCAAAGTTCTTTCTTTGCTGTTTCTTTGGGATCATGTGTGAAGTCTGGGAGGTGGGAGCGGAGTGTGTCATTCCACTGGTCTTCTGATCTCTTTTACAGTGTCTACGTGTGTATCAGATGGGCCTAGCAATGGGGTAGTTGGGTCCTGTGATGGTGAAGTGAATGCCGTGGTGGTCGGACCAGGTGAGTGATGTGGTGTGGGTGTATCTGACTCTGTCAGTGGAGGTGAAGAGGAGGTCAAGCGTGTGTCCTGTAATGTGGGTGGGGTCAGTGATAATCTGCTTGAGCCCATTGTTGCACATATTTGCCAGAAGGTCGGCAGAGCTGGTGTTGTAGGGATTGTTTACCACAAGGATCTTCACTCAGCCCCACCCTCTTTTTCGTCTACATGAGTCCCCTCGCATCCATCGCACGCCAACACAATCTCAACATCATCTCCTATGCAGACGACACCCAGCTGATCCTCTCCCTCACCAACGACCTAACCACCGCCAAAACCAACCTACACGAAGGGATGAAAGACGTAGCCGAGTGGATGAAGAACAGCCGCCTAAAACTGAACTCAGACAAGACGGAAGTGCTTATCCTAGGATCATGCCCCTCTGACTGGGACGACTCCTGGTGGCCCTCGGCCCTAGGCAGCGCACCCAAACCAACGGACCATGCTCACAACTTGCGATTCATCCTAGACTCCTCCCTCTCGATGACCAGACAAGTCAACGCCGTCTCATCATCATGTTTCAACATCCTACGCATGCTCCGAAAGATCTTCCGTTGGATCCCCACCGAAACAAGGAGGACGGTCACCCAAGCACTTGTCACAAGCCGTCTGGACTACGGAAACACCCTCTAAGCCGGAACCACAGCCAAATTACAGAATAGACTTCAACGCATTCAGAACGCTTCCGCCAGACTCCTCCTAGACATACCTCGCCACAACCACATATCTGGTCACCTGAGAGAACTGCACTGGCTCCCTGTCAACAAGAGAATCACGTTCCGACTCCTCACCCACGCACACAAGGCCCTTCACGACCTAGGACCCAGATACCTCAACACTCGTCTGACCTTTTACACCCCCACCCGCCAACTACGATCGTCCAACCAAGCCCTCGCCACGATTCCACGCATCCGAAGAGCGACCATGGGAGGAAGATCCTTCTCCTACTTGGCGGCCAAGACCTGGAACTCCCTCCCCACCCACCTCCGTCTTACACAGAACCACCTCTCCTTCGGAAAGCAACTCAAGACCTGGCTGTTCGATCTGTAGCGAACCCCTCTTCCCTTAAGCACCTTGAGACCCTCTGGGTGAATAGCGCGCTATACAAATTCATGACTTGACTTGACTTGATTGTTAAGGTGTAAGTTAAGGTCCCCTAGGAAGATATAGAGTTAGGAGTTGATTGCGAGTGGGGCAATGATTTCCAGGATGGTGTTGCAGAAGCTGGGGTTGGGTCCAGCTTGTCTGTAGGCAAGGGAACCTCTGATGGTACTTTTACTGTTTGTGCAGAGTTGGAAGTTGAGGTGTTCCATTACCAGCGGTGAGTCATCAGTGGATGTTGTACAGCAGATTATGTCCCTGTAGATGATTTCAATTCCACCATTATGCTTGTTAGTACAGTCTCTGTGTGTTATCTTGTAGCCTTCGGGGATGGCAATGGCGATGTCTGTAGCAGACATGGTTTGGAGCCAGGTTTCTGTGAAGAAGATGACATCTGGGGTCAGGGAAGCGATCATGTCACAAATCTCTGTGGCGTGTTTCCAGAGAGAGCGTGCGTTGAGTAGGATGTACTTGAGTGCCGTCATGGGTGTCTCGGTTGGTGTTGTTGGAGATGTTAGTTGTTTTCTGTGCTGAAGATAAGGAGGCAGTTTCAGCAGGAGAATGGTCCCTTGGTGGTTCATAGGGAGGTGCAATAGCAGAGAATGTTGGTGCATCCGGGGACCAAGGAACAGAGGTCAGCGGTGGTGTATCTTTGTGTTGTCGAAGAGAAAGGGGTCCTGGCGTTGAGTGTAGTCCAGGCGTGGATGGGCATAGAACGGCTTGCCTTTGGTGTACCTTTGGCATGCAAGTGGTGCCCCCGCTACGTGCGACCATGCACCGGTCTCCATGAGTAGTCGTGGGTGTTGGGAGGGTCCGGCAGGGAGGCATAAGGGCAGGAGGTGGTGGAAATGGCAGGAAAAACAGCATTCAGTGGTCCAAAAATTACAATCAGGCGAAATGTAAATAGAATTAGGGCAAAACTACGAATAGTATAATTACGGAAAAGCAACCCACAAGCGATAAATTACAATTCAGAAGTAAATAATAAGTGCAGTCAAGGTCCCCCCAGTGGGATCGAACTAGGAGCTTCATCACTGTTTCAAAGGAGCCAACGCAGGTGTGAATGGCAGAGGGAGAGCAGCACTTGGGAACATGGGGTTCAAGGGCTGCAAGCATCAAATTACATTTCGTGAGGTGTACTATTTCTGTTCACTTTTGTCAGTGGTATCTGCTGTTTTGTCGAAGTTGTAAAACTACATTTCTTTTTTATGCCACAAAGACAACATTGACCACTGCAAAAAGTCAATTAACATGTACATCGTTTAATTGTGCAATACAGTTATAAACATAGGGGGTGTGGCTTGCGCGCCGAGGGGAAATGGCGCACACTACGTGAGCTCCATAGAGCTACGGGTTTTCTACCTTGTAATGGACCTCAGTCAGCACTTCCAAGACCCTGCTTTCCTGCTGTTTTGACGGCGGAAGATGGTCCGAGTATGGAGGTGGCTTTCTCTGCAAGTTTCCTGCCGTTTTTCCTGGGTTGGTGATTCTCGGTGATTTTCTCCAGTTCCTGGACGCGGCCGGCCGCCATTTTGAGCTGCCGAGCCCGCGTCCTCATTCTTCGCACCGAACCACCTTCTGCTCCGATGATGCCTCTCCAGCCTGCTCCTATATCGCGTGGCCTCCCTAATTCATATAACATTTCAGGTATGGCGTAAACCGCGATATTTTCTGTAATTTTTCCAATATGCTTTTTGTCAGCTGCCTCTCCTTTGTGTTCCTGCGTGACGCACAGCCGCCATTTTAGGATTTGGCATGACAGACCGTTCTTATTCTGTCGCTATTGCTGACCTGTTCTTCATTAATGCTGGAGCCCCACTTTTGAGTAAATGACTTTTCTCGTCTTTGCAGCCTCCTCTTCTGTGAACTTTATTCTACTGATTTCTTTCAGTGCTTATTGGTGACTCTCTACCGTTTTTCTGGACGCGGGCGGCCGCCATTTTGTGCCGCTGAGCCCGCGTCCTTATTAATTTTACCCACATAACCACTTGCCGCTGTTGTGCTCCCTCTTCAGCCTGCACCTTCATTGAACTGTCGCCTTATTTTCACCGTTCCCCGTGCTATGGCAGCGGCCCCTATATGAACTGTACGGTCCTCACTTCATTCATGTGACTGTTTGTGTTTTTGCTGCATTGGTGACCGCATATATCCACTTCTCTCTGCATTATTATGCCCTGCACATCATTTTTTAGTGCGTTGTCAGCTCTCTTCCACGCAGTTCTTCTCCTTCCTGACCATCAAACCAGTACCTTTTTTGTATTTTTTCCGTCCGTTTTCAACATGGCTCATGACTCCAAAGCTTCTGTGTCTGGAGCAAAATCCAAGAGACCTAAAAATGACCCACCATCGCCTATTCTCTCATCTTCCAACCCTGTTTTGGACTCCATCCAGGAAGAAGTGCGTGGCTTACAACCTTTCATGTCGGCTACCAACGAAAAGCTGACTCAAATTGAAGAAAGATGGGGTGTTATGGAAGGTAAAGTGTTACACTTAGAGCAACGTGTCAGTGATATTCAAGATGTTTCCTCCAAGATTCCCTTATTGGAACAAGAGATCCATAAGTTGAAACTCCAGGCTGAGAACCTTGAAAATCGTAATCGAAGAAATAACCTACGCCTTTACGGCCTTCCGGAGAATATTGACGGGCCTGACATGTTAAAGTTTCTTCAGAAGTTTCTTCCTGAGCTCTTGGACCTTCAATCTGCGTCTCATCTAAGCATGGGCGTAAAATCCGTTCCGCTCGCGGATTTCGCGGATTTTCGGTAAATTCGCAATCCGCGAACTCGCGCGAACTTGCCGAAAATTCGTAAAATCCGTGCGAAGCAGATTTTTTGCTTGGTCGCACTTGCCAACTAGAATACTATACAATTTCGCTGGAGTAAATACTTGCGAACATGTAGATGCAGCGGGCAGCGACAATCTCGCAATTGCGAGATTGCAAAATTTGCAATATCGCACAAGAAATCCACCAGCAGGCAGCATAAACCTTGAAAATTATGATTTTTATCAGAATAACTCCTCAGGTTGACATTTGCCTGCACTTTTTCTTTGCAAGGAGTCCATTTTGGGGGGTGGGGGTGGGAGGAAGGAAGTGCCCCACAGTCTCCAACTTCCTGTTCCTGTCCACCAGGCTCCTCCCAGTGCTTTCTTCATGTGCTGGTCACTTTGATTTGGATCTTGACCAGGAAGGATTACTTTTGTGGATGCTGCTGGATATTTGGATTTTTGCAAAACTGAAAGCACTCAGCAGGTGCAAAAGTTCAATCTTATCATTAGTAACCATTCCCTGTAGTGCTTCCTGAGGGGCCCCTTCAGAGTCCATTTGCCTACTTGCAACTATTCTATGACCCTGCTCTGACCCTCACAGCAGGCTCAGAGAATAGCTACAAGTATACAACAAAGGTCCTGTTAAAAAAATTACACTGCAACAGAAAGCAATTACAGACAAAACTGAAAGCACTCAGCAGGTGCAAAAGTTCAATCTTATCATTAGTAACCATTCCCTGTAGTGCTTCCTGAGGGGCCCCTTCAGAGTTCAGCAAATTACAGATAAGGAAGCAGGTGCCAGCCAGACTAGAAGTTTAAATTCAGTGACACATTAATCAACCCCAAATTAATTCATGTCAGTTGAAGCAGGGCAGGTGTGCTTGCTTTTTTTCACCCCCATAATCTACAGTGATAAACCAACCAGAGGGTGGCAGTGATGTACCAGAGGGTGGCATGGGTGTACCAGAGGGTGGCAGAGGTGAAACAGAGGGTGCTGTGTACCTGTGATGATGAACCAGATGTAGAAACAACATAGTCGCGGCCGTTGCGAGCCGACAAGTAAGTTCGCATTTGCGAACTGGTACAGAACCCTCGCGAACTGGCAGAAATCCTTGCAAACACAAAAAAAAAAAATTTGCGAGAGTTCGCGGATTTTGCGGATTGCGAATCCGTAAATACGCAAGTTCACGGATTGCCAATTCGTAAAATCCGCCCATGCTTAGTCTCATCCACTCAACATTCAAAGAGCTCATCGATTAGGGCATCTAAATCCCAATGCCTCTAAACCCCGGGGCATCATTATGCTCTTTCTTGAATTCACTGAACTAATGTCTGTACTGAAGGCTGTTAAGCTTAAACAATGTCTCATTTGGTCTGGTCATAACAATTTTATCTCTCAGGACCTTTCTAATGCAACGAATGCCCATCGTAAGGAATTTTTGAATCTTCGCCCACAGATGAGACAGTAGAATATCCAATATGGGATCCTTCATCCGTGTTTCTGCAAAATTACACATGATGGTCGTACTCGTTCTTTTGATGATCCACAAAAGCTTCACTCTTATTCGCAGAATGTCTCCTCATCTGGCATGGACACTAATGCTTAATTTCTCTCTTTTCCTTGTAGGAATTCTCTCTTTATTTGTATTCTCTAGGTCTCCTACATAATTTTCCATTATGTATTCATTGTCTCTGTCTGAGGTTCTGTCTCATCATTTTTTTTCCTTCCGCTCGCTGGAGTCCGTCTTCCCCTCTGGTGCTTCGATATCTCCTTTCTTTTCGGACCTGGCTTTTATGCCTTGATCTGTCCACTTATTTCTCCCTTTTCTCCCTTCTCTCTCTCCTTCTACTATCTTTTCTTCTCTTCTTTCTCTTCTCCTTGCTTTGTTTTATTCATCGTGTATCTCTCATCTGCTTTTCTCCTGAACGATCTCCTTATTGTTCCCTTTTGTATCCTTATCTCTCTTTTTCTTCTTCTATTGGTGTGTTCACTCTGATGTATGGTATTATGATACATGTTTTGGGTAATTTATCTGCTTGTAGAACCTTTGTTTATTTTGTTCTTTTTTGTCATTGTCTCCTCGCAGTGTCTCTACTTCAGTTGTCTCCTATTCTCCCTACCTTACGTCATGTGTAATTTTGTAACGGGGAACGTTCGTGGTCTTGGACACCCTGTCAAACGTCAAAAGGTACTGTCTCACTTATCCAAACTTAGGGGCCCATTATGATCGCGGACGGACTTGAGTCCGTCCGCGACACTAGAGGAGGAGGGAACCTCTGCATGGCCTGCGGAGTTCCCTCCTGTCCAATTAGGATGTGACCGCCACCCTGGCGGTCACATCCTCTATTTTTACCATTGCGGCGGGTGCGGCTTCAAGCTGCACCCGCCGCAATGGTAAAAATGCATACATTGCATTTTTATGCAGAAAGCGGCAGCCACCGTGCGGTGCCTGACGATTTCTGCATACAAATGCAGGGGGGTACCATAGGTACCCCCCCATGTGCACCCCCACCTCCCCCTTCACCCAGGGGGCCCGCAACGGGCCCCCGCAGTGAAGTTCCACGTGCTTTTCCATGGCGGAAAACCCGCCGCGAAAAAGCATTTTTTTAAACCCATCCTAATATGGCTGGCGGTGTCTGAGAGACACCACCACCATATTAGAGTTTTTCCGCCGCGGTTGTAAGCCAACCACGGCGGAAAAGCTGCGGACGGAAACCAGGACCCACCAGCCATCCTAATGTGGCGGTGGGTCTCTAGTGGGTCCGCTGCAGTTTTTCCGCATCCTCCGGGCCGGCGGTGGCTTCCGCCGGCCCGGAGGATGCGGAAAAACCGCAATTGTACTAGGCCCCTTAATTCCCAAATTGTTTTCCTCCAAGAAACTCACTGTATGGAGGTTGAATCACTCAAATTGAAAAGACAATGGGTGGGTCAAGTTGTCTTCTCTCCCACTGCCAACAAAAAAGGAGGGGTTGCTATATTATTTCATAAAGCTCTTTCAGTTCAAATATTATCCACCAAAGTGATGATGATGGTCGCTGGGTAATGGCTAAGATTGTAATTCAAAATAAGACATTAGTTTTGTTAAACATTTATGGTCCTGTCCGTCCTGATCCTAAATTTTGGAATGACATTAAAATTCTTATTTCCTCAATTGATTGTCCCAACATTGTAGTTGCTGGCGATTTCAACCAATGGTTAGATCCATTTTCTGATAGGCTCTCCTCTTGTAAGTTTCAACCAGATAAATCTCATAAATCTTTTCAATTAGCCATTGCCTCTCGTCCATTATTTGATGCTTGGAACACTTGTAATCCCGACTCCCTTGAATATACCTTTTTTTCAAATGTACACCATACCCGCTCTAGGATCGACTACATTTTGGTTAGTAAATCTCTCCTCTCAGCCATTCAGAACTCCGAAATTGGTTCTATTTTTATTTCAGACCATGCTCCTGTTTATGCTGTCCTAGACTTTTCACATTCCCTTTCCAAATTTAACCGTTGGAAGTTCAATACCATTCTTTTATCTGACAAAGATTTCATAAAGGATGTTACTGTTTTTAATAATGAATTCTTTTCTTTTAATAACCCATCTGACACCTCTATTCCTAACAATTGGGACGCTTTTAAGGCCACTTTTCGAGCTTTTACTATTTCTTATGTCTCAAGGAAAAAGAAATTGAATAGATCTAAATATGATACTCAATTGCAGAAAATTAAAAGTATAGAACATATATATTTTACCGCCAAATCCAATGCTGCTCTGCAAGATCTAATTGTTGCAAAAACTGAACTCAATAAAATTGCCACCATTGAAGCTTGTAATACCTTACTTAAAATTAAATCCAAATATCATGGGGGTCAAAATAAAGCAGGGAAAATGCTAGCTAATTATCTAAAAATTAAATCTGAACGCAAAACTGTTGACCCTATCCTCAATGAATCTGCTCATAAACTGGTCTCATCGGATGACGAAATTACTGAGGTCTTCCATGACACTCGTCCCACTTCCCAGAATCTAACTTCCTTTTTCAATGGTCTCCCCTCACCACCACCACTTTCTGACGAATTCGACCAATTGGAGAGGGATATTACTTTGCAGGAAGTGCTCCAGGCCATTAAATCCTTGAAAACGTCGAAAGCCCCAGGTCCTGATGGTATTCCTGTCGAGTTTTACTCTACTTTCCAATCCATTTTTGCACCTAAATTACTACAACTTTTTAATTCATTTATTGCTGATGCAAAGGCCTCTGGGTCCTTTATGGATGCACTCATTGTTATTATTCCAAAATCCGACAAGGACCATTCCCATTGCAAAAATGATCGCCCCATATCATTAATTAATTACGATTGCAGGATCTTTGCCAAAATTTTAGCTTCCCGTCTAGACCTCATCATCCCCTTGTTGATTAAAACTGATCAAGTTGGATTTGTCAAAGGAAGATTAGCCTCGGATAATGCTCGTATGTTTTCTAATATTATTTCCCTTGGCAAGCAATCTAAGGTTTCGCTAGCAGCTTTATCCCTAGATGCCGAAAAGGCTTTTGACCGCATTAACTGGCAGTTTATGTTTGAAACTCTCCAATGGTTTGGCTTTAGTCCCTCATTTATTTCATTTGTCAAACTTTTATATTCTTCCCTTGTGCTAGTATTTTTGTCAATAACCAATTCTCAAGATTTTTCCCACTATCTAGAGGTACAAGGGAAGGTTGTCCTCTTTCTCCCTTATTATTTATTTTGTGCCTCGAACCCTTTTTAGAACGCATTAGGGCTAATTCTAGGATTTCTGGTTTTAAACACTCCTCTATTGAGACCAAGATCTCTGCATATGCAGATGACATATTGATTTATATGGCTAACCCGGTTGAATCTTTGCCCCACTTTTTGGAGGAGGTCAGTTTATACTCTTCTATTTCTGGTTATAAGCTCAACCTATCCAAAACTGAAGTTCTACCCCTGAATTCTATTTGTTATCAATATATGTTTGACAATACTGATTTTTCCTGGTGTCCCTCCAAAATAAAATACCTTGGAATTTGGTTTTCATATTCCTTGTCTGATACACCTAAGTATACCTTTAATGCCCTTATCTCAAAACTTTAATCCCTTCTCCAAATGTGGTCCCCCTTTATCTTTCTTGGTGGGGTAGGCCAGATACTATTAAAATGATGATTGCTCCACATGTATGGTAGTGAGACAAAATATCGAGATTAAAATATCGATATACATTAATATCGAAGTTTTAATATCGATGGTATAGAATATCGATGGGTAAAATATCGACAGACAGAATATCGTTTTTTAAGGTATGTATGTTAATAATATCGAAATTTACTAATATCGAAATTTTGTTTAGTGTTATGTATTTTATTATGTTGTTTATATGTTTGTTAAACATGTTTTGTAATGTATGTTTGAAAGTTTGTAAATTTGTTTACATTTTGCGTTTTAGTATCAGAGCGGGTTGTGGGTTTATAGGGGAATAGGGTGGGAAGTAATGTAATAATAATTAATTAATTAATATATGTTTGTAAATATTTTTAATTAATAATTAAGTGGTAATTAATTAATATTAATTAGTTAATTAATTAATATAATGTTGTACATATTTTTATTAATAATTAATTGGTAATTAATTAATATGAATTAGTTAGTTACATTAATTAGAGTCATTTTTTTATATATATAATTTTTTGTTATTGTTAATTAATTAATTGGGGAAAAATAATATTAATTAGTAAATTAAATTATTACAGCTAATGTGCTAATATATTTACTTTATTGTTATTGTTAATTAATAATTAATTGGTAATTAAATAATATTAATTATGTAATTAAATTATTTAGAGTTATGTGCTAATATATTTACTTTATTGTTATTGTTAATTAATAATTAATTGGTAATTAAATAATATTAATTATGTAATTAAATTATTTAGAGTTAATCCGCTAATATATTTAATTTTTTGTTAGGGTTCAGGGTCAGTTTTCAGTTTTTGGGTAAAAGGGTATTTTTAGTGTTCCGGGTCAGTTTTCAGTTTTTGGGTAAAGGGGTATTTTTAGTGTTCAGGGTCAGTTTGCAGTTTTTGGGTAAAGGGGTATTTTTAGGGTTCAGGGTCAGTTTTCAGTTTTTGGGAAAAGGGGTATTTTTAGGGTTCAGGGTCAGTTTTGGGTTTTTGGGTAAATGGGTATTTTTAGGGTTCAGGGTCAGTTTTCAGTTTTTGGGTAAAGGTACATTTTTAGGGTTCAGGGTCAGTTTTGGGTTTTTGAGTAAAGGGGTATTTTTAGTGTTCAGGGTCAGTTTTCAGTTTTTGGGTAAAGGTAAATTTTTAGGGTTCAGGGTCAGTTTTGGGTTTTTGGGTAAAGGGGTATTTTTAGTGTTCAGGGTCAGTTTTCAGTTTTTGGGTAAAGGGGTATTTTTAGGGTTCAGGGTCAGTTTTGGGTTTTTGGTATTTTTAGGGTTCAGGGTCAGTTTTCAGTTTTTGGGAAAAGGGGTATTTTTAGGGTTCAGGGTCAGTTTTGGGTTTTTGGGTAAATGGGTATTTTTAGGGTTCAGGGTCAGTTTTCAGTTTTTGGGTAAAGGTAAATTTTTAGGGTTCAGGGTCAGTTTTGGGTTTTTGGGTAAAGGGGTATTTTTAGGGTTCAGAGTCAGTTTTGGGTTTTTGGGTAAAAGGGTATTTTTAGGGTTCAGGGTCAGTTTTGGGTTTTTGGGTAAAGGGGTATTTTTAGGGTTCAGGGTCAGTTTTGGGTTTTTGGGGTACAGGGGTATTTTTAGGGTTCAGGGTCAGTTTTGGGTTTTTGGGGTACAGCGGTACAGGGTAAAAATAACATTAAATTAAATTTAATTAAATCAATTAAATGAAATTAAAAAAATTAAATTACATTAAATTATATTAAATTAAATTATATCATTTTCAATTTTTTTAAATTAAAAAAAGTAATATATACTTACGAATACTTACGTTGTAATGGTATGCGTTGTAAATACATGCGTTTTAATAGTTTTTGCGTTAATTTATATGTAGAGTTTTTAATTTATTTTAAATGTATATGTATTAGTTGTAATTTTTTAATTATGTTTTAATATTTTTATTTAATATTTGTAAATGTATATGTATTTTAAAATTATTTTTACATTATTATTAATATATTTAAAAAAACGATATTTTTATTTTCGATATTTTTGTACTACGATATAAATTTTTCGATATTTTTGTACTTACCTTTATGAAGATAGGACTCCGATATTTTTGATTTCGATATTTTTGTGTCGATATTTTTGTATGTAGATATTCTTTCTGTCGATATTATGTCATAGATTCACATGTATTATACACTGTCTCTATGCTCCCCATAAAAATACCTACTGTATAATTCTCTCATTTAAATTCTATTTGCTCCAAATTCTTGTGGAATAATAAGCATCCCCGTATTGCCCTAAGAAAACTTATCCGTCCCAAGGAGGAGGGTGGTGTTCGCTTCCCTGACTTTAAAAGGTACCACTCTGCTTTTCTGATTAAACAATCCTTTTCTTTAGCTTTTGACTTTTTTGGATTCCCCTGTTCCCCGAAGGGTTCTTTTTGAACGCTCATTGTTAAATGAATTTTCCTTCCCTCATATTGTTTTTATGTCAAACTGTTCCTTTTTGGTCAAATTCCCAGTTTTAAAACACTCTCAGATGATGCTTTATAAAAAAATTTTCTACTGATCTCAATCCCCTTCAATGTTTTTTATCCTCAATTGTGTGGTACAACAAATATCTTAGATACAAGGGCAAATCTTTCTACTACAAACACTGGAAGGAAAATGATGTCCTTTTTGTTAATCAATTTCTCTCTAATTATTCTATTATTCCCTTTCATGATTTACAAACCAAATATCTATTACCTGACTCCTTTTTGAGTGAATACATCATTAGTACTACATCTATACTATCACATTTGTCTAAATTTTCACTACCGTCTACATTACTCTCTTTTACCCCCACATCTCCATTATATCCTTTATTTCCTTTATTTTCCTCTCAGCGACCTAAAGCTGCACTTGTATATGTTATTGTTATCTACTAATGTTACTCGTCCTAAGTCAACTATTGAGATTGTTTGGGAAAATGACTTATCTGTTTCCCTTTCTGTTTTCACTTGGGATATACTATGGTCCAAATTGTTTAAGGTTTCTGCTGCTGCACATATTACTCTATGTTTTTCATTTATCACAGAGCTATTATTACTCCCATTAGTATTTGTAAGTTCTCAACCACCTCTTCCCCACTTTGTTGGTCATGTTCTAAGGAAATGGGAACACTTAAACATCAATTGTATGAATGCTCATCTGTTTTATCCTTTTGGAACTCTGTTTGGAATATTTGCATGAAAATGTTTAGGTTTAATACTTCTTTATCATTTTTGAATATTTTGTTAGGTTCTTTATCTTCTGACTTAGATATCGTACCTACCAATGCGAAATTGTTTGACCTTTCTATTGCTTTAGCTTTTAAAGTTATTTTATCCTCCTGGAAAGATAACTCAAAACTCTCTTTAATGACCTGGTGGAACTTTCTTTGTGATGAACATAGGATTACTGTTGCTTCCTCTACTTCTGTTTCTTTAAAAATTAAATCTGATCTTCTTTGGATTCCCTTTACCACTTACCTTTCTTCTACATCTCCTTTCCATTGATTCTTTCTTCTCTTTTCTTGCAAATATTTCCCTCATTCCTGTTTTGAATTCCTTTCTCCCTTCTTCTCCCTCCCTTTTCTCTTCTTTCTTTTCTCTCTTTCTTCTTTTTCTTCTCTGTCTTCCTCCCCTTTCTTCTCCATTTTCTTATTTACAGATTGATTATGTTTTGCCACATGTATTATTTTATTCAATTTATCACATGTTTTTATATGGCTTGTGTACTGACTTCATAAAATTCTAATAAAAATCTCTTAAACAGTTATAAACATCATTTTGGTACAAATTAGCAACTCTCAACCAGAGAACGTAATCCAACCCCTCTTTTTCTATTCAGCAGTGCATGGAAATCTTCAAGCGCAGGTTCAAACTGGAGTGCGTGCAGTGATTGAATTTACGAGTGGGATAATTATTACAACCTCACATTATTATTTTTTATAGTTTTCGGCAATCAAGCTGGGGTGAGTCGGAACACATGCAAAAAATGTGGAATTCGGTGTGTTAAAACGAATTCTGCATATTATGCCTCATTTTCATGATGAAAACTCAGAATAGGAGGTATTTAGCACAAATTGGAAAACGCTCACAGTGGAGTAATTGTATTTACTGGCTTTGGTAAATACCCACCCTATTCCTCTCAAATGGGAATGCGGAGCATAGTAGGACAAGACTTTGGGTAAGTGTGAAATAAAACTTGCCAATATTAGTTTGTGGCTAAGCGTTTTAATCACATACATGTATATTTCTGAAAGTTTTGTTGACTAGATTTGCTACATGATAAGACTAGAAATCGATAGGTTCGCAATTGTTTTGGAACATTCTTTTGAGAAGAACTTAGTCTAATTGCTCCCTGGAGATTATTCGTCTGTCTCATGTGGTTCCCGATGCAATTAGAATTTTTTTTAGAGCAACTGGGCTTGTAGGTATTACAGCATCTGTTCACAACTGTTCACTCTTTCCCCAGTGAGTCTCCGAGCAGCCTAAGCTTGCAAGAACAAACAGCAGGAAGTGTATACAGCGTGTGAATACTGTGCTGTTTTCTGAGTCTTTATTAAATTCCATGGTGGATATCATTTGAGAACCAGGCATTGACAGAATAGATAATCGACTCCTAACGGCAATGAGAATCAGAAGAAATGAAAAAGATAAAATGGGAATTCGTATGCATAACAGATTTCATACAATTGTCACTTTTGTTATCCTGTTGAGAAATGTCTGCTTGAAATATGTCAAAAAATGTTTTTCCATATAGGGAAATACCAAACTGACAGGTAACATTATGGTCCTTGGCAGTCCATGAAAATCACTAAATACTAGATCTTCAATGCAGAATGCATAAATAATAAAGAAATGAAGCCCACAATATAGGATTTGTTGAATACAGACTCATTTTTGTTGAACCTGCTCGATTTTGAAAAGCCTAGAAAAATTAATTGCTGTACTGCAGTCCAAAAAATGTGGAGAAAAGCTCTTTTTATGTATACCATTCAGAATGATCAGTATAGCAAAGGATAAATATGACCTTTATTTATTTTCATAGGAGCAGATTACGGGTGAGTGTTGTACATGCCCATTGGATTCACCCGCTCACCGCAGAACACAGCTTTCCTGCCTCTCTGCCTTGCTTCCTTGCGGGCATGAAAAAAACTTGGGGGCATATTTACAAGCCCCTATCACCACCACAACGTCACTTTTAGTGACGTTGTGATGGTGATAGGAACTTCGCCTTATTTACAAGGCAGAGTTAAGCCACATTAACGCTGCCTTGGAAGTAAGGCACCCTTTCATGCTACACTTAGTGTGAAAGGGACGGGCAATGGGTGCAACAGGGTTGTTCCACTGCAACACCCATTGATTTTGACACTGCCCCCTATTTACAAGAGCGGCGTAAATAGGAGGCAGCGTCCGAATTAAGACCAAGGAAATCCTGGTCTTAAACAGGAGAAACAAGGAGAAATGCTTTATTTCTCCTAGTTTCTGCTGATTCCATGTGTGTTACATTGTGTAGCACACATAGATATAGCAAAATGTCAATGATTGTTTATGTCCAGGAAGGTCCCCCTTCCTGCACATAAACAAGATTTTTTTTTAAATGCTGTTTTGCAACTGTTACAAAACAGCATTTCAAGATTGTTTATGTGCAGGAAGGGAACCTTCCTGCACATAAACAATCTTCCCCTCAACACAGGCACGTTTGAGGGTCTGTGGATTGTACTTGAGACTACGATGACACTGAATAAACTACACTTTGGGCCTGTAATTCCTTCTACTCCAAATCAAAAAGCAAAATTAAAGAAATCCATCTGTGGCATCAGAAGCTCCCAGCAGCATCTTTACAAATCTCACTACTCTATCTCTGGATTCTTTCGGAAAATGCCTAAGGTCATTATCTCAGTGGCAGAAGCTTCTAGTTCCAGTCTTCCTGTGCCTCCACTTTTGGTTATGTCTTCCTCGAACCTGGATCATGAATGTCTAAAGTGCGGAGTGTTGATTCTGGGACTTTGATGATTGGTGAGGTACAAGAGGGCCTGTTTCATATGTCCCAACGTAGCACTTTGAGAAGCTGTCCGCAGTTGACCCTTTAGCACCATCTAACTTCTCTTATAATGACATTGAAGATTGTATCTTAATTTTGGTCCAGGAGGGAGGCTATTGTGGGGGGTTAGGTGCAGCCACTGTGGTTAACTCGAAATCTGGATTTGGAGAGGTTCAGGAGTTTGTGGTCTTCTAGTTGTTGGGTGAGACTTTAGTTGACTTTCTGGAAGACTTTTGTTGGGTAGGGGAGCAGTGGATATGGGCCAGTAGTTCTTCTCATCTGCAGGGTCAGCAGATTTGTTTTTGGGAGGGGCCTCACTTTGGAGTGTTTCTAGTCTTTAGGGAAGGAGGCTGTGGTGATGGAGGTGTTTATCACCTATTGTTTTACTTCTGAGGTTGAAGATGTGGTGGGACCATGGGTCTGTGGTTGCCTCAGAGTACACAGAGTTTATAATGGAAATGGTGGCTTGCATGGTGATCAGCTCCCAGTGGATGAGGAGGTGTTGATAGATGTGAGCTGGTTGATGCTGTCTGCGGCAGAAGGGTTGGTCTTCAAAGTTTTCATAGATGGTCAAGATCTTGTCTTGGGAGGCGTCCGCAAGGTTGTCTCAAAGTTCTTGGGAGGGATTAACTTTGTTTGCGATGGCTGTGGGATTGGTGAACTCCATTATGGCACAGAGTTCTCTGTTGTGGTTTATGCTGGCTTCGATGTGGGCTCCTAAGGTGTACATGTTGGTTTCTTTCAGGAGTCTGTGATACTGATTGAGGGTGGTTCTGTAGGCAGTGGGGTCTTCTGTTGTTTTGCTGATTTGCCACTACCTTTTAAGTTGACTGCAGATTCGGTTGGAGGAGTGTAGTTCGGTGGTGAACCAGCTTGCTCTTTTGCTATGTTCTTTAGCCTTGGTTGTCTTGGTGGGGGCAATGGCGTCTCCGCAGTTTGTTATTCACTGGGCAAAGTTCTTTGCTGCTTTTTTGGGGTCATGTGTGGAGTCTGGGAGGTGGGAGAGGATTGTGTCATTCCACTTGTCTTCTGATATCTTTTTACAGTTCTACGTGTGGATCAGATGGGCCTAGCAATGGGGTAGTTGGGTCCTCTGATGTTGAAGTGAATGCACTGGTGGTCAGACCAGGTGAGTGATGGGTGTGGGTAAATCTGACTCTGTCACTGGAGCTAAAGATGGGGTCGGGCGAGTGGCCTGCAATGTGGGTGGGGTCAGTGACAATCTGCTTGAGCCCAATGTTGCTCATACTTTCCAGAAGGTCGGTGGAGTTGGAGTCGGTTTGGTCATTATGGTGGAAGTTAAGGTTCCCTAGGAAGATGTAGTGTTAGGGGTCAATTGCGAGTGGGGCGATGATTTCCGGGATGGTATTGCAGAAGCCGGGATTGGGTCCTGGTGGTCTGTAGACAAGGGTACCTCTGATGATACTTTTACTGTCTGTGCAGAGTTGGAAGTTGAGGTGTTCCATTACTGGTGTTGGGTCATCAGGGGATTTTGTACAGCAGATGGTGTCTTTGTAGATGATTGCAATTCCACCACTGTGCTAGTTTTTTCAGTCTCTGTGCTTATCTTGTAGCCTTCGGAGATGGCGATGGCAATGTCTGTTGCGGATGTGGGGTTGAGCCAGGTTTCTGTGAAGAAGATGATGTCTTGGGCCAGGGAACAGATCATATCCCAAATTTCTGTGGCGTGTTTCCTGAGAGAGCATGTGTTGAGTAGGATGCACCGGAGTGATGTCATGGGCGTCTCGGTTGGTGTTGCTGGTGATGTCGGTTGTTTCATTGCTGAAGGTAAGGAGGCAGTTTCAGCAGGAGAATGGTCCCCTGGTGTTTCATGGGGATGTGCAGCAACAGAGAATGTTGGTGCGTCCGGGGTCTGAGGCACAGAGATCAGCGGCAGTGTATCTTTGTGGTGTTGAAGAGACAGGGGTCTTGGCTTTGAGCGCAGTCCAGGCGTGGACAGGAGCAGATGGGCTTCCTTTGGTATACCTTTGGCATGCCAGTGGTGCGCCCGTTGCGTGCAACCATGCACCATCCTCCATGAGTAGTCCTGGGAGGTGGGAGGGTTCGGAAGAGAGGCAAAAGGGCAGGAGGCGGTGGAAATGGCAGGAAAAGCAGAATTCAATGGTCCAAGAATGAAAATCAGGCAAATTGTCAAATAGAATTAGGGCAAAACGACAATGAGTATAATTAGGGAAAAGTAACCAACACGATAAATTACAATGCAGAAGTAAATAATGTGGGCAGTCAAGGTCTCCCTAGTGGGATCGAACCAGGAGCTTCATCACTGTTTCAAAGGAGCCAAAGCAGGTGTGAATGGCAGAGGGAGAGCAGCACTTGGGAACATGGGGTTCAAGGGCTGCATGCATCAAATTACATATCGTGAGGTGTACTATTTCTGCTCACTTTTTATCAGTGGTATCTGCTGTTTTGTTGAAGTTGTTAAACTACATGTCTTTTTTAATGCCACAAAGACAATAAACCAATCATATCATTTGTAAAGCGCACTACTCAGCCGTGAGGGTCTCAAGGCGCTTGGGTGGGGAATGCTGCTACTGCTCGGAAAGGTCTTGAGGAGTTTTCTGAAGTTCAGAAGGTCATGGGTCTGCCGTAGGTGGATGGGGAGGGTGTTCCAGGTCTTGGCAGCAAGGTGGGAGAATGATCTGCCGCCGTAGGTCGCTCTGTGGAGAGGGGGAGGTCACTGGAGCTGGCGGATGGGGGTGTAGAAGCTGAGTCGTCTGTTGAGGTATGTTGGTCTGGTGTTGTGGAGTGCCTTGTGTGTGTAGGTGAGTGTTAGAAACGGGACCTCCGGCTGGCCAAGGCTTGCGCCAAGGTCAGTCAGAGATCACCATTTCTAAGGTCAGGGCAAGGGAGTCACACACCAAGATAACCCCTGCTCACCCTCTAGGTAACGTGACACGAGCAGCAAGGCTAATCTTGGAGGCGATGTGTAAAGCGTTTGCGCGCGCACCCCAGCGACAACACCCTAGGCCCACCACAAAGGAAACTCCATACAAGGTTATATCTAAAATAGCCTTTGTATTATAATAATAAAAACACATTAGATAACACACACACTTTACAATGTGCCAACAGGCACGGGCAAGATTTACAAGGGATTATGTACAGGACAGGGCCACCTGGACCCCTGTCAGGGGTATGCACTTTTTAGAAATAATACTTGTAGGTATAACACTTAGCACATACAATGGTTACATGTAGCATACAACCAGTAACTACTGGTAAAGGGTAAATACCTCCTACGCCACCCTAAACACTGTAGGGAAATCACGCAGGGAACTTGGACCTTAACATCAGGACCTATGGAAGGAAAACCTATCACCTAAGCAAGTCACATTTAGCAAAGGGAAGGAAACCTAAAATAATCACCTAAGCAAGTCACATTTAGCAAAGGCGATAACACATCAACATTCCTCTAAGCAGGTCACTTTTAGCAAAGGGAAATAAACCATAAACAATTACCTAAGCAGGTCACTTTTAGCAAAGGTAAAACAAACATTCCTCTAAGCAGGTCACTTTTAACAAAGGGAAATAAACCATAAACAATTACCTAAGCAGGTCACTTTTAGCTAAGGTAAAACAAACATTCCTCTAAGCAGGTCACTTTTAGCAAAGGGGAATAAAAACATAAACAATTACCTAAGCAGGTCAGTTTTAGCAAAGGTAATAACAAACAATTGCACATTAAACATTAAAACACATTCAGAGGTGCAGGTAGAACATTTGCGCAGGAATCAAATTAGCAGTAAATCATAAATTGCGCAGAGTGCACATGGCACAACACTAGAATTGTCCCTCAGGCCAACTGGCCTCGCAAGGGGCTGAATGCCCTGAGTCTCAATGTCAGGGAAGGCTGGGCAGGCAGCCAGAACACAAAGCCTAAACGTAGCAACTGTCCACTAAGTGCTGGACAGTTGTAAATAGGGCTGGGCAACGTTGGAGCCTCGTGGGCTCAAGAACACTGGTGGGGAGGAGACACTGTGTGGGAGCCTCGGGGCTACTGACCACACTCGTGTCCCTAGACCCTCTCTGGCTCGCAAAGCAAATATGCTGGCACTAAAGAGCTTCTGCGCTCTAAACCAATGATGGGCGCTCAAGAGCCTCTCTGGACTCGTAAATCCAAAATAGGGGCGGGAGCCTCTCGGGGCTCAAAGAACAAATGCAGGTCCCTGGAGCCTCGTGGGCTCTTAAAACAAATGCCCCCTCGAGCCTCGGGGCTCATAAATATACTTAGGGCGGGGGCCTCGCAGGCTCGACAAAGAAATGCCCAGAACGATGTGGGAGCCACTCAGGCTCAAGATACACTGCGCCCAAAACGTTGGAGTCCCTCTCGGGGGACTCGGAATCAATGATGCCCCCAGAGCCTCAATCGGCTCTTCTCACTTGGGCCGCTCTCAGGCCCGGCCCGCACACGGAAGGGAAGGGGCGGGCACCGACAAAGTGCCCCGACGCCCTCCTCCCTTCCCTCGCTCTCCCAGGCCCCACTCTGCACTCACCGGGTGTCTGGTACGCTGGATGGGGAGCTCTCTCTCCTCGGCGGCTCTGGTGCCGCGGGCGGGCTCCTCTACCTCTCCGGGGCCTCGACCAGACGCGGCAGGCTCTGCTCCTTCTCCCGGGGCTCCTCTCTCCACTCGGGGAGCCTCGGGGACCCGGCTGGCTGCTTCACTTCTTGCTGCTCGGCTGCGGGGGCGGGACTTCTGTAATAATGTGGAATATACACAGTATTGTGTCCAATAGGTTATATTTATTCAGCCCCAGCCAACAGTCAGCTCACAACTGACAATCCTGGAATGACCAGTTATGGGAACCTTGGTGTCATGTGGTTCCAAGCACTAGGTTCCAACATGGAACCAGAATACAGAGGAAGACAGGTCATCACACTTCTCCCTCTTAAACATTAAACATGTTTACATGTCCAGCAATGAAGTAGACAACAAAAAGATAAGAAAAACAAAGCAGAAACTACCTAGACATAATCATGTAAGTGAACAGGAGGCTTGCATACTCTCACACTCTTGCGAGAATGATTAGAACGCAGATCAGGAACAGCAACAATATCATCACATTTCCCTTTTCCCCCAAAATGAGAAACACGACTATTGTTCCAGATACGACCATCCTCCGTCTTTACAGCATTTTTGAAAATTTTTACAATGGTTCTAGGAACAGAAAACTTCGACCAATTTTGACAGCCCACAGGAGCCCTGATCTTAACAACCTCCCCCACCACGAATTTGGAATCCTTTGCAGAATTTCTCCTATCCACATATATTTTCCTTTTCCTCTGTAGTTCCAATTCCCTTTCTCTCCATGCACCCACCTCATTATTTTTTACACCCTTGTCTGCAGCCATCCAGGCAGGCCATAAACAAGTGTTAGGTGCCCTACCCTTGAAAAGTTCAAACGGAGTTTTTCCTGTAGTTGAGTGAGGAGAGAATCGATATGCTGAAATTCTATTCTGTAACTCCTTTCTCCAGTCCAAATTGTTGACCCTAGCCAACTGAATGCTTTCCTTCAAAGTTTTGTTGAGTCTCTCCAAAGCACCATTTGCCTCAGGATGATACAAAGAAATCTTCTTGTGAATAATGCCGCACTTACTGAGATACTCCTCAACTTTCCCTGAACAAAATTGTGGCCCATTGTCTGAAAGTATGGAGTTCGGAAAACTCTCACGTTTAAATACAGACTCCAAAAAGGAAATAACAGATTCACTTGTAATCTCCCTTACCAAACTAACCTCAACCCATCTAGAATACAAATCCAATAAAACCAACATAAAAGGAGTTTGATGCTCACCATGTAAAGGCCCCACAATATCAATTGCGATTTCATCCCAAGGGGACCTAGGCAACCTCCTGCAAACCATTGGAGAAGACCTAGTCCTCAAAACTTTTTCACTCGCCTGACAAGAAGAGCAATCTCTAACAGTGCGTTCCACCAACAAATCGATACCAGGCCACCAGAAATCCATTCGTATGCGTTCTTTCGTCTTTGAAATACCCAAGTGTCCCTCATGAGACATGTCCACCAGCACACTTCTGAGATTAACTGGAGGGACTAACCTAGTACCTCTCATGAGTAAACCATCTACCACTGCCAACTCATCAGCAATCAAAGACCAAGGTTTCTTTAAAGAACGAGACCTACCACCTTCCAACAATTTAATGACTTCCTTTAAATCCTCATCCTTACTCAGCTCATCTCTCCAAGCATCTTCCTTCACCGCCCCCAAGGTAACATCACACACCTTTAATTCACTCTCAAAATCGTCTGTTAAAGCTTCCTCAACATTGTCTACAACATCCACCAGCCTAGACAGGCAATCTGCTGAGACATTAGTTTTTCCTGGGATATACTCGAACCTGAACACAAACTCCTGCAAAGAAATTACCCATCTCCTTATTCTTGCCGAGATGGAGTCTAACCCCTTTTTTTCAAACACTTCCTTTAGTGGTTTGTGATCAGACCTGACGGTAAAAGAGGAACCCCAAACAAACTTCCTGAATTTGTTCCAACATGGAACCAGAATACAGAGGAAGACAGGTCATCACAACTTCCGGTCACCCTCCCTCGGGCCGCGCAGCGATTGGTTGGCCGTCCAACCACTTCCGGGTCGTCGCGGGCAGCGCGGCGGCTCGCTTCAGATAGGCAGGCGGGGTCCCATTATCCGAGGAGTGGGCTCCCTCGTGATAAATTATTATCTCAGGACGGGGCAATGCCGGGTGGGCACCGGCCTTTAAATTAAAAGATAAAGCGAGGTAGGCACTCGCTCTGCCAGATATCGGCAAAACCCAACGGGCAGACGCCGGGTGGGCACCGGCTTGGCAACCACGAGCAGGTACAGCCAGCAAAGCGCTCCCAAGCGCTGTAAGTCAACTGAACGCGCTTCCAGGCGCTAGGGGACAGAATCAAGCGCCCACAGCGCTAGGGGTCCAAACAAAGCTCCAGCAAGGTCTGGAGGCAGGCAGGGGGGCAAGGCTGGGCCAGAGCCAGCACACTGGGTCTCCAGGCAGGGAGACAGTCCAAGTGGCGGTCCTCCTGGCCCCAGCAGCAGCAACAGCCCCCTCTGGCAAGGATCCAAAAGTAGAACAACTTGTAAGGGGACACAGCCCCTTCTTATACTGTGAAATCCTTTGTTTTCAGGGTGCAGGGTGGGGGGAAACCAGTTGCAGCTGGCTTGGGAGTACCCTTGATGGCCCAACCACCCCTTTCATTCACTGGGGAGGCTTGGGTCGTTAGACTAACCACAGGGGGGCAGAGCCAGCATTGTGTGGGGAAAAACCAAGCCCATCCAGGACCCAGGTGCACTCCTCCCACACATCACTCATGCTGATCTCACACTCACCACCGGGCAAACCCATCCAGACTTCCTGGAGCCTGGCATGCCAGCCAGCTCCAACCAATCACCCTCCAGCACCCTCACTGCACACATACATCAATGTCCAGAAGTAGCACTTCCCTTCTAGACACATACATGCCGCATACACCATCTTGCAGCATTCATTCTCACGAGTTCACACATACTAAACTCGAGCCTGCACTCCCCACGCATCAGGAACTAACATGGACACACACATTCTCCATGCATTCCTATGGGAGGGCAGGCCAGCCATACTACACGCACGCACTTTACTCTGGGGCACAGGGAAAAAGTGCGCAGAGACCCAAAAATCACTACACAGGGTCACAAATAAAAGAAAAAAGATTAGGGGTGAACCTGCCCTAAGGGCCAAGTCCAACACGACCCCCTTCCAGCCAAAACGCAGGGCAGACCAATCACCACCGTGATGGGCTTCCCTGCTTGGGGCGATAAAACACAGACGCGGGCCCACAACTGCAGGGACACCCTCCTGTTTTACGCCACGGTGAACCCCTAGGGTTCCTTCTAAAACTACTGTAGGGACTAACTGGGGTACCCCACTGGTACTCTCCAGCTGCCCTCGGCCAGGACCAGGCCCTAGGCCACCCAGGTACCACTGGATCCTGCCTACTCACAAAGTGGGGGGTAGTAACCCCTGGCACATAATAGCCATTCTCCACCCTTCCTGTCTGCAAGACAGGGCTAGACTGCCACTGGTTCTCCAGCCTAGGGTCTTCAACCTTAGGTGGACCAGGAGTCTCAGGGAAGGCTCTCCTAACCCTACCTCTTCTTCTCGGGTTCCTCCTCCTCCTGCGAGGGGTACCCTCTAAACAACATTCTCCCAACCTGGGGTTTAACCCCTCAGGTTGCACCGGGGTCAGAGGTGGGCTCTCCCACCCTCTGCACCCCCTTCCAGAGTCCTGCTCCCTCCCAACCGGGGCGGTACCTCTGGAAAAAGAACTGGTCAGGACACTGATTACAGTAGTCCCACCCTTCAGATCAGGCGGATCCTGAACCTGGCCTTCCAACCTCCGGTCTAGAACCTTTGGTGGAACCAATGCCTGGCACTCCAGGACTTCTGGGGACTCACATACTATTCCCCAATCACTCCTTTCGCTGGACTCCTGTACCCTCCCCACTGGAGCGGTACTGCCAGACTCTAGAACCATAGAAGCTCCGCTTACAGATGCTCCAGGTCCTCTACACACTAGGAGATCTCCCTCAAGTGAACTAACAGGCAAGCTTAGGTTCCCATCCTGGTGTTCCCTAAAGAAACCATCCAGGCTCTGTGACAGGGCTTCGGGCCTCTGGGGACTCTCGGTCACACACTCACTCCCGCTCCACTGAGACAGGCAGTCAGCCCCTACACCCTCCTCACTAACCTGGGACCTAGCTGGGCTACTCTCACCCTCCTCCACCACGCTGGGCTGGAGGACACCTGACCCACTATTGTTGGAATCACTCACTAGTGACTCGACAGAACCTCTCGCACTGTCCCAGCGCTCTGCTTCCTCTGCGAGGGTGTCTGGATCAGTCAACCCATATTCCAACAGGTGTTGGCGCAACCCTGGCAAACAACTATTGAGCACCTGCTCTCTTAGAACCAGATCAAATAGCTTGGTAAACTCAGTTCCCATGTGAATCTCTAGCCAATCAGACAGTGCATCTTGACATTCATCCACAAACTCTTCCCAAGACTGGTGAGACAGTTTCCTAAGGTTCCTGAATTTCAACCTGTTCTCCTCCTCTGGGGAAACAGGCACCACACTCGGGAAACTGGGAGTGGGACTGTCTACACTAACACTTAAATAGCTGCCACCACTGGATTCAACCCTCCCTGGGGAATCCAGAAAACCACAACTGCACTCAGGGGATAACCTACCCTCTAGGGTTACCTTCTCCCTGAACAAGGCCCTTTCAGCCTCTAGCTTGGCGCGCTCCAACCTGAGCTGTTCCATCGCTAGCTGATGCTCCCGCTCTTCCCTCCTATCCAACCACTCCTCTGGGGACAGGGAAAGGGATGGGGCGCTGATACTGACACTGGACCCAGCAAGGGACTCCCTATCTATGGGGTCCTCACTATCTGCTGGTGCCCGATCACTGTCATCCTCATTCACTTCACATTTTTCAGGGCTCCCCACAGACTCACCACCCTCATGGCGTGCGGCCCGGGCCCTCTCCTCACTGCGCTCAAGATCCCTTTGTACCTTACACCATTGGACCAGGTAGTTCCTAAGTTTGTACTTAGTATCTGACCCATCCACCCCTATGTCTCTCTCTCTACAGAACCCTTCCAACTCCTGCGTATTGTACCAAACTAGATCACTGAGATCAAAGACAAGCTCCATCTTGGCAGGACGTTCTCAAGAAGAGTTTGACACAGGGAACCTGGGGGTCTGAGCTTACACAGGAGTACACAATTACAAAAATCAGCAAGATTCCTATCTCAGAGAACTTGCACTCCTCTGTCCAGTGTAACACACCACTCATTCACACACACCCTCCCCTCGGACCGGTAAGGCAGTTTCTACCACCCCTGATTTTCTCAACCTGACCACAAGTGACACAGGTACCAAACTCTGGAAGCAGGGCAGGGAACAAATGTACTGAACAGAAATTACAAAATGACACCTTTCAGGAGAAGCAAAACTGAACTTCCCTAAAAAACAATAATCCCCAAAATGTGGTTATCTAAAATTGCAGAGCTTTGTAATGTGGCCTGCCGCCACTATGGTACAGCGCAAACGCAAGTCCAATCCGCACCGCTAGCCACCAATGTTAGAAATGGGACCTCCGGCTGGCCAAGGCTTGCGCCAAGGTCAGTCAGGGATCACCATTTCTAAGGTCAGGGCAAGGGAGTCACACACCAAGATAACCCCTGCTCACCCTCTAGGTAACGTGACGCGAGCAGCAAGGCTAATCTCGGAACCGATGTGTAAAGCGTTTGCGCGCGCACCCCAGCGACAACACCCTAGGCCCACCACAAAGGAAACTCCACACAAGGTTATATCAAAAATAGCCTTTGTATTATAATAATAAAAACACATTAGATAACACACACACTTTACAATGTGCCAACAGGCACGGGCAAGATTTACAAGGGATTATGTACAGGACAGGGCCACCTGGACCACTGTCAGGGGTATGCACTTTTTAGAAATAATACTTGTAGGTATAACACTTAGCACATAAAATGGTTACATGTAGCATACAACCAGTAACTACTGGTAAAGGGTAAATACCTCCTACGCCACCCTAAACACTGTAGGGAAATCACGCAGGGAACTAGGACCTTAACATCAGGACCTATGGAAGGAAAACCTATCACCTAAGCAAGTCACATTTAGCAAAGGGAAGGAAACCTAAAATAATCACCTAAGCAAGTCACATTTAGCAAAGGCGATAACACATCAACATTCCTCTAAGCAGGTCACTTTTAGCAAAGGGAAATAAACCATAAACAATTACCTGAGCAGGTCACTTTTAGCAAAGGTAAAACAAACATTCCTCTAAGCAGGTCACTTTTAGCAAAGGGAAATAAACCATAAACAATTACCTAAGCAGGTCACTTTTAGCAAAGGTAAAACAAACATTCCTCTAAGCAGGTCACTTTTAGCAAAGGGGAATAAAAACATAAACAATTACCTAAGCAGGTCACTTTTAGCAAAGGTAATAACAAACAATTGCACATTAAACATTAAAACACATTCAGAGGTGCAGGTAGAACATTTGCGCAGGAATCAAATTAGCAGTAAATCATAAATTGCGCAGAGTGCACATGGCACAACACTAGAATTGTCCCTCAGGCCAACTGGCCTCGCAAGGGGCTGAATGCCCTGAGTCTCAATGTCAGGGAAGGCTGGGCAGGCAGCCAGAACACAAAGCCTAAACGTAGCAACTGTCCACTAAGTGCTGGACAGTTGTAAATAGGGCTGGGCAACGTTGGAGCCTCGTGGGCTCAAGAACACTGGTGGGGAGGAGACACTGTGTGGGAGCCTCGGGGCTACTGACCACACTCGTGTCCCTAGAGCCTCTCTGGCTCGCAAAGCAAATATGCTGGCACTAAAGAGCATCTGCGCTCTAAACCAGTGATGGGCGCTCAAGAGCCTCTCTGGACTCGTAAACCCAAAATAGGGGCGGGAGCCTCTCGGGGCTCAAAGAACCAATGCAGGTCCCTGGAGCCTCGTGGGCTCTTAAAACAAATGCCCCCTCGAGCCTCGGGGCTCGTAAATATACTTAGGGTGGGGGTCTCTCAGGCTCGACAAAGAAATGCCCAGAACGATGTGGGAGCCTCTCAGGCTCAAGATACACTGCGCCCAAAACGTTGGAGTCCCTCTCGGGGGACTCGGAATCAATGATGCCCCCAGAGCCTCAATCGGCTCTTCTCACTTGGGCCGCTCTCAGGCCCGGCCCGCACACGGAAGGGGAGGGGCGGGCACCGACAAAGTGCCCCGACGCCCTCCTCCCTTCCCTCGCTCTCCCGAGCCCCACTCTGCACTCACCGGGTGTCTGGTACGCCGGACGGGGAGCTCTCTCTCCTCGGCGGCTCTGGTGCCGCGGGCGGGCTCCTCTACCTCTCCGGGGCCTCGACCAGACGCGGCAGGCTCTGCTCCTTCTCCCGGGGCTCCTTTCTCCACTCGGGGAGCCTCGGGGACCCGGCTGGCTGCTTCACTTCTTGCTGCTCGGCTGCGGGGGCGGGACTTCCGGTCACCCTCCCTCGGGCCGCGCAGCGATTGGTTGGCCGTCCAACCACTTCCGGGTCGCCGCGGGCAGCGCGGCGGCTCGCTTCAGATAGGCAGGCGGGGTCCCATTATCCGAGGAGTGGGCTCCCTCGCGATAAATTATTATCTCAGGACGGGGCAATGCCGGGTGGGCACCGGCCTTTAAATTAAAAGATAAAGCGAGGTAGGCACTCGCTCTGCCAGATATCGGCAAAACCCAACGGGCAGACGCCGGGTGGGCACCGGCTTGGCAACCACGAGCAGGCACAGCCAGCAAAGCGCTCCCAAGCGCTCTAAGTCAACTGAACGCGCTTCCAGGCGCTAGGGGACAGAATCAAGCGCCCACAGCGCTAGGGGTCCAAACAAAGCTCCAGCAAGGTCTGGAGGCAGGCAGGGGGGCAAGGCTGGGCCAGAGCCAGCACACTGGGTCTCCAGGCAGGGAGACAGTCCAAGTGGCGGTCCTCCTGGCCCCAGCAGCAGCAACAGCCCCCTCTGGCAAGGATCCAAAAGTAGAACAACTTGTAAGGGGACACAGCCCCTTCTTATACTGTGAAATCCTTTGTTTTCAGGGTGCAGGGAGGGGGAAACCAGTTGCAGCTGACTTGGGTGTACCCTTGATGGCCCAACCACCCCTTTCATTCACTGGGTAGGCTTGGGTCGTTAGACAAACCACAGGGGGGCGGAGCCAGCATTGTGTGGGGAAAAACCCAGCCCATCCAGGACCCAGGTGCACTCCTCCCACACATCACTCATGCTGATCTCACACTCACCACCGGGCAAACCCATCCAGACTTCCTTGAGCCTGGCATGCCAGCCAGCTCCAGCCAATCACCCTCCAGCACCCTCACTGCACACTTACATCAATGTCCAGAAGTAGCACTTCCCTTCTAGACACATACATGCCGCATACACCATCTTGCAGCATTCATTCTCACGAGTTCACACATACTAAACTCGAGCCTGCACTCCCCACGCATCAGGAACTAACATGGACACACACATTCTCCATGCATTCCTATGGGAGGGCAGGCCAGCCATACTACACGCACGCACTTTACTCTGGGGCACAGGGAAAAAGTGCGCAGAGACCCAAAAATCACTACACAGGGTCACAAATAAAAGAAAAAAGATTAGGGGTGAACCTGCCCTAAGGGCCAAGTCCAACAGTGAGGAGCTTGAAGGTTATCCTCTTGTTGACCGGGAGCCAGTGCATGTCTCTCAGGTGGGGTGTGATGTGGCTGCGGCAAGGGATGTTGAGGATCAGGCGTGCAGAGGCGTTCTGGATGCGTTGGAGCCTTCTCAGGAGTTTGGCCGAGGCTCCTGAGTAGAGGGCATTTCCGTAGTCCAACCTGCTGCTGACGAGGGCCTGGGTGACCGTTCTTCTTGTTTCAGTGGGGATTCACTTTTAGATCCTGCAGAGCATGCAGAGAATGTTAAAACAGGAGGAGGTGACGGCGTTGACCTGTTTAGTCATGGAGAGGGTGGAGTCGAGGATGACCCCTAGGTTGTGTGCATGGTCGGTGGGTGTTGGAGCGGTTCCCAGTGCGATTGGCCACCAGGAGTCATCCCAGGACGAAGGGGTGGATCTGAGGATGAGGACATCCGTCTTGTCCGAGTTCAGCTTCAGTCGGCTGTTCCTCATCCATTAAGCTACAGCCTTCATTCCTTTGTGAAGATTGGTTTTGGCAGTGTGGGGGTCCTTGGTGAGGGATAGGATCAGCTGGGTGTCACCGACGTAGAAGATGATGTTGAAGTCGTGCCGACGGGCGACGTGGCCTAGCGGTGCCATATAGAAGTTAAACAGAGTTGGGCTGAGGGATGAGCCCTGGAGTACGCCACAGATGATCTTGGTGGCTTCGGAGCATAAGGGGGGAAGGCGGACGCACTGTGTTCTGCCGGAGAGGAAGAGGTGGTCCAGTCCAGGGCCTTCTCTTGGCTCCCGGCGTTGTGGAGGCATGTTCATAGTGTGTGGTGGCAGACCATGTCGAAGGCGGCTGACAGGTCCAGGAGCATGAGGGCCATTGTTTATTTGTTGCCCAGCAGGGGCTTGATGTCATCGGTGGCTACTATGATGGCAGTGTCTTTGCTGTGGTTGCTGTGGAACCCGGAATGGGAAGGGTCCAGGATGTTGTTCTCTTCAAGTTAGCGGGTCAGTTGTTCGTTGACGGTCTTTTCGATGACCTTTGCCGGGAACAGGAGCAGGGAGATGGGCCGGAAGTTCTTGAGGTCCTTGGAGTCTGTCTTTGGTTTCTTGAGTAAGGCGTTGATCTTGGCGTGCTTCCAGCTCTCCGGGAAGGTTGCTGTCTCGAAGGAGGTGTTGATGACTTTCCGGAGATGGGGTGCTATGGATGTGCTGACTTTGTTGAAGATGTGGTGTGGGCATGGGTCTGACGGAGATCCAGAGTGGATGGTGTTCATGATCTTGATGGTGTCATCATCATTGATGTTGGTCCAGGATAGCAGGCGGTTGGTGTGGATGGTGGTCATGGGGATGGAGGTCTCAGTGGTTGTCAGGCGATCGTGGCATTGAAGCTGTCGTGGATGTCTGCGATCTTGCCGTGGAAGACGGTGGCCAGCGAGTCGCACAGGTCTTGCGAGGGTGGGACTTCGTTGGTGTTGGAGCTGGGGTTGGAGAGTTCCTTCACGATGTTGAAGAGCTCTTTGCTGTTGTGCGCGTTATTGTCTAGGAGGTTTTTGCAAGTCTGATGAGGTGATAGTGTCTGCAGGTGGTGTTCTTGTGGGCTGCTTGGCTGTCTGGTGTTCGTTCACAGAGCCAGAACTTCTCCAGCTTTCAGCAGGTTTGCTTGGAGGCACGGAGGTCTTCAGTGAACCAGCTGGCTTTATTGTTGGTGTGACTGTTGGAGGGTTTCTTGATCAGGGCGAGGGTGTTGGCGCAGTTGTTGATCCACTGTCTGAGGTTGCGGCGGCGGTGTCGGGGTCGGTGGGGTTGGCGGGTGGTCTCTGGGTGAGGGTGGGGGTTAGCTGGTCTTCGGTGGCTTTGTTCCAGCAGCCGCGAGGCATCTGTTGGGTGCGGTGGTGCGTGGTGGGTTTCTTGAAGGTGAAGTGGATGCAGCGATGGTCAGCCCAGTGGAGTTCGGTGGTGTGGTTGAAGGAGATGTGGGGGCTTGCGGAGAAGATTGGGTGAAGCGTGTGACCGGCGTAGTGGGTGGTGTTGTGATGGCTACAAGATCACCCGCAGGGACCGCACCAACGGGGCAGGAGGAGTAATCGCCATTGTCCACAGGAACACTCTCAGCGACTCCATCGCTGACTTCATCAGCACCCCCACACTCACCTCCACGGACTACATCCTCCTCGAGGACTTGAACTTCCACCTCGAGAACAACAATAACGCCAACTCCAGCGCCCTGATCGACAATCTCGCCAACCTCTGCCTCCGACACCTCGTCACCAAACCCACCCACGCCGCCAGACACACGCTCGACCCCATCTTCACACAAGCATCCACGTCGCCTTCAACCACATCACCGAACTCCACTGGACTGACCATTGATGCGTCCACTTCACCTTCAAGAAACCAACCACGTGGAGTTCTGGACTTTTTGGTTCCGTCCAGAGGTGTCAGGGATAACACCCGAAGACCCCGGAGTTCCACCTGTCTCGGTGCACAAACAAACAGAAACACGGGCTTCTCGATGGTGGCGTCAAAGACCAAAGGTTTATTACTGCAGGGACACAGAAGTCACAGAAACTGCACACGGGCAGTGTCTAGGAGCCTGTTCGATTTGTACAAAGAGGGTTGCTCCTTATATACTGAATATTGGGCTTCAGGCAAATTCTTTACATGTTACCACAGTTCTAAACATTCGTGTCTTAAACAATAAATATTTGGCGTTGCACAGGAATCGTCAACAGTATCTGATGTCAAAACATTACGAATGAGGGGTTCCCACTATTCCATCATAATCCCATGTCAATTTCTCATACAAGACCCGGACCGCCTCATCGTAAATTTCGTTACCTCCCCCTAATAAAGGCCCAGAAGGAAAGGAGCAGAGCCAGGTGCAGAAGATAGAAAGACAGGATAAGAAATGTTTGTGGGTCGTAAATGGGCACGGTTACCAGCTTCGGCCGCCTAATCATGATCAGGCCAACGAACACAAGAACCAGTATAGCAGGACTGGCCTCAGGCTGGGGAGGCAGCTCTTGCCGAGTCATGCTGCCACAGCGTTGCTGGCCTAAGGTGCACGTGTCACTAGCAAGGTGAATCGCCGGTTAAGGCCTACGTGTCCTTAAATAAAAAGAGGTCATTGCGTGTCCATTGACTATGTGAGGGCAAGGAATACAAAATGGCTTCCGTGTTCTAAGATGGATGCCATGGGTAAATCACAAATGTGTTGGTAACAGGAGTGCTCTTGCTCGTAGCATAGCGAAAACACCAGGATATACTAAATGGATCATTTGCGGTTCACTGATACCAAAATTATGTATTTACGACAATGATTAAAACACGGGTAAAATCGTCACGGAACCTCAGACCCTCCTTTTGCCCTTACATAGGCAATTACTCAGTCTATGTCTGAGTCTAATTCTATGCTCATTAGGTCAGCAACATGTTGTTGCGTCATCATCCTGTCTCGTGCCTTTTCTCCTAATGTAGGTGGTTTTCTGAAACAGGTTGCAGCACAGAGACTACACAGAGCGGGACCACATTGGATAATGAGGCAGCACGAGAACAGAAATACTAGGATGACACCAATGACCATCAGAACCTTCCATCCCCACGCTGATATCAGAGTCCAAAACCACTCCATGAAGGACCAGTTTCCCCTGTCTACGTGTATAGAGTCGGAAATCTTGTGTAGCTTAGAGATTGCTTCATAGACAGTTGGAGCATTATTTGGAATAAATACACAGCAGCTTGATTGGATCATTCTGCATACCCCACCTCGATCTGCAAGTATCACGTCTAGAACCATTCGGTTCTGTAACGTCATGAGACGATCCGCCTGAAGCTCAGCTGTTAAGTTACTAAGGGCACCTGCAGTTTCTGTAATAGTAGATTCAACTACCCGTGTTAGTTGACGAAGATTTCTACTATTGGCCATAGGCCCCCAAAACGGAAGGAAACCTTTGAAAAAGTCTCCAGCTTCCTGACCAGCTGTGTCTTCCTTGCTAAAAACACCTCTTGCTAATCTGGTCTTGTGATAGTCTGGAGAGGCAGTGTATGTCGGAGGCAACAATCGGGCAATATAACATGAACCTGAAAAGTCAGCAGGCAGCCATGTATATGCTCTGTCCTGACAAATGAAGTAGGTACCCCTAGCAGTCAGAAAGGCAGGGGAGGAGTTAGACGGAAATACGTAAGTCTCAACGCACTCACTCCTCCCTAGCTGAGCTCTCGGATTTCTCCCATTTCCTTGCAAACAGACTTGACCTCGGTGAGGCACGACCCAGACTGGAGTGGAGTAAGCATGGGCGTAAAATCCGCTCCGCTCGCGGATTTTTCGGATTTTCGGCAAATCCGCAATCCGCGAACGCTCGCGAATTTGTCGAAAATCCGTGAATCCGCTCGCGGCGGATTTTTTGCTTGGTTGCGGCGCGCGGCGTGGTGCACGGCGTTCACTTTCCGTCATTTTAGCGTTTGCCGAGTTGTTTTTCTTTGCGAGTGACGCGCCATTTTAGATCTTGCTGCGTGTTCCCGCGGGAGTTTGTCGCCCGCGAATACGTACTCGCGGCTTGCCACCTTGCACAGCACACCTCGCGAGAGTTCGCAATTGCGAACATGTAGTTGCGGCGGAAAGGAACAATCTCGCACTTGCGAAATAGAGATTTTGCAATTTCGCACAAGAAAATCACCAGCAAACAGGATAAACCTTCAGAAAATTATGATTTTTATCAGAATCACTCCTCAGGTTGACATTTGCATGGCCTTTTTTTTTGCAAGGAGTCCATTTTGGGGGGGGGGGAGGAAGGAAGTGCCCCACAGTCTCCAACTTCCTGTTCCTGTCCAGCAGGCTCCTCCCAGTGCTTTGTCCATCTCCTGGTCACTTTCATTTGGATCTGGAGCTGGAAGGATTACTTTTTGTGGGTGCTGCTGGATATTTGGATTTGAGGCCTTTTTGACTGTCTTTGGATCACTTTTGGATTAGAAATCAACTTTCACAAGTAAGTTTGTTTGGGGCATTACAGTTGCTGCAAGTACAATTTTGGAACTTTTTCAGAAAATTAAATAAATTATATTGTGGGTAGCCACAGTATCCAGTAGGACCAGGGTTGGTTATGGGTGCATGATACAACTGTTTTGTTGAATTTAAACACCATTGAGGCCATGGATGGGCTGGGATTGTGCAGATTTTATTGTTTTTTGTCGTTTTTTTGGGCCTGCTGGTGTGGCCCTTTGCCCAGGGGTGGTGAGTGTTGCATGGGCCTAGTCTTTCTGTGGGGTGTCTTCTTGAATTTAAACATAATTGAGGCCATGGATGGGCTGGGATTGTGCTTATTTTATTGTTTTTTGTCGTTTTTGGGGGGCTGCTGGTGTGGCCTTTTGCTTGCCCAGGGGTGGTGGTGGTGCATGGACTGAGTGTGCCTGTGGTGTTGTCTCACTCTCTTTGATGTAAACATCATGGATGGCATTGGATTGTGGTGATTTCTGGCTGTTTTTCTGTTTTTTGGGGGTGTACTGTTGATGTGGTCTGGCCATGTGGGTGGTGGTGGTGGCCATCTTGAGTGCTGGCTGGTACAGGCAACATGTGCTTGGGGTGTAAGGGGGCCATTTTGAGGAGAGGCAGTGTCTGAGGCCTGCACTTATTTTGCCTACTTTTCATCCCTTATGCCCAGGGGTAGTGAGTGTTGCATGGGCCTAGTGTTTCTGAGGGGTGTCTTCTTGAATTTAAACACCATTGAGGCCATGGATGGGCTGGGATTGTGCAGATTTTATTGTTTTTTGTCGTTTTTTTGGGCCTGCTGGTGTGGCCCTTTGCCCAGGGGTGGTGAGTGTTGCATGGGCCTAGTCTTTCTGTGGGGTGTCTTCTTGAATTTAAACACCATTGAGGCCATGGATGGGCTGGGATTGTGCAGATTTTATTGTTTTTTGTCGTTTTTTTGGGCCTGCTGGTGTGGCCCTTTGCCCAGGGGTGGTGAGTGTTGCATGGGCCTAGTCTTTCTGTGGGGTGTCTTCTTGAATTTAAACATAATTGAGGCCATGGATGGGCTGGGATTGTGCTTATTTTATTGTTTTTTGTCGTTTTTGGGGGGCTGCTGGTGTGGCCTTTTGCTTGCCCAGGGGTGGTGGTGGTGCATGGACTGAGTGTGCCTGTGGTGTTGTCTCACTCTCTTTGATGTAAACATCATGGATGGCATTGGATTGTGGTGATTTCTGGCTGTTTTTCTGTTTTTTGGGGGTGTACTGTTGATGTGGACTGGCCATGTGGGTGGTGGTGGTGGCCATCTTGAGTGCTGGCTGGTACAGGCAGCAACATGTGCTTGGGGTGTAAGGGGGCCATTTTGAGGAGAGGCAGTGTCTGAGGCCTGCACTTATTTTGCCTACTTTTCATCCCTTATGCCCAGGGGTAGTGAGTGTTGCATGGGCCTAGTGTTTCTGAGGGGTGTCTTCTTGAATTTAAACACCATTGAGGCCATGGATGGGCTGGGATTGTGCAGATTTTATTGTTTTTTGTCGTTTTTTTGGGCCTGCTGGTGTGGCCCTTTGCCCAGGGGTGGTGAGTGTTGCATGGGCCTAGTCTTTCTGTGGGGTGTCTTCTTGAATTTAAACACCATTGAGGCCATGGATGGGCTGGGATTGTGCAGATTTTATTGTTTTTTGTCGTTTTTTTGGGCCTGCTGGTGTGGCCCTTTGCCCAGGGGTGGTGAGTGTTGCATGGGCCTAGTCTTTCTGTGGGGTGTCTTCTTGAATTTAAACATAATTGAGGCCATGGATGGGCTGGGATTGTGCAGATTTTATTGTTTTTTTCGTTTTTGGGGGCTGCTGGTGTGGCCTTTTGCTTGCCCAGGGGTGGTGGTGGTGCATGGACTGAGTGTGCCTGTGGTGTTGTCTCACTCTCTTTGATGTAAACATCATGGATGGCATTGGATTGTGGTGATTTCTGGCTGTTTTTCTGTTTTTTGGGGGTGTACTGTTGATGTGGACTGGCCATGTGGGTGGTGGTGGTGGCCATCTTGAGTGCTGGCTGGTACAGGCAACATGTGCTTGGGGTGTAAGGGGGCCATTTTGAGGAGAGGCAGTGTCTGAGGCCTGCACTTATTTTGCCTACTTTTCATCCCTTATGCCCAGGGGTAGTGAGTGTTGCATGGGCCTAGTGTTTCTGAGGGGTGTCTTCTTGAATTTAAACACCATTGAGGCCATGGATGGGCTGGGATTGTGCAGATTTTATTGTTTTTTGTAGTTTTTTTGGGCCTGCTGGTGTGGCCCTTTGCCCAGGGGTGGTGAGTGTTGCATGGGCCTAGTCTTTCTGTGGGGTGTCTTCTTGAATTTAAACACCATTGAGGCCATGGATGGGCTGGGATTGTGCAGATTTTATTGTTTTTTGTCGTTTTTTTGGGCCTGCTGGTGTGGCCCTTTGCCCAGGGGTGGTGAGTGTTGCATGGGCCTAGTCTTTCTGTGGGGTGTCTTCTTGAATTTAAACACCATTGAGGCCATGGATGGGCTGGGATTGTGCAGATTTTATTGTTTTTTGTCGTTTTTTTGGGCCTGCTGGTGTGGCCCTTTGCCCAGGGGTGGTGAGTGTTGCATGGGCCTAGTCTTTCTGTGGGGTGTCTTCTTGAATTTAAACATAATTGAGGCCATGGATGGGCTGGGATTGTGCTTATTTTATTGTTTTTTGTCGTTTTTGTGGGGCTGCTGGTGTGGCCTTTTGCTTGCCCAGGGGTGGTGGTGGTGCATGGACTGAGTGTGCCTGTGGTGTTGTCTCACTCTCTTTGATGTAAACATCATGGATGGCATTGGATTGTGGTGATTTCTGGCTGTTTTTCTGTTTTTTGGGGGTGTACTGTTGATGTGGACTGGCCATGTGGGTGGTGGTGGTGGCCATCTTGAGTGCTGGCTGGTACAGGCAGCAACATGTGCTTGGGGTGTAAGGGGGCCATTTTGAGGAGAGGCAGTGTCTGAGGCCTGCACTTATTTTGCCTACTTTTCATCCCTTATGCCCAGGGGTAGTGAGTGTTGCATACTTGCATGTCCCTAGTCTTTCTGTGGGGTGTCTTCAATGTAAACATCATGGATGGCATGGGATTGTGCTCATTTTTCTGTGTTTTGTCGATTTTTTGGGGTGTATAACTGAACTGATGTTCCTCTGTCTTCCATTGCTTTTAGGTGCACAAGAAGACTCAATAGAACCACCAGTGCCAGGAAGAAGTCCTGCAGCGGTGTGTGCAGCATAACGTCACGCGACGTCACGTCTGGACACAGAACCCTCTGCAACTCGTGCAACTGCTGCCTGCTGACCTGCTCTGAAGAAGATGGCCCCAAAAAAAGTAACCCGTAGCTCCTCTAGCAAGAAAGGTGCCAGTAAGGAGCAGAAGAAGCAAGTTACCAAGGACACTGGTGTGCCGCCCGCCCCTTTTTTTGTGAGTAAAAAAAAAAGTATGCCTGCAGCAGCTGCAGCGGGATCTGCTGGGGACCAAGCTGGCAGCAGCACCCCCGCTCCATTGGGCTCAGTGCCACCACCACCACCACGCCAACTTAAGTCCAAGCCCTTGAGTGCTGCAGAGGCAGCCAGTATACTTCTTCAATCACCATCGACCAGTGATGTTGGCTCATCGCAAGAAAGCAGCAGCAATGTCCCTCAATCAACACAGGTTGTTGTAGCTCATCTGACGAGTGTTGAACAACCACAGCGGCAACAACAATCACATGTGCAAGTACAAGCCCAAGTACATGTGGAAGGAGAGGCAGCGCAAGGAGATGCGCATGCAGAGGTGCATGGAGGGTCACAACAAGTGCCCACAATAGTTGTTCCTCCCGAAGTAGGGGCACATCAGGAAATCGACAATCAAGGCGAGGTATCATTTGAGGAAGCCACTCCTCCTGATGATCCTTCATTGTCTTCCACAACCCTAGCAAGGAAGAGATCAAGGGTGGTGTCTACATCCTCTTCAAGCACACCTCCTTCTGATGATACGGATCAAACTTGGGAACCAGCACCACAGCCGTCTGAGAGTGAGGCACACCATGATCCAACAAAGGTACTTAAGCGTAAAAGGAAGCTCGTCCAAAGTCTCAGACTTATGGAGTGTGATGAGGCTCAACAAGAAGTGGCGGATACTGCTGCTGATGAAGACTCTGCCAACGACGACCCAGTCATCATAAAGGTCACTGCAGCCCCAGCGGGCATGCAGCAAACAGACATTTTGACCCTAGCCCGAAGAGCTGCTGCGCGTGATGATGATGATGATGATGTTGTCGATGAGGAGGCAGTGGAAACACCACAATCATTGGAGTTAAGTAGTACACCAACTCGTCCCGCTTCCATATTTCTTTCTGGCAAGAAGAGACCTGCGTCAACCTCGACCTTAATTAGTGGCGGTGAAAGTGGAAAACGTACAAAAGTTGGCCAATCCAGATCCTCCACTTCATCTGGCATTAGCTTCATGACCACCACCACCAGTATCGCCGCCTCCTCCATGTCCCACAGACACTTCAAGTCCCCAGTTTGGGACTTCTTTACTGTTTGTCCAAAAAATCCAAAGTTTGCCATTTGTACCATTTGTAAGCAAGCAGTTAGTCGTGGTAAGCCAGGTACCAACTATGGTACCGGAGGCCAGAGAGGTCATCTTAGGAGACAGCACACTGTCAAATGGTTTGCGCACCTAGATGCGATCAAGAAAGGCCGAATTGAAGGAAACGTTGATGTTTCATCTGATGATGACGAGGAGGAAGAAGACGTGTCAAACACTTCCCTTACACCCAGTACCCCTGTCAGCAGCACACCCAATGTGAGGCACACTAAGAGTGTTGGAGCGACTGAGACACCAACGCACAAAAGTTCACCAGCGAGCAAAATTGGGTCAACGAAGTCATTATCAGCCCGTAAATGCTTGGTCCAGGCCAACATTAGAACAATGCTTACTTCAGACGTGCCATATGAACGCAACCACCCACTGACGCGTCTGTATAACACTAAGCTGGCTAAAATGCTAGCTGTGGACCTTCTACCTTTTTCTTTTGTAGAAGCGGTAGGTTTTCTTGAATTAGTTGCAACGCTCTGCCCTAAATGGAAGGTTCCGAGCCGGTTCTATTTTGCCAGAGTTGCGGTTCCAGCACTACATGAAGATGTGCTGCAGGCGATTGGGGCAGCTTTGCAGAAGAGTGCTGTTCACACAATACATCTGACAACAGACATGTGGACCAGTGGCCCAGGCGATGATTACATGTGCATCACTGCACACTGGGTCTCTTTTTCAGGTGTTATAGCAAAGCTAAACGCAGGTGTTGACCCGGACCAAGTTTTCAAAGCTGCTCGGAAACATGCAACACTAGCCATGTTTGCCTTGGAGAAAAGTCACACAGCAGAAAACCTTTTGGAAGAGTTTGACAAAAAGGTGTTGTCAATGCTATCCCCCCTAAAACGCAAGATTGGTTATGTTTCCACGGATAATGGCGCCAATGTAGTTAAGGCCATGTCACAGGGTCACCATGTTAGAGTGCCGTGTTTGGCGCACTGTATCAACCTGGTAGTTCAAAAATTCTTGAGTGATAAAGAGAGTCCAGCGTTCGAGGTAATGGCCACCTGCCGCAAAATGTGCAACCATTTCAGCCATTCTTTTAAGGCCCGGAAGCATCTGCGGAGACTGCTACTTCAACGTGGAATGCCAGTGAAAGCACTCATCCAGGAGGTGGCAACACGTTGGAACTCAACCTTCTACATGCTTGAGCGTCTGCATGAGCAGTATACGGTACTCGATCACTATTTCTTGACAGAGGCTACATCTCAGAAGGAGGACCTGCGGATGAGTAAGGCGCAATGGGCCATAGTTAAAAGCCTGACAGACATGCTTCGTCCTTTTGAGTTCTTCACGCGTGCAGTCAGCCAGGAGGACTGTAATTTGGGGAAAGCTATCCCATTGTTGTGCATACTGGAGCACCAACTGATGGCGGTTTCTTCTGAGTTTGAAAAAGATGAAAAAAAAAAAAACATTTAATTTTGTCTGAGAAATTATTACATCGCCTACGTGGTGATGAACGTCTTAAAAACATCAACTCAGATCAGCATTACATTTGTGCTACTATTCTGGATCCACGCTACAAAAAGGCGCTGGCAGACAACGCATTCTTTCCTTTCGCTGATGCAGATGTTCAAAAGTACAAACATTGGTTAGCCTGGTCAGCCAAGAGGTTTGAAAAAGAACGGCAGGTTATTGAAGGAGAAGCCAGTACATCAGCATCAGCATCAGCAGGCCATCCGCAGTCACAAGAATCCACTTCTGCACCTGTGGCTGGGGCACAAGTGACCTCTCAGCCGTTAAAGACACCGGCAACTGGATCATCTGCACCACACACAATGACAACACTAACAGTGGCTGGGGAGGAGGATTGGCTAAGTTTGATGGGGTATGGTTCTCTAAAAAATGTCACAGGCACAGCAAAAAGTAAGCAAAGTGGAGGAACAGTTGATGACCTTGAGTCGATGGTGCAGGACTATCTGAATGACTCAACAGTGGTCTTTCTTAATGAGGAGCCATTGCAGTATTGGCATGGCAAAAAACAATTGTGGCCACAGCTCTACAACCTGGCTATAAACTATTTGTCTTGCCCACTCGCAAGTGTTTCTTCTGAACGTGTTTTCAGTGCTGCTGGTGGCATTGTAACTGCCAAACGGAGCCGCCTATCGCCCAAAAATGTGGAGCGGCTGACAATGATCAAGATGAATCAGCACCTCATACCACCAGATTACAAAGTGCGAGAAAGCACGCCACATGAAGACGATGAGGACAGCAACGTAGATGAGGGGATTTTTTCTCTGTTCGGTGCCACTGACCTCATCCAGCCTGAATTCGCAGAGTATGATGACGAAATCTTGTTCTTATTCCCTGACACCGAGCCCTGAAAATGAGACAATCAATCAAGAACTTTCTTTTTCGTCCTTATTCACTTTTATTCCTGTGTGCTTTGTGTCTCTCTTTCTTTGTTTTGCACAGTTAATTTAATTCAAACTTTAATCACCTAATCCCAAAAAGAAGACCATCATCAGAACTGTCTTCACTTGTTTGCTTATTGATTTGAAGGTGCCGCAGTCTACATTCCTCAGGTTCACAAGTTCTGAAGAACATGCTCCTCTATCCTCCTCCTCCAGACTGCGATTTCCCTCCAAGCAGAGTGCTGGATTACGCACAATGAAGAAAGACTCAGCACTTGTGGGGGTGTTGTACTTCTTTGCGGGTGAGTTGACGGTTTTGGGCCCATTGCTGTGAAGCTCTAATAATGGACAAAAGTGTTTTGGACCAAATATGAGGTGGAAATTTCTTGCCGTTTTTGCTGACTTGCTTGCCTTTGAGGTGCTCTTTGGCGGGGTTCCGGGGGTTTGTGTGTAATTTTTGGTGTCTGTCGAAGCACTGCTGCGACAGTCTAATCTTGATTGCATTTGCTTTTCAGGAAATCCGTGGTGGAAAACAGGAGTTATGATGATTGATGATGACCTAGCTGCACAGCGCGTTACTTTGGACCGAAGGCCGAGAGATATTGTAAGTATGAGATTTAGCTTTTTCGCTGTTTGGGGGTGTTGTCGGGTGTTTTTTTGCGGGTGGGTTGGCGCCGGCGGGTCTTGCCTGGGGCATTCCTGGGAAGGTCTAATACCGGATACAAGTGTTTTGGACAAAATCCATAAGGAACAGCCTTTTTTTTGCCATTTCTTCAGACATCTTGCTCAATGTAGCGTTTTGGGGGGCTTCCTGCTGTTCGTGGGTGGGTTGCGGCCGGGGTCTCTGTCGAAGCACTGCTGCGACAGTCTAATCTTGATTGCATTTGCTTTTCAGGAAATCCGTGGTGGAAAACAGGAGTTATGATGATTGATGATGATGACGACCTAGCTGCACAGCGCCGCGTTTGGACCGAAGGCCGAGAGACATTGTAAGTATGAGATTTAGCTTTTTCGCTGTTTGGTGGTGTTGTGTCGCGTGTTTTTTTGCGGGTGGGTTGGCGCCGGCGGGTCTTGCCTGGGGCATTCCTGGGAAGGTCTAATACCGGATACAAGTGTTTTGGACAAAATCCATAAGGAACAGCCTTTTTTTTGCCATTTCTTCAGACATCTTGCTCAATGTAGCGTTTTGGGGGGCTTCCTGCTGTTCGTGGGTGGGTTGCGGCCGGGGTCTCTGTCGAAGCACTGCTGCGACAGTCTAATCTTGATTGCATTTGCTTTTCAGGAAATCCGTGGTGGAAAACAGGAGTTATGATGATTGATGATGATGACGACCTAGCTGCACAGCGCCGCGTTTGGACCGAAGGCCGAGAGACATTGTAAGTATGAGATTTAGCTTTTTCGCTGTTTGGTGGTGTTGTGTCGGGTGTTTTTTTGCGGGTGGGTTGGCGGGTCTTGCCTGGGGCATTCCTGGGAAGGTCTAATACCGGCTAGAAGTTAGTTGGACAAAATCCATAAGGAAACACCAGTTTTGGCACTTTGTAAGTTAGGGTTCGTTAGGGTTAGCCCTAGCAGCAGGATTGCATGTGTTTAGGGGGGTTCTATTGCAACGCGGTTCTGTTGTTGTAGAGCACTGTTGGAGCGATGCTGGCTATGGATACTTTTGCTTGCAGGCAAGTGGTTTGAATACAATCCACGGTCTGTATTTGGGTCTACTGTTACTTTCAAAGTACGTTTTGTAACCATTTTTCTGCTAGGCATCATCAAAGTGTGACTTTTTGAACCACACAGCGTACATACCTTTTATTTATTTATCAGTGGTATTGTAATAGCACTTCCTGTTTTCCGTTCAATAATTACAGGCCGGGTTTCAGTCAACATCCGCCAGGCAGGCAGTGGACAGGGTGTCTCTTCTGTCAGTGGTCACCACCACATTGATGGACGAAGCGTCAGCTGGAATGGAGGAGTGCCACCAATAAGAGGAATTGTTTGCTGCATGCAACTTACTTACCAATTTCAACAGGACAACTCCAACAACATACGCAATACAGATACAGTATCCATTGTTGTCTTTTATTCTATGAGTGTGACTGTGTGACTGCATGTGCTTACCTTTACTTTGTAACCAAAGATTGTCTGTAAACTCTGTATCTTCAATTATTGTTTGTCCATGCTCTGCTTTTTTTTTCTTCTCTCAACAAAACCTACCCAAAAAGAAACCCCCATTCCCATCCATTTTACAAACCCTAACCCTCTTCCCCCGGGCTGTGTTGTTTTGCTTGATGTCTGACTAAAATGACATCAATAATTCCACACACTTGCTGGGGAGGATAAGGTGATAGCAGCAACAGGCTGGTGAAGGAATACGAGGATATCTTCTAGACTTACTCAGCTTCAGTACTATATCTTCTAGTAGTAGTAGCCAATGTCAAATAAATGCAACGCAAGTACTAGTTATACTTGCAATACTTTACCATTTGTTAGGCTACATTATGGCACTGTTCTAGTGTACTGTCACCTGCTATTTTCTCGATCGTACCGTAACCGTTGTAATGCTACAGTAAGGAGTACAAACAAGGTTTCGTTTTCTTTTTTTCCATAGGCATGCAACTGCCACTGTGTCACACCACTAGTAACACCGCAATGAGGAAATGTCACCCGCCCAGGAATGACAACGTTAATCCCCATTTAACCTGGAGCCAGCCCTGGGCCTAGCCCTAATTTCTAACACAAATTACAGGTAAGATAAGCGTTTGGTGGGAGGTAGTATAATGGAGTATTATTTCGGAGTAGACAAGAGTTTGACGGTTGTACTACTAAAGTCCTACGACTGTTCAGGAAAACAAAGTTACTGTTACACCCCCGCCCCCCACCCACCAGACTGAAAAGCAGTAAAAAACAGGTATGGTCAGATAAAGTAGTTGAAAAATATATTTATTTATCCCTAACAAAATAATCTCCCTCACCCACCCTAACCCCAACGATTGTCTCTGAAACGTCCCAAAACGATCCCAACTCCCAAATCCCACCCCCCAAAAGTCTATAAAAAAAGGGCAAGGGACACTCCACTACTGGAGGGTGCTGGTGCTGGTGCATGATGCGGCATGGGCATCATACTCCTTGCGGAGGGTGGCAAGCTCGGAGCGGAGGCCCTTAACCAAGGTCTTATACCTCAGGACCTCCTGCTCCAGGTTGGACATGCGGACTCGTAGGCGGTGTTGGCGTTCCTTGCAGCTCCTGTGGGGGGCAGCTGGTGTTTCGGGTGCTTGGCGGTGGCGGTCGGCTTTCTTAGCCCGGCTCGGTCCCGCTGGTTTAGTCACGGAGGAGGATGCAGTCGAAGATGTTGCCCCGCTCGACTGCGTGTCCTCCTCCTCCTCCAGGGCCACCAGCCGCCGATACTCGGCGACTGTGGCCTCCAGCCTCCGTTGCCGGGCCAATCTAGCCTGCTCCCTCCTTGTTGTTGATTTGGAAGAAGGAGCAACTATATGAAGAAAGAAAGACATAGTCTGTAACCAATGCTCCTTATTAATAACACAAAGTGATTGAGCCGAAAGTTGGGTCACAGAGTACAAGTAGCAAATTGAAAGCACAGTACATAACTATTGAGGACAGTATCTATGTAACCCTCCCACTTCTGCATCCTTGCTCTAACAGTAGTGGTAGTTTAATGAACTAATTCTACGACCACTATGGACTTCCATTACAGTCGACTATGACAGTACACCAGTCTTATTCTTCTTCTTCTCTCTTGTTTAGGGAAATGGGTACGTTATCTTATGCAAGCCGGCAGAATGACATGGACACAGCACAGTGAAGTTGCACCCGAGAAAAAAAGTTGCACACCATGATGATGGAGACAGACTTGCGTTACTGTACCGGTCCAGTACATGCAGGTGGTGAAGCTATTACTTTTCTATTACGGGTGGCACTGAGAATACTCTGTTACAAGGGCTACTGCTTAATTAATTTACCTTTCACCCTACAGTGCAAATGAGTACTAGAAAAGGAAACTGAAGAAGCTAACTAATTTGATTATCTATCACTTCACATGGGACGTATTTAATGACAGATGAGATGACTTTAGGTGCTTTGCTTAATATTGAGTGAACACAGTGATACACCCACACATGAATGACGTACTACAAGTAAACTAAAGTTATTAAGAGAGGTACGGAGTGTCCACCGTAATAACCAGATATATGCTGTGAATGCAAACGCAATACAAAGTACTGCTACTATTCATGGTAGTATTGGACACATTTACAATTTCTTTTCCTTGCCTTCCCTGCACTGGGACGGACGTGCGGGTGCGGTGGTACATGCTCTTCAAGGTAACACTTACTTCACCTGGCGACCATCTACTCTCTCTAGATACACATTTGCTATGTAAGAGTCAGAGAATACCATGCTCCAGGCATCCATTCATTCAAAGTATACGCACACATACAGTTTCTGTTTCACCCACCCATGCTGCTGTCCTTCCACCCATCCTTGCTTCATCATTGACCCAGCCATGCACCATACCATATTCTTTCCTTCCCAGCCACCTCTGGGTCCAAGCAAACACATATCGTTCTTCTTTGCCAGCCATCATACAAGTTCGCGTCCCACTTACTTACACCCTTCTTTCGCTTTTCGTTCATCCCATCCATCACGTTCGTCTAAGAACTTATTGGGATTCTTCTCACCAAAAACTTCACAGCTAAGTCGAAGTACATTTCGAGGAGGCTACTACCTGGTTGATTTGTAATTGTAATACACCCGTGCAGAAAGCACACTATGCAGTCTTCAATCTCAATAAGTAAGGAATATATAGCTTACCTGTTTCCGCCACCACCGTTTGATCCCCCACAGGAACGGCCACCAGCTCTTCTACCGCCGCATCCTCCCCAGAGGCCTCCGAGTCCAAGTCCAACACATCAGCCACCTCCGCGCTGGCCCCGTCACCAGATGTTACACCTACAAAGTACATTTAAGAAAGTTAGAATACACCACTCACTACTATATAATATTTGGTCTAGGAGAAATGTTAAAAAAACAGAATACAATGTAATAATTTGTGACTGTCTACTCCATAGTAAAAATGTCCCATTTTCCAGGGAAGGCTGTTGTCTTGCTGCACTTTTATGCACAACTGATGAATGCTTGCTTTTGATTTTTAACACGCACCACTTTTTCTCCTAACAGACAGAAGCTTGACTCCTGAGTCCTAAGAACACGACCAGGATCAAGTTCAAAGTAGGTGAGAGTTCGGCTCGACCACAAGAAATGTGTCCAATTAATCGTCAGCACTAACCACTTTTCCGTTTACAGTTAAATAGTTTTATGACAAAGTAGATTTCAATAAATGTGTTTACTTTTAATAAAGCTTTTACACTTAAATAGACTCTGTGGTTTTTGTTCCTCTAGACTAGAGTGGATGAGCTAAAGGTTTTGGAATTTTTGCAAGCATGAGTGCCTCTGACACTTCTTGACTGTGCTGTGACTCCGTACTACTCTCTTGTCCTGCGTACGATAATCTAGAGATCATTGGGGATCTATAATCGGTGACTTCGGGAGCTGAATGACTCTGCCACACTATCTAGTCAGTAAGGAGACAGTGCATAGAGGTATTGCTGAATATAATGGGAGTCCAATGGAATTGCCAAATGTCCAATCTTAGTTAGCTACACAGACAGACTAATAAGAATAGTCTAGTAATACCACAGGGAGTCATCATATTCGAGGCAGGATAAGAATTTATATCCAGTCTACAAGAAGATCAAAGACGATTTTGAAAAAATCGAATGAGGAACGCTAGGAAAAAATAGGTACTGTTTAGTAAAATGTAAACTTACTGGGGCCAGCAAAGGAGCCCTCGCCTGCCCGATCCTGGCCTGCATCCTCAGCACCCTCCTCCTGTGTCCTCTTGCCCTTGGGGGGAGCTGATGTACAACATGAAAGAAAGAAAAACCATAAAACATGGATGAGATTTTTCAACCAAATCAAACATTTCAAAAGAACAATAACAACATATTTTGGAAAAATAGCAAATAGATAGACAACTATTCCACGGGATCTATCTCATGTGGTATACTACGTTATTCGTATTGCCTGATTTGCGGAACGTTGACTTAGAAAGTTCCTATGTAACTCAATAAACAGACTACTAAAGAGGTTTGCCTAGGCCTGGCACTGCAGGCAGTAGTGCACAACACGTGACAGACAAAGTCCATCCTGCTTGCAGATCAGTGAATACTCAAACTATCAATCCACCCGCCACCACCGCCACTATTTCTTCTGATAGCCATGTGACTGTCTAAAGGAAGGACACTGGACTTCAGTCTGTTGGGGCTGATTTATAAGTCCCTTGCGGAAGTTGCGGCTGATTTTCCTCCATTGTTGCGTGCCTTTTCTGACGCAGCGGCAGAACAAAAGACTCGCCATGGTGTTGGTGCGGCGTATATATTAAAAAAAAAAACCGCATATGGGCGATGCATCACGTTGTAAAGCCCTGCGCCATCAGGGGGCGTTCCGGCGCAAGGGAGGGCGTACCTGCGCAGGAACGAATCCTAAAAGTGGCTGAGGGAAATCTACAAGATGTCAATCAGTCATTTTTATGACAATGATGCATGACTCAAACCCTGCGCGCTTGAAGCCGACGTACGGCTTGATGCAGCATTGGGGAGATAGGGTACCCCAGAGCATTGCTGGAGCTGCGCCATCGTTGGCACGCAACTCCAGCAATGCGCTGCCTTTACGGCACAGATGCGTAAGGCTTCTGTGACGTTTTGGGCCAATGGGTGGTGGTGGCATGGCACACAATTACTGCCGCATCCCTGCTACTTTGCAGGGATGCGCCGGTAATTGAAAATATGACCCTTACTGTCTAGCATTACGCAGTTCTTTTCTTTACAGTACACTGATACATAATTTCTCAGGCCAATGAAATGCTTCTGAACACAACATACAAAACAAAGAAGCATAGTAGCAAGCAAGGCTACTGAGAAGGAGAGCAGTGCACCTGAAAATGAAATGCATAGAAGATTTTGAAATATAATTTACCTCAATGTAATCGGCAGCATTATTGCTCTTGGTAAAGAACAAAGATTTGCAAATAACAGAGCAGGATAAAACAGAGTAGTAAATGTACTACTACTACTACTCACCAAGCCCGGGGACCTCTACGCCGAGCGCGTCCAGCAAGTCCCGCTCCCGGTCCATGACATCGGTCCAGCGGTGGGTGGCCTGGTTATATGTGCGCCGGACCCCAGAGATCTTGTACATGGCCCGGCACACCTTCTCCCACCGCTGGCGGCGCTCCCGGATGCCATAGCCGGTCGCGATCTTGCCGCCTCCCAGGATCGTCTTGGGGAGGCGGCGCTGGACATGGAAGATCAGTGCCGCCACTTCCTCCGCGCTAAAGATCTCCCTCGGGACCACTTGCTCCCCCCTTAAACGCCCGCACGGGAGCCGGGCACGGGGTGCGGGACCCTTCCCCTTCTCAGGGTGCTTCCCGGCTCCCTTTACCATGGTCTGGGCAGAAATAAACTTAAATGATAAAGAAGAAATAGAATAGTGAAGAAGAAAATAAAAGAGTTTAAAAAAGTAGTTTAAAAGTAACTAAAAGCTGCAGAAAACACAAAAATATAGAGCTAGAAAAATAGAGGGTTAGATAATAAGTAAAATTAGATCAAAAAAACTTCAAACAAGCAAAGGATGGCAGAGATTGAGAGAGGATAGAGAAAGCATGCCCAGAACCATAGCAATGAATGAGAAACAAGATGGCCGCGCCCGTTCACGACCACGTGGGTAAGTTCGCGCGAGATTTTCCTTGCGAGTACGCGCGAACTTGTACTCGCGAGCAGCACACTTTGCGAGATTACACATAGCGGGCGGAAACGGAATTACGTCACGCCAACAAGATGGCCGCGCCCGTGTACGACCGATAGGGTAACTTGGCAAACGAATAGCTAGAAGCGCCTCGCGAACACGCGCAAGATCACGCGAACATACACGTCGCAACAAAAACAATTTTGTATTCGCACGTATTCGCGGCTTCCGAAATCGATCTCGCACGGATTCGCGCCCCAAATAACGCGCGAAATTGCAAAAAAAACGATTTTAGCTAAAATGAAAGCAATGAGCAGGTGCAAAAGTTCAAACTTAACATTAGTAACATTCAAGGTAGTGCTTCCTGATGGGCCCCTCCAGAGTTTGCAACAATTCTATGACCCTGCTATGACCCAAACAGCAGGCTCATAGAATAGCACCATAAAGGTCCTGTAAAAAAAAAATTTCACTGCAACAAAAAGCAAATTACAGATAAGGAAGGAAGCAGGTGCCAGCCAGACTGGAACTTTCAAAATTACTGACACATTAATGAAACACAAATTAATTGATGGCAGTTGAAGAAGGGCAGGTGTGCTAGCTTTTTTCAACCACCATAATCTACAGTAATAAATAAACCTAATAGGTGCCTGTGAGGATGTACTAGAGGGTGGCATGGGTGTCCCAGAGGGTGGCAGTGGTGAAACAGAGGGTGCTGTGAACCTGTGATGATAAACCAGACGTAGAAACAACATAGTCGCGGCCGTTGCAAGCCAAAAAGTAAGTTCGCAATTGCGAACTTGTCCCAAAATCGGCGCGAACACGCGCCAACACAAAAAACGGAAAAATCCGCAAGTCCGCTAGAGTTCGCGGATCTTCGCGGATTGCGAATCCGTAAATCCGCAATTTCGCGTACGCGAGATCCGCTAGATCCGCCCATGCTTAGAGTGGAGCTTTTGCGTTTACTTTCTCCCAAACTAAGACGATACTCTGTAGAATTCCAACTCAAATACACCCGTAATTCGTCTTTAGGGTAAGATGGGGAATTATTGACGTCTTTAATCATGTCAATGATTCCCTGAACTAAAGCTTTATTGGCAGAATTGTATTTAGTGGATCGTGGTGGACGCGGAGGATAGGTTTCAAGGGCATATGAAAAAATGGTCTGAAAGGCCTGAAATGATCCATTATAGCTGAAAGGCAAGACTAGATAGGGAATGCCTTTATCCATAGTGTGGGGTATCAGGCCACACACCCAGCAGTCTGTTGTGTTAACTACCAGTTGGTGTTGATGCAAGAGCTGTACGAATGTATTGTTAATAAATTCTGAGCGTCGAGCTTGTTCGTGTTCAGGGAATGAGTGAAAAGAATGCATAGAAGAAACAGTTGAAGTAGTAGGATCAAGGGGAGGTACTGTAGTTACTGGCATGAAGATCAAATGTACGCCAAAGATGATTCCACCCACCAACGTTATCAAAACAATTAAAAATGTAACTGCACATTGCATTAGAAAGCATTTGCTGTGAAGTTTTCTGTACAGTCTATTTCTGCGAACATAAATTACATTCTCTCGTTGCAGCTCAGGAAGCTCCATCTTCTACGACCGTTCGCGACCACTGATGGTGTGTACGTAGATGAAAATGCCTCTATCAGCCCTGGGAGTTCCCAGAACTAACAGAAAGATCGACCTTGTGTCTGACCCCCGCAGATTCAACTAGGTACACAGCCACGACCCTACGGCTACCCAGACGGCAAGGCAATTTTAAAACAAAAAGAAACAATACAAAGTATTAGCAAACTTCCTGGCCGGAGGCAATGTATCAAAAATTAAACATAAAAAATGGGCAGTTTCCTGCTTTATTTGTCCATATTGCGAGAACGTAAGTTGTATCTCAGTTTTGCAGGAGCTGTCTGATCTGGAAACAGTGTATTTTCAGCCGACGTTGCAATGTTCACGTTTTCAGATGGCAAATGTTCTTTTGGTGCAGATGACAAATGTTCAGGGTTCAAAAGAGCAGTTTCAGGAGGAGAGTCAGAATTTGGTGAATCAGTGATTAGTTTTGCATCGCTGAAAGGTATGAACCTGGGGACTTGTTCCGTTTCAGAGGTACCGATTCCTTTCTTTACCCAGTTATCGTAAGGAAGTGGCAGAGGCACACGTTTGACATGTGTCGTATGGATCCAGTTTTTCCTTCCGGCCACACGAATAGCAGTTCTCGTTGCTAGCAGGACTTGGAAAGGGCCAATGAATCTGGGCTGAAGATTTTTTGTTCTTGCAAAATTTCTGATGACCACCTGATCACCCGGTTTCAGCTGATGGCCTGGACTCTCCGGTGGCTTTGGCAATGCATCGAAAACCTGTTGGTGAATAAGACTCAATTTAGCAGTCAAGTCGAAAAGGTAATCAATTAACATTGGGTATTCCAGCTGCTTAAATTCTTTCGGTCTAGGTACCCCCCAAACATTTGCAGGACGGCCAAAAACTATTTCATAAGGACTAAGCCCTACTCTAGAATGTACAGTTGCTCTTGTTGATAGCAAAGCCAAAGGCAATGCGTCTGGCCAGGACAAACCCGTGGACGCTTGTATCTTAGCAAGTTTCAGCTTAAGGGTGCCATTGTAACCCTCGACTAAACCCGCGGACTGGGGATGATTCGCACTATGAAACTTCTGTCTAATCCCTAGGCCGACACACACACTCTGCATAACTTTCCCTACGAACTCACTTCCGTTGTCTGACCATACAATCCGTGGCATTCCGTATCTGGGGAAGTATTCTTTAAGAAGAATTTTGGCAGTGGATAAGGCAGTATTGTCCTTCAGTGGGTATGCTTCGATCCATCTGGAGAAAGCACAAACTACCACTAGGACGTATTTCAGGTTATTACAACGATCCATGTGAATGAAGTCTAGCTGGATCACTTCAAAGGGGCAGGAAGGAGGAGCGAAGTGACCTGCAGGTGTGGGGATTCCCTTGCCAGGATTATGCATCAAGCATACCATACAATTTCTCACCACTCTCTCTGCACACTTACTAATCCCATCATTCTTCCAGACTGGAGCCAACATCTTACAAATCCCTTTTGAACTGATGTGCGCTGTTCCATGTGCCATCGTTACTACTGCAAGCACATACGCATCAGGCAACATCCAACGCTGTTGTTCCGACAAATCAATCCAACACCCACTCGAGTCCAATTTACCCGTGCTCTCTTTCCATGCAAGCTTTTCCTCCTCAGTCGCCTCTTTCTGAATTTCTTTCACGCTTTCCACTGTGTCTTCATACATTCCAGACTCAGAAATCCATCTTGCAGACGTTGCAACATACATTCTACTCACCATATTTCTAGCTGTCTGTTTTGCAGTTTCATCGGCAAAAGCATTCCCACGACCAACATCATCTGTGATTGCTTTATGAGCACTGCATTTCACAATCGCAACTTCAGTCGGCAAGGTTAGAGATTCCAACAAGTCATTAACTAGCTGACCATGTTGAATCTTAGTCCCATGGGACGTAATGAAACCTCTTTCTTTCCACAAGCGGCCAAAACTATGGGCCACGCCGAACGCGTACTGACTATCTGTGAACACATTCACTCTCTTTCCTTTAGCTAAAACGCACGCTCTTGTTAGCGCGATCAATTCTGCAGCCTGGGCAGAATTCTGACTCACTCTTGCAGTCTCCACAATCGTACTCAAAGTTGTTACTGCATAAGCAGCAGTCACATCACCATTCTCCAATTTGAAGCAAGACCCGTCAACATACAACGTGCCATCTGGATCTGATAACGGAGTGTCTTTTAGATCGATTCGTCCTTTTGTTTCTTCCTCAGTTTTGAAATAACAGTCGTGTGGTTCGGAATCACTCGACTCTTGGCTAGTCGGCAACAATGTTGCTGGATTCAATACATTGCATCTCTTGATCTGAATATGACTAGCTAATAGTGTCAGTTCATAACCTGATAATCTAGCACTGGTAAGGTGCTGCGTCTTGGTTCGGTTCATGAGTGTATCCACAGCATGAGGAACCATAACCACTAGCATGTTGTTCATTACTAAACCAGCAGATTGTCGAATGGAAGCTGCAGCTGCGGCTGTAGCTCTCAAGCAACTAGGCAACGCTCTGGCTACCGGATCTAACGTTGATGAGAAATACGCACAAGGGCGTTGTTTATCACCAAATTTCTGCGTCAAAACACTCAATGCACAACCTTCTCTCTCGTGGACATAGAGCGTGAATGGCTTACTGTAGTCGGGTGTACCCAATACAGGTGCTGAACATAGTGCATTTCGCAATTCAGAAAAACTCTGCTGACATTCAGCAGACCATGGCACCGGACTCGGAACACCTTTCCCAGTCAAGGCTACCAATGGTTTTGCTAGAAGAGAAAAATTCGGGATCCATTGCCTACAATATGAGGTAATACCTAAAAAGGCACGTACTTCTCTCTGCGTGCTAGGAACATTCATCTGTGTAATTGCTTTTATTCTCTCTGGGGTCAACTTCCTTCCCTCCTTTGACAAGAGATGACCTAGGTAGGTCACTTCTTGGTAGCAGTATTGCATTTTTGAAGGTGACACCTTGTGATTCAAATTTGACAAGTGATGCAATAAAGAAATCGTAGCTGTTTTGCAAGTTTCCTTGTCATCGGCAGCCACTAGAAGATCATCGACATACTGTACTAAAGCAGAACCACGAGGAAGTACAAAGGAATCTAACTGGCTTTTTAATGCTTGACTGTAAATGGATGGGCTTTCACAATAACCTTGTGGAGCGCGTTTAAATCTGAAGCTTCGTCCTCCTAGAGAGAAACCGAAGATATCTCTGCTTTCCTCGGCTATCGGAATGCTGAAAAAGGCATTTTTCAAGTCGACAACTGAAAACCATGCTGCTGTAGCAGGAATCAACGTTAACAATGCAGTAATGTCTGGAACCACAGGAAACTGTGGGATCACAATTTTATTAACCTCTCTAAGATCAATTACGAACCTATATACTGGAGGCTTTGTTGGGTCAGTTCGTTTCAAAATAGGCAGTACAGGACTATTACAGACATTTCCTCTAGTCTCTTCTACAACATCTTTCTTGATCAGGTCTTGTACTATCAGTAGGAGCGCACGCTCACCTTCACTAGAGATTCTATATTGCGGAATTCGTGGAAGTTTGACATTTGCTTTCAAAGTTACTACATAGGGTGGAATTTCCAATAGACCTACATCATTAGGACCAGTCGCCCAAAGAGTATCAGGGAGTGAACTCAGCTCTGGTGGGAGCGCATCCATCGACAAGTACATCGGAGAGATTATTCTTTTACCCAACGTAAGCTGTACTCCTGCTGGAGAACAGTACAATGTCGCGTACAGGCGTTTTAACAAGTCTAAACCAAGCAGATTTTCATTACAACCTGTCGTCAAAATCAGGGGTGCTTTCAATTGACAGGGTCCAACTGAAATAGACAAAGGACCAGAAACAGGGTTATGAACAGGGGCGCCCGAAAAACCTACTGAAACGTTTGTTGAGCCAGACAAAGGTGCGCCAGGGAGTTTCGCATGTATGATAGAACTTTTTGCTGCACCAGTATCCAACAGAAACGGTTCGACTATACCTGATGTTGCTACTGCGACATAAGGCCCACTCTGATCTACTGGTACTGATACTACTCCCTCTCTTTGTCCATGGCTGTCCTAGTACTCACTTTGCTGAATTTCCTCACTAGCTTCATAATAGTCTTCAACATGATATTGTGGAGACCTATTCTGTTGGGCAGATTGTCCATTTCGCTGGTCGAAATAATTAGAAGGGCGATCACTTGTCTGTGGAGGCATAGCACCTCGTCCTCGACCTCTAGAGTTTTGCATAGAACTACCACGACCTCTCTGAGCTGCCGCAGTATTATTTTGCGTTCGAACTGGACACTCACTTTTGTAATGACCTTCCATTTTGCAATAAGCACATTGATTCCATTGGTATTGTGGCCTTTGAAAATTATATTCCGTTCTTTGATAAGACCCTTGCTGCATATTAGTCTGATTCGTGCGAGGCGGATATGCTTGCTGTAAAAGGACTTTAGTTTTTAAATCTTTCGTCTTTTTATCTGATTTTTCCTTCTCTTCTTTATCCCTATTTTCATAGTACTGAGCAGTCGCAAGTATTTGCGCAGTCGTAGAGACAGCCCACGCACTTTCAGAATTCTTTAATTTACTACTAAGTTCTGGCAACAGATTGTGCACGAATTTATCAACAAATAATCTCTGGCCTCCTTCTGTGCTCATATCCTGACCACTATGATCCACAAAAGTCTCTTCGAATCTTGTGAAAAAGTCGGAGACGCTTTCGTCTTTCTTTTGTTTGCACGCGGACAATTTGTCCCAGTTAAGGCGCAATGCTGGCATCAAGGTTTTCATTAAATCGATTATTCTACCAGGCAAATTAGCAATTAAAGGTTCAGGTTTGGAACCACCTATTTGTTGACCATCCGCTGCAATTATAGCTGCCCAATCACCACCTAGGGCAACTGGATGATTTTCTTTACGAATTTTAGCCCAAATTGGTTGCGGTACTACATTACCAAATAGCAGATCTATGTCAGCAAGATTCAATACACAAGCGTCAACTGTTTGAGCCAACTCTTTGTAGTATCCTGCAGGATTTTTACGCGGATCTGGCAAGGCCTGTTTCACTGCTAATACTTCAGCTCGCTTCCATGGAATATGTATCCATACTCTCTGGAATTGGGCCGGAGCGGCTGCAATACCAAGGTTTACATTAGCTTGCACAGCTTCACGCCAAATTGGCGGAACCTCTCTCATTGGATATTGACGATTTTGTTTCGTACTGCGTTTCCCTAACTCTCTTGGTGAACGAAGGGATGGGTCATTCCTATAACTTAAAATCAGTTCCATCGCTTCTTTTATATTTTGACCAACTATCATACCTGTAGCAAACTCTTTCTGAGCATTAATTAATTCTCCTAGATTTGATTCAGGGTCATCCTCTTCCAATTCCTCACGTAGAAGGAAACACATTTCATCGAACACATATCGTTGTGTCGGTTCGTTCCATTGCATAAATGTATCTAATACATCTTGTACATTATATCTTCCAACTTTCGAAACCCATCTAAGAGCAGTGGAATCTAATATTCCTCTTTCTTCAGTACTGGGAAGCTGACTACGTCTCTGCACAGAGTCAGAGGTAGGAGTCTTAATCAGAGTTTTATAGAAGGGAGATAGAATATTAGAGACAGAATCAGTGATTCTTCGACGAACAGAAAGCGGAGTCATAATATTAGCAGAAGCAGTAAATAGAGTAGCAGTTGGAACAGATAGATCAGGAACAGTAGGAGTAGCAGGCAAAATAGCTTGTGAATTAGCAGGTGTGAGCGACACAGGCATAGGTAAAGAAGCCGGCAACCCTGGAAGAGGGGCTGGCAAAGGAACATTAATATTGACCACAGGAGGTACAGGAACTTGATTCGGGGGAGCGGGAACAGGGACACCAGGTTGTCCAGCAACCGGTAATTGAACATTCGGTATAGGTGGAGCCGTAGCACCCTGTGCATACGGTGGGGGTGATCGTAACAAGTAAGACAACAGGGGATCCTTTTCAGGGTCCTCTACTATCTTAGCCGTACTCGATGGCAAAGCAGGATAGCACTTGTCTATCGCTAAATTACGCTCTCTATTGGCCACCTCCATCGCCTTCTCAGACTCGTTGAGTTGCAGCTGCTTAGCAGACTGTTCTAAAGTCAACTCTTGCTCTTTTTGTTCTTTCTTCAACTTTTTAATTTCTCTCTGTTTAGATTCTTTTCGCCAATAACGAAAAGAATCAAACATTGCCGGCCGGGCTTTCTTCTTAAACAACCTTCTTTCTAGATTATCGAGAACTTCAGGTTCAAAACTACCATGTAGTGGCCAACTAAGGACACCATCTTTCTCTGTGTAGTGGATCCATATCTCGTTATAAGAGATAGGGCCCACACCAAACTTGCAATAAAGATCATAAAGAGGAGTTCCAATCGGAGGAACCAAACACGAGTCCTCCAACTGGGAATCACTGTTGCAACTAAAACAAGACAATATACAATTTTTCCGACTTACCATTTTATAATCCGGAACACAACACAAACAAAACACAAAATAGAAAAGATGCGCACTCGAACCAAGAATTTTAGGCCTACCAGAACTGACAATTGTATCGATACCTGAACTGAACAGAATGATTATCGTAACCAGAATAACCAGTGATAACCTTACAGAACTGAACTGAACTGAGAACTAAAAGGATTATCCAAACAGGAGCAACCCTTACAAAATAACCAACTAGCAACCACTGAATACTTAACTGAGGCACTGAAGACGTCACCAAGGAGAAACCCGTCACGTTTCGCCGTACTGAGGACTGCACCTCGGGTCCAAGACAGGGCGACGGTCAAGGCAACGGACCACTGCAGCCGTCTGAACGGGAACCCTCGCGGAAGAGAACGTCGGGGCCACTTTTGCGATATGCCGGGATCGATGAAGTGGGGCGCCTCCCTCTGAAATCTTCACACGAAGCTCCTCGAACTCTTCAGGCTTTTGGACCGGTACCGAATGACGTCGCCCCACGTTGGGCGCCAATTGGAGTTCTGGACTTTTTGGTTCCGTCCAGAGGTGTCAGGGATAACACCCGAAGACCCCGGAGTTCCACCTGTCTCGGTGCACAAACAAACAGAAACACGGGCTTCTCGATGGTGGCGTCAAAGACCAAAGGTTTATTACTGCAGGGACACAGAAGTCACAGAAACTGCACACGGGCAGTGTCTAGGAGCCTGTTCGATTTGTACAAAGAGGGTTGCTCCTTATATACTAAATATTGGGCTTCAGGCAAATTCTTTACATGTTACCACAGTTCTAAACATTCGTGTCTTAAACAATAAATATTTGGCGTTGCACAGGAATCGTCAACAGTATCTGATGTCAAAACATTACGAATGAGGGGTTCCCACTATTCCATCATAATCCCATGTCAATTTCTCATACAAGACCCGGACCGCCTCATCGTAAATTTCGTTACCTCCCCCTAATAAAGGCCCAGAAGGAAAGGAGCAGAGCCAGGTGCAGAAGATAGAAAGACAGGATAAGAAATGTTTGTGGGTCGTAAATGGGCACGGTTACCAGCTTCGGCCGCCTAATCATGATCAGGCCAACGAACACAAGAACCAGTATAGCAGGACTGGCCTCAGGCTGGGGAGGCAGCTCTTGCCGAGTCATGCTGCCACAGCGTTGCTGGCCTAAGGTGCACGTGTCACTAGCAAGGTGAATCGCCGGTTAAGGCCTACGTGTCCTTAAATAAAAAGAGGTCATTGCGTGTCCATTGACTATGTGAGGGCAAGGAATACAAAATGGCTTCCGTGTTCTAAGATGGATGCCATGGGTAAATCACAAATGTGTTGGTAACAGGAGTGCTCTTGCTCGTAGCATAGCGAAAACACCAGGATATACTAAATGGATCATTTGCGGTTCACTGATACCAAAATTATGTATTTACGACAATGATTAAAACACGGGTAAAATCGTCACGGAACCTCACACGCACCACCACACCCAACAACTACCTCGACGCTGCTGGAGCAAAGTCACCGGAGACCAACTGACCTCCGCCCTCACCCAGAACCCTCCCACCGACCCCACCGACACAGATGCCTGAAACTTCAGTCAGTGGATCGACGACTGCGCCAACACCCTCACCCCAATCAAGAAACCCCCCCATCAACCACCCGAGGATGAAAGCCACCTGGTTCAACGAAGAACTTCAGATCTCCAAATGCACATGCCGAAAGCTGGAGAAGAAATGGCTCCACGACCGCACACTAGACAGCCACACAGCCCACAAGGACGCCACCCCCAGACATCACCACCTCCTCAGAACAGCCAAAAGATCGTCATTCAAAACCCAAATGGAGAACAACGTGCACGACAGCAAATAACTTTTCAACATAGTGAAGGAACTCTCCAACCCCAACGCCAACACAAACGACATCCCGCCCTCTCAGGATCTGTGCAACTCACTGGCCACCATTTTCCATCGCAAGATCACCGACATCCACGACAGCTTCAACTCCTCACCCCCCGACCGCAACAGACCACCCCACGAACGCCACCTGCACAAACAAGCTGACCTCCTGAACCCCCGTCATCGACGAAGAAACACGCAGGGTCATGAACTCCATCCACTCAGGATACCCTTCAGATCCCTGCCCACACCACATGTTCAACAAAGCTGACGCAACCATCGCACCCTATCTGTGAAAGATCATCAACATCTCCTTTGACACTGCAACATTCCCGGAAAGCTGGAAGCAAGCCGAAATCAACACCCTCCTCAAGAGACCCAAGGAGGACCCCAATGACCTCAAGAACTTCCGACCCATCTCTCTGCTCCCCTTCCCCTCAAAGGTCATCGAGAAAATCGCCAACATGCAGCTGACCCGCCACCTCGAGGACAACAGCATCCTACAATCATCCCAGTCCGGATTCAGACGCAACCACAGCACTGAGACTGCCCTTATCGCCGCCACAGACGACATCAGGCGCCAGCTAGACAACGACGAAACCTCAGCCCTCATCCTCCTAGACCTATCAGCCACCTTTGACACGGTCTTCCACCGCACTCTAAGAATAAGCCTCCAGGAAGCCCGAATCCAGAAGAAGGCCCTCGACTGGACAACATCCTTCCTCTCCGGCAGAACCCAGAGAGTCCGTCTCCCGCCCTTCTGCTCCAAAGCCACCGACATCATCTGCGGCGTACCCCGGGCTCAACCCTCAGCCCGACCCTGTTCAATGTCTACATGGCCCCCCTCGCACAGGTGGCCCACCAACACGACCTTAACATCATCTCCTATGCTGACAAAACCCAGCTCATCCTCTCCCTCACCAAGGACCCGCCAAAACTAACCTCCACAAGAGAATGAAGGCCGTCGCCGAGTGGATGAGGAGCAGCTGTCTGAAACTGAAGTCGGACAAGAGGGAGGTCCTCATCCTAGGCCCAGCCCCCGCTGCCTGGGACGACTCCTGGTGGCCGGCCGCACTGGGAGCAGCTCCGACACCTACGGACCACACACGCAACCTGGGATTCATTCTCGACTCCTCCCTCTCCATGTCGAAGCAAGTCAACGTCATCTCCTCCTCCAGCTACAACACCCTCCGCATGCTCCCCAGGATCTACAAGTGGATCCCGACCGAGACAAGAAGAACAGTCACCCAGGCCCTCATCAGCAGCAGTCTGGACTATGGCAACGCACTCTATGCAGGAATCCCAGCCAAACACCTGCAACGACTACAGCGGATCCAGAACGCTTCAGCCCGACTGATCCTCAATATCCCCCGCCACAGCCACATCTCCTCCCACCTAAGAGACCTGCATTGGCTCCCTGTCAACAAAAGGATCACCTTCAAACTCCTCACCCATGCACATAAAGCACTCCACAACACCGGACCAGCCTACCTGCCGAGCCTACTGAGGCCCCGCTCCGCCAGCCTCTCCCTCGCAGCCGTCCCGTGCATCCAACGAACAACCTCCGGCCGCAGATCCTTCTCCTTCCTCGCCTCCAAGACCTGGAACACCCTCACCACTCATCTAAGGCATGCCCAAGACCTGCTCACCTTCAGAAGGCTCCTCAAAACCTGGCTCTTCGAGCAGTAGCAGCACCCCCCGTCAGCGCCTTGTGACCCTCACAGGTGAGTAGCGCGCTTTACACATTTCTGATTGATTTATTGACAGGGGAATAAAAACAATCCTGGGCAAGAAAGCAAGTACAGGCACAGGGGAATAAAAACAAGTCTGGGCCAGAAAGCAAGTACAGGCACAGGGGAATAAAAACAAATCTGGGCAAGAAAGCAAGTTAGGCACAGGGGAATAAACAAGTATGGGCAAGAAAGCAAGTTAGGCACATGGGAAGAATACAAGATTAGGCAAAAGCAATGCAGGATGTGCCGTGCAGCAGCATGGGGAGCGACATGCCTGTGAGCAGGGTCAGAGGTCGCTCTTTTCACTGCTGTGCGGCCTCCATATGAGGGGATGTGTGAGGGAGGGGCAGCTGAGTGGTGGGACCGGGGCGGCGAATGGGATTGCAGGGGGGTAGGGCTGCAGGGGCGCAGCGGTGGGAAAATGGGCGGGCCGGCGGGAGAACTGGGCAGAGGAAGGAAAAACAAGTACAGGCACAGGGGAATAAAAACAAGTCTTGGCAAGAAAGCAAGTACAGGCAGATGGTAATAAAAACAAGTCTGGGCAAGAAAGCAAGTACAGGCACAGGGGAATAAAAACAAGTCTGGGCAAGAAAGCATGTACAGGCACAGGGGAATAAAGACAAGTCCTGGCAAGAAAGCAAGCACAGGGGAATAAAAACAAGTCTGGGCAAGAAAGCAAGTTAGGCACAGGGGAATAAAAACAAGTCCTGGCGAGAAAGCAAGCACAGGCACAGACGGGAATAAAAACAACTCTGGTCAAGAAAGCATGTACAGGCACAGGGGAATAAAAACAAGTCCTGGCGAGAAAGCAAGTACAGGCACAGGGGAATAAAAACAAGTCTGGGCAAGAAAGCATGTACAGGCACGGGGGAATAAAAACAAGTCCTGGCAAGAAAGCAAGTACAGGCACAGGGGAATAAAAACAAGTCTGTGCAAGAAAGCAAGTTAGGCACAGGGGAAAAAACAAGTCTAGGCAAGAAAGCAAGTTAGGCTCAGGGGAAAAATACAAGATTAGTCAAAAACAATGCAGGCAATGGACATTCGACCAATTTTGGGGGCATCCCCTCTCACCAAGTTCAGAGCGCCAGGAAGATCAGCAATATACAAAGAAAATTAAAGTGGTGCTAATAGACAACCCTGCTTAAGCCCATTGTGCGTTCTAATTGCAGCAGCGTGGGGAGCGAACTGCCTGCGAGCAGGGTCAGAGGTCAACATTGACCACTGAAAAAATCAATTAACATGTACATTGTTTAATTGGGCAATACAGTTATAAACATCACTTCGGTACAACTTGGCATCTCTCAACCAGAGAATGTAATCCAAACCCTCGACGGGCGACGTGGCCGAGCGGTGCCATATAGAAGTTAAACAGAGTTGGGCTGAGGGATGAGCCCTGGAGTACGCCACAGATGATCTCGGTGGCTTCGGAGCGTAAGGGGGGAAGGCGGACGCACTGTGTTCTGCCGGAGAGGAAGAGGTGGTCCAGTCCAGGGCCTTCTCTTGGCTCCCGGCGTTGTGGAGGCATGTTCATAGTGTGTGGTGGCAGACCATGTCGAAGGCGGCTGACAGGTCCAGGAGCATGAGGGCCATTGTTTCTTTGTTGCCCAGCAGGGGCTTGATGTCATCGGTGGCTACTATGATGGCAGTGTCTTTGCTGTGGTTGCTGTGGAACCCGGAATGGGAAGGGTCCAGGATGTTGTTCTCCTCAAGTTAGCGGGTCAGTTGTTCGTTGACGGTCTTTTCGATGACCTTTGCCGGGAACAGGAGCAGGGAGATGGGCCGGAAGTTCATGAGGTCCTTGGAGTCTGTCTTTGGTTTCTTGAGTAAGGCGTTGATCTTGGCGTGCTTCCAGCTCTCCGGGAAGGTTGCTGTCTCGAAGGAGGTGTTGATGACTTTCCGGAGATGGGGTGCTATGGATGTGCTGACTTTGTTGAAGATGTGGTGTGGGCATGGGTCTGACGGAGATCCAGAGTGGATGGTGTTCATGATCTTGATGGTGTCATCATCATTGATGTTGGTCCAGGATAGCAGGCGGTTGGTGTGGATGGTGGTCATGGGGATGGAGGTCTCAGTGGTTGTCAGGCGATCGTGGCATTGAAGCTGTCGTGGATGTCTGCGATCTTGCCGTGGAAGACAGTGGCCAGCGAGTCGCACAGGTCTTGCGAGGGTGGGACTTCGTTGGTGTTGGAGCTGGGGTTGGAGAGTTCCTTCACGATGTTGAAGAGCTCTTTGCTGTTGTGCGCGTTATTGTCTAGGAGGTTTTTGCAAGTCTGATGAGGTGATAGTGTCTGCGGGTGGTGTTCTTGTGGGCTGCTTGGCTGTCTGGTGTTCGTTCACAGAGCCAGAACTTCTCCAGCTTTCAGCAGATTTGCTTGGAGGCACGGAGGTCTTCAGTGAACCAGCTGGCTTTATTGTTGGTGTGACTGTTGGAGGGTTTCTTGATCAGGGCGAGGGTGTTGGCGCAGTTGTTGATCCACTGTCTGAGGTTGTGGGCTGCTGTGTCGGGGTCGGTGGGGTTGGCGGGTGGTCTCTGGGTGAGGGTGGGGGTTAGCTGGTCTTCGGTGGCTTTGCTCCAGCAGCTGCGAGGCATCTGTTGGGTGCAGTGGTGCGTGGTGGGTTTCTTGAAGGTGAAGTGGATGCAGCGATGGTCAGTCCAGTGGAGTTCGGTGGTGTGGTTGAAGAAGATGTGGGGGCTTGCGGAGAAGATTGGGTGAAGCGTGTAACCGGCGTAGTGGGTGGTGTTGTGATGGCTACAAGATCACCCGCAGGGACCGCACCAACGGGGCAGGAGGAGTAATCGCCATTGTCCACAGGAACACTCTCAGCGACTCCATCGCTGACTTCATCAGCACCCCCACACTCACCTCCACGGACTACATCCTCCTCGAGGACTTGAACTTCCACCTCGAGAACAACAATAACGCCAACTCCAGCGCCCTGATTGACAATCTCGCCAACCTCTGCCTCCGACACCTCGTCACCAAACCCACCCACGCCGCCAGACACACGCTCGACCCCATCTTCACACAAGCATCCACATCGCCTTCAACCACATCACCGAACTCCACTGGACTGACCATTGATGCGTCCACTTCACCTTCAAGAAACCAACCACGCACCACCACGCCCAACAACTACCTCGACGCTGCTGGAGCAAAGTCATCGGAGACCAACTGACCTCCGCCCTCACCCAGAACCCTCCCACCGACCCCACCGACACAGATGCCTGAAACTTCAGTCAGTGGATCGACGACTGCGCCAACACCCTCACCCCAATCAAGAAACCCCCCATCAACCACCCGAGGAAGAAAGCCACCTGGTTCAACGAAGAACTTCAGATCCCCAAATGCACATGCCGAACGCTGGAGAAGAAATGGCTCCACGACCGCACACTAGACAGCCACACAGCCCACAAGGATGCCACCCCCAGACATCACCACCTCCTCAGAACAGCCAAAAGATCGTCATTCAAAACCCGACTGGAGAACAACGTGCACGACAGCAAATAACTTTTCAACATAGTGAAGGAACTCTCCAACCCCAACGCCAACACAAACGACATCCCGCCCTCTCAGGATCTGTGCAACTCACTGGCCACCATTTTCCATCGCAAGATCACCGACATCCACGACAGCTTCAACTCCTCACCCCCCCGACCGCAACAGACCACCCCACGAACGCCACCTGCACCAACAAGCTGACCTCCTGAACCCCCGTCATCGACGAAGAAACACGCAGGGTCATGAACTCCATCCACTCAGGATACCCTTCAGATCCCTGCCCACACCACATGTTCAACAAAGCTGACGCAACCATCGCACCCTATCTGTGAAAGATCATCAACATCTCCTTTTACACTGCAACATTCCCGGAAAGCTGGAAGCAAGCCGAAATCAACACCCTCCTCAAGAGACCCAAGGAGGACCCCAATGACCTCAAGAACTTCCGACCCATCTCTCTGCTCCCCTTCCCCTCAAAGGTCATCGAGAAAATCGCCAACATGCAGCTGACCTGCCACCTCGAGGACAACAGCATCCTACAATCATCCCAGTCCGGATTCAGACGCAACCACAGCACTGAGACTGCCCTTATCGCCGCCACAGACGACATCAGGCGCCAGCTAGACAACGGCGAAACCTCAGCCCTCATCCTCCTAGACCTATCAGCCACCTTTGACACAGTCTTCCACCGCACTCTAAGAATAAGCCTCCAGGAAGCCCGAATCCAGAAGAAGGCCCTCGACTGGACAACATCCTTCCTCTCCGGCAGAACCCAGAGAGTCCGTCTCCCACCCTTCTGCTCCAAAGCCACCGACATCATCTGCGGCGTACCCCGGGCTCAACCCTCAGCCCGACCCTGTTCAATGTCTACATGGCCCCCCTCGCACAGGTGGCCCACCAACACGACCTTAACATCATCTCCTATGCTGACAAAACCCAGCTCATCCTCTCCCTCACCAAGGACCCGCCAAAACTAACCTTCCACAAGGGAATGAAGGCCGTCGCCGAGTGGATGAGGAGCAGCTGTCTGAAACTGAAGTCGGACAAGAGGGAGGTCCGTTCTAATTGCAGCAGCGTGGGGAGCGAACTGCCTGCGAGCAGGGTCAGAGGTCAACATTGACCACTGAAAAAATCAATTAACATGTACATTGTTTAATTGGGCAATACAGTTATAAACATCACTTCGGTACAACTTGGCACCTCTCAACCAGAGAATGTAATCCAAACCCTCTTTTTCTATTCAGCAGTACATTGAAATCTTCATGTGCAGGGGAGTTGCCCGCACCGCAACCCAAGATGGCCGCCTGGCGCTGTGACTCCGCACTTCACCGGACATCGCTCCTGATTTAACATGGCTTCAGCACCTCCTCACAAGGAAACATGCCGGATTTATTCAGCCGAATTCATTCATCGGAATGTGAGCGCCTCTGAATGCTGTGTTTCTTCGGTTTAACATCGGCTCAGAAAGGGAGAAATATGCAGGTGATGCGATTTCCTTTTCAGTGGCCACCATTTTGTTTACATTTCACCACTTTTCACTTCAGAACGTTTTTTATTCTCAATGCTCCTCATATAATCTCCATCTTTCCCATATTCTTACTTTCTACTTTGGGCATCTCAACTATTTAGTTTTCAGTTGCTATTTATGGTAGTTTCAGTCGGTTTGGAGAATGGGGAGAATTTATTGAGGTAAAGTTTCAATTTTTGCGATTTGGCGGCCGCCATTTTGTCACTTTTACCATAGTTCTGCTGATTTTCTTCAAATATTCGCTCTCAAGTTGCACCTCTTCTCAGTTTTATGGTGATTTTGGCATGTTTTTCAATGCTTCTCCTGCTCTGATACCTGGTCAACATTCAAGGTCGCTGCCTTTGAGGAAATGTTCTTTCTGACTGCTTTTCACCTTCAATTTTGTGTATGTTCTTCCTCCCTCAAGTGCCTTCTTCAACACTCCATGGGTAGAAGCAGACATCTCTTGCAAAATTCCAAATATACAACAAATACTCCTATTACCTCTGGATCAAGCGCTTCCGCCTTTAATAGATCTTCTTGTCTATCTTAATTACCGTCCAACAGTGATTGCCTTGACTCTTCAAGTTGTTTTAACACCACGTCCACTAAAGGTTTGCATTCCTTCCACTTCTGGCAAGAGACTTAAGCATGACCCTCCTTCTTCTCCCAAGTCCACCTCTTCGGTGCCTCTAGATATGATCTGGGAGGAACTACGCGCCCATTGTCCATTCATTGAAGAAACTAATTCTCGTTTGCAAATGTTGGGTGATAAATGGTCTTCAATGTACGCTCATATCACAGTGGTGGAAGACCAACTTGATAATGTTCAAGCGTTATCTAACAATTGTCCTCGCTGGAGTTGGAGGTCCCACAACTGAAAAGAGCATCTGAATACTTGGAAAACAGAAATCGTTGCAATAATCTCAATATCTATGGTCTTCCCGAGAGACTTGAGTGGGAGGACCCCGTCACATACTTTGCGTCCTTTTTACCTCAATTTTTGGAACTTCCTACCACCCCCAAACTGAACATTCAACGTGCTCATAGACTGGGTCCTTGTCTCTCTTCTTCATCTGCACCCTCTAAGCCCCTTGGAATAATAATTTTATTTTTGCAATTCACTGACCTCTTGCTGGTTCTGAAGGCAGCCAAAGCCAAAAAGAATCTCTCCTGGCATGGTACTAAGGTTTTCATCTCTCAAGATGTCTCCTCATTAACCGCTAAACGCCGTAAGGAATTTCTGGATCTTTGTCCTCCCCTTCGTGCATTAGGTGCACGGTATGGCTTTTTACATCTATGTCTCTTCAAAGTCATCTTTCTCAATTTCCAATTTATTTATTTATTTTGTTTTGGAACTCCTACGGAGGTCCGCAAAAACACACCAACAATTTTAAAAAGAGAAACATTGCATACAATACAAAATTCCTTACTTATACATTGCTATAAAATGATATCAAACATACTGGAAAATGTGCAAATAATGCTATAATACGTGAAACAATCACGTAACCGACCGATAAAAATTCTTATATCAAACACACTAAGAGATGTGCAAATGATGCTATAAATACATGAAACAATTAAATAGCCAACCAGTTGGTATTAAATCGAAACCAGAGTACTACTGTTAGACAAAATTCTAATAAATAGGCAAAAATGTTCTAAAAAATTGGTATATCTTAAAACAAACCATTTCATTCGGAGGTGACAAGACCAAAGAACGTGCGTCCTGAGCAGAGTGAATATTAAATCTGATAAATACTGGTTTTAAAACACTCGCCTGGCACTTTGCAGCTTTGAACATACAAATAGGACATGATTTCGATCTTGGATTTGCAACTGGCACAATTCACAAATTCTCTTCTTAGTGTTTTATCCCAGATGCCAGTAATGTCTCTTAAAGGCAGCAGATTGAATCTCAGTAGGAGTATCAGCCTTCTAACCCCATGGGGGATATTCCAAGTTAAATAAGGCTGTGGTTTATTCCCCAAAGCGCTCCCACTGACCGCCACGTTACTGGGCCAGGATTTACTTAAAGCAGCGTCTCTCGCCAAACTGATAGGGCATCTGAATTTCTTTAAAAACTGTTTCAAACCAGATTTAGGCATTGGAGAAGCGGGAGTTAAACTAAGACCGAAACAATCAATTGCACATAAAAAAAGACCTAAAAAACGTGGATTGTTCTTTTAGAGTGCAACTCAGAGCAGCCCTAAGAGTACCCTCTTCTTCCAAGAAGAGAGTTACCCCACCTAAGAACTGCTGCCTGGGCTAAAATGAAGGACGAGGCTAATCCAAATTCAAGGCGCAGAACATGTGGGGCAGCCATAGAATTTAAATTGCAAATTTGGCGCATAATTCATCCTTCTGCCTTATCAAACAAAAGCCAATGATTCATGTCCACCACCTCGGCAACGTATCTTAGCAAGGGTGGGATTTTAACCTTGAAAACAGATAAGACATGGCTAAAATGGCGTCTTCCGCAAGTTTTATAAAATCTGTTTAATGCACTTGCCTGGGAGACAGCTTTACTAACACAGTGTTTCAAAGTTCTTAGTATGCTCCAAGTCTCGACCTGTTTTGGAAAAAACTTTCCCTGAATATTCATACAAGTCAAAAAATTCCGGTTTTTCAAAACCAAGCATCCATCCTAAACATCTCTTTATTTTGAGCCCCTTCTTACGAAAAACCAAGATCTTGCTTTTTGCAATATTAAATTTTAAAAAGTGAACCTTCATATTTGTTTAAAACGTCCAGTCGGCTTTGCAGGCCAATAAGTGTTAAATCAAATATTGCAACATCGTCTGCGTACAATAAAGACCCAATGGACATTCGAACAATTTTGGGGGCATCCCCTCTCACCAAGTTCAGAGCACCAGGAAGATCAGCGATATACAAAGAAAATGAAAGTGGAGCTAATAGACAACCCTGCTTAAGCCCATTGTGCGTTCTAATTTTACATGTTACCCCCACGAACCTCCCATCAGAACCTGGCACCAGGTGTCAGTATGCAATTCCATGATCAGACCCAGGAGATGATTTGGAATGCCGAGGGAGACAAGTTTTCTCCACAGGATCTGGCAGTCCACCTTGTCAAACTGCGTGGAGAAATCAATAAAGGCTGTATAAACTGGCATCCCTCGGGTGAAAACATATTTCACCACAATTGTCTGAACAACGGCTATATTATCTAGGGTACCATGGTTCTTTATAAAGCCAGCTTGTTCGGGTGGAAGGATATCCTGATCATAAACCCATTGTTGTAAGTGGCATAGTATGCGTTTTGCAAATAATTTGCCTGAGGCATCCAGGAGGGCAATCTGTCTAAAACTAGTCAGCACCGTTTTTGGTCCTTTTTGATAAGGGGGACTATAATGCTCTCCTTCCAAGAGGGGGGGATTTTATTAATAAAGAAACAATGTTTAAAAAGTGGCTCTAGAAAATCTCCCCATACTTCTGGCTCCTTTTTAATTAGTGCCATCGGGATACCATTCGGCCCTTGTGCGCCGGAGGTTCTAGCAATCTTTATATACTTTATCAGTTCCTTTCCTAGCGGCGGGCCAAATTCAGTAAAAACAGCAAACGCATGTTTAACCCCATCAGGCAACACGGGGGAAACTGGAGCATTATTTCCATATAAAAGAAAGATGTAATCCACCCATTCCTTTTCGGGAATCAGTATCGGTGTAGCTCTCTGCCTTGAATCGCAATATTCAGCGATCAAGTGCCAATTTTTTCTCAAATCCTTGGCCCTTGCAGCTTCCCTCAGCCCTATCCACTTCGCTTCAAGCTCCCTTCTTTTTTTACTGAGCATGAGACGTCTTCTCACTTGCTTGAGGCGATTGATTTCCTGCTGTCGACCAACGAGGAAATGTATGTGCTGTTTTCGAACAAGATGGTTAATTGCCTGTTTTAAAAATATCATGTGGGACATATCTTGTTTATACATGTGAGGTTCAGAAGATGTGGAGCTTAAATTACAAATCTTCTTCATTTGAGCCTCAAAGAAGGATATAATGTTGGAATGAGTAATACCTTGCTTTTCTACATACACCGTCTTCACAATGGAGCCTACTTCAAAAGTATTTTTTTGCGTCCAAAAGGACCGACCATTTCCTTTGTTAAAAGTGGCCAAGCCCTGACTGGCATTCCCCGAGTCCAGTGTGGGTAGATCAAAGGCCACTGTCATACCCACTATGCAATGGTTGCTCCATATCGATGGACTAACAAAAAAGTTATCACAAGCCCCAAACATTTGGTAGGAGACAATCACATAATCTAAAAGGCTCTGAGTATGATGGGAATGAAAGGTACAATGGGCTGTTTTATCGGCCGGCACGCTCCCGTTTAAGATAACAAGATCCGAACTGCTATCGCTATCAAGCAAGAGGAACGCCCGCTCGTCTGTTTTTACTTTATTTGGTAATAAAATCTCAGGAATGTGCCAAATTTCTTTTTTATCAGTATTGGCATAAATCTCAGAGGCAGAGTATGAAATTTTAGCATTTAAGTCCCCCGCTAATATCACTAGGGGGCAATCTTCCCTAGTAGCTATATTCTGAATAAAGAAAAAAATAAGGGCAAAAGATGATAAAAATTTTTCCCAGGGGGGACATACAAGTTTGTCACAAGAAAGGAGGTGGACGTGTCAGAGTCTCCCAAGCATGCCAGCTTCAAGCATATACAGAGATTTGAGGGGTGGGGAAAACCTTCTGATTCCAATTGATGGAGTTTTTAAGCAAGATAGATACCCCCCCCCCGCTAGCATGTCCCCTTTCCGATCGCTTCGCATAACACGAGTATACAAAATAGCCATCACATTCAAACTCTTACAAGACCACATTTCTTGTAGACATATAATTATGGGATTCATAATTTTTAAGGAATTTAATTTTGTTTCATTGGGTCCCAGACAAGCCATATTCCAGGATACGAGTAGCCCACCCAGACTACCTCAATGGAGCACTCCTTACTGCATCCACTGGGCAAATTCATCTTCTATGTCTGGAGTCTGAGGGGCAGCTACTATGTTGGGTACAACATTTATTAAACGCCCCCTCCAGTCCACAGAAACCACTGTATCTTTAGGACTGACCGCAGAATACTCTATTTCGGGGCCCAATGCGTTTAGTGCCACTGAATGAGTAGCCTTAGAAACTTTCAGGTTTTGGCTTTTAGGGCCCGCAATTTGATTTTCCTCATATTCATTAACAGATGTTACATCAAGCCCTCGTTTAAAAAAAAACTCACAGTTCTTCAAAACCAGGTAGGCCACTATCAGGGAACAAAAAGTAACCCTAGAGTACGGAACAGTGTCATGTACATAAATCATCACATTTAAGATATCCTTGCTATCTATCAGTTTCAGTGACTCTAATTCTGAAAATAAATTGATAATGAAACCTCTATTTACCGGGATGGATTCAGTATCAAATAGCCAGGTGAAATCCACCATGGGAGATAAACCGGGCTGTGCCCCGCTAGTATTCTTTGGGGCATCTCTCCATGGGATCCATAAGGGAACCCTATCCGTAAAGCAGGCAAGTTGCGTCCCACCATGTTGTTGGATATACGAGTATGAGACTGAATGGGGTGTTGGGGCCTGGATGTTTCCAACAGGCGGAAATGAGGCCCTATGAGGGTTCTATTTGGCCCAACCTGCGATGTAATTGGGTCTTGGGGCCCTCCCTCTTGGGTACCTGCCCCCCTGGAATCAATAGATTCAGTGGCCCCAGTCCCTATGTGCAGCGAGGGGACCCCGTAACCCATGTGCATTTCTCCACCCACTGGGTCTAGTAACTCCTTAAGTGGGGGGCTGGGTTCCTTAGAGGGACCGCAACGACCGGGTTTCTAAACAAAACCTCCACTTTCGAGGATCCAGCTGACCTTCGTTGTTTTATTCAATCTCATTCTACTGCATCAATGGAGACGTTGTCCTCCTTTTTACTTATGTTGTATGATACTCATTCAATTTTTGTCTGATTAGTGGTTACTTTTAGAGCTGATCTAATTAATCCATTGTTTCCTTTACAGGTATATTGTTGTCATCCTTGTCTTATGCATGTTTTTATCTTATTTTTTATCTAATTTTTTATCTCTATTTGCATCCTGTTGTTAAATAAGCATCCCTATGTCTGACCTTTCTTGATTATTTGTTTCCCTCTTCTTTACAGGTCTACTATATTTTTTCAGAGTCCATCTGTGTTCCCTATTCCTGCTCCTGTCATTATCCGTTTTATGGATGTCCTGATGTGCTGTGTTGCCCCCTGTCCGGTATGATGTCTTATTGTCCCTTGCCACCTCTCTTTTCTTGTGCCTTTTAAGGTATGTATTACAGTCGTCGTTCGACATGTACTGTCTTTATCTATGGGCGAAATTTGCGAATTTGCGTTCCGTGAATTCACGCGAAATCGAATTCACAATCCGCAAAATCCGCGAATTCGTGCGAATTTGCGGATTTTTGTTTTTTTGCGTGTTCGCGGGGTTTTTTGCGTGTTCGCGGGGCTTTTTGCGTGTTCGCGGGCCGCTTGCATGGCGAAGTTACCCAAGCGGTCGTGTATGGGCACAGCACTCTCTGGTTCACCACTTCCACCCTCTGGTTCATCACTGCTACCCTCTGGTTCACCACTGCCACCCTCTGGTTTACCCCTGCCACCCTCTGGTTCACCCCTGCCACCCTCTGGTTCACCACTGCCACGCTCTGGTTCTCCACTGCCACTCTCTGGTTCATCACAGCACCTCTGGTTCACCCCTGCCACCCTCTGGTTCAGCACTGTCACCCTCTAGTTCACCACTGCCACCCTCTGGTTCACGACTGCCACCCTCTGGTTCATCACAGCCAACCTCTGGTTCACCCATGCCACCCTCTGGTTCACCACTGCCACCCTCTGGTTCACCCCTGCCACCATCTGGTTCATCACTGCCACCCTCTGGTTCACCCCTGCTACCATCTGGTTCACCCCTGCCACCCTCTGGTTCACCCCTGCCACCCTCTGGTTCATCACTGTCACCCTCTGGTTCATCACTGCCACCCTCTGGTTCACCGCTGCCACCCTTTACCGAGACCTTTTGTGACGCAGCGGCAGCACAATAGATGCGCCATGGTGCTGGGTATTAACAACGTGTGCGTCACGTTGTAAAGCCCTGCGCCATCAGGAGGCATTCCGGCGCAGGGGAGAGCATTCCAGCGCAGGAACGCCTCCTAAAAGTGGCTGAGTGAAATCTACAAGATTTCACTCAGTCACTTTTAGGCCAATGCTGCGTCAAAACTCTGTGCCTGCTTGAAGCAGGCGCAAGGCTTGATGCAGCATTGGGGAGGTAGGGCCCCCAGAGCATTGCTGGAGCTGTGTCGCAAGCGCGACGCAGCTCCAGTAATGCGCTGCTTTTACGGCACAGATGCGTGACGCATCTGTGCCATTTTTGCCACATGGTGCGCCGCATTGTAAATGCGGCACACCATGGGTGGCGGAGCTGCGGCGCACAATAACTGGCGCGTCCCTGGGGATGCGCCAGTAATTGTAAATCTGCCCCTATACATTTAGCCAACGAGGGAGCACTTACTGATTAGACAGTAGAAAGTACTCCAGTTGAGTAGAGGTATATATTGCACAAAAAGGTGGCATCTTCGTGGACAAACACGCAGGGCGGGATTCATTCTGCCCCCTGTTAGACTCGTTTTTTGTGCCCTTCTGCCCTCTGTTAGACTCGTTTTTCCCTTTTTTTCTGCCCTTATGCCCTCTGTTAGACTCGTTTTCCCCTTGTTTTTCTGCCCTTCTGCCCCCTGTTAGACTCGTTTTTTGCGCCCTTGTGCCCTCTGTTGGACTAATTTTTCCCTTGTTTTTGTGCCCTTCTGCCCTCTGTTAGACTCGTTTTTTGTGCCCTTCGGCCCTCTGTTATTCCCTTGTTTTTGTGCCCTTCTGCCCTCTGTTAGACTCGTTTTTTGTGCCCTTCTGCCCTCTGTTAGACTCGTTTTTGTGCCTTTCTGCCCCGTTAGACTTGTTTTTTGTGCCCTTCTGTCCTCTGTTAGACTGTTTTTTTGTGCCCTTCTGCCCTCTGCATCACCACATCATCACTCAGCGCTACCCCAGCATCACTCAGCACCACCACGTTATCACTCAGCACCACCACATTATCACTCAGCACCACCACAGCACCACTCAGCACCACCACAGCTTCACTCAGCTCCACCACAGCATCACTCAGCACTACCACAGCACCACTCAGTACAACCACAGCACCACGCAGTGCCACCACAGCATCACTCAGCACCAACACAGCATCACTCAGCACCACCACATTATCACTCAGCATCACCACAGCACCACTCAGCACCACCACAGCATCTCTCAGCACCACCACAGTATCACTCAGCACCACCACAGCACCACTCAGCACCACCACAGCATCACTCAGCACCACCACAGCACCACTCAGCACCACCACAGCACCACTCAGCGCCACCACAGCATCACTCAGCGCCACCACAGCATCACTCAGCGCCACCACATTATCACTCAGCACCACCACAGCACCACTCAGCACCACCACAGCATCACTCAGCACCACCACAGCATCACTCAGCACCACCACAGCACCAATCAGCACCACCACAGCACCACTCAGCGCCACCACAGCATCACCCAGCACCACCACAGCATCACACAGCACCACCACATTATCACTCAGCACCACCACAGCACCACTCAGCACCACCACAGCATCACTCAGCACCACCACAGCATCACTCAGCACTACCACAGCACCACTCAGCACCACCCCAGCATCACTCAGCACCATCCCAGTATCACTCAGCACCACCACAGCACCACTAAGCATCACCACAGCACCACTCAGCACCACCACAGCACCACTCAGAGCCACCCCAGCATCAATCTGTGCAACCATTCAACAACAACTGGTTCAAATATGTTCTCTCAATGTTTCAAACTTTATTACAAATGTCACAAAAATTTTCGTCACAATAAAATACACTGAACATAATCTTCACAAAAGTTATTTACAAAAGTTTAAGCTATTGCCATTATAAATTAAAATCACTTTTATTTAAGTATTAATTATTTAAAAAAAATTAAAAGCCATTGTAATTTGTAATATCAATACAGCTAAGTCATGTAAATACAAAACATGTTGCATTACAAATGCTATAGGTGTCACATTTACGAAAGTTATAACTATTGGCATTGTAAATGACAAAGCTATTAATTTAGCTATTTTCAAAACCAACACATAAATAAAAAAAATTGTCATTTGCAAGACCAATAGCTCAAACTTTCCTAATGCGAGACCTATTGCATTGAAAATGCTTGTTTTTATATCTGTCAGTGCTTCCTGTTGAGGTTTAATTTTCGTAACAGGTGCCTCATTGCCTACTTGTAACTATTCTCTGACCCTGCTTCAAGGGTCAGAGCAGGGTCAGAGAATAGTTGCAAGTAGGCAATGAGGCGCCAGGAAGCACTTACAGGCTTACAGCAGCAGGTGCCCAAGTTTTTTTTTTTTTAAATGTGTTTATTCAAGATTGCATAGTAAAATACAGCAGTTACATATTGCATCATCATATGTCTGTCTGTTTAATCAATCATTATTGGCTCTGCTGCCACACATTTCGGAAGGATAAGAACTTTTATACAACAACTAACCAACAAGAAAAGGCTATCGTCAGTACATACATGAAGCAAATCTGTCATTTCAGCATTTTTTTACAAAGTCAGGATATAAAAGCATATCTCATGGAGTCAACATATTTTTGGCGAACAAATCATATCCCCCCCTCAGCAGACACAGGTGAGTACACACCACATCCGCTATCAACAATACGCTGAAGCGGAGTGCACACTATTTTAGGCTTGACAAATCATATCATATTCCCATGTTGGTATTAAAGTGGTACAGCTGCACAGATCCAACATAAAGGCAATCCCAACTTAGCAATTTGGAACTATGTCTTCAGACTAGCAGGCCCAGATGGGGGGTACTCAACTCTGTCCTGTGACCACTGTAAGAACGGCTCCCAAATATCCCTTGACCACAAGGCAGTCGGCATAAGATCCCAATAGGTACTTAATTGTGTGTGGCCATATGTCACATCAGACAGCCAGTCTGCAAATTTAGGCCGGACTTTACGCCCCCATTTCATAGCCACCTGCCGCTTAGCATATAGCAGCAATATAGCATGCAACTTTCGACTTTTGGGCTCCGTGCTCCCCACCCACCCCAGAGAAGGAGCGTCTGTTCTATGCAGAATTTGGTTGACAGCAACAAAAACTTCCGACCAGTAGTCAAACAGGGCCGAGCAATTCCAGGCTACATGCAGAAAGGAAGCACCCTCCTCCCCACATTTCCAGCATTTGTCATCTTCTCTAATACCCATGCAATGTAAAGCTAGTGGGGTGCGGTAGAACCTGTGGAGGAACTTAAAGTGTATAAGTCGGAGTTTATAGTTTGGGGAGAGTTCCAACAGCTGTCTACTGCAGAACGACCACTGTTCCTCAGTCAGGGGCGTCTCGAGCTCTTCGTTCCATGATTGCAAAGATTTGGGCACCACAATAGGGGATTGCTCTTGCATGGAGTTGTATAAGCGTGACACCAGTTTCTTACGGGACGCCCTCGCTAATATGTTCTGGAGTGCATGTAGGTGTGCCGGCTCTTCAGGGAACTGGTCCCACATTGCCTTGCATGCAGATTTTAGTTTGTGGTATTCAAACCTGTCCCTAAAAGTCAATGACTGGCCATCTTCCGCAATCTGTAGATCCCGGAACGTGCCATCCGGGTATAGATCTGCAAATGCGTGTAGTGTGGATCCGGCAATAGATACATCTCCACCACCCACTTAACCGGCATGGGAGCATGGGGTTCTGTTTAAGGGGAATTGCAGGCTCGTATAACAGGGGTAGGTCAGCTCGCCTTTGCAGCTCACGCCACGTCCAACGAAGCATGTTGGCCGAGTCAATGTCTTGTGTTGGTCTGTGCGCTTTGCGATATAACGCCACCCCCAAGGGTAGCGGAGCCACCATGTCCAGCTCAACCGCCACATGCGGTTGAAAAGGTGTAGGATAGGCCCAGAAATGCAGATATGGGGCCTGCGCACACAGCGCATATAATTGCATGTCCGGGTCCCCCATGCCTCCCTGCCTCAGCGGCAATGTTAACAGTGCCCATGAAAACCTAGCCTGGCTCCCTGCCCACACCAGTGTCAGCAAATGTGAGCGCAAACAAGTGAAGAACTGTTGTGTCAATGGAATAGGTATGTTAGCAAATAGATAAAGAAATTTGGGCAATACAATTATTTTTACCAATGCAATTCTACCAGCCAAAGAGAGAGGGAGTTTTGACCATATCGCCACTTTACTTTCAAGCCAGGATATCGCTCTGCCAAAATTCAGAGTCCATAAGTCCTGGAGATTACGGCTGACCCAGATGCCTAGGTATTTGACCTCTTCGGCTTCCCATCGTAAGGGATAGTCAGAATGCACCTCATAAGTGTTATCAGTTAATGGGAACATAACTGACTTAGCCCAATTTATAGAAACACCTGATAGTCCACCAAATTTAACAAATTCCCTCAATAGTGGATTGAGGTTTACAGCCGGGTTGAGCACATACAGAGTGACGTCGTCAGCATATAGCAAGATTAACAAACTTCGGGAGCTGAATCCTATGCCTCTGGCAGTGTGGTGTTGTCTAATTCTGGCCGCTAACGGTTCGATGGCAATTGCGAACAAGAGTGGGGACAGAGGGCATCCCTGCCTCGTACCTCTGGAGATAGGGAACGGGTCCGATACGATGCCATTTACTCTCACCCTGGCCTTAGGTGCAGTGCATAGCAAGCGAATTTGGTTGATGAATAGCGGGATAAAACCCATGCGCTCCAGTATAGCAAACAGATAAGGCCATTCAAGAGAGTCAAATGCCTTTGTGGAATCTAAAAATATCACTGCGGCCTGTACATCCGGATGTAAATAGTGGAGTGTGGAGAACACAGTTCTCAAGTTATGTGTGGTGGCACGACCAGGTATAAAACCTGATTGGTCAGGTAGGGCCACCATTGGGAGTAAGGGTTGGAGTCTATCTGCTATTATTTTCGCGTAGATTTTTACATCTATGTTGATTAGTGACAGAGGCCTGTATGAATCTAGGCTCTGACTGTCCTTATCTAGCTTCAACAACGTTATGATGAGGGCTTCTCTCATAGATTCTGGCAGTGTACCCCCCTCCAGAGCCTCAGCAAACACCACATGGAGTCGTGGGGCCAGCTCATCGACATACGTTTTGTAGAATGCCGCCGTGAGACCATCCGGTCCTGGCGCTTTATTCAGTGGGCGGGCTTTGATAGTTGTGGCTATGTCCTGTATGGTAACTGGTTGATCCATGTATTTCCTGTGTGCATTGTTGAACCATACAAGTGCTATGGATTCCAAAAATGTCTCCAAGTGTCTTGTGATATAGCATGTGTGGACTAATATAAATGGGAATAGTAGGTAGTGAATGCCTGCAGTATCTCACTTTGTCCCGCTGTCATGACCCCTTCAGCATCTTTGAGCGTGTGCACGTGCGTAGGTGGTGCATTTTGACTTATCATACCAGCAAGAGTTCGGCTGGATCTATCTCCCTCTCCATATCTCCGAGCCTCAGCTTGTTTACCCAAGAATTTTAGCTCACGCTGAGCCTCCTCGGCAAAGTCTAGTAGTTTAGCTTTTATCTGTGTGGCTAGAGCTGGTGTAGGGTCAGCGCAGAATGATAGCTCGAGAGTCTTTAGCTATTTTGTTTCTAATGGCCTTTAAAACTCCTGCTCTGCGCGCTATACATTGCCCCCTTATTACCACTTCAAACGCGTCCCATAGCACTGATTCAGTAGTAACTCAGCCTTCATTTTTAGCAAAATAATCCGTAATGTCTTTCCTAATTTCTTCTGTAAATGCCGTGTCTTGAAGTGCATGTGGTGGGAGTCGCCATGTGAATGCCCTAGTGGGGGCCCCTGGAATTTCTAACTCTAAGAGGCAGGGAGCATGGTCTGAGAGGGAGCGGGCCAAAATCCCAACATTAACAGTCCAAGTGGCTACGTCCTGAGATACCAGCCAAAAGTCTAGTCTGGACCAGGCCGCGTGATGTGCTGAAATGCATGTTCCCACCCTGCTACATGCGTTCCGAGATCTCCATATGTCAAGGAGTGAGCCCTCATTAATTATGTCTCTTAGCGCCTGGCTGGCGTGCGGATGTAATTGTCTGGACGTGCCCTTTCTATCTAAGGAGTCATCTATGACTACGTTGAAGTCGCCTCTACAAATAACTGTCGGGCAATCCAGGATTGTTATCTGTGTCCACACTTCCCTGAAGAACTCCGGATCATCCACATTTGGCCCATATACAGCAACCAGTGCTACATTTTTGCCAAGCAGAGTACCATGCAGTACTACATATCTGCCGTCTGTATCACAAGTTACCTTATGTTCAGTCCAATCTATACCGCGACGCACAAGTATAGTTACACCTCTGGCATAATTAGAAAAAATAGCTGAGTATGTGGACCCCCACCTCGAGTGTTTAAGTTTGGGTGAGCATGTGGAATTGATGTGCGTTTCTTGAAGGAAACAAACGTCTATGTTGTGCCTTAGTAAATAGCTGTGCATCAGCCGTGACTTTCTACCATCATTCAAGCCTCTTATGTTCCATGTCAGAACTTTAGTCACACCCATAGTCCGCTAACTGAAGCATTGTATACACCTTCCGATTGACCCCCATTAGTGCTGCGTACAACAACAAGAGTATGCACATTCATGTAGATCTGACGACTTGCCAAACATCCCCATTCCCAACACCTCCCACCTCCCACACCAACCCCCCAATTAGGTTGTGTCAATATCCCCCTTAAAACGCCAACGGCGTTAGAACAGTAGAACTCTTGAATTGTGGGAGGCACCCCTCGGAGGCGCGGCATCTCGAGCGTACAGCCCTGCTCGCACAGGGTGGCTGCACTATTATAGGCTGTTACACAAATAATAAGAATAAAACAACTTTCAGCCTAGAAGGATAAATGACTGTTGAAAAGCAGTGCATTAACGATCAATTAATAAAGCAATACACACCACATGATCCAGAGTAAATTGTCGACCCATAGCATAGCAGATGAGCAAAAAACATCAAACATAGTAAGTGCCCCATAACAATACCAACTACGGGCGTATCACACCCGGGGGAGACAGCACATCGGGTCATCCAGTCCTCAGTCATTGTCACTTATTCAGCCCCCGGCCTCGAATGCAGTGAGAGCTTTCCTCTTAGATCATGGCCCACTCACATGTTTCACAAATTTCAGAGCAGACCCTGCATCAAGGAAATGATGCGTTGTGCCATCATGGACTACTCTCAGTTTCGCCGGGTACATGAGGGAGTATGGAATTTCCGCCTGCAGCAACATTCTCTTGGCAGGTAAGAACTCTTTGCGGGCCGCCTGCACCAGTTGCGTGAAATCTGGATAGAACGAAATGTTGTTACCTTTATGCGTTATTTTCCCTTTCTCCCTTGCTAGGCACAATATTAAGTCCCTGTCTTGGTAGTTGAGCAGTTTCACTAGGATCGGTCTCGGTGGAGCCCCAACAGGTGGCTTTTTCCCTAGTGTTCTATGCGCCCGCTCTACAGTGAATACCTGGGATAGGTTAGGGTCAAAAATGTCATGCAGTAGTTCCGTGATGAAGTCCTCCATTTTCCCCATCGCTGTGGTCTCCGGAATTCCTGTGACGCGAATATTGCACCTCCGAGAGCGCGCTTCCAAATCGTCCACCTTGGCGCATAGTGCTTCAATTTTCTTTTCCATGTTGGTTACATGCGATTTTGTATCCTGTTGGAACTCACAACACTCCGTGTGACAATTTTCAAGGCTATCGAGGCGTGTTTTGTGCGTGGCAACCTGAGATCTCACATTTTCCCGCTGCGTAGTCATTGCATCCAGCTTTGCATCAATACTTTTGAGGCTTGAGCGCATCTCTAGCATCAGTGCAGTGACATCCAGTTCCTGGGGGGCCTCTTGGGACGATCCCCCTGAAGCCATGGATTCTTGCTCCGTCTGCTTGGATTGTCGCTTCTGCTCGAATGTAAGCTTTGGCTGGCGGGGGTCCCCCTTCCCCATGATTAAATGGCCGGGTAGGACGTGCCTCACAGCTACCAGTGTTGCGGCGGATCGTACTGCTCCAAGCTTCACGTCCCCAGGGATGAAGAGTGGGACACAGCGTGCCGTGGGGGGCACAGGCAGGTCAGATACTTCCTACCACTCTTTGATAGCGTCCTCTATGCACCTGTGGCTGCCAATGGGTAAAGACCTGTGTATTGTGTCTTCTCAGCAGTGAGGCCCAAGTTATCTCGCCTCGGTTGTGTGTCAGGATAGAGAGGCCAATGCGTGCTTAATATCACCAGGGCTGCGGGCCCGCAAGGCCCACATCAGCGTCAATGAGCTCCAGTGAACAGCCGGGCGCAGGGCAGCCCTGATGCACGTGGCGTGTTGTAGAGGATAGCGCAGTTTATCTGCAGGGGATTAGAGCAGCACTCTCCATATAGGAAATGACTCCCCAGCAGCAGGGCAAAGGTCGACTACCCCTGCATCGATATATCCGAACCGCCAGCTCACCTCGGTCAGGTCCGGCGCGCACGTCCCCAGTCGCACACGTGCGCAGCTCAGATGGCGGTGGTGCCCTGCAGCCCGGGCCCACAGCGTCAAAATCCAGTTTTCCGTACAATGCAGTCAGGCTGTTTATATATTTCTTTTTGCGCCCAGTTGTCTAAGAAACTTAACCAGGCCGCACACGCTCCCGCTCACACGGCAGTGAAGCCCAATCCAAAATGGCGGCTCTACACTGTCCCAATACCTCCAGGCCGGCCTCAATTTTGTGCAATACTCTTATTATTCCGTAAAAGGAATATATCCATCTTGTCCACCCCCGGTCACAGCAATGACCTTAACCCACCTCTCTGCGTGCAGGTAGTGGGCTGGCTCCCGCGGCCTCGCTCCTCAGCCTGCCAGGCCCGATAATCCTCGGTCTCACTTGATGGCATACACCCAGTCCGACTTCCAGCGCAGTCGGACCTCAGCTCGACCTTGTCCCGATCCGAATCTCCGGGGCCTATAAAATCAGTCCTTTGCGAGTTAGGAGGAGGAACATCGGGTCGAGTGCGCCCCAGGTCTTAGGGAGCTGTTTCACACTGGAATTTGGCATGTGCTACCAAAAACAGCCAGGATTAAGACAGGATTACAGATGCAGCCGGCGGAAATCGCTAGTTAAGCGACCATCTCGCTGCTCGTTCGGCCATACCCCCCGCAGGTGCCCAAGTTGAAGTTAATTTCTTTGTAACCCTTTTGTAAAAGGTTACAAAAAATTAGCTTCAACTTGTGCACCTGCTGCTGTAACCCTGTAAGTGCTTGGCTGAAAATTCGTCCCCGCTGATTTGCGGATTTTACCGCGATTTCGCCAGATTCGCGGATCGCGAAATTGCGGAAAATCCGCAAATTCCGCGAGCGGAACAAATTTTCAGCACATGCTTATCGGTCTTCTCTTTCTTTTAATCTTTCTTCCTTTCTTTGTTTCCTCCCTTTTCTTCTGTTTTCCCTGTCTTTATCTCACTATTTCTTTACTGATCTGTTTTCTGCTGAATCTGTTATTTCTTTCCCCTTTGATTCATTTATTGTTCACTCCGTCTTTTCTTTATTGCACATTGTATTTCCTATATGTTTCTGATGTTTTGACTTCAGGGTTATTTCATGGAATGTGAAAGGTTTTTATTAACCCTATCAAGAGGCAGAGAATACTATCTCATCTTGCCTCTTACAACCCTGATTTGGTCCTCATTCAGGAGACCAACCTTACGGAAACTGAATCACTGAAATTAAAACGTGGTTGGGTGGGCACAGTTCCATCTCTCTCACTTTTGAATAAGAAAAATGGTGTTGTAATTTTGTGTCACAAAAAACGTAATTGCAAAATTATATCACAAGAAATTGATACTGAGGGAAGATGGTTGATAGCAAAGTCATTAATAAATAATGTTTCCTTAACGGTTTTTAATGCATATGGGCCTACACATCCAGATTCTTCCTTTTGGCCTTTAATTACACAGAAATGCATTCAATTCAAAGATGATTATTTTATATTAGGAGGTGATTGTAATCAAGTTGTTGATCCCTTCATTGTTCGCCAATCTCAAGTTTGCTTTTCTCCTCACAAATAACATAAACATTTTCTTGACACTATATCTCAATCTCATCTTGTTGATTCTTGGAGGCTCTCTCATCCTGACACTCTTGACTTCTCTTTCTTTTCTCCCCCTCATAATTCTCTCTCCTGTCTTGATTATATTTTCTTCTCTCAATCTTAGTCTCAAAATCTGTTATCCACTTCTATTGAACCTATTGGGCCCGGGTCACAGAACTAACTTAAGACAAAATCCTTAACGTACTAACATCTTGGTATTCGTAGAAGGCACTCATTTCCGTATTCACAGAAGTTAGGAGTCCTAACTTTAGGACTCCTAAATGCCTTCTGTGAATACCAAATGTCCTAAAGTTAGGATTTTTCTCAGTTTAAGAGTAGTAAAGTTAGAACTCCTAACTTTAGGACTCCTAAATGCCTTCTGTGAATACTGAAAGTCTTAAAGTTAGGATTTTTCTCAGTTTGGTAGTCCTATAGATTTTATAGTTTTTCTCTGCTTTTTGATTCTTATATGTTATTGGTTTATTGTACTTCTTGAATTGTTGTACTGTTGAATTATCTTTCACTCTTCTTGTATAATTTATGTATAATTTATAATTTATATTATAATATTCATTTATCCCAAGTTTGTCTGACATGACTTATGGATTTTTCTCTCCCCTTCCTTCTTCCCTCCCACCCTTCTTCCTTCCCTCCTTTTTCTTCTCCCTATAAAACTTATAAAATAGGTTTATTTTCTGTTTTTTACACTCCAGCAACTCTGTTATTATAATTCTTATTCTGACCTTATTTACTCATTACTGTATTGCTGTAATTCTGTTATTCGTTAAATAAAAAAGCTTTTAAAACTTAAAAAAATGAAATCTTCATGTGCAGGTTCAAACTGTAGTTTGTGCATTGATTTACGAGTTGTGGGACAATTATTTCAACCTCTCATTATTTTCTCTTTTTTTATAGATTTCAGCAATTAAACTTGGGTGGGTCGGAAACAAAGGCAAAAAATGTGGAATTTGGTGTGTTAAAACCAATTGTGCATATTATGCCTCATTTTCACGGTAAAAACTCAGAAGAGGAGGTATTAGCACAAATTGTAAATACCTCACAATGGAATAATGGCATTTAATGACTTTGGTAAATCCCCCACCCTATTCCTCTCAAATGGTAATGAGGACCATAGACTTTTGGTAAGTGTGAAAGACAATTCTGTCAATATCAGTTTGTGGCTAAGTGTTTTTATCACATGCATATTTATTTCTGAAAGTGTTGTTGGCTAGATTTGCTACATGATTAGACTAAAAATCAGTAGGTTCGCAATTGTTTTGGGAAATCCTTTTGAGAAGAATTGAGTCTAATTGTTCCCTGAAGAATATTAATCTATGTTTCAAGTGGTTCTCGATGCAATTGGAGCATTTTTTAGAGCAACTGGGTTTGTAGGTATTACAGCATCTGTTCACAACTGTTCACTCTTTCCCCAGTGAGTCTCCTAGCAGTCTAAGCTTGCAAGAACAAACAGCAGGAAATGTATGCAGTGTGTGAATACTGTGCTGTTTTCTGAGTCTTTATTAAAGTCCATGGTGGATATAATTTTAGAGTCAGGCATTGACAGAATAGATAATCGACTCCTTCCAGCTATGAGAATCAGAAGAAATGAAAAAGATAAAATGGGAATTACTATGCAAAATAGATTTCATACAATTGTCACTTTTGTTATCCTGTAGAGAAATTTCTGTTTGAAATATGTCAAAAATGTTTTTCCATGTAGAGAAATACCAAACTGACAGGTAACATAATGGTCCTTGGCGGACCATGAAAATGACTTATTAGGTAGATCTTCATTGTGGAATGCATGATTAATAAAGAATTGAAGCCCACAAAATAGAATTTTTTGAATGTAGACTGTCATTTTTCTAGAAACCGCAAAATTTTGACAAACCTAGAAAAATTAATTGCTGTACTATGGTCCAAACAATTTGGAGAAAATCTCTTTTTATATATACAATACAGAATGATCAGTTTAGCAAAGGATAAACATGACCTTTAATTATTTTTATGCGAGCAGATTACGGGTGAGTGTGTGTATTGTACACTCTAACTGGATTTACCCACTCACCGCGGAACACAGCTTTCTGCCTCTTTTCCTTGCTTCCTTGAGGGCATGGAAAAAACTTGGGGGCATATTTACAAGCCCCTATCACCATCACAACGTCATGTGATGGTGATAGGATCTTCGCCTTATTTACAAGGCTTAACGCTGCCTTGGAAGTAAGGCACCCTCTCACGCTACACTTAGCGTGAAAGGGGCGGGCAATGGGTGCTCCGATGCAACACTCATTTATTTTGACGCGGCTCCCTATTTACAAGACCAGCATAAATAGGAGGCAGCATCAACATTAAGACCTTGTCTTAAACAGGCAAAATGAGGAGAAATGCTTTATTTCTCCTTGTTTTTGCTGTTTCCATGTAGGCTGCTTGTGCAGCACACATAGAAATAGCAAAATGCCAATGATTGTTTATGTGCAGGACACATAAACAATAATTTTAAAAAAAGCTGTTTGGCAACTGTTACAAAGCGGCATTTCAAGATTGTTTATGTGTAGGATGGGGAACTTTCCTGCTCATAAACAATCTTCCCCTCAACACAGTCACCCTTGCACTATGGTGCAAGGGTGCCTGAGTTGGAGCTAGGCTGCTAAATTTAGTGCACGCGCAGATGGAAATGCAGGCTGCACCATATTCTAATAAATAGAATATAAAGTGACGGAGCATGTCATTAGCCTTCTTGGCTTAACGACATGCTTCGCCACTTTCTTTTAAATATGCCCCTTTGACTCTGGTGGTGACGTTTCCCAACCCCAGCCCCGGCTTCCTCTCTCGCACAGGTTCTTGGCCCCTGCTGCTCTTACTTTCGCTGATCTTGTGGTCATTTTATTTGGGGTGAGGAGGGAGTAAGCAAGTGAGGAAGAAGCTTTTAGCAGGCTGCTTTCACCAGCCTGGCAACACAGGCCATCCTTGGAGGCCTCTTGAGGATTTTGGGCTGATTCCCACTTTGGACTAGTAAATGACATATGAAAATAAAAAATTGAGAGTTATGAGGGGGGCCAGTGGCTGCTAGTTGGCAAGGCGGGTAAGACAGGTAGTGTGGGATGTCTGTTTGATCTCCTATAGGGCCCAAATTGAGACTATTGATCCCAGAACCAGTAGCCAAGTGTGTGAGCACTCCAGAGGACAGCTTTAGGATGCAAGATGGCAGTATGTGGGACGTGGAGACACCCAGGCCATAATGAGAACCCAAAGCAGCCCTGGCAATTTTATCATGCAAGGCCCCGGGGGTACGCAAGTGTGCATTGCTGGTTTTGTTACTGGAGACCGATATTGCAGCACCACTGAAAAACCGCCCACCAGTAAAAAAAAAAATAGCCCCCACTGCTGAACAACTGTCCCCCACCCTTCCAGCCTACCTGGGAAACACCTGATGCCTGCTAAGGATTTTCGACCCTGGGAGCCAGAGCTGGGCACCAGCAAAGGACCTGAAGCCACTGGGGGCAAGTGGTACCGGGATCAGTGTGTTCAGCTCCTGGCTCTCATTTCATACTTTGCTCGTCCTATTCCCAAACTTAGCCACCCGCTTGCACGCCATTCATTGCCATTATTGTTGATCATTGCCATATTTGCCCTGTGCTGTCCCCCCAGCAGAACCCTGTTTGTGGGTTCTAAGAACTCGTGAGATTAATTACTAAACTGCAGCTGCTGGGTGCACTAGAGGCAGGAGAAGTACACTGAGCTTTGTGTACTGGCAAAACGAAGGAGAGTCAGTGTCCTGTGTCTGCAGAAGCAGCCTGACTAGGTTCGGGTGCGGCTTGCAGACTGGGGTAACCTTCCCTCTCTGGTTACATATGGTCCAGTGTTTGTGGGCTTGAGAACTTGCCAGAGAAGTGTGACCATTGCAATAAAAAAGTGAGCCCAGGTCCCACAAACGGGCCCGGTTAGGTCTAGGTGTGGTTTGTGGTCTGGTCTGGGGTGCTCCTTCTTTGTCTCCCTTTCCCTGGGTTGTGAAGTTTTGCCCCTTTCCTTGTACTGCGCCCTGCACTTTGGCTAGGATATTGAGATTACAAGCTAAGGCTGGTTGTTAGCCATCTGATGGAGCCATTGTAGTGCAATTGCAGCAGGCGCAACGGCACAATTGATGCAGTGTTTTTATGGCTGAACTTTAGTATTGCTTGAGCGTTTTTTACACCCAATATTAGTGTGCGTGAGGAAACCTTCCGGCCAGTAACATCCTTCACAGCAGTCCTAAAGAGCTTGGGCGCTGGTTTTCAATGGACTTTGGATTGTACTCTGTGGCATCAGAAGCTCCCAGCAGCATATTTACAAATCTCACTCCTCTATCTCTGGTTTCTTTCGGAAAATGCCTAAGGTCATTTTCTCAGTGGCAGAAGCTTCTTGATCCTGTCTTCCTGTCCCTCCACTTTTGGTTATGTCTTCCTCAATCGATAAATCAATAATTCAGGGAATTGTAAGCGCGCTAATCAACTGTGAGCATCTCAAGGCCCTGAGAGGGGGGTCCGCAGATCTGTTTAGCTGAAGAGCCAGGTCTTGAGGGTCTTCCTGAAGGTGTTCAGGGAGGGGTCTGATGTCTGATGATAGCTCTTTCCAGGTATTGGCTGCAATGTGAGAGAAGGATCTTCCACCTGCTCTGACTCTGTGGATGTGCAGGGTTTCGGCCAGTGCGAGGTTGGATGATCAGAGGTTTCTTTTCGGTACGTGGAAGTTGATTCTGTCATTGAGGTATTTGGGTCTATTGTTGTCTAGGCATTTGTAGACGTGAGGTTTTTGAAAGTAACTCTTTTCTCCATGGGGAGCCAGTGGAGACTTCGTAGGTGTTGACTGATGTGTTCATGTTGGGGGACGCCAAGTCTGGCGGCGGTGTTCTGTATTGTCTGGAGTTTGCGGAGTAGGGACTTCTTGATGCCGGCCTAGAGTGCATTTCCATAGTCCAGTCTGCTGGTCATGAGTGTGTGAGTGGCTGTCTTCCTTGCATCAGGGGGGATCCACTTGAAGGTCTTGCGGAGGATGCGGAGGGTGTTAAAGCAGCTGGAGGTGAGAGCGCTGACCTGTCGGTTCATGGTGAGTAATGAGTCGGGTACGATGCTGAGGTTCTTGGCGTGGTCTGAGGGGGTAGGTGGGCTTCCGAAGGCGGTCGGCCCCCAGGTGCTGTCCCATGCAGATGGGGTGGTACCAAGGACAAGGACTTCTGTCTTCTCACCGTTGAGCTTCAGACAGCTGTTGGTCTTGCATTCCTTTCTGGAAGTTGAGATTGGCAGTGGTGGGGTCTTTGGTGAGGGAGAGGATGAGCTGGGTGTTGTCGGCGTAGCATATGATGTTGAGGCTGTGTTGTCGGACGATGGCTGCGAGGGGGGCCATGTATATGTTGAAGAGGGTGGAGCTTAGGGATGAACCCTGTGGGACTCTGCAGGTGATTTTCGTGGGGTCGGAGAGGAAGGGTGGGAGTCTGATCCTTTGGCTTCTTCTGGTGAGGATTGATCGGATCTAGTCCAGGGCTGTTCCTTCTATGCTTGCATCGTGTAGTGTGTGGTGGGAGACGGAGTTGAAGGCCGCTGAGCTGGTCAAGTAGGATGAGAGCTACAGAGTGGCCTTGGTCCAGGAGGATGCGGATGTCATCTGTGACAGCGAGTAGGGTGGTCTCTGTGCTGTGGTTGCTTCAGAATCTGGATTCGGACTGGTCGAGGACGGCGTTCTCTTAAATGAATCGTGTCAGTTTCCTGTTGACTGTTTTCTCTGCAACTTTTGCTGTGAAGGGGAGGAGCGAAATGGGCCGATAGTTCTTGAGGTCGGTGGGGTCAGCTGTGGGCTTCTTGAGCAGAGGTCTGACTTCTGCGTGCTTTCAGTCATCTGTTTTGAAGGTGGTGTTGATGGTGCATTGTAGTTTAGGTGCGATGGCGGCCGCAGCTCTGTGGTAGATGTGAGGGGGGCAGGAGTCGGTGGGGGTGAGGTTCTGTAATTCTCGAGTCTGACTCCGTTTTATTCTGTGCCACCATTTTGTGTTGCCCTCATATAGGCCTGTAAAGGTAGCCTGGCGAACAAAGCGGCCTGGCCTTCTTAGTTCATGTAGACATTAACTAGGTTTCTTTTTGACTGAAATGAACTGTAAGAAACTGACCTCTTCCCCTGAAACTGACCTCGCAAAGCCAATTTCCCTGATCGATCTTTGTCTGAGAATGCCAATCAATGTTCAGGACATCGTTAACTTTTTAATTTCCTTGCACATGCCTTATCTTATTCAGCATCTGTTACTGTTTCTTTTTTATGTTTCTTCATTACATGGGTTATGCTTTCAATTATAGGTTTGTCCGGCTTGTGGAAATTGAATTTGGGACATTACTAATAATTAACTTTTGGGTTGGGATACTGTAAATTGAGTTTTTGCTATGTGATACTTTGTTTGAAAATGTATCTTATTGGCTAGAATTTTGTGCAGTGGGTGTACATTTATAATGTGAAATATTGGGTATAAAAGGAGACGTCTCGCCTTAGTAAAATGAGCAGTCTCCTGAGAATTTACACTGTGATGTATTTCTAGGATCACTGTTACTAGCTGCAGCTAATAAACTTGGTCTCTGATGCCATCCAGAAGTATTCCGTGTTTTTGAATACCAAGACAGGTGAACTCAAAGATCTTAGGCGTGTCCCTGACGCCGCTGGGTTAAACCCCGGTACTTCAACTGGCGCCCAACGTGGGGCGATTTTAGCGGTACTGGTCCAAGCCCAAAGATTGTGAGGAGCCCCGTGAGGAAATTCTGGAGGACGGCCGCCACTTCATTGACCCCTGCATGTCGACCTGGACCAAAGGTTTTTTCTGCGAGGCTTCCCCTTTCCGACGGCTACGAAGGACTGCTGCCCTGACTGTCGCCCTGTCTTGGACCCTCTTGTGATGATTTGTAAGGCCAGGCGTTAGACGGTCTTCTGGTGGCATGACAGACATTTTGGTTAAGTATAAGTGGGCCGCTCCCACGACTTTGTTTTGTTTCTTGGTTTTGATTCGGCCATTGCAATAGTCGAAGCCGAGGGGTTCGTATATTTACGAGTGTATAATTTTTTTGATAACCCCTTGAAGTTTGAAGCAAGACTAGTGAGCTAAAGATGCCTGGTTTTGGCAAAATTAGGAAATGGTTTTGTTGTTGTTGTAATAAGGATTCCCGATTGGAGGACTCATGTCCGATACCTCCGGTTGGAACTTCAACTTATGAGCTCTATTCAAAGCATGTTGTTGGTCCCATTACCTTTAATATAGTATGGGTCTGTTATACAAGGAAAGATGGTGTTTTCTGATTGCCCCAACATGGTAGTTTTGAATCAGATGTTTTAGCTAACCTAGAAGTTGCGCTATTTAAGAAGAAAGCCCGGCCTGCGATGTTTGAATCTTTCGGCCTTTGGCGTAAGGAAGCCAAACAGCGAGAAATTAAGCAAGCTAAGAGAGATAGGAAGGAAAGGAATATGTCGGTAATGGAAGCTGCTAGGCAGTTTAAGGAAGATGAAGAAGATCGTGCGATTGAAGTGTCAGATAGACAACATTGCATGGCCATTGACAAATGTTACCCGGCTTTGCCACCTCCCCTTTTAAATGTGACTGAAGACCCTGAAAAGGATCCTTTGATGTCACATTTACTGAGATTACCACCCCCTTATGTGCAGGGTGCTACTGCACCTCCGTTACCTCCAGTTGTTGCACCCCTTGTTGTCGTTCAACCCCCTGTTGTTGTTCAGCCATCTGTTGCTTCACAGGTGGTTCTTCCTCCCGCGGCGCAGCCCCCTCCAGGGACGCCAGCTTTGTCACCAGCCTTGCCTCAAATTCGTTTGGCTCACACTCCTTTATCTTCGACTTCTCTCATTTCTGTCCCTACGTCTCTCTTGCCTCAAAACACTTTGTCTCCTGTCCTCATGTCAACTTCTTCTCCTTCTGCTCGGCAACGAATGACTGAGTCTGTCACTAGTCTTTTGTCCCCTTTCTTTGGGTCACTGAATATGACCCCTGTTTCTGAACATAAGCAGAGACGTAGTCAGGTTCCTGGTCCCGAAGAGCGGGCAGTGTTAGATCTCCTTGCTCGTAGATGGGTTTCGAATGCCTCCAAGTACGGTCCACAAGTGGTTATTGATATCTTCCTACAGTGGGAGGCACCAAAACAAAGGTATGTTTTTGATGTCATGTGTACCTTCCTTCGTCAGGAGTGGGAAGATAATGAGTTGGGTTCAATTTCACTGGAAATGAATAATGGTCAGTCTGAATTTGCTAAACAAATGATAGTGGGTTCCGATGTTGAGGAAGCGGTAGAGACACTACTCACTTTTAGGTCTAAACTTCCACCTCAGTTATTGTTCGAACCTGACCCTTCTGTTAGGAGAAAAGTGAAGCAGTATCCTATGAGAGAGGTCCCCCCTGTATGGAGAGAGGCAGTTGTGGCTGATGCCGCTCATGGTATTGTGGCTGCAACGGCTCATTTTCAGCAAGTGTGGGTACATGTCCCTTGGAAGAGAGCTGAGGTCCTGGCTCTTAAGCAGACCTTGCCTGACCCCCGTAAAAATCCTGCTGGTTATTACAAGGAGTTGTCTCAGACAGTTGATGCGTGTGTTATGAATTTAGCTGATATAGATATGTTGATGGGTAATGTAGTTCCTCAACCCTTGTGGGCGAAGATCCGTCATGAGGATCACGCTCCAGAGTTAGGAGATATGTGGGTTAATATCACTGCTGCAGATGGTCGGCAGGTAGGAGGTGCCAAACCTGAACCCTTAGTTGCAGAACTACCTGATAGGATTATTAATTTAATGAAAACTATGATGCCTCCTTTGCGGGTGAATTGGGACAAGTTAGCAGCATGCAAACAAAAGAAAGATGAGAGTGTCTCTGATTTCTTCACTAGGTTTGAGGAAACATTCATTGATCATAGTGGTCAGGACATGAGTACAGAAGGTGGTCAGAGGTTGTTTGTAGATAAGTTTGTTTTTAATTTACTTCCTGAACTTTCTAATAAGTTAAAGGACTCTGAGAGTTCATGGGCAGTTTCTTCTTCGGCCCAGATATTGGCTACTGCACAATACTATGAGAATAGAGATAAAGATGAGAAGGGTAAAGTAGAGAAGAAGACTAGAGAATTAAAAATGAAAGTTCTTCTGCAGCAGGCTTATCCGCCTCGCCCTAAACAGCGTCAGTTTCAACAACCACCACAATTTCAGAAACTACTGCAGAAGCCTGAGTCTTTTGCTTCGCGACTCCCGCTAGGCCCTAATCAGTCTGCTTATTGTAAAGAGGAGGGTCACTTCAAGAATTGTTGCCCGATCTTGCTACAGCGTGCAAATGGTATGTCTGGTCTGAGAGGTCGTGGTGGTTACCAACAAGTACCTAGGGGTAGGGGACGTGGTACGTTTCCCCAGAATGAACGTTCCTTTTCCCCTCAGAATTCTATGAATTATTTTGACCAACAGAATGTTCCGACCGTCCAGTCCGCTCAGTACTACACTGATGATTATTATGTTGGAAGTGAGAGTGTTGGTTTTAATGATAGTTAGGACAGCCATGGACAAAGGGAGGGAGTAGTGTCAGTTCCAGTAGACCAGAGTGGACCTTATGTTGAAGTGATTACATCAGGTGTGGCAGAACCTTTTCTTTTGGATACTGGTGCAGCAAAGAGTTCTATCATGCACTCTAAACTCCCTGGCGCACCTTTGTCTGGCTTGACTAATGTTTCGGTAGGATTTTCTGGCGCCCCAGCTCGTAATCTGGTTTCTTGTCCTTTGCCCTTTTCTATTGGTCTTTGTGAATTGGAGGCTCCCCTTATTTTAACGACTGGCTGTGGCGAGAATTTGTTGGGTTTGGACTTGTTGAAAAGATTGCATGCGACATTACATTGTTCTCCTTTGGTAGTACATCTTACAGTGGGTAAGAAAGTGATTTCCCCGATGTATTTGTCTAAGGATCGCCTTCCACTGGAACGGCGTTCTCTCCCTGATACACTTTGGGCTACAGGTCCTAATGATGTTGGTCTCTTGCAGATTCCACCCTACGTTGTTACCCTTCAGTTGAATGCTAAATTACCACGCATTCCTCAGTACAAAATTTCCAGTGATGGCGAAAGAGCTCTTTTAGCGATTATCTATGATTTGGTTGAGAAAGGTGTGGTTGAAGAAACGAGAGGTAATGTGTGTAATAGTCCTGTTCTGCCTGTCCTTAAGCATACTGACTCTTCTCAGCCACCTGTGTATCGGTTTGTGATCGACCTTCGAGAGGTCAATAAGATTGTTGTGCCACAGTTTCCTGTTGTCCCAGACATTACTGCTTTATTGACTATGATCCCTGCCTCAGCTGCTTGGTTTTCTGTTATTGATCTGAAGAACGCTTTCTTCAGTATTCCGATTGCTGAGGAAAGTAGGGATATTTTTGGCTTCTCTTTAGGAGGCAGCAGTTTTCGGATTAAACACGCTCCTCAAGGTTATTGTGAGAGTCCCTACATTTATAGTCAGGCTTTGAAAACTCAGCTTGATACTTTTGCATTGCCTTCTGGTGCTTCTCTTATCCAGTATGTTGATGATCTGTTGGTTGCTGCTGATGATGAAGAGATTTGTAAAGAGGTTACTCTTTCTTTGTTGCGACACCTGTCTGACCTTCATCATAAAGTGTCACCTTCGAAGTTGTAGTATTTCTGACAAGAAGTGACCTACTTAGGTCATCTCTTGTCGAAGGAGGGAAGACGATTTACCCCAGAGCGTATTCAAGCGATTGCCCAAATGACTGTGCCATGCACACAGAGAGAGGTGCGTGCCTTTTTAGGTGTCACCTCGACAATGGGTTCTGAATTTTTCTTTGCTAGCAAAACCTTTGTTGGCACTTTCTCTTAAGGACACACCACAGCCTCTTCCTTGGTCTGACGAATGTCAGAAGAGTTTTTCTGAATTGCGTGATGCATTGTGTTCTGCTCCGGTGTTGGGTACCCCCGACTATAGTAAACCTTTTACTCTTTATGTACACGAGAGAGAAGGTTGTGCATTGTCAGTGTTGACGCAACAATTTGGAGACAAGCAGTGCCCATGTGCGTATTTTTCAGCCACTTTAGATCCGGTAGCTAGGGCGTTGCCTAGTTGTCTAAGAGCTACAGCAGCAGCGGCTGTTTCTATCCGACAGTCTGCCGGTTTGGTATTGTATAATACATTCATTGTGATGGTTCCACATGCAGTGGATACCCTATTGAACAGAACAAAGACTCAACATCTAAGCAGTGCACGATTGTCAGGTTATGAGTTGACGCTTTTGGCTAGCCATGTGCACATCAAGCGGTGCAACACATTTAATTCAGCTACTTTGTTGCCAATTTTTGTAGAGACAGATGTTCAGGAACAGCATGACTGTTTTCTCCGGACAGAGGAGGAAACAAAGGGTAGAGTTGATCTGAAAGATACTCCTCTTTCGAATCCTGATGGTACCCTATGGGGTGAGAGATGACTTCAGCATATGCTGTCACAACTTTGCACACGATTGTTGAAACAGCACGTATTGCACAGAATTTAGCACAAGCAGCGGAGTTGATAGCATTGACTAGAGCTTGTGTGTTGTCAAAAGGAAAGAGAGTGAATGTTTTTACTGATAGCCAATATGCATTTGGCGTGGCTCACAGTTTTGGTCGTTTGTGGAAATAGAGAGGATTTCTTACTTCCTATGGAACAAAAATTCAGCATGGACAATTAGTGAGTGAACTTCTTGAATCACTTACTTTGCCGACCCAAATTGCGATAGTAAAGTGTAGTGCGCATAAGAAGGTTACGGATGATGTGGGTCGAGGGAATGCGTTTGCAGATGAAGTAGCGAGAGAAACAGCGAAAGATGTGACGAGTCGGATGTATGTTGCAGGTCCTGCCAGATGGGTTGTGGAAGGAGGAATGTGTGAAGATACAACAGAAAGTGTGAAGATGATTCAGGCAGAAGGTACTGAGACAGAATTGAGTATGTGGAGAGAGAGTACGGGAATGTTGGATTTGACAGGCTGTTGGGTTGAGTTGTCAGAGCACCGGCGATGGTTGTTGCCGGATGCATATGTGCTCCCGGTGGTTACTATGGCTCATGGGCTGGCCCACATTAGTTCAAAAGGGATATGTAAGTTGTTGGCTCCGGTATGGCAGAATGGTGGAATTCCTAAGTGTGCTGAGAATGTGGTTAAACACTGCATGATTTACTTGATGCATAATCCTGGAAAGGGAACCCCAACTCCAGTGGGTCATTTTGCTCCTCCAACGTATCCGTTGGAGGTGCTGCAGATAGACTACATTCATATGGAAAGATGCAATAACTTGAAGTATGTCCTTGTGGTTGTTTGTGCCTTTTCCAGATGGATAGAGGCCTACCCCCTAAAGGATAATACTGCCTTGTCTACAGCCAAGGTTTTGCTCAAAGAATTTTTCCAGATATGGCTTGCCGAGGATGGTATGGAGTGATAATGGAAGTGAATGTGTGGGTCAGATTATGAAGAAAGTATGTGCGGGTCTGGGTATTAAACAGAAATTTCATGCTGCGAATCACCCCCAGTCAGCAGGCCTGGTCGAGTGCTATAATGGCACTCTGAAGCTGAAGTTGGCCAAGGTGCAAGCGAGCTCTGGTCTTACATGGCCCGATGCCTTACCATTGGCACTTTTGTCCACGAGAACGACAGTACATTCTCGCGTGGGACTTAGCCCATACGAGATTGTTTTTGGACGCCCGGCGAATGTCTGGGGTGTGCCGAGGCCTAAGAAGTACAGTGATATCGAGTACCCTATGTTGGTTAACTACTTACACGATTTGACTGCTAAATTGCGTGTTCTTCACCAACAGGTCCATGACACTTTGCCTTCAGTTTCTGTAGACGCAGGCCACACGATTCAACCTGGCGACTGGATTCTAACCAGGAATTTTCAGAGGTCAAAGAACTTGGAACCAAGATGGACCGGTCCATACCAAGTCCTGTTATCAACTCGGACTGCTATTAAGGTGTTCGGCAAGAAAAACTGGGTACATGGTACCCATTGCAAGAAGATACCTTTGCCCTTACCGTACGATAAGTGGGTCTGGGAAGGTATTGCCGATTCCGAGAGTGAAAGGGTTCCAAGATTTGTACCTTTTAGCGATGCACATCTGGAATGGACTCAGTCAGAACGTGCGGATAATGAAGTCTTGCAAGAAGCCGTGCCGCCGTGTTTGAGATTTGATACTACGCATCCACAGACACTCTTTCAGGATCAAACTGTGCCTTGTAAAGAACGCTACAACTTAAGGTCTAAAAAGGACAATTAAATCTGAATTTTTTTGTGAATTACACTCTTCCAGACAAGAGACTATTTTTCTTTTTCTTTTTTGAGCCACCATCCGGGTTCAGCTGCAGGGTCGCGGTATAAGACTTAAGGGGTGTCCCGCGTATTGACAAAGGTCTGCGGTTCTAGGGACGTCTAGGACTCCTGGACGCACACTTGAGTGAAGAAGGAAAATTGCCGCGAGCAGCACGTTAGAGGATGGAGTCTGTTGTAACTGAAAGAGATGTTGAGAGAATAGATCTTAAGACAAGATTTTGTACATTGATATATAGCAAACGTTTTATAATATTGTGTTTTTTGATGTTTTTAAGTATCACATTAGCTTGTGTGGGTTGGATTGTCTATGTTACACAACAGACATCTGCACCCACCTCCCAACCTATGCTTTCTTTCACTACTGTTTCTTTGCACCAGTTGTATACATTGCCTGAACATGAACAAACAAGGAGATCAGAATTTGTCAACAACTCGTTCATACAGTTGCTGCATCAGCATCAGTTAGTAGTAAATACCACTAATTGTTGGGTTTGTGGTCTTATGCCTCATACGACAGATAAAGGTATGCCATATTTGGTTTTGCCTTTTTCTTTTAATGGGTCTGTGTGGGCTTTACAGACCATGTTTATCTATGCAAATAAGGTACGCCCCTTACGTTCCCTTAAAGATAACACCAGCAACAGTGCTTTGATAAGGGGAATAGTAGCTATGATCCGAGATATTGATGCATATAATGCTATCCCTAAGGATGAGGTGCAGGCTTATGTTGGTTGGTACGTGACTAGATATAGTACCAGCTTGACAGAGAAGGAGAGACGAAAGAGGTCTCCCCCGATTTGGATTGTACCCCACCGAGGCCATTTTTGTTTGCAAGGTACTGGTCGGAATCCGAAAGGTCAGCTAGGTAAAAGTGTGTGTGCTCAAACCTATGTCTATTCATCCCGGACTTCTGCACCGTTTGTGCCAGCTAAAGGCACATATTTTGTTTGTCATGACAGAGCCTACACATGGTTGCCACCTGATTTTTCAGGAACATGTTATGTGGCGTTTTTGCTTCCCCCTACATACACTACTGCTTCAGATTATCATAGAACGAGATATGGTAGAGGTGTCTTCAATAAGGAAGATACTGCAGCACACAAAGTAGGTGATTTCTTCAAGGGCTTCCTGCCCTTTTGGGGTCCTATGATCAATAGTAGGCATATTCGACAGCCTGTCCACGTTGTTGAAGCTACTATTAATGAGACAGCAGGTGCTCTTAGTAATATTACAGCTGAGCTTCAAGCGGATCGCCTTATGACTTTGCAGAATCGTATGGTATTAGACATCATACTTGCAGATCGAGGAGGAGTATGTAAATTGATTGGATCCAGTTGCTGTGTTTACATACCAGATAATGCCACTACAGTGTACCAAGCCATCTCTAGGTTGCATAAGATCTCTGAGTCTATCCATGTATACGAAGGAGACTGGTCATTGAGGGGATGGTTTTGGGGACTGCTGTCCAAATGGGGAGGAAGATTCTGACACTCCTTGGTATGGTTTTAGCCATCCTTTTCTCTTGTTGTCTTTGCATCCAGTGTGGTCCCGCCATTTGTAGTCTTTGTGCTACTATGTGTGTTCGGAGATCTGTCCCGAGAGAAGTAGAGAATAATAAAATGTTGCTACAGCAACACTTTGATGACCTAATGAATATCGATATAGACCTAGATTCAGATTAACATGAGTTTTAGGTTATTGCCTATGTAATGGCAAAAGGAGGGTCTGAGGTTCTATAATTCTCGAGTCTGACTCCATTTTATTCTGTGCCACCATTTTGTGTTGCCCTCACGTAGGCCTGTAAAGGTAGCCTGGCGAACAAAGCGGCCTGGCCTTCTTAGTTCATGTACACATTAACTAGGTTTCTTTTTGACTCTGAAATGAACTGTAAGAAACTGACCTCTTCACCTGAAACTGACCTCGCAAAGCCAATTTCCCTGATCGATCTTTGTCTGAGATTGCCAATCAATGTTCAGGACATCGTTAACTTTTTACTTTCTTTGCACATGCCTTATCTTGTTCAGCATCTGTTACTGTTTCTTTTTTATGTTTCTTCATTACATGGGTTATGCTTTCAATTATAGGTTTGTCCGGCTTGTGGAAATTGAATTTGGGACATTACTAATAATTAACTTTTGGGTTGGGATACTGTAAATTGAGTTTTTGCTATGTGATACTTTGTTTGAAAATGTATCTTATTGGCTAGAATTTTGTGCAGTGGGTGTACATATATAATGTGAAATATTGGGTATAAAAGGAGACGTCTCGCCTTAGTAAAATGAGCAGCCTCCTGAGAATTTACACTGTGATGTATTTCTAGGATCACTGTTACTAGCTGCAGCTAATAAACTTGGTCTCTGACGCCATCCAGAAGTATTCCGTGTCTTTGAATACCAAGACAGGTGAACTCGAAGATCGTAGGCGTGTCCCTGACGCCGCTGGGTTAAACCCCGGTTCTTCAGGGGCCTCCGAGTGTATGCTTTTCATGGTCGAGATGGTGTCATCGGCCGTGATCAGGGTCCAGTTGGAGATGGTGTGCTGGCTGGTGTTTCTGGGCGGCGGGGGACCATCTGTGGTACCTGGTAGATGGTTGATGAAGTTTTCGTAGAGGTTTTTGATCTTGAGGAGAAAATAGGTTGTAAGCTTGCAGCAGAGGTCTTGGGATGGGGTGATGTGTGTGGCTTCACTGCGTAGGTTGGTGAATTCTTGAATGACACTGAAACGTTCCTTGGAGTTGGTGGAGTTGTCCAGGTTCTTGTTGTGGATGAAGTTCCTCTTGGTGGCTCTGATCTGGTTGTGGTAGTCCATCATGCCGTCCTTCTAGGTGGTGTGGTTTTTGGTTGTCTTGGTGTTTCTCAAGTTCTTCTCCAGGCGTCTGCAGGTGCGTCTGGCTTTTTGGAGAGCGGTGGTGAACCAGGCGGCTTTCCTGGGGTGTTGTCTGTTGGGGTTGCACAGCGGGCGAGCTCGTCTGCGCAGTTGGAGATCCAGGTGTGGAGTTCTCTGGCTGCGTCGTTTGCTCTGTGTGCCCAGGTGTGGTTGTCTCGGGTGAGGGTGGAGTTAAGTTGCTCGTCGGTAACCTTGCTCCAGTTCCTTCGTGGGGGCATAGGGCTGGTTTGGGTGCCTTGGGTTTGTTGATGGCGAAGTGTACGCAGTGGTGGTTGGCCCATGGTGGCTGTGTTGTGTGGCTGAAATGGACGCTGTTTCCTCTTGTGAAGATGGGGCGATGGTGTTCTGCTCTGTGGGTCGATGTGTTGATAAGTTTTTTAATCCGATGCTGGCGAGGTTGTCATGAAGGATAGTGGAGTTGGGGTTGCTGGGGTTGTCGAGGTGGAAGTTCAGGTCTTCAATGAGTAGGTAGTTTGTTAAGGCGATGGCGTGGGGTGCGATGAAGTCAGTGATGGTGGAGGTGAAGGTTGTTCGGGACCTGGGGGTCTGTAGATTTGGGTTCCTCAGAGTGTGGCTTTGGGGGTGGTCTGGATCTGGAAGTGCAGGTGTTTGGCGGAGGGGAAGGTTTAGCTGGAGGTGGTGAGGCGGAGGGTGCTCTTGTGGGCGATGCATGCCCCCTCCTGGGTGGTTGGGATGGTCTTTCCTCTGGATCTTGTATCTATCTGGGATGGCGGTGCTCATGTCGGGGCGGAGGATGCTTTGGTCCAGGTCTCTGTGAAGAAGGTGATGTCAGGCAAAAGAGAGTCGGGTAGGTTCCAGATTTCCATGGTGTGTTTGTGTTCAGAGCGTACGTTGAGAACTATGCATTTTAGTGTTGCCGGTGCTAGTGGTGTTGGAGGCGGTGAGTTTCTGTGGCAGTGGAGAATTAACCGTGGGTCGTGTTCAGTGAGGCCTGTTGGCATTCTCTAAGTCTTCCAGGGTTGAGTGCGAGGAATGTGGTGGTGTCGTAGCGATGGGTAGTGGGAGGTCAAGTGTTCCTGGCGATGGCCGCAGTCGAGTCACGGACAAGCACAGACAACTTGCCTTTGGTGTACCAGGGCCATTAAGTATGGGAGGTAGGTGGGAGGTGAGGCTGGGAGGCGGGAGCGGGGGAATTCCAGGGGGATTCCAGGAGGCAACCTAGATCATGGATGTTTAAAGTGGGGATTATTGATTCTGGGAATTTGATGATTGGCGAGGTACAAGAGGGCCTGGTTCATATGTCCCTGACGTTGTTCTCTGAGAAGCTGTTCACAGTTGACCCTTTAGCACCATCTAACTTCTCTAATAATGACATTGAAGATTGTATCTTAATTTTGGCACAGGCCGGATGCTATTTTGGGGGGTTAGGCGTAGCCTCAGAAGTATCTCAGAGAAGTGAACCTTTTGAAGCTTCGGAAGTGTCTCCAGGGAGTCAAAATTGTGATTAAGTTGTTGCAGTTGTCAACAAAGAGGTAGTGTTTGGTGAAGATTTTACTCTGCCTGACAATGCCTTTGACTTGCATATCGAGGGAAGTGTAGGTTCCCCAACTGCGGCTCCTCTTTCAAAGCATTGGATGAAGGGGGCCAACCTAACATAAATCTTTCCTCTCGATCTGCACATCTATGATTACCTCTACTGTACTTCTTCTCACTTGGGGAGTCCCTCTCCAAATTAGATCATGATATATTTCTTCTAAGTCCACAATTGAATACAGGCAATGGAGAAGGTAGTGTTTCATCTGATAAATTGTTTCTGCATTGAAAAAAAAATATTTTTTATTTTGTTTTTATTTGAAAAAACAGTGTTAAGTTCTGATCATGTATTAGAAATGACGTCCACAATTTTATTTGAGGTGCAGAATGTAAACAATTTAGGTGTCTTTATTTCAAAACCTGCTGTAAGTTCAAATAAGGATAATATTATGAAACAAAAGTCAGCAATTAATTCATTTGCCATCTGGAGGGGTAAAGGATGCTTTGCATGCAAGGGACACCTTCCTGCACAAAAACAATCCTGACAGGCATACTCCTCTATCTATGGCAGCACACATGGAAAGAAGAAGTAAAGAGGAGAAAGAAAGATATTTCTCCTCGCTACACTTATCCTTTCCAGGCATATCTTTTTGGCACATTCACAGGATTACAAGGTCCTGTAAATCTGGCAAAGCATCAAAAGCCATGGGAGTTGTGTGGGAACACCCACACAATGCCTATGGAATGCCTTTCCAGGGCAGAGTAGCGCAACACAGCGATTTGCGCTTTGGTGCGTTTCTCCAGATTTTTGGAACTACTCAGAACCACGCACAGCCAGTTTGATGGGGTTAAAAAATCTGACTTAAGGTTTGCGTTGCTCTTGCACCACGTTGCATGGTGCAAGAGTGATGCAAGCCAGTTCGAAAACATGGCCCTATGTTTTTTTTAAACTGACACTCCTGATTGGCAAGTATTATATATTTCAGAACATTTGGTTTCAAGGACTGCAGCCAGGATAAGAGAAGAGACTACCTTACTTATTGATGCTGCTGTTGGAAGCTTTACACCGGACAGAATTGACAGGGAGGGGTGATATCAAACTGTCAATGAACTGAAACAGTAGACAATGTATTAATATTGAATCAATCTTCAAACTTGTTTTCATTTTTTCTCAGCTAAGTCGTAAATTTAGAAGCAAACTCGGCCAGGATTGGGAAATACATGGCCGAGCTTCGAATTAGGCTTATGGAAGAAGAGGGGTCATGCAAGATGAAAGACAATTTGGCTTGATAAGTAACGACCCTCGACTAACCAGTCGGTGAAGATGTCATTCTAGCTATTAAAAATTTTAGATCCTACAAGAAACTTCATCAAAAATGTTGAACTGGCAGTTTCTTGCTGTTTTACTAATGTATATATATATATATATATATATATATATATATATATATATATATATATATATATATATATATATATATATATATATATATATATATATATATATACATTCAAAACATCTCCTCCGCTCCGGAAATAATGACAGGACACGGCGGGGCTTCATTTTGCGGGTTTCTTTATTTCGACCAACTCTGCATGACCGGTTTCGGCATCTCTGCCTTTGTCAAATGCTTGCAGTCCACAGCTATATGTTTCCTAGACTTAAATCCTAATTGGCTCCTCCTTGCCCAGTGGTGGTTGGCTCCCCTGCACCTCTCGCTGACCCTTGTGAATAGGAAGGGACTACCAGTCCCATGATGCCACAAGAAGCTGCTGAAGTGCAGTGTAGTTTAGGAACGTAATTTTCCATTAAAATGTATATCACACCTTCTCTCATCCACCGGCATCCGTGCTGTTCTCCAAAGTCACACTCGTACCTTTACAGATGCTACGGTGGAGGGCCAAGAAATGCTCCGCTGCCACGGTAAATTCAAAATTGTCCCATGATTCTCTGGCCTCCAATGTGAGAGGGTCCTGCATCCGCATCATGGGAACGCGAAAATATCCATTCAAAACATCTCCTCCGCTCCGGAAATAATGACAGGACACGGCGGGGCTTCATTTTGCGGGTTTCTTTATTTCGACCAACTCTGCATGACCGGTTTCGGCATCTCTGCCTTTGTCAAATGCTTACAGTCCACAGCTATACGTTTCCTAGACTTAAATCCTATTTGGCTCCTCCTTGCCCAGTGGTGGTTGGCTCCCCTGCACCTCTCGCTGCCCCTTGTGAATAGGAAGGGACTACCAGTCCCATGATGCCACAGGAAGCTGCTGAAGTGCAGTGTAGTTTAGGAACGTAATTTTCCATTAAAATGTTTATCACCCCTTCTCTCATCCACCGGCATCCGTGCTGTTCTCCAAAGTCACACTTGTACCTTTACAGATGCTACGGTGGAGGGCCAAGAAATGCTCCGCTGCCACGGTAAATACAAAATTGTCCTATGATTCTCTGGCCTCCAATGTGAGAGGGTCCTGCATCCGCGTCGTGGGAACGCAAAAATATCCATTCAAAACATCTCCTCCGCTCCGGAAATAATGACAGGACACGGCGGGGCTTCATTTTGCGGGTTTCTTTATTTCGACTAACTCTGCATGACCGGTTTTGGCATCTCTGCCTTTGTCAAATGCTTGCAGTCCACAGCTATACGTTTCCTAGACTTAAATCCTATTTGGCTCCTCCTTGTCCAGTGGTGGTTGGCTCCCCTGCACCTCTTGCTGACCCTTGTGAATAGGAAGGGACTACCAGTCCCATGATGCCACAAGAAGCTGCTGAAGTGCAGTGTAGTTTAAAAACGTAATTTTCCATTAAAATGTTTATCACCCCTTCTCTCATCCACCGGCATTTGTGCTGTTCTCCAAAGTCACACTCATACCTTTACAGATGCTACGGTGGAGGGCCAAGAAATGCTCCGCTGCCACAGTAAATTCAAAATTGTCCCATGATTCTCTGGCCTCCAATGTGAGAGGGTCCTGCATCCGCGTCGTGGGAACGCGAAAATATCCATTCAAAACATCTCCTCCGCTCTGGAAATAATGACAGGACACGGCGGGGCTTCATTTTGCGGGTTTCTTTATTTCGACCAACTCTGCATGACCGGTTTTGGCATCTCTGCCTTTGTCAAATGCCTGCAGTCCACAGCTATACGTTTCCTAGACTTAAATCCTATTTGGCTCCTCCTTGCCCAGTGGTGGTTGGCTCCCCTGCACCTCTCGCTGACCCTTGTGAATAGGAAGGGACCACCAGTCCCAAGATGCCACAAGAAGCTGCTGAAGAGCAGTGTAGTTTAGGAACGTAATTTTCCATTAAAATGTTCATCACCCCTTCTCTCATTTATCACCCCTTCTCTCATCCACCGGCATCCGTGCTGTTCTCCAAAGTCACACTCGTACCTTTACAGATGCTACGGTGGAGGGCCAAGAAATGCTCCGCTGCCACGGTAAATTCAAAATTGTCCCATGATTCTCTGGCCTCCAATGTGAGAGGGTCCTGCATCCGCGTCGTGGGAACGCGAAAATATCCATTCAAAACATCTCCTCCGCTCCGGAAATAATGACAGGACACGGCGGGGCTTCATTTTGCGGGTTTCTTTATTTCTACCAACTCTGCATGACCGGTTTCGGCATCTCTGCCTTTGTCAAATGCTTGCAGTCCACAGCTATACGTTTCCTAGACTTAAATCCTATTTGGCTCCTCCTTGGCCAGTGGTGGTTGGCTCCCCTGCACCTCTCGCTGACCCATGTGAATAGGAAGGGACTACCAGTCCCATGATGCCACAAGAAGCTGCTGAAGTGCAGTGTAGTTTAGGAACGTAATTTTCCATTAAAATGTTTATCACCCCTTCTCTCATCCACCGGCATCCGTGCTGTTCTCCAAAGTCACACTCGTACCTTTACAGATGCTACGGTGGAGCGCCAAGAAATGCTCCGCTGCCACGGTAAATTCAAAATTGTCCCATGATTCTCTGGCCTCCAATGTGAGAGGGTCCTGCATCCGCGTTGTGGGAATGCGAAAATATCCATTCAAAACATCTCCTCCGCTCCGGAAATAATGACAGGACACGGAGGGGCTTCATTTTGCGGGTTGCTTTATTTCGACCAACTCTGCATGACCGGTTTCGGCATCTCTGCCTTTGTCAAATGCTTGCAGTCCACAGCTATACGTTTCCTAGACTTAAATCCTATTTGGCTCCTCCTTGGCCAGTGGTGGTTGGCTCCCCTGCACCTCTCGCTGACCCTTGTGAATAGGAAGGGACTACCAGTCCCATGATGCCACAAGAAGCTGCTGAAGTGCATTGTAGTTTAGGAACGTAATTTTCCATTAAAATGTTTATCACCCCTTCTCTCATCCACCGGCTTCCGTGCTGTTCTCCAAAGTCACACTCGTACCTTTACAGATGCTACGGTGGAGGGCCAAGAAATGCTCCGCTGCCACGGTAAATTCAAAATTGTCCCATGATTCTCTGGCCTCCAATGTGAGAGGGTCCTGCATCCGCGTCGTGGGAATACGACAATATCTATTCAAAACATCTCCTCTGCTCCGGAAATAATGACAGGACACGGCGGGGCTTCATTTTGCGGGTTTCTTTATTTCGACCAACTCTGCATGATCGGTTTCGGCATCTCTGCCTTTGTCAAATGCTTGCAGTCCACAGCTATACGTTTCTTAGACTTAAATCCTATTTGGTTCCTCCTTGCCCAGTGGTGGTTGGCTCCCCTGCACCTCTCGCTGACCCTTGTGAATAGGAAGGGACTACCAGTCCCATGATGCCACAAGAAGCTGCTGAAGAGCAGTGTAGTTTAGGAACGTAATTTTCCATTAAAATGTTTATCACCCCTTCTCTCATCCACCGGCATCCGTGCTGTTCTCCAAAGTCACACTCGTACCTTTACAGATGCTACGGTGGAGGGCCAAGAAATGCTCCGCTGCCACGGTAAATTCAAAATTGTCCCATGATTCTCTGGCCTCCAATGTGAGAGGGTCCTGCATCCGCGTCGTGGGAACGCGAAAATATCCATTCAAAACATCTCCTCTGCTCCGGAAATAATGACAGGACACGGCGGGGCTTCATTTTGCGGGTTTCTTTATTTCTACCAACTCTGCATGACCGGTTTCGGCATCTCTGCCTTTGTCAAATGCTTGCAGTCCACAGCTATACGTTTCCTAGACTTAAATCCTATTTGGCTCCTCCTTGGCCAGTGGTGGTTGGCTCCCCTGCACCTCTCGCTGACCCTTGTGAATAGGAAGGGACTACCAGTCCCATGATGGCCCAAACGACGCTGCTGAAGTGCAGTGTAGTTTAGGAACGTAATTTTCCATTAAAATGTTTATCACCCCTTCTCTCATCCACCGGCATCCGTGCTGTTCTCCAAAGTCACACTCGTACCTTTACAGATGCTACGGTGGAGCGCCAAGAAATGCTCCGCTGCCACGGTAAATTCAAAATTGTCCCATGATTCTCTGGCCTCCAATGTGAGAGGGTCCTGCATCCGCGTTGTGGGAATGCTAAAATATCCATTCAAAACATCTCCTCCGCTCCGGAAATAATGACAGGCCACGGAGGGGCTTCATTTTGCGGGTTTCTTTATTTCGACCTACTCTGCATGACTGGTTTCGGCATCTCTGCCTTTGTCAAATACTTGCAGTCCACAGCTATACGTTTCCTAGACTTAAATCCTATTTGGCTCCTCCTTGCCCAGTGGTGGTTGGCTCCCCTGCACCTCTCGCTGACCCTTGTGAATAGGAAGGGACTACCAGTCCCATGATGCCACAAGAAGCTGCTGAAGTGCAGTGTAGTTTAGGAACGTAATTTTCCATTAAAATGTTTATCACCCCTTCTCTCATCCACCGGCATCCGTGCTGTTCTCCAAAGTCACACTCGTACCTTTACAGATGCTACGGTGGAGGGCCAAGAAATGCTCCGCTGCCACGGTAAATTCAAAATTGTCCCATGATTCTCTGGCCTCCAATGTGAGAGGGTCCTGCATCTGCGTCGTGGGAACGCGAAAATATCCATTCAAAACATCTCCTCCGCTCCGGAAATAATGACAGGACACGGCGGGGCTTCATTTTGCGGGTTTCTTTATTTCTACCAACTCTGCATGACCGGTTTCGGCATCTCTGCCTTTGTCAAATGCTTGCAGTCCACAGCTATACGTTTCCTAGACTTAAATCCTATTTGGCTCCTCCTTGGCCAGTGGTGGTTGGCTCCCCTGCACCTCTCGCTGACCCATGTGAATAGGAAGGGACTACCAGTCCCATGATGCCACAAGAAGCTGCTGAAGTGCAGTGTAGTTTAGGAACGTAATTTTCCATTAAAATGTTTATCACCCCTTCTCTCATCCACCGGCATCCGTGCTGTTCTCCAAAGTCACACTCGTACCTTTACAGATGCTACGGTGGAGCGCCAAGAAATGCTCCGCTGCCACGGTAAATTCAAAATTGTCCCATGATTCTCTGGCCTCCAATGTGAGAGGGTCCTGCATCCGCGTTGTGGGAATGCGAAAATATCCATTCAAAACATCTCCTCCGCTCCGGAAATAATGACAAGACACGGAGGGGCTTCATTTTGCGGGTTGCTTTATTTCGACCAACTCTGCATGACCGGTTTCGGCATCTCTGCCTTTGTCAAATGCTTGCAGTCCACAGCTATACGTTTCCTAGACTTAAATCCTATTTGGCTCCTCCTTGGCCAGTGGTGGTTGGCTCCCCTGCACCTCTCGCTGACCCTTGTGAATAGGAAGGGACTACCAGTCCCATGATGCCACAAGAAGCTGCTGAAGAGCAGTGTAGTTTAGGAACGTAATTTTCCATTAAAATGTTTATCACCCCTTCTCTCATCCACCGGCATCCGTGCTGTTCTCCAAAGTCACACTCGTACCTTTACAGATGATACGGTGGAGGGCCAAGAAATGCTCCGCTGCCACGGTAAATTCAAAATTGTCCCATGATTCTCTGGCCTCCAATGTGAGAGGGTCCTGCATCCGCGTCGTGGGAACGCGAAAATATCCATTCAAAACATCTCCTCTGCTCCGGAAATAATGACAGGACACGGCGGGGCTTCATTTTGCGGGTTTCTTTATTTCTACCAACTCTGCATGACCGGTTTCGGCATCTCTGCCTTTGTCAAATGCTTGCAGTCCACAGCTATACGTTTCCTAGACTTAAATCCTATTTGGCTCCTCCTTGGCCAGTGGTGGTTGGCTCCCCTGCACCTCTCGCTGACCCTTGTGAATAGGAAGGGACTACCAGTCCCATGATGGCCCAAACGACGCTGCTGAAGTGCAGTGTAGTTTAGGAACGTAATTTTCCATTAAAATGTTTATCACCCCTTCTCTCATCCACCGGCATCCGTGCTGTTCTCCAAAGTCACACTCGTACCTTTACAGATGCTACGGTGGAGCGCCAAGAAATGCTCCGCTGCCACGGTAAATTCAAAATTGTCCCATGATTCTCTGGCCTCCAATGTGAGAGGGTCCTGCATCCGCGTTGTGGGAATGCTAAAATATCCATTCAAAACATCTCCTCCGCTCCGGAAATAATGACAGGCCACGGAGGGGCTTCATTTTGCGGGTTTCTTTATTTCGACCAACTCTGCATGACTGGTTTCGGCATCTCTGCCTTTGTCAAATGCTTGCAGTCCACAGCTATACGTTTCCTAGATTTAAATCCTATTTGGCTCCTCCTTGCCCAGTGGTGGTTGGCTCCCCTGCACCTCTCACTGACCCTTGTGAATAGGAAGGGACTACCAGTCCCATGATGCCACAAGAAGCTGCTGAAGTGCAGTGTAGTTTAGGAACGTAATTTTCCATCAAAATGTTTATCACCCCTTCTCTCATCCACCGGCATCCGTGCTGTTCTCCAAAGTCACACTCGTACCTTTACAGATGCTACGGTGGAGGGCCAAGAAATGCTCCGCTGCCACGGTAAATTCAAAATTGTCCCATGATTCTCTGGCCTCCAATGTGAGAGGGTCCTGCATCCGCATCGTGGGAACGCGAAAATATCCATTCAAAACATCTCCTCCGCTCCGGAAATAATGACAGGACACGGCGGGGCTTCATTTTGCGGGTTTCTTTATTTCGACCAACTCTGCATGACCGGTTTCAGCATCTCTGCCTTTGTCAAATGCTTGCAGTCCACAGCTATATGTTTCCTAGACTTAAATCCTCTTTGGCTCCTCCTTGCCCAGTGGTGGTTGGCTCCCCTGCACCTCTCGCTGACCCTTGTGAATAGGAAAGGACTACCAGTCCCATGATGCCACAAGAAGCTGCTGAAGTGCAGTGTAGCTTAGGAACGTAATTTTCCATTAAAATGTTTATCACCCCTTCTCTCATCCACCGGCATCCGTGCTGTTCTCCAAAGTCACACTCGTACCTTTACAGATGCTATGGTGGAGGGCCAAGAAATGCTCCGCTGCCACGGTCAATTCAAAATTGTCCCATGATTCTCTGGCCTCCAATGTGAGAGGGTCCTGCATCCGCGTCGTGGAAACGCGAAAATATCCATTCAAAACATCTCCTCCGCTCCGGAAATAATGACAGGACACGGCGGGGCTTCATTTTGCGGGTTTCTTTATTTCGACCAACTCTGCATGACCGGTTTTGGCATCTCTGCCTTTGTCAAATGCTTGCAGTCCACAGCTATACGTTTCCTAGACTTAAATCCTATTTGGCTCCTCCTTGTCCAGTGGTGGTTGGCTCCCCTGCACCTCTTGCTGACCCTTGTGAATAGGAAGGGACTACCAGTCCCATGATGCCACAAGAAGCTGCTGAAGTGCAGTGTAGTTTAAAAACGTAATTTTCCATTAAAATGTTTATCACCCCTTCTCTCATCCACCGGCATTTGTGCTGTTCTCCAAAGTCACACTCATACCTTTACAGATGCTACGGTGGAGGGCCAAGAAATGCTCCGCTGCCACAGTAAATTCAAAATTGTCCCATGATTCTCTGGCCTCCAATGTGAGAGGGTCCTGCATCCGCGTCGTGGGAACGCGAAAATATCCATTCAAAACATCTCCTCCGCTCTGGAAATAATGACAGGACACGGCGGGGCTTCATTTTGCGGGTTTCTTTATTTCGACCAACTCTGCATGACCGGTTTTGGCATCTCTGCCTTTGTCAAATGCCTGCAGTCCACAGCTATACATTTCCTAGACTTAAATCCTATTTGGCTCCTCCTTGCCCAGTGGTGGTTGGCTCCCCTGCACCTCTCGCTGACCCTTGTGAATAGGAAGGGACCACCAGTCCCAAGATGCCACAAGAAGCTGCTGAAGAGCAGTGTAGTTTAGGAACGTAATTTTCCATTAAAATGTTCATCACCCCTTCTCTCATTTATCACCCCTTCTCTCATCCACCGGCATCCGTGCTGTTCTCCAAAGTCACACTCGTACCTTTACAGATGCTACGGTGGAGGGCCAAGAAATGCTCCGCTGCCACGGTAAATTCAAAATTGTCCCATGATTCTCTGGCCTCCAATGTGAGAGGGTCCTGCATCCGCGTCGTGGGAACGCGAAAATATCCATTCAAAACATCTCCTCCGCTCCGGAAATAATGACAGGACACGGCGGGGCTTCATTTTGCGGGTTTCTTTATTTCTACCAACTCTGCATGACCGGTTTCGGCATCTCTGCCTTTGTCAAATGCTTGCAGTCCACAGCTATACGTTTCCTAGACTTAAATCCTATTTGGCTCCTCCTTGGCCAGTGGTGGTTGGCTCCCCTGCACCTCTCGCTGACCCATGTGAATAGGAAGGGACTACCAGTCCCATGATGCCACAAGAAGCTGCTGAAGTGCAGTGTAGTTTAGGAACGTAATTTTCCATTAAAATGTTTATCACCCCTTCTCTCATCCACCGGCATCCGTGCTGTTCTCCAAAGTCACACTCGTACCTTTACAGATGCTACGGTGGAGCGCCAAGAAATGCTCCGCTGCCACGGTAAATTCAAAATTGTCCCATGATTCTCTGGCCTCCAATGTGAGAGGGTCCTGCATCCGCGTTGTGGGAATGCGAAAATATCCATTCAAAACATCTCCTCCGCTCCGGAAATAATGACAGGACACGGAGGGGCTTCATTTTGCGGGTTGCTTTATTTCGACCAACTCTGCATGACCGGTTTCGGCATCTCTGCCTTTGTCAAATGCTTGCAGTCCACAGCTATACGTTTCCTAGACTTAAATCCTATTTGGCTCCTCCTTGGCCAGTGGTGGTTGGCTCCCCTGCACCTCTCGCTGACCCTTGTGAATAGGAAGGGACTACCAGTCCCATGATGCCACAAGAAGCTGCTGAAGTGCATTGTAGTTTAGGAACGTAATTTTCCATTAAAATGTTTATCACCCCTTCTCTCATCCACCGGCTTCCGTGCTGTTCTCCAAAGTCACACTCGTACCTTTACAGATGCTACGGTGGAGGGCCAAGAAATGCTCCGCTGCCACGGTAAATTCAAAATTGTCCCATGATTCTCTGGCCTCCAATGTGAGAGGGTCCTGCATCCGCGTCGTGGGAATGCGACAATATCTATTCAAAACATCTCCTCTGCTCCGGAAATAATGACAGGACACGGCGGGGCTTCATTTTGCGGGTTTCTTTATTTCGACCAACTCTGCATGATCGGTTTCGGCATCTCTGCCTTTGTCAAATGCTTGCAGTCCACAGCTATACGTTTCTTAGACTTAAATCCTATTTGGTTCCTCCTTGCCCAGTGGTGGTTGGCTCCCCTGCACCTCTCGCTGACCCTTGTGAATAGGAAGGGACTACCAGTCCCATGATGCCACAAGAAGCTGCTGAAGAGCAGTGTAGTTTAGGAACGTAATTTTCCATTAAAATGTTTATCACCCCTTCTCTCATCCACCGGCATCCGTGCTGTTCTCCAAAGTCACACTCGTACCTTTACAGATGCTACGGTGGAGGGCCAAGAAATGCTCCGCTGCCACGGTAAATTCAAAATTGTCCCATGATTCTCTGGCCTCCAATGTGAGAGGGTCCTGCATCCGCGTCGTGGGAACGCGAAAATATCCATTCAAAACATCTCCTCTGCTCCGGAAATAATGACAGGACACGGCGGGGCTTCATTTTGCGGGTTTCTTTATTTCTACCAACTCTGCATGACCGGTTTCGGCATCTCTGCCTTTGTCAAATGCTTGCAGTCCACAGCTATACGTTTCCTAGACTTAAATCCTATTTGGCTCCTCCTTGGCCAGTGGTGGTTGGCTCCCCTGCACCTCTCGCTGACCCTTGTGAATAGGAAGGGACTACCAGTCCCATGATGGCCCAAACGACGCTGCTGAAGTGCAGTGTAGTTTAGGAACGTAATTTTCCATTAAAATGTTTATCACCCCTTCTCTCATCCACCGGCATCCGTGCTGTTCTCCAAAGTCACACTCGTACCTTTACAGATGCTACGGTGGAGCGCCAAGAAATGCTCCGCTGCCACGGTAAATTCAAAATTGTCCCATGATTCTCTGGCCTCCAATGTGAGAGGGTCCTGCATCCGCGTTGTGGGAATGCTAAAATATCCATTCAAAACATCTCCTCCGCTCCGGAAATAATGACAGGCCACGGAGGGGCTTCATTTTGCGGGTTTCTTTATTTCGACCTACTCTGCATGACTGGTTTCGGCATCTCTGCCTTTGTCAAATACTTGCAGTCCACAGCTATACGTTTCCTAGACTTAAATCCTATTTGGCTCCTCCTTGCCCAGTGGTGGTTGGCTCCCCTGCACCTCTCGCTGACCCTTGTGAATAGGAAGGGACTACCAGTCCCATGATGCCACAAGAAGCTGCTGAAGTGCAGTGTAGTTTAGGAACGTAATTTTCCATTAAAATGTTTATCACCCCTTCTCTCATCCACCGGCATCCGTGCTGTTCTCCAAAGTCACACTCGTACCTTTACAGATGCTACGGTGTAGGGCCAAGAAATGCTCCGCTGCCACGGTAAATTCAAAATTGTCCCATGATTCTCTGGCCTCCAATGTGAGAGGGTCCTGCATCTGCGTCGTGGGAACGCGAAAATATCCATTCAAAACATCTCCTCCGCTCCGGAAATAATGACAGGACACGGCGGGGCTTCATTTTGCGGGTTTCTTTATTTCTACCAACTCTGCATGACCGGTTTCGGCATCTCTGCCTTTGTCAAATGCTTGCAGTCCACAGCTATACGTTTCCTAGACTTAAATCCTATTTGGCTCCTCCTTGGCCAGTGGTGGTTGGCTCCCCTGCACCTCTCGCTGACCCATGTGAATAGGAAGGGACTACCAGTCCCATGATGCCACAAGAAGCTGCTGAAGTGCAGTGTAGTTTAGGAACGTAATTTTCCATTAAAATGTTTATCACCCCTTCTCTCATCCACCGGCATCCGTGCTGTTCTCCAAAGTCACACTCGTACCTTTACAGATGCTACGGTGGAGCGCCAAGAAATGCTCCGCTGCCACGGTAAATTCAAAATTGTCCCATGATTCTCTGGCCTCCAATGTGAGAGGGTCCTGCATCCGCGTTGTGGGAATGCGAAAATATCCATTCAAAACATCTCCTCCGCTCCGGAAATAATGACAAGACACGGAGGGGCTTCATTTTGCGGGTTGCTTTATTTCGACCAACTCTGCATGACCGGTTTCGGCATCTCTGCCTTTGTCAAATGCTTGCAGTCCACAGCTATACGTTTCCTAGACTTAAATCCTATTTGGCTCCTCCTTGGCCAGTGGTGGTTGGCTCCCCTGCACCTCTCGCTGACCCTTGTGAATAGGAAGGGACTACCAGTCCCATGATGCCACAAGAAGCTGCTGAAGAGCAGTGTAGTTTAGGAACGTAATTTTCCATTAAAATGTTTATCACCCCTTCTCTCATCCACCGGCATCCGTGCTGTTCTCCAAAGTCACACTCGTACCTTTACAGATGATACGGTGGAGGGCCAAGAAATGCTCCGCTGCCACGGTAAATTCAAAATTGTCCCATGATTCTCTGGCCTCCAATGTGAGAGGGTCCTGCATCCGCGTCGTGGGAACGCGAAAATATCCATTCAAAACATCTCCTCTGCTCCGGAAATAATGACAGGACACGGCGGGGCTTCATTTTGCGGGTTTCTTTATTTCTACCAACTCTGCATGACCGGTTTCGGCATCTCTGCCTTTGTCAAATGCTTGCAGTCCACAGCTATACGTTTCCTAGACTTAAATCCTATTTGGCTCCTCCTTGGCCAGTGGTGGTTGGCTCCCCTGCACCTCTCGCTGACCCTTGTGAATAGGAAGGGACTACCAGTCCCATGATGGCCCAAACGACGCTGCTGAAGTGCAGTGTAGTTTAGGAACGTAATTTTCCATTAAAATGTTTATCACCCCTTCTCTCATCCACCGGCATCCGTGCTGTTCTCCAAAGTCACACTCGTACCTTTACAGATGCTACGGTGGAGCGCCAAGAAATGCTCCGCTGCCACGGTAAATTCAAAATTGTCCCATGATTCTCTGGCCTCCAATGTGAGAGGGTCCTGCATCCGCGTTGTGGGAATGCTAAAATATCCATTCAAAACATCTCCTCCGCTCCGGAAATAATGACAGGCCACGGAGGGGCTTCATTTTGCGGGTTTCTTTATTTCGACCAACTCTGCATGACTGGTTTCGGCATCTCTGCCTTTGTCAAATGCTTGCAGTCCACAGCTATACGTTTCCTAGATTTAAATCCTATTTGGCTCCTCCTTGCCCAGTGGTGGTTGGCTCCCCTGCACCTCTCACTGACCCTTGTGAATAGGAAGGGACTACCAGTCCCATGATGCCACAAGAAGCTGCTGAAGTGCAGTGTAGTTTAGGAACGTAATTTTCCATCAAAATGTTTATCACCCCTTCTCTCATCCACCGGCATCCGTGCTGTTCTCCAAAGTCACACTCGTACCTTTACAGATGCTACGGTGGAGGGCCAAGAAATGCTCCGCTGCCACGGTAAATTCAAAATTGTCCCATGATTCTCTGGCCTCCAATGTGAGAGGGTCCTGCATCCGCATCGTGGGAACGCGAAAATATCCATTCAAAACATCTCCTCCGCTCCGGAAATAATGACAGGACACGGCGGGGCTTCATTTTGCGGGTTTCTTTATTTCGACCAACTCTGCATGACCGGTTTCAGCATCTCTGCCTTTGTCAAATGCTTGCAGTCCACAGCTATATGTTTCCTAGACTTAAATCCTCTTTGGCTCCTCCTTGCCCAGTGGTGGTTGGCTCCCCTGCACCTCTCGCTGACCCTTGTGAATAGGAAAGGACTACCAGTCCCATGATGCCACAAGAAGCTGCTGAAGTGCAGTGTAGCTTAGGAACGTAATTTTCCATTAAAATGTTTATCACCCCTTCTCTCATCCACCGGCATCCGTGCTGTTCTCCAAAGTCACACTCGTACCTTTACAGATGCTATGGTGGAGGGCCAAGAAATGCTCCGCTGCCACGGTCAATTCAAAATTGTCCCATGATTCTCTGGCCTCCAATGTGAGAGGGTCCTGCATCCGCGTCGTGGAAACGCGAAAATATCCATTCAAAACATCTCCTCCGCTCCGGAAATAATGACAGGACACGGCGGGGCTTCATTTTGCGGGTTTCTTTATTTCGACCAACTCTGCATGACCGGTTTTGGCATCTCTGCCTTTGTCAAATGCTTGCAGTCCACAGCTATACGTTTCCTAGACTTAAATCCTATTTGGCTCCTCCTTGGCCAGTGGTGGTTTGCTCCCCTGCACCTCTCGCTGACCCTTGTGAATAGGAAGGGACTACCAGTCCCATGATGCCACAAGAAGCTGCTGAAGTGCAGTGTAGTTTAGGAACGTAATTTTCCATTAAAATGTTTATCACCCCTTCTCTCATCCACCGGCATCCGTGCTGTTCTACAAAGTCACACTCGTACCTTTATATATATATATATATCACTGCTCCAGAAACACCAAACAGCGAGTCACTCTTAGGGCGGGTGTGTTGATCACTAATGCCTGATTAAAAGATGGAGCCGCGCAAAGTGTAAATGTTTGACACCGAGGAAGGAAGCTATCCCGAAACGCGTCTGTCTAGCTTGGAAATAAATACCTGCCTTTGCTGAACAACCCAGGAGTGCTTCTTTTCTTTTCGGAGGTCTTGAAAAGATAGTGGAGCAACTATATATATATATATATATATATATATATATATATATATATTACAGCTCCGTGGGGTTGTCCAGGTAGCGGGTTGCACTCGAGCCTGCGTGCGCCTTCCCCAAAGCGTTTGTTGGTATGTGCAGTTGCGTGTTTGAAATAGGCCCGGCGCGTTTCGGAAATTTATTTTCCTCATCAGGGGCCAGCAGTAAAGTGCACGACGTCTACCATCTCCCTGTATGAAAACACACATTGTGCTTATGGGAGATGTAGTCCATATGTCCTGGATGGATGCACTTTCAAATTACTGCTCGTTCCAAAGGCTCTACCTTGAGCCCCAAACAACACTCCTGTCCTTATCCATCGCGCAGCTCCACATACGCGACTCCTTGAATAGCGAGTCTCGTGGCCCCCGTTTTCTGGGGTGGTGCAACCCAGCGGCAGGACCGACGCTAATGTATTACAGCTCCGTGGGGTTGTCCAGGTAGCGGGTTGCACTCGAACCTGCGTGCGCCTTCCCCAAAGCGCTTTTTGGTATGGGCAGTTGCGTGTTTGAAATAGGCCCGACGCGTTTTGGAAATTTATTTTCCTCATCAGGGGCCAGCAGTAAAGTGCACGACGTCTACCATCTCCCTGTATGAAAACACACATTGTGCTTATGGGAGATGTAGTACATATGTCCTGGATGGATGCACTTTCAAATTACTGCTCGTTCCAAAGGCTCTACCATGAGCCCCAAACAACACTCCTGTCCTTATCCATTGCGCAGCTCCACATACGCGACTCCTTGAATTGCGAGTCTCGTGGCCCCCGTTATCCGGGGTGGTGCAACCCAGCGGCAGGACCGCCGCTAATGTATTACAGCTCCGCGGGGTTGTCCAGGTAGCGGGCTGCACTCGAGCCTGTGTGCGCCTTCACCAAAGCGTTTGTTGGTATGGGCAGTTGCGCTTTTTCTTTCAATTTTCTGTATCCGTCATAACAAAGAAGAAAAGCGCACACAATTGCTACAATGAAGTTGTTTTATTTCTGAATTATGTACTTCTTGTAACATTGTTGATATACCTTTTGAGTACCCTATTTGATTATTAATATATACATTTTTCTACATACACCCGTTTTTGCCTTTTTCTGTTTTGATCACATAGTGTAACTGCTCAAAGTTTAAATGAACAACAATGACTTCTATGTTTAGATATAGACCACCATTGATTTGGGTCTTGAATTGCATATACAAACTAGTATAAAAAACTATTAGTAAAATCCCTTGAAGGTACTTCTACCCTATCAGTAATTCAGCAAGTCACTAATTGAATCAACAATTTAGCGCCATTATTTGGTGCAAACCTGTCTACATGCAATAACAGACATGGAGTAGTGTAGACTGACAGTGATAGATCCAAGATCTTGCATATGGTCATTCATGTCTTATCTAGAAAGTGTCCTCAGAAATACAAGGGCATGACATTATCCCCCTACCCCTCCCTATTTATCCAAAATCATTGATCACTTACATCAATAGCTGCCAGCATGTTCCAGCTCCAGGACATGCTTCTCAGCATAAACTACGGTTGATGGTCGATTAAAGATGATAATCATTGCTCAGTCACACCTTCCATGCCCAATATGGACATATGGTACTCAAAGTATATCTAGCCTATACTACTGTCTCTTCTGTACTAAATATCAAACATATTTTAGCAGAATGTTGTATCGTTCAAACTATGCGGGTTTCTATATGAAATTAATATGTATAGATTGATATTAAAATCCTGCTAATTTATCTCCTTCTACTACGCTTTATCCTTGTTCACCAATAATGGATGCAGAGCCCCCTAGTCACCACTTTCATAATAAACAGACAAAAAGAGACACAAGATATGAAAGCTGAGTTTTATCCAAAGCGGGTGGGGCATATTCACAGTGCCATATTGCAACACGTAAAGTAGTACTTCTGCTGTAAGAGGTTTACACGTTCCTACATGTCTTTTGGGCCAAAGTATCTAAAATCTGACCGATGCGTAATTGTAGGTGTTGATTAAATAAATACAAGCATACGCAGTACAGACAATGATTGTTCCATGATGGAGACAAATGGAGTAGACTGATGTCTGGTTTTCTGGTTGGCAGAAGCAAGCACCATGTACAAACATGAATCACAAACCTGTGCTCACCCTCTGATAGCTTGGCACAGAGCAGGCAGACTTAACTTAAAAGGCAATGTGTAAAGTATTTGTGCAACCCTTCAAGCGGTAACACAAAGAAAACACTGCAAAAAGTCTCTACACCAATTTAAAAAAATTGATTATGGTTGTATAAATAGGGTTTCTCCACACAAAGAAAGGGATGCGTTGAGCGTACTTCAGCAGTGACAGCTATGCAGTAGTTCCAATGGCGATGCGCTGGTTCTAAGTGCGATGCACCACTTCGGTTCCTGCAACAGTAGCAGTGCATTAGTTCTGCTCGTCGCAGCAGAAGATGCGCTGTTTTCACTGAAGCAAGTGCCTGGGTTCACTGCGAATGAACCAGGCACATGAGCAGGGTTAGAGAATTTGGGGGCATATTAGCAAGAACCTCTTTAAAATTATCGCAGTTTTAGCGGCAGGAAACGGGCGCAAAAATGGCAATAATGGGCTTGCTAATATGTGTTATGGAATTCCAATAGAAGCCCAGGTTAGATGTCCTGCACATCTAACCTGGGCTTCTATTGGAATTCTATAACGCATATTAGCAAGCCCATTATTGCCATTTTAGCGGCAGTTTCCTGGCGCTAAAACTGCGATAATTTTAACGAGGCTCTTGCAAATATGCTCCTTGATGTCCCTGAGTCTTTGAAAAACAAGAGGGTAGTCAGCAAGCCTTTGGAGTCTCTCTGGGTCCGGTAATGTGGGTACAGTCAGAGGGAGCAGCAGGCAGCAAAGAGCACAGCAAGGCAGCAGTCTTCCAGAGCAGCAGTTTGGCACTGTAGCACTCCTCAGCACAGCAGTCCTTCTTCTACACAAGTTGGTTTGAGGTCCAGAAGTGTTAGTAGGGTCAGAGGTCCGGTACTAAACCCGGGGAGAGCTGGCCTAGTGAGACTACGAAGAGGTCCGCAGAGTTGGGGGGAAATTCCGTGGAGCTCCGCTCCGCCACCCACCTCCACCCCATATTAAAAATCAGTTAAAGATTAATTTAAAATTAAATAAAATAACACTTACCTGTACAGTGGCGTCACCCGGCTGCCCTCCTCCTCCTTGCAGTCTCTCTCCTACGTGGGGTACATCTTGAGAGAACTGTGGATGCACGCGCATGCGCAGTTCTCTCAAGATATACCCCACATAGGAGAAAGTGTGCTTTTATTTAATTTTAAAACAGTTTTCAACTGTATTTTTCAGGACGGTGGCTGGCTAACTCCGCTCCGCTGCGGAGTCGGAGTTTTGCCCTATATTCCGCATTCTGTCAGAACCCATGATTCGCAAATTGCGATAATCTCTCAGGCACAGCATCACCTGGCAAGGTTGGAGGTAAAGAAACTGACTTGGTCCGAAAAGGTGAGAAATCGGAACCTCAAGATGGCCGCTGGCTTAAGTCACGGTCAGCAGTCTAGCTTTTAGATCCTTAGAAGCCGAGGCCAGGTGATGCGCGTGATTATTCAGAACTGCGCACTTCACCAACGGCGTTGCCTCAAGCGGAAGCGCATTAGAGTTTCGGAGCGAGTAAAGTGTTTAGAGGTCTAACGGAGCAGAGAAAATAGTTAGTTAACAGTATTCTGTTTCCTGTGTGTCGCGCATTACTAAAGGCGCGTGTTTTAGGTAACCTTAGTTACGGAGCGGCTTTTCGAGAAAAGAAGCCTTTCCGTGAGTTTTGACCGGAGAAGAAAGTCAACAGTGAATTCCGTTTCTGAGGAGAGGAGTCGGAGTTTTCAGTCACCCGAGAAGAAAAACGAGTCAAGCAGCAGTTTCCCGACGACAGCTGTATCTAGTCAGACTTGGTCCTGTGAGGAAGTAAACAGAACGGAGATAAGTGACATTTATCTTACCTGTTGAAACTCGATAAAAGTAACAATTGAATCTAAAGAATACTTACGTAATTCAAGTGGGATATTACATCTCGACTGCATATGCTGAAAATTTGAATAATATGTGGTAGAGGACTTTAATGAAATATAGGAGAATACAGTATTGGAAATCTGAGATTAAGCCCACAAAAGTAGCTGGGGAAAGCATAAGAAGACAGAGAGAGCGAGACACCAGAATCACAGACCAGAAAAGTTAAATAGGAAGTGAGTAGAAAGAGTATAAGGAGAGAAGATTAAGGTTAGGACTAGGGTGAGAAAAGCTAAAATAATATTGTGTCTTGTAATTTGCAGGAAGGAAGCATACTGAAAAAATACAGAAGTATACTGAACCTTACCTAGTAGAAGAGAGGGCAAGACTCTTGGCAGCTAATGGTAGGTAGGAGTTAAGGAAGTGTAGAACTGGGTAGAGAGAAGACAATAGGTACATAGTTACGGTTGTTGTAATTTCCCCACAGGTTTCAAGCCAGAGAAGGTCTGCAGGTCGGACTGACGGCGGAGCCATTCAAGAGGATCTCTTCTTGTTTTGTTTATTTTTTCCTTTATCCATTTTTCCCCTTCCCCCAGGGGTAATGGTTCGGAGACTTATTTAAAGTAAGCTCTGGGTAGTTGCTTTTGGTGGGATTGGGAAGCTAGCATATCAGTTCCCGTGCAGTTCTTCGTGTATCCTTTTGTTAAAGTCTGACAGAGTGAAGTGCCCAAGTTGCACCTTGCACCTGAACTGAGATGGCAGAAGGAATAGACCTACAGAGTTTAGGAGTGATCTTAGATACAATACAGAAGGAGTTGAGTGCAGTCAGAGAGGAAAATCAAAACTTGAGATTGGAAGTTGTGAGTTCAAGGAAAGAGACAGCTGAACTTGCACACAGACTTAGACAGCCCTTTAGTTCAGGACAGGAAACCCAGAACCCCTTGTCAGATAGTACAAGTAAGACAACCACTCAGGTGATCCATTCTTTGTCCCCAGTTATACCCTTGGCAGCTCCAGAGCGATTTAGTGGGGACCCACAAAAGGCGCAGGTTTTTATAACTCAGTGTTCCCTACATTACATGTGCCGCCCTTCAATTTTCCCTGATGCACAATCCAAGGTCGCATTCGCCTTGTCATATTTGAGCGGGGACGCAGCAGCCTGGTCCTTGCCACTCATCACCAGAAACGACTCGATAGTAAGAAACTATGAGGAATTCAAGGAAGAATTTTTGAGAATATTCGACAGAAGAAGAATTTCTCAAGTAGTTGACAACGAACTGCTTGATTTAAAGCAAGGAAATCGAGATCTGGTTGGTTACATTGCTCAGTTCAACAAGCTTGTGGTAGAGACGAACTGGCCCGAGAGCAAGCGAACAGCAATGTTCTATCGCGGCTTAAAAGACGAATTGAAAGACGCCCTGGCAGGAATTCCCAATAGACCTACCAAGATATCTGCGTTGATAGATCTTGTATTAGAACTAGACTTCCGACAAGGGGAAAGAAAAGGTGAAAGAAGAAGAGAATACCGACCGACAGTTCCAAGGTTTGATCGGGCCCGATCTGAGACTAGTCGAAATAACGAAGTTTCCCCAGGAGTTGAACCAATGCAGATTGGAACAATCCGAGGACCTCTGTCTAAAGATGAGAAGGAAAGGAGAAGGTCAGGTAATCTGTGTATATACTGCGGAGGAGGGGGCCATTTTGTCAGGAACTGCCCAAAGAAGCCAAAAAATAATTATAAGCCGAAGGAAAACTAGCTGCACTGCCTGTTAGAGGGGTCGAACAGGTGGGTGCGATTCTAGAAAAGACTCCAGATGAACATCGAGATGAACATCGAGTGGCCAATACCCTTCAATCAGCAGCTCCTCATCTAATTCTATCAATGGAAGTGAAGTTCGGGAATGAAACCTTACCAAGGGTGTCGGTGATGATAGACTCTGGCGCAACAGGGAACTTTTGCGATCTGAGGTTTGCACGTAAAGTAGGAATCCAGGCGATAATGAAAAGCAAAAGTGAACCAGTCCGAGCTGTGGATGGAACGAACCTGTCATCCGGTCCCATAATTAGTCACACGGAAATAATCCATCTAGTTTCAGATTGTGGCCACGAAGAAAAGATTCAGTTCAATTTGATAGATGCTCCCCAGTTTGAATTGATTTTAGGTCTTCCCTGGCTCACCAAGCACAATCCTACGATAAATTGGAGCAATCGAACGATTAAGATGGATTCGAAATACTGTTTGGATAACTGTTTTGGACCCACAGAAGGAGAATTGGAGGTTAAGGCCAGTCCATCTCATTCCCTATGTCAGTTGGAAAATTCAATATGTGTAATTAACGCTCAAGAAGTCCCAAAAGAATATGCAGAGTTCCATGAGGTGTTCAACGAAATGGAAGCCGAACAATTGCCCCCACACAGAGACTATGACTGCAAGATAGAAATCGAACCCGGATCCATTCTACCTTGTAGTCGAGTGTATGCGTTGACTGAGAAAGAACATCGTCATCTCAAAGAATACCTGGACAAATACCTAGCTAATGGATTTATTAGACCTTCTCAATCTCCGGTTTCATCGCCCTTATTCTTTGTGCGGAACAAAGGAGGGAGACCTGAGAACTTGTATAGACTATAGATCCATAAATAAGATCACAAAGAAGAACAGGTATCCATTACCCCTGATATCAGTACTGCTAGATCAGGTGAAAGGCGCTTGAATATATACGAAGCTCGATTTGAGGGGAGCTTACCACTTGGATGAGAGAGGGCGACGAGTGGAAGACGGCCTTTCGAACCCGTTTTGGACTGTTTGAATACCAAGTTATGCCCTATGGGTTATGTAATGCCCCAGCGGCATTTCAACATTTCATTAATGATGTGCTGAAAGACTTCATAGACCAATGTGTCATTGTTTACATTGACGACATTTTAATTTATTCTGCAGACGAGAAAGACCACACGGAACAGGTCAAGGGTGTCTTGAGAAGGTTAAAAGAAAACAGATTGTTTGTAAAACTGGAGAAATGCGCTTTTAACGTGACTCAAGTAGAATTTTTGGGTTTCATCAGTTCGCCAACCGGAATCCTCATGGACCAGCGGAAGATCGAAGCCGTGGTAAATTGGAAGTCGCCAAAGAGTGTAAAAGAGGTCCAAAGCTTCATAGGATTCGCAAACTTCTACCGCAGGTTTATCAAAGAATTTTCTCACAAGATATTGCCACTTACCAAACTTCTGAGGAAGGGTACTCAATTCAATTGGAACCAAGAAGCAGAGGAGGCTTTCACTGCGTTGAAGCAAGATTTCACTACAGCTCCGGTTCTTCAACATGCAGATCCAACTGAACCCTTTTATGTGGAAACCGACGCCTCAGACCAAGCAGTAGGAGGAATCCTATCTCAGCGAGATAAGGAAACTGGACAATTGCACCCAGTGGCCTACAGGTCAAGGAAATTATCTCCGGCAGAGTGCAACTATACCATCACGGAAAAAGAATTGTTAGCGATAAAAGACGCTTTTAAGGAGTGGAGACACTATCTCATGGGAGCCCAACATCAAGTGACTGTCTTTACGGACCACCGAAATGTGAAATTTTTAAAGACTGCTCGGACCTTGACTCCCAGGCAGTTAAGGTGGTCGTTGTATTTCGCCGACTATGACTTCGTAATTACCTTCCGGCCCGGAGCTCAGAACGGAAAGGCGGACGCCTTGTCCAGAATTGGCACGGAGAATCAAAAAAGGCCCTTGGAAAATCAATCCATCATCCCTAGAGAGAAAATTATTGGTACAACAACTTCTATAGGTCTGGAAACCAGTATTTCAGAGATGATGACACCAGAAGAAATGGAAGTTTGGGCAAGAGAAAAAGAAGGAAGAAACATTGTTAGCCAACTCCCTTATTTTCAGGAAAGTTTGTATATCCCTACCAAGGAACTGCAGTTACAGGTCATGCAAGAAAATCATGATGCAAAATTGGCAGGACATAAGGGAGAAGCAAAGACCAAGGAGTTAATAAGGCGACATTACTGGTGGCCAGAGATGAACAGGGATATTGAGAACTATGTTAAGACCTGTGAGATTTGTGCGCAGGGGAAATCTGAACGGCAAGCCCCAAAAGGTTTACTACAACCCTTGCCTACACCACCCTACCCTTGGCACACAGTTACTATGGACCTCATCACTGAGTTACCACTTAGCAAGGGCTACGATACTATATTGGTAGTGGTAGATTATTTTTCAAAAATGACACATTTCACAGCCCTGAAGGGAATTCCATCAGCCAAGCAGCTAGCTTCACATTTTTGCACAAACATTGTAAAGATACATGGCATCCCTAAAATTATAGTCACAGACAGAGGTACCCAGTTCATTTCTCATTTTTGGAAATCATTTATGTTGAGTTTAGGAACCGAAGTAAGATACTCCACTAGCTATCATCCCGAGACCGATGGTCAAACGGAACGAGTGAATCAAGAATTAGAGCAGTACCTACGACTGTTTCTTCTGAAGCAGGAAGGGGACTGGGTAGATTACTTGTGGGCAGCAGAGTTCGCCCACAATAATGCTAAAAATGTGTCCACAGGTTTCTCCCCCTTCTATATGAATTATGGAAGAAACCCAAATTCAACTCTTCGACAGGTAGATTTGTTAGTTCCAGCAGTTCAGGATATGACATCCCATTTAGAGCAGGTTCATCAGGAGGCCATAGATAGTCTACAGAAAGCAAAAGAAAAATATAAAGACTATGCTGATAGGAAGAGAAGAGAGGGTCCAAAACTAGAGAAGGGAGATCACGTGTGGTTACGTACCAAGAATTTGAGGTTGAAAGGGAACCGAAAGTTTCGGCCTCGTTTTATTGGTCCTTACCCAGTAGAGGAACAGATAAACCAGGTATCCTATAGATTGACCTTACCGTCCAAACTAAAGATTCACCCAGTTTTCCATGTCTCATTATTGAAGAAGGCCCCAATCGATTTGCGGAAGACTCTACCACCAAGACCCATCCATCTAGAAACAGGAACTGAGTATGAGGTTAAGGAAATTCTGGATTCCAAAAGTGTGAAAGGAACATTGTTCTATCTCATTGATTGGAAGGGATACGGTCCGGAGGAGAGGTCTTGGGAACAAGCAGAGAATGTACATGCTCCTAGACTAGTAAGTTCATTTCATCGACGCTTCCCCACTAAACCAAGGGAGAGAGAATCTACCTTGTTGGGGGGTACTGTCAGAACCCATGATTCGCAAATTGCGATAATCTCTCAGGCACAGCATCGCCTGGCAAGGTTGGAGGTAAAGAAACTGACTTGGTCCGAAAAGGTGAGAAATCGGAACCTCAAGATGGCCGCTGGCTTAAGTCACGGTCAGCAGTCTAGCTTTTAGATCCTTAGAAGCCGAGGCCAGGTGATGCGCGTGATTATTCAGAACTGCGCACTTCACCAACGGCGTTGCCTCAAGCAGAAGTGCATTAGAGTTTCAGAGCGAGTAAAGTGTTTAGAGGTCTAACGGAGCAGAGAAAATAGTTAGTTAACAGTATTCTGTTTCCTGTGTGTCGCGCATTACTAAAGGCGCGTGTTTTAGGTAACCTTAGTTACGGAGCGGCTTTTCGAGAAAAGAAGCCTTTCCGTGAGTTTTGACCGGAGAAGAAAGTCAATAGTGAATTCCGTTTCTGAGGAGAGGAGTCGGAGTTTTCAGTCACCCGAGAAGAAAAACGAGTCAAGCAGCAGTTTCCCGACGACAGCTGTATCTAGTCAGACTTGGTCCTGTGAGGAAGTAAACAGAACGGAGATAAGTGACATTTATCTTACCTGTTGAAACTCGATAAAAGTAACAATTGAATCTAAAGAATACTTACGTAATTCAAGTGGGATATTACATCTCGACTGCATATGCTGAAAATTGGAATAATATGTGGTAGAGGACTTTAATGAAATATAGGAGAATACAGTATTGGAAATCTGAGATTAAGCCCACAAAAGTAGCTGGGGAAAGCATAAGAAGACAGAAAGAGCGAGACACCAGAATCACAGACCAGAAAAGTTAAATAGGAAGTGAGTAGAAAGAGTATAAGGAGAGAAGATTAAGGTTAGGACTAGGGTGAGAAAAGATAAAATAATATTTTGTCTTGTAATTTGCAGGAAGGAAGCATACTGAAAAAATACAGAAGTATACTGAACCTTACCTAGTAGAAGAGAGGGCAAGACTCTTGGCAGCTAATGGTAGGTAGGAGTTAAGGAAGTGTAGAACTGGGTAGAGAGAAGACAATAGGTACATAGTTACGGTTGTTGTAATTTCCCCACAGGTTTCAAGCCAGAGAAGGTCTGCAGGTCGGACTGACGGCGGAGCCATTCAAGAGGATCTCTTCTTGTTTTGTTTATTTTTTCCTTTATCCAGGGGCAATGGTTCGGAGACTTATTTAAAGTAAGCTCTGGGTCGTTGCTTTTGGTGGGATTGGGAAGCTAGCATCTCAGTTCCCGTGAAGTTCTTCGTGTATTTTTTTGTTAAAGTCTGACACTTTCCCAGCGGAGTGGGCAAATCTCCGCACACTCTGCTGGCAGAGCGGAGTATAACACCCAGGGTCAACTTAACCATTTGTGCCTATGAAGTGGGGGTGACTTCAAAGAAGGGTGTTTGAATTCACAGAGGCCCATTATTCCTGCTCTGGCTCCAGACCTATTACAGGGGAGTATGCAGACCATTGTTTGTTGGAATGGCCTGGCCTATTCAAGTGTAATTGTGAGGCTGTGCCTAGCTCCTCCCTCTCTTCCTCTCAGGAAGATGCATGAAGTCACATCCAGCCTTCTTTTGTATGGGACTCTCCAGGGGGAATACAAAAAGTGAACTAACACCCAGCACAGCCAGTGATCAGAGATCGGCAGCACACACCAACTGGTTAAGAGCAGGAAAATGTTCAACTTCTAAAAGTGGTATTTTCTGAATAGTAATTTCAAATCCAACTTTACTATGAAGAGGATTTGCCAGTACCATTCTAGAGGTACTAAATTTGACAACTCTATCTTTTCTCAGTTAGGAATTACTGCTTATTAAACGTAATAAGAATCCCCAAAGTTAACCTATAGAAGGAGTAGGCCTCTCAGTAATAAAAAACTCATTGGGGAGTTTTTCACCGCCAGGACATGCAAAACTTAGAAGTAAATGTCCTACCTTTCTATTATACAGAACCCTGCCCTATAGGCTACCTAGGGCCTACGTTAGGAGTGACTTATCTATATAAATAAAAATGTATATGTTCGTTTGTTCAAAATCGCAAATCTCCGAAAGTTCTTCACCGATTGCTTTGAAATTTTGACACAACATTGGATTCCAATACGCGTGTGTCGAATACGCGCGTGTTTTTAATCGAAAGCCCGAACAGACACATAAAAATGTCAATGTTCGTTTGTTCAAAATCTTAAATCTCCGAAAGTTCTTCACAGATTGCTTTGAAATTTTGACACAACGTTGGATTCGGTTAGGCGCATGTTTATATATACACAACGTTGGATTTGAATAAGCGTGTGTCCAATAAACGCGTGTTTTTAATCGAAAGGCCGAACAGACCCTATCGATTTGGCTGCTGCGCAACAACTACAAGGGACGCATAGAGACAATAGTCTACATATATTAGGATGGACAGTTGGTTCCAGGATGGCAGACTGGGAAGTGGGTGGAGGGAGGGGGGAGGAGTTGGTTCACTTTGCAACATTAAGAAATGACACATAAAGACAATAGTCTACATATATTAGGATGGACACTTGGTGTCAGGATGGCAGACCGGGAAGTGGGTGAAGGGAGGGGGGAGGAGTTGGTTCACTTTGCAACATTGAGAAAGGACGCATAGAGTCAATAGTCTACATATATTAGGATGGACAGTTGGTGTCAGGATGGAACACCGGGAAGTGGGTGGAGGGAGGGGGAAGGAGTTGTTTCACTTTGCAACATTAGCGCGTGTTTATAGATACACAACATTGGATTTGAATAAGTGCATGTACAATACACACGTGTTTTTAATCGAAAGGCCGAACAGACCCTATCGATTTGCACAACAACTACAAGGGACGCATAGAGGCAATAGTCACAATAGCATATTGTATACCCACAAGCATTGTGAAATTAAACATATTAGAAACGTGCGCTTACTCTTTTCTTTCTCTTCCATTTACCCAGACTGAGCCACTGCAACGCGTGGCCGGGTACAGCTAGTATATAATAAAAAGGGAACCAACCAAAAAAGATAATTTCCGATTTTTCAGGGCTGCACTTAAATTAATTAAGACATAACCAAGAGAAGACCTCAGTCAGACAGATGTTAATCTCCTTGCCTCTGAAATCAGATCCTTTGTCGCACGTAAACAGCAGTTGTGTATCATCGGCGTATGATACTATCTTAGTGCTGTGGGACTCAGCTAGAAGTGCAATAGGAGCCATATAAATATCAAACAGTGACGGGCTCAGGAAAGATCCCTGTGGGACCCCCACCTTTATAGGTGGAATGGGGGCCGAAAGGGGGGGGGCAAATTTCCTGCCAGCGGTCATTCAGAAAGGAGGCAAACCACTTGAGTACCGTGCCCCCAATGCCGCATTCCAACAGGTTTGCAAGTGGCGGTCAAGGGGCACGGAATTGAAAGTCACAGAAAGGTCTAGAAGTATCAGCACTGCACTTCCCCTTTATCTAGTTGCTCTTTGATGGTTTCATAGACTTCCAATACGGCTGTTTCGGTGCTAAGGTGGTCTCAGAATCCGGACTGACTGTCATGGAGTACATGATTGACTTCCACGTATTCTGTCAGTTGTAGATTAATATACTTTTCTAAGACTTAGGAGAAGAAGTGCAGCAGTGATTAGGCCTATACTAAGAGGCTACTGTTGGATCTGCATAGGGTTTCTTCCATAGGGGAATAATGTTGGTCTTTTTCCAGCGACTTGGTACCTGCCCCTTCTGTAGTGAAGAATTCAAAACAAGATTGACAGCTGGATTTATGGTCCCTGCAGTAACCAACAGTATTTTAGCTGGGCAGGGGTCCGAAGGGGAACCCGACTTCAATTAGTTCATTATCTCGAGGGATTTCTCCAAGGACATAGGCAGAAATTGAGTAAAAGAGGATCTGGTTCCAGAGCTGGGCAAACCTAGGTGCCTCGCACCGTCTTCCTTAACAGAAGATGAGGTTATGAAAGACTTTTGAATAGTACAGATTTTATCGTGGAAGTAGTCGGCAATATGAGAAACCAAGCAAGCGAGGGGGTCAACGGTATTCCTACTGCGCTCGGGGATGAGAAGTCATTAACAATTTTAAAGATTTCCTTGTACTCGCTAACTCGATTTTAGAAGAGAAAAAGTGGTTCTTTTCCTCACAGATTCTGTTATAGTCGGCTTTCAGAGCTTGCTTATATCTAGCTTTGTCCTCCGGGTTGAACTTGATCTGCCACACTCTCTCCAATCGTTTACAGGCACTTCTTCTTTTCCTAAGAGTTTCAGTAAACCAGGGAGCAGAGCCGTGGGTAGATTTGGCCACTCTGGAGGTGAGGGGAGCCAGCTCAGGAGCATGGCCCTCTAGCCAGTTCTCCAGGCTGAGAGCATCTGTCTTGAGGTCACCACTAAAATAAATCGGATGGTGACTCAATGCTGCCCTCATGGCCTCTGGTGTAATCTGGGAGAAAGGTCTGAAATTATAAAGGGGGGGCGTGCCGTGAATTTGGGAGCAGGATAATTCCTTCAGAACTTTAAAACCTAAAAGGAAATGATCAGACCACACCAATGGAAGCATGGTGTCTGTTTCTATTCTGATATTGGAGAATATTTGATCTAAAATATGTCCCTTACCATGGGTGGGAAGGTGAACATAGGGGACCTGATCAAAAATCTCCAAGGAATCCCGCAATTTCATGGACTCAGGTTTGGCCAGGTTATCCATTTGGATATTAAAATCTCCTAACACCAAGCAATGTTTGTATTTGGTGTACTTACAGGCAGAACCGGGAGGTCTATAAATAAGTACACCTGCTATGGCATGATGCACAGAAGCGTGAAAAGAAAGCAGAGGCTTTCCACTCCCTCTACATCCTTGTTAAGGAACATAGAGCACGAAAATTGTTTTTTTTAAATTATAGTGATTCCTCCTCCGCTGCCCACTGGCCTATCCTTCTTTATGATCAGATAGCCTGGCGGTAGAGCTTTAGCAATAGTGGGGTTGGAACCCTCATTCAAGCAGGTCTCTGATGCAAACATTAAGTCAGTGTTGGTGTCGAGTGGAAGGTTGTACAATTGTAGCACGTGTTTTTTTAAAGACGGTGTGTTTTAACAGATAGGCCTTAAGGTGGCCGCTTTCCCTGGGACCAGCATCCAGGAGGATGCCCCCGGGCCGCCATGTTGCACTTTACCTAGAGAGCTCCCTTATCCGAAGATCAGCCTCCCACTTGCACATATTACAGGCAAGCGGCTTAGCCACAGGATTTAGGACCTTAGGAAGCCAGCGACTTACCAGCTTACCAATGACAAGCAGCTCAGCCCAACTGTAATGCACAGGACCACTAGGAGGACGGGTGAGAAAGGTAGGATATTCCCCCTCCGGCTGCCTCCGGGACGCTGAAGGGCGCAGATGGGCTTGACTTGGGCCTCCGTCCTCAAGTACCCCAGGGTTGTTGACTAGACCGCTTCCCTAAAATGGTGGTTCTAGTCTTTACACCGAGTCACCAGTTCAGGGTTTCGATTACCCCTCCCACCACATTCAAATTTCAATTCAAGAACAATATGGTTTTGATCAGTGCAGTATTATATTAAAAGCAAACTTCTCATAAAAGCTACAACTGACAGTTTTTAAAAATGGCAAAGATCTCTCCACAGTTATTCAGGTGCAAAAGAGCAAAACCACTCACTCGGGTAACATAAGTGCAACTGATTACACTGTCCCTGGGCCAACCACGATAGTGCAGCGTCCCTCCTTAAGTAACCCAGGGTTTTTGACTAGACAGCTAACTTCCCTAAAATGGTGGTTCTAGTCTTTATTAAAATGAATATTAATGATATGAATGTAGTTTGTAAAGAGCATCTGCAGAGAGGGTTTTTCCAACCTAGTGGGGTATCTAGGGAAGATAAAGATAGTTACTTTCAAGAAATTGATCTGCCACGCTTCAATGATAAGAAGAAACTGATATTAGAGGCCCTGCTTGAGCTGGATGAAATTAAATAGGCATTGGATGAGATGTGATAAAACCCCGAAAGCAGAATGTATACCCCTTAGCACTCCTTTAGGCAATACTCCCCCTTCTTCTAGACAAACAGCTGGGTGTAATTCTGCAGGAACAGGAGAAAGGTTCTCTTCCATTCTCACAAAGAGAGGCATTGATTGTACTAATCCGAAGAGGGTCAAAACTAAACCATGTTCTCTTCATATACTGTTTAAAATGTTAAATACAGATGTTAAAATGTTGAAAATGGTCCTGGCTTATAGGCTTCTCAGAGTTGTTGGTACGCTTATAGATCTCCTTCCAAAAAGAATATGTTTCTGGGAAGAGTACAGTGTTCAATATTAGAAGGTCAGCACATGTGATGCAATCAATGGCTACCTCCTAGGATGATTATGTTCAGGCCTCTATAAAAATAGAATGCACCTTTGATACAGTGACTTAGCAGTATACGTCGGCAGTTGTATAGTGTATGGGCTTTGGTTCCAAATAAAGTAGCTGGGAGAAACTGTTGTACATGGATCTTAAGGCCTGAGTGTGCATGGGAGGTATAATACTGATATATATCAAGAAGGAGAGTGAGGAACTGAGGTAGCTAGTTCACTTCCCCGTAAGATATAGGTAATAATCAAAAAGAGCTAGGTATACTAGTGTTGCTCATGTAGTGTGTGTCAGAAAAAAATATTAGTTTTTATGAAGGCCCTCACCCACCAACCTAGATGGTGGCATGCTTCATCATCGGGCCCCACCCATGGCACCGAGTGTGCCTCAGTATTAAAGTATTAAAAGCAAGGCTAGTGGATGTGGTAGGAGAGACTTATGGTCTCCTACATCCGGTGTGGTCAACTAGTTCCAGCCAGGCCTCGTATTAAATCTGTCTTTCTTCAGGACCTATGTGTGAGGGGTAAATAAAAAATGAGCTATATGTAGTGTATATACGTTCCTAAGTGAAGCACTCGCTAAGGTGCTTTAACTGTAAGAGGAGGATTTCCTCTAAGTTTTTACCTGTAAAAGACAGTGGACAAGACAAACACTTAGGCCCATATTCAGTGAATTTGTTACGTGGTGCCACAGAGGTGAGCGGAAAAACTGGCAGTGTTAGGCGGTTCATGTCGGTATGTGGATATGATTGCTGATTTGCTTACTCATTTGATATTTGTGCTATTTCTTAGTGCAGAGATAATATGTTTGTGACCAAGGTAGTGACTACGACAACTGTATGGTGTTATGCTTACATTCTAGTTCTGGAAAGCAAACTCCATGAGTCCCTGGAGGGGATCCAAGTAAGAGTTGCACTCTGATGGAAAACAAAGGGTTTGGAGCAAGAGGATTAAAGTAAAAGCGGGAACCACGACAGATTCTCACTTCAAAGAATCCGCCCGCTCTGGCTCGTTCAGTGAGGTTCCTAGAGGCTAGACCCTAGTTAGGCGGTCCCCCATGTCTCACTTACTTGGTGCTTTCTCAGGACCAGCTTCTTCACCTGCTGCGGCCATACAGGGACTCCGTCTGTAGTTAAGCGGAGTTCCGGTTGGGCTTTAAGTAGTCTTCCCGTGCCGCAGCTGTAGCTGGTTTCCTGCAGGGTGTGCCTCTGGTGTGTGAGTAGCGTCTGCAGGTGAGACAACATAGAGGACACACTACCACTATGTGAAGCGTTGTGAATTGACGCCTATTTTCAGAGAAAGTGGCGATGTAAATTAAATGTAAAATAAAACAGAGATGCCTATAAGTCTAGGTGAACAGAATGTGTGAGTGCTTTCATGTGGCGCCAATGGAAATACACGATGGACTTGGCTCTAGCATTACTGTCAGTTCCATGGTTCGCGGTACAGTCCATAGCTCAGAGTGGCATGCTCTGAATATGGTCTGTAGTGCCTTTGATTTATGAGGCTGTTTTTTAGATGACTGTATGTGTGTGCTGCAACCACGGCCATTCTGGGTGTTACACGATGAGGGAGACCAGTCTGAAGTGTTGTTGAGTGGCTGTGTTCAGCCCTACCATCATGATAGTGTGGTGAGCACATGGTATATATGTGTTCTCTGCCCTCGGTGGTGGTTGAGGTACCTGTGTTAGTATGTTGTCTACACATCATATTTGTGTCAGTGGTGGCGAATCTGAAGAAAGCTAGATTTAATACGAGGCCTGGCTGAAACTAGTTGACCAGACCAGATGTGGGAGACCATAGGTCTCTCCTACCACATCCACTAACCTTGCTTTTAATACAGCCGAGGGCCCATGAATAAATGATCCTTGGGACACTGCGACCCTTAGGACAGTTTTTAAAACTTCGCTCTAAAAACCATCACTGCACACTCACGTAACACCATCCGCTCCGCTGTAAACAGACGTCGCAGCACACCTGAGGCACACTTGGTGACTTGGGTGGAGCCCGATGATGAAGCATGCCACCAACTAGGTTGGTGGGTTAGGACCTTCATAAAAACTAATCGTTTTTTCTGACATACACTACATGAGCATCACTAGTATAGCTAGGTATAATACCGAGCCACTGGGCGTTGGGAAAGTGAAGCCACTGGGGATGCCTATTGCCCCCACGATGTTTGAGTTTACAGGGGACCTGCTGCTACTTAGTCTGAGGGATAGGCTTTCTCCATGTGGGGTGTTTGAATTGATGATGTGACTGATGTCATCTCATTCTTTGTTGTTGACACTTTCGTTTTTAGTTTCTTTGAGAGATCCTTTTGGTTCTCTGCCCCATATGTGGGATGAATTAGAAAGATTTGATGAGGTCTCTGTTTACATAATAAGAGTAGCACAAATAAAGTATTCAAGTGGGGTATATTAATGATGACCTCCCCTTGAACCTAGGATTGGATTGCGAAAAAGCTCAGATACATGGTAGCCTGGTTGATGCGCTTCCCAACTGCAAATTACAATCTCAGTGTTGCCCAGAAGCTAGATAGACTAAGTTGTTATGTAGAAATCTGGAGGTCACTGCCCTTTTCCCTAATAGGCTGTATTTCCTTGGCTAAGATGGTCTTTTTAACTCACTGTTTATATGTGCTACAAACTACTAAGGGCCATATGTAGGTGGCCAAATACCGGTCGGTAAAACTGAAAATCAGAAGATTTCGGCTTTACCGACCGGTATTTAGCCATGTTAGATGTACGTAATACCGAATGTCATCGATAATAACGAATCGGTAAATAATTATCGATTCCTTATTTACCGATCGGAGAATACCAAAACAATGAATACCGAATCGGAAATAACGATTCGGTAAAAACCCCAAAATGCGATGTAGCAAACATCGGTATTACCGATTTTTGCCAAATTCGGTAATAACGATTCGGTATTTACCACTTATCCTGAGCAAGTGGTAATCATGTGCAGTGCATAAAAACAGCCCCAAAATGCAACAGTGGGAACACAATGGCGGGCCTCTACCTCATAGCAAGGCGGCTACGCTTGAGAGCAGCAGGAGTGAGGATCTGGAGACGGGAAGAGTGGGTGTACAGACTGCGCATCACATTGTTTCAATGGACTGAACCTGAAATCCATGAAAGGTACAGACTGCACCCACACACCATCCTTGACCTAATACAGGACCTAAAACCCTATTTGGAGCATCAGACACCAAGGGCCCACGCAATCCCCACCCATTTACAGGTACTCTGTTGCCTGCACCTCCTTGCATCAGGAAGTTTCCAGGGTGTGATAGCTGCTGTGGGTGGTGTGTCACAGAGCTGTCTATCCCGTTTCTTCAACACCTTCCTGGATGCCATGATGGACAGAATGGAACATTACATTACCTTCGCCAGTACACAGGCGGAGCTGCAGAGGACCAAGCTGGAGTACCCACGTCATTGGCTGCGTCGATGTGACCCATATACCTATCTGCCCACCTGCAGCAACTGAATACATCTACAGAAACCGCAAATCCACCCACTCCATCAATGTTCAGGTGATATGTGATGCCAAGTACATCATAACTGACATTGTGGCCAAATTCCCTGGGAGTACCCACGATTCGTACATCTTCCGGAACAGTGGTATCCATACACGTCTGCTTGCTGGTGAATTTGGAGATGGATACCTACTAGGTAAGTCAATGTGACACACCCTGATGTAAACCCTGGCTCAAGCTGGTGGTCACACAAATTAATGGCACTTCCTTCTGTACATAGGTGACAGCGCATATGCACTCCGGCCTTATCTACTCACACCATATCTCAACCTCACCACCCCAAGGGAGAGGAGATACAATGTGGCACATAGGAGCACACGCAACGTGGTGGAGCGCACATTTGGATTGCTTAAAAGCAGATTCCTTTGCCTCCACAAAAGTTGAGGTGCACGTCTGTACAGCCCCATCAAATGTTGCAAGATAATTGCTACTTGTGCAATGCTACACAATCTGGCCACAAAAAAAGGAACAGCAGTGGAACTAACTGACTCTGAGGACGAGGACGAGGACAACCCTCAGCCAGAGCCCTGCACAGCTGGTGGTGCAGTTGAACATGATGGGAGACAGAGACGGGCAGAGATAATGTCTAACTATTTCTAAGTGAGTAACGACACAGAGCCAGTAACAGTTTCATGTGAAGGTGTTTAATTAGCACACCAAAAGTATTGTGAGCTGTGTCCAATTGGACATGGGTTACATCACCCATCTAATGTTTGCCAATAGGCATTGGTCCCTACTTCCTGCGTTCACGCGCTGCATGCGCACGTTCCCTGGCGGCACTGTCTGTAGTGTCAGACTGTTCCTGCGCAGCACCGTGGCGTTCGCTGTGCCTCCTGCCCTCGATGGGCGAGGGTGTAATGCTACCATGGCTGGTATCCTCCTCACTGCCCCCCCCCCCTTCCATTGTGGCCGCCTTTGCATTCTGCAAGAGCTCTAATGCTGCGGTCATAGAAACCATGCCCCTGGCCACATCCCTGCTGCAATGCGCCATCTCTTCCTGCATGGCAATGGACCTGCGACACATCAGTGAGGTTGCAGTGGCCAGCCGGTTCACGGTCTTGGTATAGGCCTGGAGCCTCTGCCTCTCCCTGTGCCTGCCAAGACGGTCCTGCTCAAGCTGGCTGCAGAGGTTGTCCACTGATGTTGCAACTCTATCCATTCACTCACACAAGTTGTCTCCCATCGCACTGATGCCCTTTTCCATCCTGTGCATGTGCTTGTTGATGTGTACCACCTCCCTGTGTAGTGATTTCATCTCCCTCCATTGCAGGCGCTGGACCTTCAGCATGTTGCCTTCCAGTCCAGCAAACACACTTTCACCCTATCTGGATGCTTCAGGACTGTCCGGCCTTGCCCTGCGGCGTCGGGATGAACTGCGGGTGCCCTCGGCCCTCGGATGGAGTACCAGCCCTCTCCCTGTTGCCTCCCTCATGGATTTGACTTTGGTGGCCCCCTGTGCCCTCCTCTGACGACTCCTCAATCTGCTGGAGGGTGGCCACGGCATGCCTCCTGCGTGACTGTGGTGGTGGTGGTGTTGGTGATCGTCGCAGTGGGGACTGGGTATGAGGGGATGGCGGCATTCCCTGGCGCTGTGGTGATGCCTGTGGTTGTGGATTTGGTGGCTGTGATTGCGCTGAGCTTGTGGTCCCTGCAGGCATGCTTTCCTCCTCCTGTTGCCTCTCCTCTGGCCTGGCTGACTTTGCTCTGCTCCCCTCTGCAGCACTGCGAGATGTCTGGCCTGTAATGACACAAATGTAGTTCTAATCATTGCTCTGTCTGCATTTGAATTACATTAAACATCATGCCTACAGATCACAGTGGTTGTCCTGACATAGCCAATTACTTTAACATGCTATTATGTTTGCTAGCCTGACTGTCCTATACATCAGTTCCATATGACTACATCTCCCAAAATGCATAGCAGGTAATGAGTAAGACATGGAGTGGAGTGGGAGCCCCTATGCCACTATGGGGATTGGGGTTGGGGAGGGGGTAGCACATCATGCTGGGCATGCTTCTTACCTTGTTTCCTTGTTGCTCTGGCAGAGCTGTCTGCGTCTCCCACGCCACTCACACTCTCAGGCTGGATGGTGGACTCCACGATCAGTTCCAGTGGTGTTGGTGCTGGTGCTCGATTCTTTCCTCCACCTGTTTTGCCAGCCTGCCTCTGCCTCTCTGCCATCCTTGCTTTTGCTGTCTTCCTGAGGTCGTACCACCTCTTCCTGACGTCCTCAATGGTACGCTGGGTCACACCTATGGCATTTATTTTGTCCCGAATGCCACTCCAGATTTGCCTCTTCTGTGATTCGGGCACCTTGTGGGACTGCAATCCAAAAATCCTGTGATGGTCCGGGCTGACATCCTGGATCAGTATCTCCAGCTCCTTGTCACTGAACTTCAGTTTTCTCTTCCTCTCACTTCCCTCCTTCTCCCTGTCCTAGCTTGCCATTTCAATGCTTGTTTCCTTCTTAGTTTTCCTGTTTGTAGCTGTGAGGCTCTGTGGCTGCTGGCTCCTTAGCTCACCCGACTGCCTGCCTCACAGTGAGCTCCAGGTCCTGTGCAGCTGCCTGGGTGTGGCCATTCCTGTTTGGGAGGTGATTGTGTGAGACAGGATTGGCTGATTCATCGAATTACGAATTTTTAAATTACCGAATCGGTATTTACCGAACCGGTAATGAATTCTGTAATTCCGATTCGGTATCGGAATTTCGGTATTTTTTCTTTTTACCGATTCGTTCCGATTCGGTATTTCTTACCGAATTTTAACGAATCGGTAATGTTTACCGATTTTTTATCTACATCGCATATACCGAATTCTTAATACCGATTCGGTAAAATTCGGTATTAAGGATTCTGTATTTTTTATTTACCTACATTTGGCCCTAAGTGTGCTATCCCAGCTGATACATTTCTTTGACTTGACAGTCTAAAATGTACTTTAGTTTAGGTTGGGAAGCAAATTCATTGAAAACTACACAGATTGAAACTTAAGTGGTTGGAGGGTGGCCTGGGTCACCCAGACTTAATCGTATATGTAACCCTGGGCGTAGGACTACGCTATGCTTGCATAGCGTGCGTAGTTTGCGCAACTACATGCTACGCGGATTGCACGTAGCACAGTGCAAAAACACGTAGTGTAGCAGGAATTTTCTGCTTGCCCGTTATCCTCAACATCAAGTTGGCGACCGCTAGCGAGCAAATCAACATCCCGGAGAGACTTTTTCCTCATACGCGATCAGCAACATCAAGTTGCTGATTGCGAGCATGGAAAATAAACCTCCCAGTGAGATTCTCAATGCGAGGAGGTCAGATTTCTCATTGCGAGTGGTCCCATATGCTCACGACTGCTCACAATGAGAAACTACAATTCCTGCATCCAGCACTGTGCAATCAGTGCAAACAGCATTTTCCCTACTGCAATACGCAGTTCGCGTAGCTTGCATAGTGCGAAGTGCACTTCGCGTAGCTACGTGTAGTGCTACAACGCGAACTACGCCCCGGGTTACTTATATGATGCTGCAACCTGATCAAGCAAATAATCTGCAAGACGTCTATATCTCGAGATGCCCGATGTTGATTGGGAGACAGGGAGATTACACTTGGTATAGGTGCTATAATCCACCGAGTAAAATAAGAAGGTTAGTGCAGCAACAGGAGAAACAAATGGGTTTAAAGAAAGGAAGGGGTAATGGGGCCGTACATCAAGCAACACCACAAGAGACAGGAATACCCTTAAAAAGTAAGAGGATAATGAGGAATTTAGAGACCTCATTAAATATGGTGTCTTTTGAACTAGGGGGGAAAAAGGGTCAACAAAAAAACACCGCTAACGTTTATAGGGAGGATAAAACTCTGAAAATATGTGAAGATTCGCAGGGGCGAAAAGAAACCCTTAGGAATATAGCTGAGGGTAGAAGAACATCATAAATAATAACCAGTAAAAAGAATAAGCAGGGAAGAGAAAACTTGGTTACAGAAGCATTAGAAGTCAGTGGCAAATTGTGGCTATACTTTGAACCCTGCGAAATAGAGAAGGGGTGGGAAAAAACAGCTTTTATTCTCATTTTCAAAATGCCCAAACCTGAGAGAAATTGGGACAAAAGATCTGGGGCAGGTAGGATTCAGCCATAATAACAAAGGCAAGGAAATCACCAAGGTCCAAGTCTATTCAGGCTGGTAAAGGCGGCAATTTTAAAAGCAGAAAAGGAGATATTAAAAGAAGGGATAAGGATATGCCAGAAGTAGAATTGGAGGGGGATAATCATCTAGGTAATGCCTTTTTAAAATGTCATTGAGGCTTCGGGAAAAGGCAGGTAAGAATGAAAGCTGGGGCATGCTGGGAAAGAGTAAACATCAAGATAGCAGTCTAGAACCCGGAGCCTAGTAAAATTTAATGGGGTTCCCAAGAATGTTATGAGGTGGAAATGGGGCATTTCAAGGATCAAATGGATGTTTTGTGTGAAAAGTATGAGAATGATCTGATTATCATAATGGGAGATTTTAATTATCAGTGAAACCCTAAAGAACTAGATCCCTGGTCCAAAGAAATACTGAGCTCATACGATGTAGTGCCAGCTGACTATAATAATAATAATAATAAAATTTATAAAGCACATGGTTACGCCATCTCGGTGTGTCCCCGCGCTAGGTGAGAGGGAGGAGACAGATTACCACAGCAGAGAGCTACCTTGCGCTAAGCAGAAAACAGGTGGGTTTTCAGCAGCTTTCTGAATTTAGTTTCAGAGCATTCAGAGCATTCAAGCCTCAGTTGGATAGGCAGTCTATTCCAATTCTGAGCAGCCAAAACCCGGAAGGAATGGCCTCCCATTTTGGCCTTCTTCACCTTGGGAATTACCAGCTGCCCCGTCCCGCTGGATCTGAGAGACCTGCTAGGAACATACTTGGTAACTAGGTCTCTAAGATAGACCGGACCCACATTATGGGCAGTACGGTGACATATGAGAAGCGTTTTGAACAGCACTCTTTTGTTGACTGGGATCCAATGCCATGAGTCAAGTGCCTTTTTTGATGCTGCTCTCCTAGGCTGCATAAGCGCCAACCGAGCGTCGGCATTCTGTAGAACCTGTAGTCTCCCGAGGCCCTTAGCAGTGGCTCCCAGATAGAGTATGTTCCCATAGTCAAGACGAGATGTAATCAGTGCATGTATCATCATCTTCCTGGCCCCTAATGGGAGAAGATCCAGCGTTTTCCATAGTTTTTTTAATACTCCAAAACATTTCCCCACTACTCGTCGGATGTGACCATCACAGGAGAGAGTGGGGTCAACCCAAATCCCCAGATTTTTTGGCTCGGTTCATGGGGTAGGGATAGGACCCAGGCTCGGAGGCCACCATTCCGAGGTCCAGCTGGAGTAGTTACCTCCCACCACCAGCACCTCCGTCTTGCTGCCGTTCAATTTCCGGCAGTTCTTATCCATCCAGGAGGCAAGCTCCTGCATACAGGCTCTGAAATTGGAAGACGCAACCTTAGGCACCTGGGATAGGGAGATCAATAGCTGGGTATCATCAGCATAAGAAACTACATCTACTCCAAAGCCCTGCACAATCTCTGCCAAAGGAGACATGTTTAAATTGAACAGGGAAGGACTAAGGGCAGAGCCCTGAGGAACTCCCTGTTCCAATTGAATATCTTCGGAGTAGTGTGCACCCTTCCTGACATGGAAACTGCGCCCGATTAAAAAGGATTTTAGCCACTTCAGGGCCGCACCCGAGACACCACCTTTGTTCAGACACTGTAGCAAGATGTAGTGTGCCACAGTGTCGAATGCAGCACTGAGATCTAACATAATGAGCGCCATGGTGTGTCCTGCATCAACGCCTTGTCTGAGGGTGTCCGTAGCGCGAAGTAGAGCGGTTTCTGTAGAGTGGCCCGCCCGAAATCCCGATTGAGAGGAATGAAGGAGACAAGCGTCTTCCAAATGGGCCATAAGTTGGTGATTGACCACCTTCTCTGCTACTTTTGCCAGATATGGCAGGAGTGAAATAGGTCGCAGATTTTCTAATATGTCTAGGCTGACATTCGTTTTTTTCCTGATTGGAATAACAATCTCTTGTTTCCAACTATCAGGCAACGTGTGTTGAGTAAACGCAGTATACAGCACATGTCTGATAAAAGGTTCAAGCGGGTCCAGGCTGGCCCCCATCACTTTGGGTGGAGCAAGGTCTCTAGGAGATCCAGATTTTACACTCACACAAATGCTCCTTAGGGACTCAGGAGGGGGGACTGTGAAGTTACTCAGTCTCAGCCCTGAACTACTGTCCTGCACCTGTTCTTCAAAGTCAGCCCCACTGACAGCCTTTCCTGAGAAGGATGAATACATTTTTTCCACCTTCTCCGAGAAATACTCTGCTATCCGATTGCACTCTTCAACGGACCCGCAGCTTGGCACTGCAGCCAAGGAGGATATTTCTTTAAAAATCTTTAAAAGTTCTTTAGTGGAATTCTCAGCAACTCCAATTCTATCTTTGTAATGGGTGGCTTTAGCCCGTCTAAGCAGGTTTTGATAGCTCCTCTGCTCCACCCTATATAGACATCTGTCCTGTGTGAAAACCTTTCCTCCACTGCCTCTCCAGGCGTTTACATACAGCTTTAGCCACCTGTAGGGCAGAAGTAAACCAGGGAGCGGTTTTACGTCCTCTGCCCCTGGCTCTGTTCGGGAGCAGCGGAGCCACCTTGGTGAGGACAAGATTGATACACCTCTCCAGATTCTCACAAGCAGTCTTAATATCAGAACCACCTGGAGGGCCACCCACACTCAGTTCTCTGTTAAAATTGTCCTGTGCAAAGGTTTTCCACTCTACATGGGTTACAGCTCATAGTCCCCTCCTGACATACACTCGTGGACAACGTTATTACAAAAGGGACCAAGAAGTGGTCCGACCAGGGGACAGGGAGAGGAGTAAGCACCTCAACTTCCTCCCAGCTGGCAAACAATGAATCGAGTAGGTCTCCTTGCTGATGAATAGGACAGCAAGATTTTAGGCCCAGATGTAGTGACTGTAAGTCCTGACGCAGGTCGGCTGCCTCCTTATGCAAAGGGTTCTCAAAGTGTAGATTCAGATCCCCTAAAACTAGAAGTTTGCTACGTCTTATAGCTAAATGGGCAATACTATCAAGCAAACTAGGTCGAAAACGAGTGATGGAGCCTGGCAGCCTATATATCAAAATCCCTGTAACAGAGAGATTAGAATTAATCTTTATTGTAAAAAGGCCTGCCTCACTGTCCCATATAGAGATAGGCTCCATAGTGCATTCTAGTGATAATTGCAATCCCTCCCCCTCTACCTTCTGCTCTATCAATTCTAGTCATGGAGTAGCAGGGTGGAAGTGCCTCTATAATGTCCGGATCGGAATCAGCTCCCAGCCACGTTTCCGTAAGGAACAGAAGGTCTAGATTTGCATCAGCGAGTAGCTCCAATATTTCAATTTTATGTTTACTCAGGGACCTGCAATTTAGTAGGCCACCTGAGAGAGACCCTCTTACCTCCTGCTGTGTGTGCCCTAAGCTCCAAGTAAAAGAGCATTGCTGACACGCGCTAACCTGCATAGCTGACATGCTGTGCCTGCCTGCAGGGTGTGGCCGTGGGCATAGATTTACCAGTTCTTCCCTGCCATAATGAAGTTTCGCATCAAAATGGCCAGGTGTTAGGGCTCCGGCCCCCGACCGGCCGCGGACGGGCGCAGATGGGCTTACCTTTGGCGCACCTTCGGCGCGCCCACTGCGCGCATCCGCTGCGCGTCTATTTGAGCATCCGCCTTATATTCCTAATGCCTGCTCAGGGTATGGCGACTGGAGCGCTAACCGTCCCCCAACTGGAAGTGCCTATCTCTACCCTTCCATGCCCACCACGCAACGGTGCTGTCACCGCATCGGACCGGGGCGGGAAGGAGGAAATTGAGACCAGGCCTCGAAGTACCACTGTTGCGGGCCCCCAAAACAAGTAAGTTACTGTATTTCAGTACAGTTAAAAACACTTGTCGTGCAAAGTTAAAAACTCGCGTCGTGCACCCAGTAAAATGAGTTAAAAGTACTGCTCCGATAAATTACAGTTCTGGTGATACAAAAAGAGGTTAAACAGCAATAGCTGACTTCCAGCTTACTTCCCCAACTGCACTCCCACTAGAAAAGATTAAACACTTGGAAAGTACTTGGGATCAAAGGGGTTATTTAGCTTGAATGGCAGGATGGAATATGACCGCCCAGGCAAACAGACCTATAGGACAGATACTCAATACTGCCCCATTGACTATGTGATCATAATGCCCTGTAATGTGAATTATTAAGGGTGCCTATAAATCACAGTGAAACAGTCCTTCCCCAACAAATGGAATACCCTAAACGCCTGACTACAAAACTAACAGATGAATATTTAGAGAAACTGGCAAGTTTTCAACAGAAATTAAATACGGAATGTGCTACGGATAAGAAAGTAGCCTGGTTTGTGGAAAAATAGAACAGGTTGGCACCACAGACATGCAATCTATACAAGGAAGGCAATCAACATGGTTCAATCTAGTGTTTAAGAACAAGAAAAGGTTAATTCAGAGAGAAGAGAGAAGACTGAGGATAAAGTATGACCAGGGTAGACTGGCTAACCTGATTACGGAATATAAAATGCTGGTCAGGAATCACAAGAGGATTTTTAAGAAAAATGTTGGAAAAACTTGTTGGAAACAGTTGAAGCAAACAATGTAAAAGGGTGGTGGAAGCTGAAATAGGATGCTTCTGGTCGGACCCCGGGTACCATGAGCTGCGTAATGGACTAAGCAGCTTGGCAGGAGTATTTAGGAGAATTATACGGTGCTAGTGAAGTGCCTGTAATAAGTAAAACCTCACTGGGGAGGGGTTGTAGAAGTAATAAAATATACTTTACAGTAGAAAATGTAAAGGATATAATAAGGAAGTAAAATTTAACTCGCGCAGCAGGACCCGAAAATTGACCTGCTATCATAATTAAATCACAGCTAAACAGGTGGGCTGAATTCCTATCCTATATGTTCTCCACCATATTAGACTCGGGCATATCCCCAAATGCTGGAGGGGGCAGTAATTAGACCAATACTTAAGAAAGGTGATAGGAAGGACCCAAAGAATTACAGATTGATACATTTTCTGGATGTTTGTGAGAAGGTTTTTGCCAAAAAAGTCCTGGGCAGAATGGGTGGAGCGGCAGTCGATTGTACCAGTGGAACAAGGAGGATTTAAGGAGGGACACTCTACGATTGACCACTACTTCGCCCTATTGGCAGTGGCGTGGAAGTCTATGGAGCAACAGGGTAGGTTGCCTTGCTGCTTTGTAGATTTCAACTCGGCCTTTGACCTGGTGGATAGGAAATGCCTCTGGGAGACCCTGAGAAGGTATGATGTTCCTGAAGTTCCCCTAATAGTAATACAGGAGTTGCATAGGGTTTGATACCTGAAATAGAGATTAATATTGGCCTAAAAGACAGGGTTAGGTACTGGCTCCGCTACTTTTCACCATATTCCTAGCAGATGTGCCATCTAGTCTGGTGGCAGATAGAAGTGCCAGCCCAAAAGTGAATGGGTGAGGTGCCTACCTTAATGGAGACCCCGCGGAGTGTCTAAGCAACCCGTGAATACGCTGGCTATGTTGTTGATCCTGGGATATTGGGTATTCGTTGTTTAGCGTTCTGTGAGAAGTGTTTCTTGCAGGTACCCTATCCGCCACTTTTAAGAATTTCTCCCAGCTGCGAGACTTCACGTAGGGTTTTCTGGATCGGATCCACAGGAGTTCTTTATCACCCTGTCCTGAGGAGGCCAGATTTGTTGGAAGGCCGACACGTGACTGCGTCGACACTTTCCATAAAGAGGAGTCTGATTTAACTTTGAAATTTGATGGAATTTACCTCCATTGACACATTCTTTATACTTGGGTTCTGTATATTCCTTTTTTGAACCGACTGTGTCTGACTACCTCAGAGTGTACCCCCTAGAATTAATAGGAGGACACTTAGCTGTTACTTCAATAATTCTTTGTTGGGTGAAGAAGGAATTGTTTCTTGATTACGTGCTTTTTTTGTATAAATTTGGTGGAGATGTATCCCATGTGATTACAACAAATAAAACATGTAATCACGTCTCCACATAGTCGTGATGGTATTTATATTTTGAAAATAGTAGACAAGTGGACAAGTGCCACCAGTATAGGAGAATTAACAGTCCCCTATTATTGAATTATTTAGATATTCATTCCTCCTTTTCCACCTTTCCAGTTTGCTTGCAAAAGTGAATGGGAAGCATTAAGCCTGTTTACTGTATGCCTACGATTTAGTAATCCTTGATCAGACAGAGTTGGGCCTACAGAGGAAGCTAAACACATTTCGCATATATTGTGCAGCAAAATGACTAATTTTAAACATAGATAATACCAAAATCTTGTGTTTTGGAAAGAGAGATCATAAGTTTGATTGGTATTTGGGGCAAACCATATTAGAGACTGTGAATGAGTACAAATATCTTGGGATCAGGTTTGACAAGTCTCTAAAGTGCTGCACACACTTGGAGGCACAGAAAGAAAAAGCCCATAAATCTGTGTATGGGTTGAAAAAATGTAATCGCAAAAATGATGACATGTCCCATAGACTATAGTTAAAGGCCTACAACACAATGATACCTCCGCAACTACAGTATGGAGCAGAAATTCTCTGCTTAGGTGGTAAAAGCAACTGGGATATTGAGGGCGGAAAATGCATAAAATATTTAATGTCATTGCCTATCTCATCTATGATTCAGACAATTAGATTGGAGTTGGGCATGACCTTATGGAATGTACAGGTGCAAGCGGGCCTATTACAATTTTGGATTCGATTGGGGACAGGAGAAGATATGAAAGTGTCACAATGGTGTAAGAATGAGATTCCGCATAGTGAACTAAAATGGGCCAAAGTAGCCAGAAAGAAACTCTACACCATCTGGGAAAATTTAGATGTGAAAATCGATCTGCAGACTCTCGATATAGAAGCGACAAAGAGCACACTCAGAACTTTATGGAAGGGAACGTCTAGGTTGGACGAAATGGAGTACCTGAGAAAGAAAGAATCTGTGAAATTTCTGAGAAAAAGCTGGGTGAAAGAAATCTGGTACCCCTATCTAGATATACTTCCTAACCAATGATTGGAAGTACTAAGGTTAAGAATTGGTATTAATCCTGCTATATCAGCTGGTAAAATAAAAACAGAACTGATGCGATCAGATGTTAAATGCACATGCAGGTTGGGTATAAAATGCGATAGTTTACATATCCTAATGGACTACCAAAAATTAATAACTCCGCAGAAACAGTTTTTATGCCCTATCTTTTTCAAATATGGTAGTAGGTTGCATGCAAAAGCAATTGAACTCCTCACGGATATGACAAATCTAGATTTTATAATAGCCATTGCGAAGTACATGCAAACTGTAAAAAGGTATTTTATGGAATAGGAAATGGTTGCTGTAAGCTAGGTTGAAGCTATGATGTAAAGGGATTTTAGGGAAATTTCATTATATACCTTTTAAGAATATTTTAAAATAGGACTTTTACTATTTTTTTAAATTATTTATGTAGATATATAGGTGTTAATATGACTTATGTATGGAGCATTGTGTAAAAATTGAGAGGAAATACAACAGACTTCCATAATGGTGTCGGTTGATGAACTTGTAATGATTTTAGAATATTTATATCAAATGTCATGTTTTTACTTTGTTTAAAGACCAATGGTCTAAATAAACTTTATTTTTTACTTGACTTGACTTGATGCTGCAAATCACTGCAGCATGCACTCCAGTGGTTTGTGGTTGGCTCGAACTGGGACAAATCCTGCTAGCAGTCTCACATGTGTACCACTCTTTGAGTGTTTTATGATGGTTCAGAGGTCCGATACATGGCAGAAATATGGCAGAATTGTGATTAAAATATTCAAATGGTCTCTATTTGTGCTTGAAATATGTTGTATTATAGGTGGCAAGAGGGCACTGCGAAATGGATGGATATCTGTTCCTAGTGTAGTGTAGCTCCTATTTTCCCAATAGGCTCTGCGCATTGGAATAATACCTACAGCAGTAAAGGCCTAGACCAGACGTTAACTAGGTCTACTACTGTCGATACTAGACTTAATTTTTGGGTTTGCCAGCGTAGCTCAGAGTTCGCTAGAAACTTTCTCGAATGTTCAAGGAGGAATTAACTTCCCTGATTAGACAAGAAGGGATTTAGTTTCTGACAACCATAGAACATGACAACTTTGCTCTCCCCTAATCAAGAGTCAATCTCGAGAGTCGTGTGAGCACAAGGCAATTATTTTACTCAGTCAGTACGTGCATTCTTAGTCTCATCAGATTGTAGAGAAAAGGAAGAGACGGGCGTGTTCAATAAAAAGGTGTTATTTATTGATCAGTCTCTTTTCTCATACATGAGAAATGGATCGATATTATTGCAATACTTATAGTTAAGTAAAGTGCATACATTAAAAGCAATAGTATAAAATAATACTGTAAAAACATTGATATGGTTTCTGAGCCATATGATGTTTAAAATGATTAAAATATATTTACATACACATATACATTTGACTAAACGTACTCAACTGGTGTTTCTAAATACGCCTACCCCGTGTACCTGACCTAAGTCTAATGCGTGGGCGGGAATAGAAAGTTACAGTTTAAGTTAAGTTTGTTTTTGCCAAGTGAATAACTAAAGAATTCTCTGTGAGGGGTTATTCAGTTCTGTACCTGGAAGTTAGGATGAATGAGGAATGGTATCTCTTTCTCTGCTCTCGATATTCCAGGCTGCCTGCGAGGGCAGCCCAGAAACGCCGGTGCTGGGTCTCTCGGCTTGAGATAGCAGCGCGTCTCTCAGCGCGTCAGGAAGGCGGGGCTGCGCCAGCGGGGTCTGCTTCTGCTCTCGGCTTCGGCAAGTATGGCTGCTCCGTCTTGTCACCACGCGTGTGTTTGCATAGGGCAAGATCGGCAATATTTATACCTTAAAGGTGCCGAGATTGACGTAAGGATGGACATAGATACGTCAATAAAGATGTCATACGACTTGCTCGTTAGCACATTCTTTACTAAAGTTCTCTGTGAAATCAAAACAATGGCCGCACGGATTTTCCAGGTTGTCATAGGTTTGATTTGTTATGAGAACGTCGTATGCCTTATCAGGGGCTGGAGGAATGTCGCTTGTCTAATTAGATCTCAAGCGTTATGACCTAATCAGATAACACGTTCCTGTGCCGTAGTGTGACTGCGTCAGATAACGGTATCTGCATCATGGGGGCTGTTCTTGCCTCATGGGCTGACTGTTAGTTAACTTGATAGTTAGTTTAACCAGAATAGGGTCAGGAATAGGGGGATCGATTCAGAACCTATAGGAATACATGACACCCACTCCACGCTAACTATGGACATGTTTACTAATCTATGCATAGTATAACATAGTACAACATACTATAGAGTATAGTGTATACCTTACCACCCCAAAATACATAAATGCATTTTGAAATTTTCAAATATACTGAAAAATTGCAGTCATATATATTGTATGCACTTAAGCTATGAATTAAATGCAAAAGTAAACACGCATTTGTATGCATTATTGCTAATTTGGTATTTGAAAAATACACATGAAATGGCTCTTAATATAGCTATACAGAAAGGAAGTTCAAGACCATCTCATCACATAATAAAATATTTGTGAACATCCCAGCGGGCAACTAAAGTTTATAAAGTATCTAAAAATAGAAATCTTAGTTCTCTAGGAATAGTTTCTTACTTTAAGCAGAAGATAAGTGTCCCGAAAAATTTGTGAAAAAATAATTTGGGGCTGCTAAAAAATTGTTGTCCGTGAACTGGTGGGAAGAATTGTTCATGTGACTTTATTTTTAAAGTTGAAGGCCGAATTCAGGGAACGCCGTGTGCGAGCTTGCTCAAAAGTCTCTATTTCTGTTCTGGAGAGAACATCATATCATTCAGGCTTTCGAAAAAACTGTCAACAGCTTCATGGGAAAGTTCCACTAAGTCGGAAATAGGGGTAACCATGCATTCGTGCGCATGATTGTCTGCATTGACATTCTGATTCGCATTGCTGACAGAAGGTCGTACCTGTTCGATGCTGCTTTCATCTTGAACTTCACTACTCTTCAATCGCAGTGGTGAAGATTCCAGGAATGCCGTCATCAGGATTGGCAGCCTTTGAGGGCAGCACAAAGCGTGAACCTTGGTAGGAACCAACAGTGTATCTGCATCCACTGGCGCATCCGATTGTAGCGTCAGACAGGTGTCTAACACGCATTCTTCTCCGCATAGCAGACACCTTAGTACAGGTAAAACACACCTTTGCCACATTGTTCGAAATGATAGAAACCAAGTCATGTTTAGGTCTCTAAGCCGGGAGAGTCCCAGGATTTTTGATATCCGGTCCCGGTATCCAATGGCTAGGATCGTATCTTCCATTGTCGCGAGAGTTTGATCTGTGACATGGGTTGCCATAACGAAAAATAAGGACTAAGAATAGGATTCCTGCAATTAGTCCCAGGATCAGGGGAAGTCCGCCAAAAATCGAATGGACGAAATCTGGAAAAATACCCAGTATGGCTTTGAATGGTGTTAATGCCATCGAAAATACTGTCTTAAATACCCCTGAGATCCCATTGGTATCAGAAATATTTAAGATTTCGCTCAGGATTTCCGCGAAATGTACGGGGGAATTAGTTGATAATAATGTATGTATCTCTGCAGTCGTCCTTGCGACTTGTAGATCATACGTTTCTTTTGATGACGTGAGCCTTGTAGGCGTCTGAAGAAGCACTGTTTTCATTCTGCTTAAAGTATCTATTCGAATAGAAGTAATTTTCAAACTGGGCCATGCCCTTGCCTCCCTGTCTGGAAAGGAGCTGGGGAATAAAGAACGTCCACAGCACTTGACCTTCGCCATCGTAGTGACTAGATAAGGAGTCCCGGGCATAAGACTACAACATCTGCGGTCTACAATAAGAATGTAACTCCCATTATAGAGTCTTTGAAAGAATGGTTCTATTTCAGTTGCAGGTGCGCCTTGCTGGTGACATGAAAGGTTGTATGAATTCCCTTCACAGGCTCCGTGCAAACTAATACCGTTACACAGAAGCGTGCCGCTTAGTGACATAGCACAATTGTTGCCACTAAGAAACACTTTCTGTCCTTTATTACTGACACATGCATGTGAATAGGGCAGGTTCCAAGTTGTTTTAAGGTACCCCTTTCCCAATTTCTCATACATGCCAGCCTGTATATATTTTTGGCAGTATTGAAACCTGAAGGTTGAGATTGGAATATTTATGATTCCGTGGATTATCCATTCACTGACAGGTCGTTCTGACATTGTCATTGGTAATCTTTCTAGTTTTTCAATGCTCAAGATTGTATAATCAGCACCCTTTTGCGCCATACCGATTTGTCTATCAGTAAGGTTAAAGATTTGGAATAGTGACGTTGTGTTGATTAAACGCCAAGGCACATAGCCTGAACGCAGATTTTGTAACGTCCAGCCAAGCTGTACAATGGAACGCAATTGTGACTGACCATGTTGTAATAACAGTAAGTCTTGCGATAATATATCGATTGCTGAAGACACAATGCTGTCCAATGAAAAAATTCTGGAGGACAGAGTCATTAACCCATTGTCCACTACAGATAGTGATTTTTCCAAATTAATACGGTCAATTTCCCGTATTCTTTCTGCTGTCTCAATTTGAGTAACCTTCCAGGCCTCATTGTATGCTGCATATACAGAGGCTGCTATGAAACGCTTTTGACGCTGTTTGCGTGGTCCCATTATGAAATCACGCAAGTCAGCACCATCAGTAAGTAAAGTTAGGTGTTGCTTAATTTCAGGCAGTGTGGAAGTTTGTAGCCATTGAAGGCATAATTTGCCCACACTGTAGGTTGTTATTATCCCTGGGTGATGTCTTTGAGGATATCTAGGGTCTGGCCTGGTCATTTTGAACCCCTGTGTTTTATTCAGGAATCTGTCTTGACAGTTATTTGTATCTGTGGGCCAGATCAACCATTGTTTCCAATTAGGATGTGTTCTGTTTTGGTTTAATATATGGTTTACGTCTATCTCTTCATCTGTATCAGAGTTATTGCTAAACATTGTTGGCTTTGGAATAGACGGTTTAATTAAATCTTTGATTTTGGCTAAGCCAAGACAGGTGGTTTGTTGAACAGTGTCATTTAAAAATATCATTTGTTCTGGGATCATGCAGGCTCTAAACAAAGCTTCTATACCCTGTACTTGCCATTCTTTTGTACCCCAAACACTTTTCAAATCAACATTTTTGTCCCAATAATCAAATCCAAATGTATTCATTTTTTCAAAGAATGAATCTGAATATATCAATTTTGTGTTGGTTATCATGGTTTTCATCCCTGTCTTGTTTGACAATTTAAAATAAAATGTTTCAGCATTACTTATGTTAAAACCTGAAAAATATGAATATTTGTCATATACGGTTCTAGAGCTTCCTTTTGGAGGTGTAGCACAATGTTCCCATTGATTATAACTTAAAACATTTCTAGGTTGTGCAGATTTATGTAAAAAATGGTTACCATAATGGTTATAGCAATACATACTATCATAATTTGTAGAACCTTGCAAATAATCATGTTTTGTAAATTTAGCAGACATTACTAAGTCAGACATCATGTTGTTAATACTTTCGAAGTCCCAATCATCAGCAAATGAGTTTGGTTTTGCAAAATCACTCAAGGAGATCTTGATTTGGTGTGGATATTTCAGGATCTCGACCGGACCATAAATTTCATAGTCAGTGTTGTCCCAGGCTACCCCACCAGGTATAGGATTGGCTGTGAAGTTGGCTGAAGAAAGTTCTCTTTTCTCGACGTGTGAAGATGTGTGTGGTTTGAGGACCAAGTTGATGTTCTGACTTGCTGTGTCCATTTTAGCATATTTTCCCTCAATGAAGCGTCCCAAAGTAAATACCATGATGAGCCAAAGTATGAGGATAAATGCACCAAAACCCACCCAAAATTCAATCCATGGAGAAACCAGATATGTTTCTTTCAGATGTTTCAAAAGTTCCTTAGCTTTGTCTTTAAAGGATTTTGATGATGGCTGTGTCTTTGATTCACTGAAGCCGTCAGAGGAATCATCGAAGTTGATGAAGTAACCGGATGCAGTTCTGTCAATTGTTCCAATTGGTTCAGGATTTCTGTTTTTTGCATTTTCACTTGGTACTTCAGTATAGATTGGTGTGTCTCTGCTAAATGTCTTTATTTGGGTTTTAAGAGGTCTGAGTTCTATTGCATTGTTGCATAGTCCTTCTTGTTCTTCTTTAGGCGTTTCGAATGTGATGAGCCTTTTTGTTAGGACCTCTGTGCTGGTAGCAAACCTTGGTGTTCTGCTACTTATTGGGAGTCCACTTGGCCTACCGTTTGTTATCGGCCACATGTTGTGGTTTTACCAGGTCGATGGATACAACTCGGTTCTCCTTTTTACCAGCAAGTGGCGGTAGTACAACTGATCTTGTCCCGTTGACAGACAAGACAGGAACTGCTTTTCTGTAGGAAGGCCCAAATTCCTTCTTTACCGCGATCTTTTCCCTGACTAGATCCCCGACTTTTGGAATCCAGACAGGTCTTGCTGGGACAGGTGGTGATTCTTCAGTGGTCGTTGGCTGTTGTTTCAACTGTATGTTGCTCAGGTCTTTTCTTGTTTTGTTTAAGTCCTGCAAAATAGCCAAACGGTCTTTGACATCAAAGCTTTTTTCTTTAACCACTGAAGTCTGACTATCAAGGTCAGAGATCAACATCCTAGTTCCAAATAATAATTCGTACGGACTGAATCCCTTCAGAGAATTTCTTGGCAAGTTATTTAGACTACGTTGGACACATTTTAGATGTTTGACCCACCCAGCTCCCGAACCTAATACCTTTGCCATTATAGATTGCTTTATGTCACGTTTTTTTCTTTCAACAATTCCGTTCCCCTCAGGGTGAAATGGACAAGAGTACCGCAATTGCACGCCCATGCTGACCATGGCCTCCTTATAAGCCCGAGAGCTAAAAGCAGGACCATTGTCCGAATGCAGCATGCCAATTGCGTATGTGCCGATAAAGACTCGCAAATCTTTTATAACAGTTCTGGCGTCAGCCGTTCGCTGGGGCCACATCCATATGAATCTCGTGCATGAGTCCACTGCGACCAAGATATATTTATAGTTACCATCCCTTTGTAAGGGACCGCAGTGGTCTAGATAAACACAGGCTAATGGTTTATCCGAGATTAGAAGGGGCGTCTGCGCTGGACGTCTCACCGTTGATACTTTCATTTTTTGACATATTTCACATGCTAGAACATAGTTCCTCGTTTGTCTTCTCATTTGTGGCCACCAGTATCTCTGTTTTAATAATGATACTGTGGCTGAGACGCCAGCATGGATAGAAGCAAGCCCTTCGTGTGCCGCTATTATTAGTCCTAACCTATGTTCCATGTTTGGAATTGCCCTATCCCCCACTCCAGGGATTTGAGCAAAAGGAACATTGTTTGCATCAGTTATGTATGAGTATTTTACTGGAAAGCCTTTAGGGAGTGGTTCTATCGAATCCTTTTCTGAAGCGCTGACAGCTTGTAATATTTCGCTGTCTATTTTTGTTTTTGACCTGGTGACGGCAGCTACGGAAGCCGTTTGCACAGCTGCCTTCGCGGCCTCATCAGCCAATGAATTCCCTGCAACGTGAACGCCATCACGTTGATGACTCAGTGTATGTATCACGTGAGTCTTTGGTAGTTCTTTTTGTAAAAGTGCTACTTGTTCCCAGAGCATTTTATGCTTGATTGTGCCACCTTTCGCATCCTTGAAACCGTTCTGAAGCCAGATCTGCAAGTATTCATTATAAGACTGAACGCAATAATACGAATCGCACACTATGAGTGTGGGGAATTCTCGATCGGTATTTTCAAGCGCCATCTTGAATGCTAGTAGTTCAGCTCGCTGAGCTGTACAATCTCCTAGGGATTGTGTTTTAGTGAGGGTTGGTTTAAATTTCCCTTCGTGCCAACGACCTTTAACAATCGCGCACGCAGCACTGTAAGCTTGTTTACCCCCTACTGCGGGTTGTGCTGATCCGTCTGTATATATTATACAGCCGTAGTGATCTAGAGGCAGAATTTCGGTTGGCGGAGGACATTCAAATTCATATTGGAGAAATTCTTGTGTTTTTAAATAAGGATCAAATTCGTACACCACGTCTGTTGCAGCAAGAGAGTTAGCCCATTGTATCCATCTTGGATGGAGTGCTTTAGCATTTGGAATGCTTGCCTTTGTTACCGCCTCTAAGGCTGGTATTGGTGTCACGATTATTATTCGTTTACCTTGTGCCAGGGCTCGTTCTTTTGCTATAGCTGTCTGTGTTGCTGTAAGAATTTTTTCCGTTGGGCTAAATTACATTTCAGCCTTAGTGTACAAGTGTGATTTGAATGCAATTGGTACCTTTTCTCCTTCATTAGAAGTCAGGTATGTGAATCCGCATCTCCCTGGGATGACTCGAATCACAAGATTGCGTGTGTTATCACGTGTTTCTAATTTTGTTTTAATTAGCATGTCTGTTTGTAAGGATCTCAAAATTTCTGTGTGTGTTTGAGTCCAATTGGATCTTTTAAAGTCTGGTTTAATTAGATCATAAAGGGGTTTGACCCTTTCTGCGTAATTTGCAATGTATGTTCTTTCGAAATTTAGGAAGCCTAGAATTGACTGTAGGTTTTTTAGTGTTTTAGGAGCTTGGATTACGGCACATTTCTCTAGGAAATTGTCAGCCAAGCTTTTGCCTTCACTTGATAACTCATATCCTAAGAATAGGACCGTCAGATGGGCAATTCTGGACTTTTTAAAGTTGAATTTGTAACCCTCTGCAGCGAACCCAAGTATTATGGTGTTCACCCTTTTCAAGTGAGTCTCCAAGTCATCATCTGTTAAGTAAATGTCATCGACATAGGATAATGCTTCATCATCATATAGTTGTAGTAATTCTGTTACTCTCGCTGAGAATACCCCCGGGCTGTTCTTGTACCCCTGGGCTAACCGACAGAATTGCTTTTGAGTGCCATTTACTGAGAATGCAGTTAAAGATCTGCTCTCTGGTGCTATGTTTTGACAAAAGAATCCATTGGAGATGTCCAAGGTTGTTTTGTATTTTTTGCGCACTATGTTATTCCAATTCCAATTCCAATTCCAATTCCAAAAATTCTTTATTTCGGCCACATGGGCCATAAAAGATGCAATAAAATACAGTACATAAATACACAGTAAAATGGAATGCATGTATTAGAGAATATTTACATATAAAAAGGCTAGAAGGTCTGCATGAGGTAAGGAAACACAGTGGCACCAGTTCAGGGGGACATTTTCTTCCTTATTAACCAAGCTGCCATTAGGAATTTTGATACCGCAAAGACAATATGTCCCAGGGTATTGGTTTTCATAACCCTGTATGCTTGTAGGTATTCCCGAAAACCCAGGTTTCGGCACAGCGGTGCAATCCAACGCTTCCTGGGATTTTGGTATGCGTGGCAAACAAACATTATGTGCAGATCATCTTCGTTCTTGGTTTTACAACAAGGACAGAATTTGTCACCCCCAGTGAGCCATTTGTGGGTAAATACTTTGGTGGGGAGTGTGCCAAACCTCCATTGCAGGAACAATTTCCTTGCCAAAAGAGGAAAAATAAAATCCATAAAAGGTTCAAAGAGGTAAGAATTTTTGGACTCCATAAAACGACTCGTCAGGGTGCCGGTACTATGAGCATTGTCCATGTCAGCCAGATTTTTGTTTTTGTACAGCTGGGCAAGAGTTTTGCGTGTGATCCTTTGACAACCCTGAACTGGATCATCCCAGAGGTCTGGCAAGTTCAAACTGGACAATTCTGATTTAATAAAAGCCAGCCAGGGGATTTTGTTACTGCCATTCAGCCTCAGTACATGGATAAGGTCCTGTCTATAGTGATACAGTTCCTCAGTGGACCATATCCGATGCCAGAACTTCACGGGTTTGGATAGAAGATCTTCAGCGATGGAGTGTAGGCCCAAATCCAATCTTAGGGGGAGGAGTGGCGTTCCCTGCGGGAGAGCAAGTAGGCGTCTCAAGAATGTATTTTCCACCGCTAACAATGCCTTCCCTGCTTTGTAACCCCACAGCTCGCTGCCATACATGGCTGCTGCCTTCGCTTGAGTTCTATAGGTTTCAAGGGCCGGGCTTACAGGCTTAAAGGTGGATTTATTTGCCACCTTCAGGAGTGCGCCCGCTAGCTGGGATAGCTTCAGCCTTGATCTCGCTATCTGGCAGTCCCAGGCCAGGTTTTCTTGTAATGTTACCCCCAGATAGACAAAGGTCGAGACCCTCTCAAGACTAACTTCCCCCAGTTTTGGGTTGGGTCTGGTTCTGGCAGGGGGGTTGAAGATCATAAACTTAGTTTTTTCTGTGTTGACCTCCAACCCGTGTTGCCGACAGAAAAGGCCAAAACCATTTACAATCCTCTGGATCCCCATGGGGGATTTGGAAAGCAGGAGGGTGTCATCAGCAAACATGATTGCCGGAACCCTCCTGCCTGCCAAAACCGGGGCGTCATTGTCCTCGACAGTGTCAAGATGTTGAATGACACTGTTAATGAAGAGGCAGAAGAGGGTTGGCGCCAGGACACAGCCCTGTCTGACTCCTCTAAGGACAGGGAATTTGCCTGAGAGCTTACCATCCCTCCCACACCTTACTTGGGCATAGTTGTTCTCGTGGAGCCTGATGATAGTACTAAGAAGGTGTGGGGGCACTCCTAGCTTCTGCAAAACCTCCCAAAGTTTCCCTCTAGGGACTAGGTCAAAGGCTGACCTCAGATCCACGAAGACCATGTACAGTCTTCCACCCTCTATGGTGACAGTCTTCCAATATAGGAGAAGAAGGCGGAAGATCTGATCCATGGTCGACGTGTTCTTTCTGAAGCCAGCCTGAAGGGGAGTCATGATGTCATTTTCCTCCACCCAGTCCAGGAGGTGATTAAGGATGAGGCGCGCAAAGAGCTTTTGGGGGACATCTATTAGGCTAATGGGCCTGTAGTTGGCGGGGAGCAGAGTAGATCCCTTCTTGTGGATCGGAACAATCTCTGCCCCCAGCCACGACTTGGGGATTGACATACCTCCTAAGATGGCATTAAAAAGAATAAGGAGGTATGGGCCCCAGATGTCCAGATGGTGCCTAAACAAATCCCCAGGTAGCCTATCTAGGCCCGGCGCCTTCCCCGCTGATAGTTGCTTCAGGGCTGCCTCCACTTCCCCCAGGGATAGTTCCAATTCACGGTCCTGTATGCCACAAGGTGCATCCAGAGCTGTGACAGGACAAGGATTGGTATCTTGATAAAGTTCCCCGAAATGGGCCTCCCAAACCTCGGGGGCAATATTGGGTTCTACTGCATTTTTGAGTTCCCCTGTGCCATTATTAACAAGGGCCCAGAATTTACGGGAATCCCTAACTTTTAGGGCATCACAAAGATCATGCCAGTGGTTCCAGTCCCACTCGGTCCTGGCAGACGCCATCACTGTTTTATAGTGTTTCCTATGGGCACGCACCTTGGCCTTGTTTGACCCCTCTTTTATTGCAGCAATGAGCTCAGACTTTGCTGCCCTACAAGAGGAGGTATACCAGGTGGGAACATGGGTCTTTTTCTTTCTATTTGGCACCAGCGGGTGGAATACCTCAGCCAAATCTCTTACAAGACCCTGGTGGATATCACCCAGTTTCTCATTGTATTCCGGGGTTCTTGGTGCGTTTAGCAGTGCATCCACCTCCATAAACCTTGGGATTGCCAACCCGTATAGTTTGCTAATGGCCTCTTCTGAGCTCACAAGTTTTCCCCACTTAACCCGTCGCCTGCTGGTTGTAAGAACCAGATCCCCCTCCTCTCCCCCTGAGTTTTCTATCACTGTTCCCGCTACATGGGGAGGCCGCTGGATATTTAAACACAGGGCATTATGATCGCTATCTGACCTGTTTATTACCCTGAAATCGTGGACTTTAGGCCAGAGTGAGATATCCACCATGATGTAGTCTAGCCTCGACTCATGACCCCTCCTATTAAAAGTGCACACTGAGGGAGTATCGGAGATGGTGCGCCCATTACAAGCCCTCAGTGCGTAGTTCAGGGTAAGGGACATAAGTTGTATTACAAGGGGGGACCAGGCTTTAGGATATGGGGAGGACGAGGGTGGAACTCCCCAATGGTCATCTTCAGCCGTGAGGGCACCCTCCGACATGCCCTCAGGGGGTTCAAAGTGGCAGTTGAAGTCTCCTCCAAGCACCACCTTGAGGTCTCCCGGCAGCTGCCCCAAGAAGGAGGAGAGGTCGTTTAGGGTGGGGGATTCGACAGGCGCGGCAACCGGTCGAGAGTAGACATTCACAATGGCCCATGATGGTTTGCCAGGCCATGTGAGCCGAACACACTGGATGTCCTGCGAGGACGTAAGTACCTGTTCCGCCTGACATCCGGTGTGACTCGCAATCCAGATTGCCAGCCCGCCCGACGGCCTCCCCCTCCCCCCCCATTTGGCAGGAATCTCAAATACATCAAACCCATTCCTGATTACAGTGTCCCGCGCCCACGTTTCTTGAAGGAGGAGGATGTCGCTACTGGCCAGTAAATGGTCCCACTCCGGTGTGCCTTCCTTATTTGCAATACCCGCTACATTCCACGAAACAATTCTCAGGCCCTGGTCTGTGGGTAGAGCACCTTGACCTACAGTGGGGGATTGCATAGGGACGGTGGGTGGATAAATTCCTGGCACGATGGTAGGTGGACCAGCCAGCTCGTCCCCCCCGGGTTGCAGGATGTGGCCAGCCCCGGTGATGTGAGAAGTCCCCTGTAAGCCCAGACTGTCACCGCTGTTAGGTGGTCGGTCACTAGCGTTAACCTGCGGGGCGTATTCTATTACGGGGGCTACAGTCATTCCCACCCGACTTTGCGCTTTAACTTTAGCATTAACCTGGGAGCCAGGTTCAGCTGCAGGGGCTCTGCTCTCTCCCACCCCCCTGCGAACCTCATCTACCATCTTTCCCGAGCCAGACGAGGTGTCACTGATTTGTAGTCAGTCGACCTGGTCTAGGCAGGAGAATCTATTGTGATGAATAAAGTTTGCCTGGGCATGTGGAAGGTGGTGCCTTGGTCTGTAGCGTGAACCATCCACAGCAAAGCCCACTCTAGTCCACCCCTTCTCCCCCCTTGCCTCTGTGCTACTTGCATTTGGGTAGAAGTACGAGAGGGGGACTAATTCTATGTTGGACTTGTCAGGCCTAGCAAGCCAATTAGAAATGTAGTTGGCTACGTGGGGGCTTTTAAAACTTATGATGATACAATCCCCAGCCCTATTCTTTGGGGTGTGACCAATCCAGGGGATCCTCCTAGCCATCAGGACCTCGCCTTTCAGGTTAGGAGGCAGCGGCCTGTTGATGCTAAGCCAGCTTATCACCTTGTTGCGTAACGAGTCTTGGGGCTCCCTCATATCACCAGTTAACTCAGGTACTCCCACCATGATTACCGTGTAAGGGACCGCTTCTGGAGGCAGGTTGACCACCCTACGCCTATCACTTTGGGGAGCGGGACCATCAGTAGAGCCATTTGTAGGGATCACAGCTCCCCCAGTCTGTGGCGCTGGAAGTTGCTTTGATCTCCTTGGGGCCGGAACAGGGGGCCTGGGAGCCGAGGGCAACAAAGGGGGCGCCTGCAGAACAGGCGCACCGTCCGTGCCTAGCAGCACCGCATTAGCGCCCTGTGACGGTGTAACGGACCGCAGGCTATTCCCCAGGGAGGCCCGGGGGACTGGAGGGAGGTTAGTCACATTTCTGTCTGTCCCAGGGCTTTTCCTTAGATGACTGCTTTCCAGGGCCTTCAATCTGGACTCTATGGCGTCCAGTTTAGCTGCAATGGGGGTTAACAAGTTCCTCATAATATCAGTGAGTGTGTTAACTAATGAGTCAGTGCTAGTAGAAGTGGAAGTTGCCCCACCAAAAATAAAAGGGCCCGTGTGCAAGGGTAGGGAAGCAAGAGCTGGAGAGCCCGTGCGAATCGGCCTGGACCCTGATAGGTTGAGGTCAGGAGAGGCAGAAATGTCTATGCTGTCAGTCTGGTTTAGCTCTACTGTGTCCACTTTGGCCCTCTTTGCCTTCTTTGCTTTCCTGGACCTTTTCCTTTTGGGGGGGTGTTCTACTAAGCTGCCTACATCATCTATGGGCAAGTCGGCCTGACCTGCATCTTGCAGGACTGTTCCCCTGCTTTCCGGAATGGTAGTATGGTCAGAGATCCCAGATAGCCGGGAAGAGTTCCTGTCCCTCTGCGTCAAGGGAGTTCTTAACTGCTGAAGGACCGACTCAATCGTCTGGTCAATGCTGTCCAGTAGTGACATGTGGGTGGCATCCAGTGTGATCGGTGTACTCGCATCTGTAGAAAAGGTATCCCCCTGATCCAGAAACACACTTTCCGGGCCCATCTCGAGGTGGGCCTCAGGGATTGACGAGCATATACTAGCTAGGTTACTCGTCTTTGGGAAAAATTTATCCAGAGTGCTTGTACCTTGTTGGGCAGACTTGCTTCGTGAGGTTCTGGTCGCCATGATGGAGTATGTAAGGGGAGCTAAAGAAAGCCCGGGGCGTCAGAGGGGTGGCCCGGTCCGGTCTCTGCCGGCCTCTAACGGCCTAGAACGGCCCGCTCTTTGCCCGGTCTTCGCCCCGGTGACCGCCCCGCGCGCGTCCCGCGATGCGCGTGGGCGAGTTCACCTAAGTATAACAAGGGGGCGTGGCACTGGGAGGGGGCGCGGCGCGGCGGGAAGAGGAACCAGCTGACGATGACCAATGGAATGCTGGTCCTCGCAGTCCCGCTCGCCTGCGCCTCTCACCTCCACTGCGGCCGGACTCTCAGGCGGTGTCTCCCCAGGCAAGCAGACGTTGGCTCCCAGCCAGGACAGTGGCGAGCAGGTCAGCAGGGCAAATACTCCACACGAGCGGCACCCGCGGAGCGGGGGCCGCGAGGAGTTAAGTAGTGGCTCAGGCGGGGGGGCGCGGCACTGGGAGGGGGCGCGGCGCGGCGGGAAGAGGAACCAGCTGACGATGACCAATGGAATGCTGGTCCTCGCAGTCCCGCTCGCCTGCGCCTCTCACCTCCACTGCGGCCGGACTCTCAGGCGGTGTCTCCCCAGGCAAGCAGACGTTGGCTCCCAGCCAGGACAGTGGCGAGCAGGTCAGCAGGGCAAATACTCCACACGAGCGGCACCCGCGGAGCGGGGGCCGCGAGGAGTTAAGTAGTGGCTCAGGCGGGGGGGCGCGGCACTGGGAGGGGGCGCGGCGCGGCGGGAAGAGGAACCAGCTGACGATGACCAATGGAATGCTGGTCCTCGCAGTCCCGCTCGCCTGCGCCTCTCACCTCCACTGCGGCCGGACTCTCAGGCGGTGTCTCCCCAGGCAAGCAGACGTTGGCTCCCAGCCAGGACAGTGGCGAGCAGGTCAGCAGGTCATTAGTGCAGCACTGTGTGAGTTTTGCACTGCAAAGGTTTTGCAACATGTGTTAAGGTGTCGGTAATCCAAAACTAGACGATATGAATTGTCTGGTTTGGAGACCGGAAACAAAGGATTGTTCATTTGTGAGGTGCAAGTTTCAATCACCCCCTGGTATTCTAGCTGATCTAGTATTTCATTTACCTGTTTTTTAGCTTCTTGCTTAATTGGGTACTGCCTCTGTGCAGTAGGTTGTGATTTTAACTGGATTTTGTGAGGAGGGGAGTCCTCATCCCATCCTACATGATTTTTATATAAAGCAGGTGCTAAGGCCACTGCCCACTTTCTAGCAAGTGTGTATTTTTTATGAATCGGGATTTGATTCGAGAAGGCAGGCATAATTACTTCTTCGCCATGAGGGCACTCCCTGACAAACTCTGGTGGCCAGTCTTTTTCAGCTAGAAGGATGTCATAACCCTTTGAGAGGTTATCCCAAAATAGTCCCCTTATTTTCCTAGTCTTATCTCCCTCTATACGTAATGTTATCTCGTATATCTTGTGGGGCTTGCTAACTCTGGTGTCTGCAGTTTCCACTTGAAGGTATTCATTCGTGTCCACTGTCTCCAGATGATTCATAAGGACTTTGCGAGCTATGCTCACCTCTGCTGCGCTGTCTAGCATTGTCTGAGCCCATTCTCCGTTTTTCAGTTGTGTCCTCAGTATTCTCGGCATTTTTAACTACCTTGATACTGGCTACCTTCTTTTTTGGAAATTGTAATTTCTTTTTTAGCTGAGCAGGTTCCTTGTCTTTGGACTTGGCGTGCTCTTCTGATCGTCCTCTTCTTTCCGATTTCTGCGAGGAAGTCTGAAAAGATTGAGAGGGACGTGTATCAATGTCTTGATATCTATCAGGTTTTTTAATATTATCCCTATTTCTAAGGTTATATCTATTCCCAGAGGGGTCACTCTGCGGTGACCTCTGTCTTTGGTTTGGAGATTTCTCTCTTCGCCTGGGAGACCTCCCTCGGGACTGGAATTTCTTTTCTTTAGGATTGGATTGTTTGTTTCCATCCCAGTTCTTTTTTGGTGAATTATTATTAAAAAATATTTTTTCTGGACTTGTAGTCAGTTGCGGTTTTACTGGTATTCCACCTAGACTATCTCTGCCTAGTTCTTCATAGGATTTTTCTATGATTCTGGCAATTTCAGCTGGTTGGTCTGCTATATCTGTCTCTTTTAACCTCTGGCGGATCACCACGTTTGCTGCCTCACCTTTTATGTTGGCTAATAATATATCCAAGACCTGCTTGAAGTCTTTTAGTAATTTCATACCAAGGGTTAAAGCAGGTTCTGGACCGTATTCATCCTGAATTTGTTTTAGCACATCTGGTATTACCGAAATGGATGGAACACCGTGCGTTTTTGTGTAGATGGAAGCAAAGACTGTACCCCAAGTGTCACAGTCCTCAATGTGTGGTGCGATTCCCATTGGGAGACATATAGTCAGAATCCTGTGTTTTTCTAATGGGGTGGTGTCAGGAAACACCGCCTCTATTTGGGCAATTTTCTGTGCCAACCAGAATGGTATCTGTTCCCGTTTAGCTGGAACTTTACCTAGGCAGGATTGGATGTTCTGTGGTGTAATTTTATTTGTGTTCCCCTGGTGAGGGGTCAGCTGTGGAAGTTTAATCGCTGGCTGAATTGTTGAAGTCCGCATTACATACTGAACTAATTGTCTATGAATTTTTAGCAGTTGTTTTAGCTGTATTAACAGCTCTGCTGCAGGCATTCTTTCGATGTCTGGATGTGGTGTGTATCCGGCTAAGACCGGCCACGTTGCTCCTGGTCTTCCTAAAGGACCGAGCCTTGTAATGTGATTGTTATGTATTAGGGCGCCATCAAATAAGAGCAAATGCTCTTGGAATTTGAGTGGTACTTCCACCTCCTCGAAAGGAGTGTACGTTTCAGGAGGTTCCTCTACTTTGTAATAGTGGAAGTACTTTGTTACAGCATTTGCTGCTGGAAAATGTATCCATGAATAGTATACCTCTGTCTGCCGATATTCGTGTGCCTCGATTACGAATATGACTGTGCCACCTCTAGGTGTCAGTCCATTTTCTATAAGTTTTAAGGTTATAGATCTCCTTTTAATGACCGGAATGAGTGTTATATTCGGGTCTGCTGCTTGCATGGTAGCATCAGCATCTGCGAGTTCAGTTGCTAATCTAACTGCCTCTCTTTCATCATCACTCTCTGCCATTTTACAGACAGGATGGTATTATGTTTGTTTGCAGATCAGGTTTCTTTATGGAAACAGAGATTAGATGCACAATATTTTGGGAATGTTTTCATCCTTCAACGTTGACTATACCAAGAACCATACATAGGAGTTCCCTCCTGCGAGGTTTTGGAGGATATTACCTTTCACCCACTCCAGACGTCTTTGGAGTATAATGGAAAAAGGGGTCTGAGTGAGAAAGCACGACTGAGTTACTCTAAATGTCTTACGTTAGTTTTATCGCCCTTTCCAAACGCGTTGGGCGCCATGTAGTGTAGCTCCTATTTTCCCAATAGGCTCTGCGCATTGGAATAATACCTACAGCAGTAAAGGCCTAGACCAGACATTAACTAGGTCTACTACTGTCGATACTAGACTTAATTTTTGGGTTTGCCAGCGTAGCTCAGAGTTCGCTAGAAACTTTCTCGAATGTTCAAGGAGGAATTAACTTCCCTGATTAGACAAGAAGGGATTTAGTTTCTGACAACCATAGAACATGACAACTTTGCTCTCCCCTAATCAAGAGTCAATCTCGAGAGTCGTGTGAGCACAAGGCAATTATTTTACTCAGTCAGTACGTGCATTCTTAGTCTCATCAGATTGTAGAGAAAAGGAAGAGACGGGCGTGTTCAATAAAAAGGTGTTATTTATTGATCAGTCTCTTTTCTCATACATGAGAAATGGATCGATATTATTGCAATACTTATAGTTAAGTAAAGTGCATACATTAAAAGCAATAGTATAAAATAATACTGTAAAAACATTGATATGGTTTCTGAGCCATATGATGTTTAAAATGATTAAAATATATTTACATACACATATACATTTGACTAAACGTACTCAACTGGTGTTTCTAAATACGCCTACCCCGTGTACCTGACCTAAGTCTAATGCGTGGGCGGGAATAGAAAGTTACAGTTTAAGTTAAGTTTGTTTTTGCCAAGTGAATAACTAAAGAATTCTCTGTGAGGGGTTATTCAGTTCTGTACCTGGAAGTTAGGATGAATGAGGAATGGTATCTCTTTCTCTGCTCTTGATATTCCAGGCTGCCTGCGAGGGCTGCCCAGAAACGCCGGTGCTGGGTCTCTCGGCTTGAGATAGCAGCGCGTCTCTCAGCGCGTCAGGAAGGCGGGGCTGCGCCAGCGGGGTCTGCTTCTGCTCTCGGCTTCGGCAAGTATGGCTGCTCGGTCTTGTCACCACGCGTGTGTTTGCATAGGGCAAGATCGGCAATATTTATACCTTAAAGGTGCCGAGATTGACGTAAGGATGGACATAGATACGTCAATAAAGATGTCATACGACTTGCTCGTTAGCACATTCTTTACTAAAGTTCTCTGTGAAATCAAAACAATGGCCGCACGGATTTTCCAGGTTGTCATAGGTTTGATTTGTTATGAGAACGTTGTATGCCTTATCAGGGGCTGGAGGAATGTCGCTTGTCTAATTAGATCTCAAGCGTTATGACCTAATCAGATAACACGTTCCTGTGCCGTAGTGTGACTGCGTCAGATAACGGTATCTGCATCATGGGGGCTGTTCTTGCCTCATGGGCTGACTGTTAGTTAACTTGATAGTTAGTTTAACCAGAATAGGGTCAGGAATAGGGGGATCGATTCAGAACCTATAGGAATACATGACACTAGTTAATAGATTTATATAATTTTTTATAGAAGCAATGTGCAGTGGGGCCAGGGAAATTCATGCAGTATTCTAGGATAGCACACATAGTGCATACAATCTGGGGACATTGCTTTTTTGAATCCAGCCGTGAGGGGAATGGCCACAGCTCATTTAACCTCTCACTGCCACTTGCTGCTATCACCGCCGTTAGCTCCAGCGCGGCTGACGGGAAACAACCAGGACTACACTGCCCAGAAGGCTCGGCAGGGCGCTGAGCCGGTGGCGCTGCATGTTTAAGAGAGCTACAGCAGCACTTATGTCGTTCTCTAAAAAGATGGGGAAGAGACCTCCAGAAATTTAGGTAAAAATTTATCAGGCCAAATGCATCAGCACAGCCATTTATGGAGCAGGTATGTGGGGTATCGACAAGTGTTATGAAATACAAAAGGTCGAGAATGTCTTTTTAAGATTTATCCTGGCAATCCCAGTAAGCTCCCCTGTTTTTAATTGTCATGCAGAGCTGGGAATTCGATATATTATCGACTTGATTAGTATACAACCTGTCCTGCTATGGCACCGAATCTGGACTACTCCTGACCTTCTGTTAAACAGAAACATTATAAAGGACTGCATGGGGCTGGACAAGGCCAGCAAGATACCCTGGCTGATGTATATTCTTAATTTTACCAGGGACTTGGGAAGACCGGAGTATTACTATCAACCAGACTCCCTGCTTAAGATTTCAAGAAAGGACTTGAAGCAGCTGTGCTGGTATCATGCTGAATCCCTGAGACTAGGTGTGGAATTGAATACAAAATCTGTAATACAGCATCATTTCACCCTAGTCACATATTCAATTCAGCCCTATTTAATTTGGTGCCTGGAGGCTTATGATCGCTATCTTTTAACAAGGTTCAGGTTTGATGTTTTCTTTCGTCTAATTTCATTCCCCAAAGCAAATGATTAGGGGTAGACATTTATGTAAATGCCCATGTGACAATTTGTCTGCCCAATCTACACTGCATGCAATATGTTTTTGTAAATTTTATACACTGGAAAGGTCTAGATGGATCAAAACCTTTTTTTAAAAAACATGGTACTTGGAGGCAATGCCGCCCAGCTTTATTATTGTTATTGTTTTTAAGTGATGTAACTTGTGTAGCTGTCATGCTGGGTTTTATAAAAAGTATCTTAAAGAAAAGGAAAAGCTTAAGCATTTGTTAAAACATATGTACTTTTTAAATTGTAATGTTACTGTAATGAACTTGTTGCTTTTATGATTTTATGTATTTTAAAATCGAATAAAGATTTTTCATTCATTCATTCATCTTTAAATAGGCTCCTTCTCATAGTGGGTCAGTGACTGACATACGTTGAAGTCCTTTGTTTCTTCTTTTGTAATTTGGTCTGACCAAATCAGTACAATATGAGTAAGACTACCCAAAAGGGGGTTGTTGGAACACTTGACGCATTCCTTTTGAGAGCCGAATCTGTACTCATTAAAGAGATTGAGCTCACCCAAACAAGGTTATCAATTGACCCCCGGACAGTATCAGCTGGGGCTCCTGTTACTAGCCTAAAAGCGGGGGTGGGTTTGGTAATGGAACCATCCTCATGTCCATCTTGCGGCCCCTCTCCACCATTGTTAATTGTTCCATGTTCCCCGCCTTTAGCGAGTGATCAAAATTCTACCATTTCTTCTCCAGATATAATTTCAACTCGCCAACAGCATCAATCCCAGGCTAATAAAGGCGAGGGTCGAGCCTCAGTTGTATGCAAAAAGAGGAAGGCGGGTGGGCTCCCGACCACAGTGCATCAGGTTAATAAATTGACTAAAACCAAAGGGCCCCCCGTGGAAAAAAAGGGAGCATACAAGAGGGTGCTATTTCTAAGATTCTAATCCTGACACACAACAATCCCATGATCTGCTCCAACCAGTTGCCCTGTGATGTGGAGGCAAGGCTTATTGCTAAGTTTGAAGAACTACTGGAGGCAAAGTTTGATCCACTGACATTAAAACTGTCAGACATTAGTCAAAGACTAAAAAAGATTGAGCACCACTTATTGGTTAGTACCCCAAGTTGCTCCACAGTCTCCAGCAAAGCTTTAGTTCCAACCCCAACTGTTCCAATTGTCCCTGTTGTTCTACCAACCAGTGATAATGTGTTGACAAGCATAAATGTGGCAGAACCCCTCCAGCCTCCTATGGATAATGTAATGGTTCATGACACTCTAATATCTGGTAAAGGTGCAACACTAGGGCGCGACACTCATAATAGGGCTCGCCAGGGTGGTTTGAATAGCCAACAATGTAATGAAACTCTATATTTACCGCCTGAGGCAACACCCTATTCTATCGTTCTTACTAACGTCCCCCACCTCCAATCCGGGGCTGAGGAAAACTGGTTGTCGCTGAGGAATAAGGCCCTCCACTTTATTGATTCTAAAACAAGGTTGGGGGTCAGCTATTCAGGGGCTACAAAATGGCACGCAGAGTTGCCTGGATAGGTAATTCTGATAAATCAAGCAGAGGTGACTGTGTGGTGGTTAACTTTGGGTCTCCCCACCTAGTCAAGACAATTTTAGATAGGGCTGGCTCATGGTATTTGAGTGAGGGAAGTATAAACATCCTACCCTTGAAAATCGGCTGATACAAACGCCGATGGCCATCAGTAATCGGGTACCATCAGCACAGGGGCCATATGAGTATACTGTCCCAACATTTAATAGATTTGACTCATTTAACAATCTTGAGGACATTGATTGACTGGGTCTAGCGTCCCAGCCAACAAATGTCCCCCAATGTTGGGTTCAGGAATCTAGTGGGAATGGTGTGTATGGCCCCTGTGGTAGGGAGCCCTATGTACCCCAATGCAGCAGTTCGGATAGTCAGGTTGCATTGCGGTCTTGTGTCACTGATATGGCTAGAACCTGTACTTCCAGTGATAATGTTGTACCCCTATCTATGTCAACTACCGATGTAGGTCTCCCTCAAAGTTTACCTAAGGAGTCTCCCGGAGTTCTCAGAATAGCATCCTGGAAAATCGCGGAGCTTACTAGTAAACTTGTTTCTACAGAGTGGAATACATTTATTAAGGACCCAGGACATCATATTTTTCCAAGAATCCTGGGCAGTTGATAAGGTGTTTCATGAGGGATTTACTAATTTTTCTAAGCCAGCACTTCAGGGAGCAAGGGGTAGACCGAAGGGTGGGTTGATAATCTGGACCAGACAGTCCCTCTCATGCAATCTAGAGGAGATTGCAATTGATTCACTGGATATTCTTAACCTTAAGCTATCCCACGGCACTACTCAGGATATTGTACTTATTAATGTTTATTCTAGGGGTCTGCAAGGAGGGAAGTCCTCTGACACAGTAGACGTACTAGATGTTTTTTTAACTCAACACAAAGGGATCAGCAATTTATTATCGCAGGGGATTTTAATTGCACTTTGGAACCCCTTGACTGTGAGGATTTTTATTTTAGTTTGGAGGAGGATGACCAGTAATTAATTCCTCCGCTGGACATCACTCCTATTAAAAAGTGGACTAGAGCAGCTCTCCAGTTAAAAGCTCTGTGTCTAGAACATGGGTTAAGAGCTGCCAATGGCCGTACGAAGTCAGACAAGCAGGGGGCTGCAACATTCGGCAATGGGCATTGTCATAGTCGTATAGATTATTTTATGGTTAATGTGGAACTTTGGCCAGAATTGCTTGATATGATGGTTGTTGCCCAGCCAGAGAGTGATCATAACCCACTTGAAGTTTCCATGCGGGACATTGTCTTCAAAAAACCGAATGTGCAGCATAATAGATTAGACTTCGTAGAGGGCCAGCTGACCAATGACACCAGACGCCTCAAATGGTATAAGGTAGCACTTGACCCGGTGAAGTTGCAAGCTATGAGCCATCTTGTAGCAAATTCTATTGCAACCCTTCAGGCTGAGGCAGAAATGGGGGTGGCTAGGGATGGAGTTGCACAGACACATGAGAATCTTTTTAATCAACTAAAAGGTTTTTTTATTACACATAACTCAAAAGGCCCTGCACCATCTGGGTGTAAAGCAGCACCATGGTATAATTCCAAATGTTGTGCTACTTATAAATTATTGGCAGTCGCAATCAGGAGTAAGAATCAAGATTCCATAAGAGAAAAGCGGCAGGGTTATAAGTTATCAAAACGTAAGGCAAAATGGGAATGGGACGAGGCACATTGGACTGAACTCCTCCTTGCCTGTTCTGGAAGGGATATGTCACGTTTTTGGCATTTGGTGAAATGGGGGAGTGGGGATCCTGGTAAAGCTCCCTCTAACCAGACCTGTGGGTCTCCCACTTCAAAGGCCAATTCACAATTAACTTGGGCACACAGGATCATTTTGTAGTGCCATTATCTTCTCCTCCACTTAGTATATCTAGTAAGGAAGTAGAAGCAGCCCTTCTCAAAGTTCCCAAAGGGAGGGCGCCGGGTCTTGACTGCATTCCTGCAGATCTTTTTGTCCAAGACCTGGCATCCTGGGCTAAATATATTCAATTTTTAATGAATGCTATCGACCAAGGGGGAGCAGTTCCTAGTTCTTGGGCTGGTGCTGTTATTCTTCCCATCTTCAAAAAGGGGGATTGGTCACTCCCAAGAAATTATAGACCGATCAGCCTGATCGATTGCATCCAGAAAGTTGTGGCTAGAGTGATACTAGGGAGAATCCACGTTTGGTTGGATGACTGTCACATTTTATCAGATCTACAAGCTGGATTCAGACAAAGTACCTGTACAGTGGACCAGGTGCTAAGGTTCATTCTTATCTACTGGCGTACTGTTACTCTGGGGAGAGGTGCCATTTATGCAGCAGTTGTGGATCTGAGGTCTGCATTCGACCTAGTCCCTTGCTCCAAATTGTGGAATAGCCTGTTAAAGCTGGGCATGCCTTTGGAGATCTTGTCTTTTGTAATCAAACTGGATATAGACAACTATGCCCAGGTTAGGTGGGATTCGGCTGGTCACACCACCGATAAGTTTCCGGTCGAGAAGGGGGTTAGGCAGGGGTGCGTCCTTGCACCCACTCTATTTTCCATCTATATTATTAGTGTTCTGAAATATTATGAAGATTGTCCAACTGACGCCCCGAGCATAGTTGGAAAAAAGATCCCACTCCTAATGTTTGCCGATGACACTCTTATCATTTCAAAAACTAGACAGGGTCTCCAATGTGCCCTGACAAGATTTGAGGAGTTCTGTGAGGATCACAACCTCGTTGTCAATGTTGACAAAACAAAGTTTATGGTCCTCCAGAACTCTGTGAAACAAATCGGCGAAGTTAGGATGCGGGAAGGTGCGTTGGAACTAACAGAGACTTTTTCATATCTTGGGGTAACACTTGATAAAAAGATGAGTTGGAAGCCTCAACTCGATTGTCTTATGGTTAGACACGCCCAACTCTCGGGTGCGTTGCTTAGGGAATTTAGTCGCTCCCACACAAAACCTGTGGCCCCGTTACTCCAGATATACAACTCTAAAGTCAGTGCCGCAATTTTGTATGGTTCAGAGTTGTGGGCGCATGTGAATCTGGAAGCACTGGTGGTAGCACAAAATACATTTTTAAGATCTGTAACGGGTTTGCCGCAATCAACCCCCCTAATTCCTCTCTATATGGATTTGGGATGTCACTCCATAAGAGATGTCGCCAGACTTAGAACAGTCTTATACTGGAGAAGACTCTGGGTGACCCCCGAACTAGCCAACTATGCGTTGGCGGTCCGGGAAATTCGGGATTTGGATGTGAACAACAACATAGAGTGGTTTAGGGGTGTCAAATATATTCTTAGTGAGTTGGGACTGGTCCGGTTGTGGACCCTTCCAGAGGGAAGTGTCTTTCCCACAAAAAAAGAGCTAAAGACAGCATATTGGTATTGGATTTGCACCCGACAGTATGCATCTTCCAATAGTCTCACATTGTCTAGCACCTTCCTTTACACCAAATCTGAACCTTATTACGAACAGTACTGGGACCTAATCTCCTCAACTCGCGACCGCAGACTATTTCATCAATTCAGAGTTGGTACCCTACCGAGCAAGGTCTTCACTTCCAAGTGGTCTGATTTACATGCCAGCAACAGTAAATGTCCATTCTGCCCAGATATGGAAGAATCTGTGGGCCATATCTTATTTGCATGTCCAGCGTATCACAACCCGAGGAGATACTGGCTTAAACCCATATGTATTTTGATGGGGACCAGGGACCACCGCAAGGCATTCAGAATATTTACATTTGCTGTGGGTGGCCCCTATGTGATTGCTATAGCCAAGTTTCTGGGCCGGGTGTGGGTGATTCGCTGGTCTGAAGGGAGGTGTCTGTAATTCTTTACCCATATTGTCCCTCCCTTCTTATTTTTTACATGTGTTACATGATGACATGCTTTTTAACGTTCTTGATGCTTTTTAACGGCAAACTGTTCCTGGTCCACCATAATGGTGGGTTTTAGTGTTGTATTATAATATTTATAGTTTTAATGTGTATTCTAGGATTGTTCCATAGTCACGTGTATTGGAATAGTGCAATGTAATGTTTATTGATGATTTTTTAGACCCTGTGTATTACACAGTGCTGACATTTGTGATTTTTCTTTTATATAAGAAATAAAGTATAAATGATGGCATACAATCTGGGTGTCCTCCAACCCACTGGGGTGACTAGCTTCAAGAAAGCCTTGAAAGAATGGGCATTGGGTGATTAGCATCACATTAAATATATAGAGAGAGAGGATACAACCAAAGAAGACCTTGCATCATGGGAGTGACGCTTTCTGAAATTATGAACCCACTAAACAGTAGGCCACCTTGAAGGGAGACAAATAGATATTGGCGTTTTTGTTCTGCAATGGGAATGTGCTTTGTTGAGTTGAAAGTTTGACAAAGGATGCTCATATTGGGGTGCTGTCTACTTGATGCTGCAGTAATTTGAGATTGATTCATTATGGAACTCAATCTTTGTCATGAAAAGTCCAGTTTGCGGTGGACGAGGAGGCGAGGAACAGGGAGAGTGTCACTTATGATCAATGCTGTAGCTCGAAGAGCAGGCCGGGCATTGTAGACGGTCGACGCTGTAGCATCAAGATCTTGTTGGATGTCATGGACAGATGTTGTTGGAGATCCATGTTGGCAGTCACCGTGGGATATCAATGCATTATGTAATTCAATCTTTGTCATGAAATGCACTATAATGTTATGTTTGGAAACATTTAAAGATTTCTAATGCAGTGCTACCAACTATGAAGGTTTATAGGGTGCAGCATTTTATGTCTATAGGTTCAGTGACATTAATCATTGTAGTGAAAGTATAATCTATGGGTGACTCATCTACTGACGAAATTATTGCAAGCTGTGTTAACTTGGTGTATACCAATCAACTCATTTCAGCAAAATTATACAATACTTTTGTATACCTTTGTCCGTAGGGCCTGGCTGTGCATGCCTTATCACTACTTAGTGTATGGATGATAAGTTGTTCACTTAATGATACATGAGGGATTCAGCAGGCACATATTATTAAGATAAATAATGAGCAAACAATGTTTTTGAATGGTACTGAGGGTCTAATAAGTTGCTGACTTTATTAATGACTGTGGAGCCATTATGTTTCTTACATAAATCAACACTAGCAGAAATGAGAATAACATTTACTTAATGTGGGGGATTTCATTTGTATTCATTTGTACTGCAGTACTTTCATACAAGTCTTACTTGCATGGTGCTGTGGAAATGTGCTAGCTTCTTTACTTTTTGAAGCTTGTGCAGTACCGCAGTATCATGGGATGCGCTTGTGTGGTGACTCCCACTGTACCTCATGGGATAGATAGATAGATAGATAGATAGATAGATAGATAGATAGATAGATAGATAGATAGATAGATAGATAGATAGATAGATAGATAGATAGATAGATAGATAGATAGATAGATAGATAGATAGATAGATAGATAGATAGATAGATAGATAGATATGTAAATGTATATATATGGGCATTTAAGTAAAGCAAACCTGGAATTAATTGCATTTGCTTACTGTAGGAAATTGGGTTGATGGTGGAGGGGGCGATTAACCCTCTGGTAGCTTGCTACAAAAGCATTCCGGCTTAATTTAGAGGAAATGTGTATGTATGCAGTACACAAACAAGAAAAATGCCACACCAATTTAGAAAAATAGAGTAAAATGTAATATAATATTTGACATCAAACAACAAAAATCCAATCAGTAGAATTGGAGATATGCAATTTTAAATATTTAAGGTAAGTCAAGTACCTAAATTTACAGAGCACCACTCACGGTCACCTGGTTACACAAGACTAGGTAAAAATCCCACATTCAGGCTGACCTCTATGGAAAATGTGCTGGATACAGGCACCTAGTTAGTCCTGCTGAAAAAGTTACCTTTTATAGTCCAATGCGAAGAGTCCAGTTTGCGGTGGACGAGGAGGGTGTCACTTATGATCATTGCTGTAGCTCGAAGAGCAAGCCGGGCATTGTGGACGGTCGATGCTGTAGCGTCAAGATCCTGTTGGATGTCATGGACAGATGTTGTTGGAGATTCATGTTGGCAGTCACTGTGGGATATCAATGCAGTTGCATGAAATGGAGATCTTGCATTGCCGGTCGGCACTAGTAGTCGCTGTTGACTGAATAGTAATGTTCACCGGAACTTCAAGTTGGTGGTCACCACGGTTGGCAAGATCTTGGCACAAACATGCTTGTTCATGGTTCGAAAGAGCACTAAACTTCAGGATTTCTCATTTCATTGGCAATTAATTCAACTGATGCCACACCAAGGGTCCAGAACCTGAGTGGTACCTCTTGGGGATCAGGAACTCACTCCAGCAGAGTCCAGCAGATCCTGGTAGGTATAGTGCAGCATCCCAGCTTGTCCATTGTGGGGAGTCCTCTGGAGCTTGTTATGGCCCTGTAGCTCAGACAGGAGGTTATTCTGCTGATCACTGGCATCACTTCAGCTTGGGATGAAGGGTGCAGGTCCAGTCTTTCTTCTCAGCAAACAGGGCCGGCTTCAAGCAGCAGAGCAGCAGGGCATCTTTCTTCTGTAGTATCCACAGGTCCAGGGGTACACAGAAAAGTGGGTATGAGATTCCCATTTTCATACTTGGTACCCACTTTAAAGTAGGAGAAGATTCATGAGTTTCCTTCTACAACAGTGTTTAGAATTTCCTGCCTCACTTCCCCAGTCCCAATCTGTCTAGGGGCACAATAGACTATAATAATGTCCTTTGTCTGTAAGCGGAGCCAGTGTTTTTGAAGTGCAAGTTTGTTAGTGCTGCGTAAACTATGACTTGTGTAGTTCTACAAGGTTTGCTTTCCCACCAACTTGTGACACTTGTGAACTTGGTTCAGTGCACCAGAACTGATTGTAAAAGACCGTTTATTGTAGCCCCGCAGAACCCCACGTAAAACATTGTTGAAGTGCAATCATTGCTTTTGGGATACTTTCAATGCCCAAGAGGGGATCCTGGCCATCGTGGTACTAGAAACAAACCTATTGCGCTAGTTTACAATATCACACACACAAATGCTACTAAGAAGAATAGCCAATTTTTACTGAAGCATTTATTTCAATTGGGCCAACCTGTTTCTCAGTAAATCTAAAACAACTGCACAGAATAACATACACATAGCAAGAATTCCAATTGCCAACAACAAGAGTAAAATAAATATTTCTAACAAAGTTTAAATGTCATTTCAAAACTAACACTCTAAAACCTACTTCAATGTGGTACACTAGGAGAGTATGGAAAATAGAACTTGCAATCTAGATTTTCATAGGGAAAAGCAGTGCATTGTATACCTTGATGATAGCAAAAGCTGTGATTATCAGAGTGGCATGAAGGAAATGTTCCCTGTGAAAGGAAAACCAACACCCCAGCAACATCCTTTTTCATAGACTCAGCTTGTTATCTCCATAGAGTACAGTGTAGCTTCTTTTTGGTGTGCTGACAGCAGTGAAGACAGTCTCCAGCAGTATCTTGTATATTAACCTGGGGCTAAGGACCTCTCTCGACAAGTAGTCAAGTGGCAGACCTTTTTACTCTCCCTTATCAAGAACTGGAACTTCTCGTATAAGTTCAGGAATTCCTGACATAGCTTATATGCATTAAGGTGTATGTCCCAGACATATCATGATGACCACATAAGGGGTAAATAGATGTCGTTTCAGACAAGTCTGTTTTGACTATATGTTATTGTTTGATCTTATTTGACCGTGATATTGTGCTAATTAGACTCTTGTCCCAGACTTGATGTCACATCAGTTGAGATATCTATGTCACTGTCTGAATGACTTGAAACTTTCACAGCTGTTGTAATGATAAGGTCAGACGACATCTGTGTCAATGGCTGAAATGAGAAAGATTCTACATAAATTTAGGAAAATGGTGACTCTCATTAGATCCCACAAGATGGAGTTGGGCCTACTTAAAACGGAGTCCAACCTCATGGCTTTATGTCAGTAGGTGACAGCTTCACCCACTATCAAGTCAGAGATGGCCCATCCTGCCAACCTCCAGACCCTTCTTTGTAACACTGTTTAGGAGGAATTCACAAAGGACAACTACCAACTATCGCTAGTCATGTGACCCAGGAACAGGCTGCCAGGCACCACGGATCATATTTATGACCCAGTTTGCATCACTCTTGCACCACGCAACGTGGTGCAGGAGTGATGCAAACCTTAAGTCAAATTTTTGAAGCCACGCAAAGCCACTTTGTGTGGCTACAAATGGCTTCTCAAATTGCTGCATTGCATTACTCTGCCCTGAGTACCCATTAGATGGGCATTGCATGGGTGTTTCCATGCAACTCCCATGATCTTTTGATGCATTCCTAAATTTACAAGAATTTGTAAACCTGGGAATGCACCAAAAAGATAAGTTCCCCAGGGGAGGCATAACAAGAAGATTTATGTTTATTTCTCCTCTTTTTCTCCTCTTTCTATGTGTGCTAAATCCTGCAGCACACATAGAAATCCTCTGGGGATCATTTTTGTGTAGGACGGTGTCTTTTCCTGCACAAAAGCAATCCTGCCCCCAACACAGGCACCCTTGCAACATGCTGCATAGGTGTCTGCATTGGCTTTAGGTTGTCAAAAACAGCGCCAGCATGGAGGCAAAGGACAGAAATGCACCACAACAGATAAATAGGGTGCATTCATATCCTTTCCCTGTGACAAGGGCAGCACAAACAAATGATTTGTTGCACTGTCCTGGGCCCCATAGGTCATAATAATGGCCCCAAATGTTTAGGACAGGACATTCCAGCTTTCTAATAGTGGCATTTTCGGAATTGTGACTTGAAATCTGACTTACCATTGAAAATGGTTTTAAATTTCAATTTCTCAGACACCAAACATAACTTTCTTTCCTGCTCCTAAGCAAAAGTTATCACTTATTAAATGTAATAAGGTAACACAATGTGTAGTCTTCACAGTAGTGAAAAATTAATTTAGGAGTTTTTTACTACCAGGACATGTAAAACTTAAAAGTCCAACCGTTTAAATACACTGCACCGTGACCTATGGATTATTTACGGCCTACCCTAGTGGCGACCTATATTTATTAAAAGGAAGGTTTAAGCCTGGCAAAGGATTTAATTTTCCAGGTTGAAATGGTCATTTAAAACTGCACACACAGGCTGCAATGGCAGGCCTAGGACATGTTGTAAAAGGCTTCTTAATTGGGTGGCTTAATCAGTGCTGCAGACCCACTAGTAACATTTAATTTACAGTCCCTGGGTACATTTAATTGCCAATTGGGTGTAAGTCAATTTCACCATGTTTAAAAGACAGAACACAAGCAGTTTAGTGCTAGTTAGCAGTGGCAAAGTGTGCTGAGTCCTAAGGCCAACAAAACAGCAGGAGTGAAGGCAACATTTTGAGGTAAGGCCAACCTAATGCTGACAGGTCTAACACTTACCTTGCTGTCATTTTGGTCTTGATATTTCTCCCTGATATTCTTGTAGCACAATATTCTGGAGTACATATATTGGTGGAATCCCATTATTTATGCCTCACTTTCCATGTGACTATCCTATTTCAAATTTCACTCATTCAACTGTGATGTCAAAAATCTTGGGCTATATCTTCCCTGCACACAGCTTTCCAGGCAATTACTGGTGAAACGTGAATCTGGTAATCTAGTCTGAAAATGTAATTTCTGTCTGTTAACCCTCATGTTATCCTCTGAAACTAGAAATTGGCTGTTACCTTAGCCCTAGGGTAAATATGATTCCACATGTTGATTTATACCCTGGGGAGAAAATACTGGCTAGTATTTCTAAGGTATTTGTAATACAGAGCATTATGTCCATACAGTGGTGCATGACAACAGTATTCTTCACATGTTGGGCAGATTTACAAACATTTTGTGCTGAGGTTTGCTTCACAAACGTGGCACAAACATGCGCAAAACATTTTCCGCACTAGAAAGTTGCCTGACAGTAATGCAAAGCATTGCAATGCACTGCTTTGCAATACTCTGCTTCAAGCGAGACTTCCATAGGTGGTATTTGGACATTTCCATGCAACCACCAATGGTTTTTGACTCACAACTCTACTATCAAAAGGCTTTTGCACAAAAAGATAAAGCCAATTTGAAGCAGTGGTAAAAAGGAGAATTGTTTTGATTTCTCCTATCGTTTCCCACTCTGCTTGTGTGTTGCACTCTACAGCACACAACCAAAGTGGTAAAAGTTTTAAAGTTAATCTAACTATATTATTTTATTCTGGAATTGTACCCTTCCAGTGAAAAACCTATGCTAGACTAACACAGACTGTTTTGCACCAGGTAGCCTAATTGTCCTCCAGCACCCGTGACAAAGAAGGATAAAGCCATATCTTAGTAAATATGGCCCATTCGTGCTCTATCCCTTTCACGCAATGCTGGGCAGTAACTTTGGTTGCTGCACTGCTTTGTAAGACAACTTTGCAAATCTGGGTTATTGTCTTTGTTCAGGCAATTCTGGTACCTGTACTAACAGGGATGACATTTGTCAGCCCCCTGGCTCTCCTTTACTCGCATTTTTGATTAGTGGGTGAAAAATAGTCATTCATCCACAAAGCTGTTAATGGTGTATGACGAGTAATCAAATCCTAAGCATTTTATTCCATGATTTATGTGAGAGACAATATATTTTCGCTTGCTCTTAATTATGGTGCAAATGATTAATGTTAATTTGCTGTTGGAGCTCGATTAATGAAAAATTGAAAAAAGTAATGCTCTTTCTACCTTTGATTGGATTACCTTTATTTTGATTACATTCGCGAATGATTTCCAGTAGTATATATTTTCCAACTCTGAACAGGTACCTGAAAGCATTCGTTATTTTCTTCGATTTGTTGTGTATTGTTCATTTTTGTTGAAAGAGTAAATAGGTCCCTCCTGCATTTTGAAATCCATTTTTTTCCAATGCACATTAGCTCAGTCTTTTTCACAATCTAAAATGGATAATGATTGACGCTCTCTTCCTTTGCAAAAAAAATACACAATTGTTTTCTCAATTATTAGTGTTTACTACATTTTGGGAAATGAGAAGTTGAAAACCGCTTCAGATGAACTGAGATTCCATTTAAAAGTTTCATAATCATTATCATGTTAAGTGGCTTAACGCTGCCTTGTAAATAAGGGGAAGCCCCTACCGCCACAGGAATGTCCTAAAAAGTGAAATTCCCCTAGCGATAGGGCCTTGTACTTATACCCTATCGTGGCTTCTTACCTGAGCACCGAGTAGATGGTAACTGCCTAGAGGCATGACCCTATACTTCTCAAGAACAGCATGACATGATTGAAGCTGGCTTCCTACCTCACATACAACACCCAGGTCCGGATTTACTAACCCTTTCTTGAATTCTGGGATACTGCTCTAGGCGACTCATAATGAGGTGCTAGGGTGGCTTGTCTCCAAAGTGTAGATTCTGCCCAAACTGCCTGGACTGTGTTAAGGAATAAATAGACTCTGAATAAACAAAATTACCTGTAATTAATGATGTCCTTGTCAGACAACATGACTTGTTAAGCAGTATTGGGAAGTGTTTATCAACTGAACAGCAAGGGCCCTGAAGTGTGGTTCTGTTCTTAACAAAACAATATAAAGAACCAGCCTGAAAAAAAAACTAATTGTAAATCTTCTTCAAAGCCACCCTCAGGTAAATTATAAAGAGAAAATATATTGACTCGATTTTTATTGTGTCCAGATGTGCGGGATACAGGGTCAGCTTTTCACTGTCTGAAACGCTTTGATCATCCATCGTTTTAGGTACAGATATCGTGTTCACTATTAATATTCATCAGTAACTCATTTATGTGGTCTTATTTGTTCTGGTTCAAGGCAATCATTTTCTGGGCTGTTTGTCAAACCTTATTATCTACACAAGTTGTCGGTTTTCTGCTTTTCATAATTTGCTTTTTTGCCGGAAGCCATTTGCAATTGCTGAAGCAGGCTGGCTTTCATTTAAACGATTTTCTGTCATGCAGTGCAGGTTCACCGGTTTGATTTCCAAATGCTGATGTTTTATGAGCAATCAATCTAGCTTTAGTTATTGTTTCTATCTATGGCGCGACCTCCCACTTTATTTTTTTGTTATTTTTTTTTTCACAAAAGCCTCATTTGTTGTTTCGATCTGATTCCCACAAGCGCTGGTCATTTCTTACACGCCGTTCTACCTTATGCTCATCGTATTTGACAAGGTAGTAATTACTAGCAGTCAGTGAGAAAGAATATGGATGTGGGGTGGGAAGTGCAGCCGGTCCGTTTTTTTGGGAGTGGGTGGCTTGTCTGTGAATGTACATTTATAGGTAAATGAAGTGCCAGACAACTCTCTTCCAGCATTATTAACTTGTGTACACATTCACACGTGCAGAATATTCAGTAACAAAATGTCAAGTTCAAATAAACAGAACAGTGTCTGCTTGTCAGCTCTGAATCGAAATTGCTTTCAGGCTTGTAAATCTGTGTTATATTTTCGGTGAAAAACTGGAAGGAGATTTCTGTTTAATCGTGTGTATGCATTTGCATGTGAAGGAAGCAAAGTAACAAAACTAGAGTTAGTAAAATTGACACAGGTGCTGCAAGAGGCAGCAAACAAAACAAGTAGCTAAAAAATAAACGATGAGCAATGTGAAAAATATCTAACATATTGGAATTAAAAAGCTCCCTAAGCTGATAGTTGATATGAAGAAAGGTCTCCTAGGGGCATATTATCGAGGAGGTTTATCTCCGCTTTTTTGGCTTTAAAAGCCAAGAAAGCGGAGATAAAATTATCTCCCTATTACCAAGCTGTCGCTAACACCAGTTAGCGACAGCTAATAGGAGATAGCGACCATCTTGGGCCCCGCTTTGCATGTCAGTGATATTTATCACTAATGACATGCAAAGTGGGCGTGCCAAGATGTTAGCGACTGGAAACAGTCGCTAACATCGCTATCTCCTATTACCAACTTTTGGAGATATTCGCGCTAAGCGCGAATATCTCCAAAAGCTAACACCTACCCTGAGCAGTTCTTAGCCATGTTAACCAATGGGAGGTGGATAACATGGCTAAGAGCATTTGCTCGATAATGCATGAATATCGCGGACTTTTCAGCGATATTCATGCATTGCGGCCGTTTTTTATCGCATTTGCGATAAACCTTGCTAATAGCAAGGTTTATCTGCGGTAAAAATCGCCGATGTGCGGTGATAATGTTTGTCTCTAAACAAGTTAGAGACAAAAATTATCTCTATTGGTTGGTAATATGCCCCCTAATTCCCACCTCAAACTTCTGCTTATTTCTTTTTTTTTTCCCCGTCCTTAATTTCTTTGATATCATAGAGTAATGCAAAGAAAATGTCGTAATGGGTTTACCTGGGACCATGAACCCACACTCATTTCCATGCAGATGAGCTGCAGGGCAAACACACAAAGGGTCTTATTTTGAAACCCTGCATCACATTTATGCCGCAGTTGCGTCACTTTATGTGAGCAGCGGTGGCGTAAATATTGTTCCACGTTGCGCCATATTTACGAAGTGGTACAAAAGGGGGTGGTGATGGACGGTCCTCGGAAGCCTGTTTCCAGTTCAGGGAAGGCATGGCTTGGCAGTTCGGGCTGGACTGTTCCCATGAGGCACAGGGTCAGACTGATTTGCATATGGCCATGTCTGAACTGGGGTGGCAGAGTGGGCTAAAGAACGGTGATGGATTAAACCCAGATCTGTTGACTGGGTGTGAGTGTTTGGTTGGTTCAGATGCTCCGTCCATCATCACCCCTTTTTGTACCACTTTGTTCGCCCTAAGTTGGCAGGGTATGCTCAGACGTGAGTCCCTTGCTCACTTTGCCACTGGATTCAAGCAAGCCGGGCTGAAGACGGCTGAAATGCCAGAAACCGGTCCTCGGAAGCTTGTTTCTGGTCCAGGGAAGGCATGGCTTGGCAGTTCGGGCTGGACCGTCCCCATGAGGCACAGGGTCAGACTGATTTGCATATGGCCATGTCTGAACTGGGGTGGCAGAGGGGGCTAAAGAACGTGATGGATTAAACCCAGATCTGTTGACTGGGTGTGAGTGTTTGATTGGTTCAGATGCTCCGTCCATCACCACCCCCCTTATGTATCACTATATTTACGAAGTGACGCATCTAGGCAGATGCACCAATTCGTAAACCCCTGCTCTACATCATACCTGCGTCAGGTATAATGTATGCAGGGTGGGCATTCCCCTGCATCAAAGCCTCGTATAAGGGGTGCATTGGAATCTATAAGATTTCAGTGCACCATTTCTAGGACTCCATTGTGTCAAAACCTTTTGTCTGCCTCATGTCAGGTTTAAGGGTGATGCAGGCCCTTTAACATGGGGCTGGGGTGTGTTAGTTTTCAGACACACCCCAGCAAAGAGTCACTTTTGCGCCTACAGACACGTCAATATTGCTGTCATATCTGTAACTCCTTGCGACATGATGCGCCATACCGTAAATGCAGCACATCTATGGTGTCGCAAGGATGGCACAATGAGAAGTGTTGCATTGCTACTTTGACGTAGCCATGCAAAACTTCTCACAAATTAGGCCCAATGTCTTTCAAACCGTGACCTACTCCACAGGTGAAAGTTTTTCCTCAGTGTCTTTGAAAAAAATATGTTTGCATTCTAAAAGTGTAAATTATTTCTGTATAACTTGGTTTTTATCCTAGAATTGTTCATTACTTTGTTTTTATTAAAACATTATTTTCTCAGCTGCCTAGTTTCTTTTGTTTGGAGGTTTCAACACTCTCATGCTTAATTTAACACCCTAGTTAATTTCTGGGACTGGATTGGCCTGGCAAGGCACTTGCAATTATCTCCCACCACCCAATTATCATTTTCTCACAGGACCTGTAACTTCGGTGTACCAGTAAAGGGCAAAGAGGATGCAGTCATCTTCCTGTGGTGTTTTTCCTGTTTGAGCCTATGAAAGCATGCAAAGATTCTAGGACCAAAACGCCTGGCCTTTCACCCCCTCACTTTTGCTCCTTGAATTTCTATCCACTGCCAAAAATGTTGATCCCTCCAAAGATGTTCAACTCACACAAGAGGGTTTAAACCCCTACACCTACACCAAAAGGGTAACCTCAAATCCACTGCTGCAGTGTTGATTATTGAATGCCATGGGTAGCACACAGCTGCATTTGGGTTGACACCCCTATGCTCACTGCTGTGTTTCCTTTTTAGGTCAAGCCTACAGCGCTTGTGCTGTCAGGTGATCTGTTGTATGTACTTGTGGGGTCTGACTCCTTCCACGCTTTTGGATTGGCTTTTCCTTGTGTCCTTTAAAAATCGTGGTCTGCAAATAGCCAATGGTGGGTGTAGGTACACCTTTTTTCAGATGTTCACTCACATGAAGTATTGACCCGAAAGCGAGCATCGGCACGAAAGGTGGGAGCTGCCGCAGCAGGACGCACACTTTTCTCCAAGGGTCACCCACCAAAGAATAAATTAACACAGTTTTTACGTATCAGTGCACTTTGAAGCGTCTTTTATTTCTGTTATAAGTAAAGTAATTTAACGTCGCTCAGGAAAGCTAACACTTTGCTAAGGGTTAAATATGTGCACAAAACTCGGCGTAATAAATTGAATGGAATCTGTAGTTTAAAACTACAGGAAGTTACTCTGTGCATTGTACTAAGGGGCTGACACCAGGGGTTGATTACTTGATGCTTGACTCCGCCGCTTCCATTTTGTAATCTGTGAAAGAATAAGACTGGTCACCAGCAGTTTCACTGGAGCCACCCGAGGATATTCGGGCAGGGTTATAGATCTTGGTTAGTTATTGGTGGACTGTTGGGACTGTAGGTTTCCTTTGGTGCATGCAGCCTTCGATTGTCTTTGTTTTTTCAGGCTCAATAGTGTCCGGGAGTTGCTACACGTGTAGTAACTTTATGGCAGCATACCACGTGGCCAGTGAGGTTGGAGCAAACATTCTCCAGTGCCGCTCGTTTGGACAACACAGTGAAAGAATTGAGCCTCGAGGCCCAGACTACATGCACTATTGCTATTCCATGCTCGCACTCCAACCATTGCCTTGTTTGATCACCACATATAGTACTCGCAGCATTTTCATCCGTTCTATGTATCCTCACTATTCCACTTATCTTTATTCAAAACAGACTTACTGGCTGCTTGCCATTCTTGATGTTAAGGGTAGGTTAAATCATATTTTCAGCTAAACAGTAGTCAGTCAAACAAAGAAATAAAAGGGAGCTGGTAATTCAAGGTTGCGATGTAAAGTGAGCCTTTGCATTGTGAGACCTGCACTGATTTCCAGATGGATGAGGTGAAAGTCCCTCTTGTTCCAGTGTCAATATTTTGGTACGGAAAAATGTAGTTTGCTGTGCATTCATTACACAGCATAGTAATAAAGCATATTTAGGTCTCCATATTTTGAAGAGTTTCGATTGACGTGGCAAAGCATGTTTTTTCATATTGGGTCACCCATTTCCATTTTGTTTTGATTACCTTTTTGTTAAGCATGTGCAAAACTTGCTTAATGTAGCATTGAAAGTTTGTTTCTATTCTCTGTACCCCCACTTTCTAGTGACAGTGATTGCAAGTAAAATCTCAGAACAATGCCTTTAATCAAAAGGTAAAATCTAGTTAAGCCGAACGTTGTGGATGTTGTTGACCATTGTTGAGAATGCGTTATTGGTTGCCAAGAGCCATTGGGGCATATTCTCAAAAACGTGTGATAACTATCGCAAAAGTAACTTAACGCAACTTTCAACATCCCACTTTATCGCAGTAAAATTACGCCGTGTTAACGAAGCCTTCTCAGCACGGTGGTACCATGCAATAGTCACCAGATTACGCGCCAAATGACGCGTTAAAATCAACGCCATGCCGCAAAAATGCAAGACACGAACGCAAAAAAAACCAGCGATGAGGCCAATAGCGACACAAAAAGCAGCAAAAACCAGCGGCAGGCCTTCAAATCCCACGCGCCGGACAGGAAAATGCATTATAAAAAAGCTACAAAAACAACACACCAGAAACAATCCAAAGTGCGTAGCAACATGGTTCCACCCTGACCGAGCGCAGAGGCCAACACGGACCCCACAACCCCCACAGGCCACCAGCAAGAAACAACGGGGTCAGGGAAGGCCAGGGAGAAGAGGGAGAGGAAGAAGGGGTGCAGTCCGCAGCAAAGCCACTACCATCAACTGACCCCCAATTAGACTACCAGGAATGCAGTTGGAGTGTTGAGGAGGGCAATGGAGGAGGCCAAAAGGCACTGGCATAATGTGAAAATCTAAACCAGGCACAAAGCCGCTGCCAACCAGAAGGCAGCGATGGCGACAGGAGGTGGGACTCCTGCGCCACAGGAAATGTAGGAAACGGAGCCCACAGTCAACAGTGTGGAGACGGTGCAAGGAGTCAGGAGTGCGGACATAGCTCGGGAGGAACTGACACAACATCAATAGGGTGAGTAACAACCAGGAACTGGGTGGACGGGGGGAGATGGGCACAATAGCACACATGCACAACAATTTGTAGCACGCTGCACACCCACAATGACCCTGGATCATGTCCATATTCCTCGTGGCACACTGCAGGTCACACATATAGCAATAACAGGACATCCACATAGAAGACAATGTGGTACATTGTGCAACCCCCACACTTCAGAACAGAGGACACAACTGGCTCCGCACATGGGCAGAAACAGGCCTACTACATCTGACAGAGCTGGAGGCTATGAAATGGAAATGTACGTGTACAAGCTCACATCCGTCATTTAGTCCAAATGTACACTGTCCCGCATCTAAATCCTGCACCTCCAAAACAGTCATAATGTACATTGTCATACAGTCTGCATGTAAACAAGAACAATGAGCAAACATACATGTCAACATGCATCTCCCCTTTACATTGCAGAGAGACACACAACACCTCCAGCAGAGCACAGAAGACCACACATCAGTGATGCCAGAGAGGACAACCACACCTTGGACACAAACGCCCTACAACAGCCCATGGACATCCCACGCAACCCACCACCAGGACCAGGGCAGCCAAGCTACTTAGAGGAGAACCCAGCCCCTGCAACAGACTACACAGCATGAAGCACCTGCAAGCACGGCTGGCTCACAACACCTCACTGACCCACACATGGCACCCCAATGCCAGGTGTCAGAATGCCAAAAGAAGGTGGCCAAACAGGTGTAGGTGGGTTCCGAACCCATGGAAGGTGAACTATATCACAAAGTGGGTGTCTAATACCCTTCAGGGCCCCCTACACCACACAAAGGAGACCCACACTGCCACAGAGACACATGCAGATGCACATTCCCAGTACAGAACCAAGCCCAGGAGCACGCAAATATCAGTCACACACCCACGTTGACTCTGCGTACGACGGCCCAGTCCACTCCCGTTACGAATTGATTGGGTGATGACAAAGCTACATGTCCAATCTCTAACCCGCTGCCTGCAGTGACATGTCAACAAACAAAATGCCAATACTGATCAACAATTTAAATTACTTGAAGGAAAGGTACAAAAAACATAAAACAATGCTACCATAAGCTCAGTAGTAGCTTTGATTTCAATTTCAAATATTGTTTTGATATTTTTATATCTCAAAGGGAACACTCTAATACATGTGGTGGACCTAAGCTAAATTGTGAATGATATAAAACCAAGAAGAAAAATCCAGAAAAACGGGGCGTGGCTTGACGGGCGATGATGGCGGTCGCAGCTTTGTAGAGCTCCCGCCGGCCCGGCCTTAATTCTTCACTTATCCTGGTCCCCGAGCCTGATACTGCTTCCCGGCGACTGGTGCGGAGCTGGTGGAGTCCCCCGCCTGCTCCGGAATACCGATCCTGCACTTTTCTCTCTCCTGTGCCCGTGGGGAGGTGACGGCGCCCTGCGGCCTGGTGACCGGCTGGAGACCGGGGTCCTCGAGTTTCGGGACGCCCGGCGGAGGTCGCGGGCTCGCGGGTGGTGGCGGCTTCAGCTGCGCTGCTCCTGGCTTCATCCTACTGCTGCGGCGGCCCGCGGACCGCGACGGCGCCCCTCCTCCTTGTGCCTTGGGCGGACACCTCTCTCCCCTACAGTCCGGGGGAGGCATCGGCGAGGGGCGGCCTGGTGACCGGCTGGAGCCAGGGCTCCCAAGTTTCGTGACGCCCGGCGGCGGCGGTGGGCCTGCGGGTGGCGGTGGTGCCCGCTGCCCCGCTCCTGACTCAGTACCCCTACTGCTACGGTTGCCCGCGGACCACGGCAGCGCCTTCCCTTTCCAGCACCTTGGGCGGACATTTGTGGAGATAAACGCGGGGACGGCCTGTCCCGCCTAGGTGAGGCCGGTCCTCGGGTTTCGCGGCCTCGGGCCTGGGCTGGCCTATTGGGATTCTTCCACTGCAGTTCTCTCCAGGGGCCTGGGGCCTCCAACGCTAGTGGCAGTACCTGGGGGGTCCTGAGCCTTGTTGGGAGGAGTGCCGGCCCTGCCCGGCGTGCAGTCCCGGCGAGCCCGCGTTGGGCCATGACCAGAACCGGAGGTGGCGGCCCGCCTAAACATGGCCCTATTGATAAATTCACGGGGCCTAGTGGTGGCTCCGGGGCGGCCGGTGGCAGCGGTGGCCCCGGGCCGGACAATGCGGCGATCCTGGCGGCCATCACCCAATCCCGGGATGCACTTGATGCCAAAATCGGAGCGGTGGGAGCGGATGTCGCGCTGTTGCGCCAGGACCTCCGGAATGCGGTGGGTCGGATCACCGAGGCCGAGTCCCGGATAAAGGTGACCGAAACAGACATTGGCGCCCTGAAGAAGCGGTTGGCGGAAGTGGAGGGAGTCCAGAAGACGTTGGCGGCCCGCGTGGAGGATGCCGAGGGGCGTGCACGGAGGAACAACCTCCGCTTTATTGGCTTTCCGGAGCGGTGCGAGAAGGACGACATGGAGGGGTTCTTGACCCGGTGGCTGGAGAGTTGGCTCCCCGAAGGGGTGCTGTCCACGTGCTTTGTTATCGAGAGGGCGCATAGGGCCCTGACCCAGCGGCCACCGGAGGGTGAGCGTCCCAGGCCAGTCATAGCCCGGCTGTTGAACTATCACGACCGCGACGTCATCCTGCGGGAGGCGAGGTCCAAGGGCTCGCTTACCTTTGAAAATCGTACCATCATGATTTTCCCCGACTACACGAAGTTGGTGCAGCAGCAGAGACAATCCTTTGTGGCCGCCAAGGCCAAGTTGAGGGGCTTGAAGCTCCAATACTCTCTCCTGTACCCAGCCCGTCTACGAGTAGTGCACCAGTCCAAGACACATTTCTTTGATTCGCCGGAGGAGGTTTTCCGTTGGACCGACGAGACGGTGCGGCTCCGGCCGCATCCCCAGCCGGGTCTGAATCCGGGCGGGTCCCAGAGGTCATCGCCGGAGCGGACGAACCACCAGAACCGAAAGGGTCGACACCGGAGGTCCCGGTCTCGGAGGCGGGCGGCCTCTGCAGGTGCATCGCAGACAGGTGGTGCGAGGGACTCGGAATACTCTGATGCCGGCAGTTGAACTCTGATGGGACTGGGCCTTGTTGCTGAGTGCTGATTTACCCTTCATGGGCTGGTGAGACTGTTCTCTTTTGACTTCCCTATGCCAGTCTGTTCCCGGTTGCTGACTCTTATTGCTTTGAGCGGGAGCGCAGTAGGGCTCGGGAGGCACCTTTTATGGGCCTCTGACCCTCACGGTTGTGAGTGTAGTGGGGGGGGTGGTGTGTGTGTGTTGATTGGGGTGTTGGGATCCATTGGTATGGCGGGCCCTGGGTTCTCTGTTCTGGACCCGGGTCTTTCCATGCCGCGACAGATGCTTCAATGTTCTCTGAGGTATTGGGGTGGGGGGAGTGGGGCGTGGGGGGATGTTCTTTGGTTGCTAATGGTTGGGGGGGTCTGGGTCTGGGGGGGGTTGCTGAGTATTGGGGTGGGTAGGGGGGGACCACACGTGCCTATGATCGTTGATTTTATTGCTTTGTGGGGTGCGCCGGGGTGGTGTGGAGGGCCGGGTGCTGGTCCCTGTATCGATTATGGCTGATAATGTGACTATGTCTCCTCATAAGGCCCTGCGTGTTGTGACATGGAATGTGAGAGGAATTTTGGACAAAATCAAGCGAGGGGCTGTGCTACGATGGGGGAAGAGGGAGATGGTAGATGTGCTGCTGCTTCAGGAGACCCACATGCTGGGTTCCAAGGCCCTTAGCCTCCAGAGGTTTGGATTTCAACAAGTGTACCATGCCGGTTTTACAAGGGGCTCGCGGGGGGTGGCTATCTTGGTGCACCGCAGGGTGGCTTATGTGCATGAGAAGCAATGGATAGACCCTCAGGGCCGCTTTGTTTTCATCATGGGCCTGCTGGGTACCGAACGGGTGGTGTTTGGTAGCGTGTACGCCCCCCCCCCTCTCCAATGGGCCCTGTCTGAGCGGCTGTTCGCGCTGTGGGATGAGATTCCGGAGGTGCTGACCGTGGTGGGGGGTGACTGGAATGAGGTTATGGATGTGGGCCTGGATCGTCGGAGGCGGGCGCCTGTTGTGGTGGATCCCCCCCCCCGCTGCTGCTCCCACCAGATTGAGTGCGACTGCGAGTGGCCTGGGATGGGTTGATGTGTGGCGCCACTTTCATCCTGCTGCGCGTGAGTTCACATTTGTGTCGGCGGTGCATGGGTCCTTTTCAAGGCTGGACTATCTGTTTGTGCCGGGTGCCTGTCTGAGTCGTGTCAGAGATGCAGTGATACTCCCCAGGGGCCTGTCTGATCACTCCCCGGTCCTGGCAACCATGACCCTCCCTTCCAAACGACAGCCGTTTAGATGGCGGATGTCGTACTGGCAGCTGCAACGGCCCGGGTACGTACATCACCAACGCGAGGCGCTTGATCATTATTGGCGTGAGAATCTTGTGGGTGATGTGGATGCGATTGTGGTGTGGGAGGCGCTGAAACCCACGTTGCGGGGTATTGATATTGCTTGGTGCGTGGCTGCTCGGCGGAGGCGTCGGGAAGCCATTGTGACTGCTGCCGCCCGTGTGGAGGAGCTGGAACGGCGTGGTAGTCTCGGGAGCGACGACGACATGGTGCGGCGGCTCCTACAGGCCCAACAATCGTATGCCTCCGTCTTACATGATGAAGCCCGGCAGGCGTGGCTCGCCACGCGCAGCAGGGTATACCAGTGGGGCGACAAGTCCTGCACTATGCTACACAGGTTGTGCCAGGCGACCTTCCAGCCTCTTGTGCTGCCGGGTCTTACGGCTGAGGACGGCTCAGTTATGACGGACCCGGCCCTATTGGCGGCTAGCTTTGCCCGCTATTACGAGACGCAGTACGCCCCTTGTGACCACTTGGAGGAGGATGGGATCTCCGCTTACCTTGACGATCTGCTACCGCGGGCCGTTCCGGATGAGACCAGGACTGCCCTAGACGCCCCGCTCACGGCTGAGGAACTTGGGGAGGCCCTTGGTCAACTGAATACCGGGAAGGCGCCCGTCCCGAGCGGATACCCGTGCGAATTCTATAAAAAGTTTCACGTCCAGCTGGGGCCCCACTATCGGCGTGCCCTAGAGGCGGCGCGGGCTCAGGGGGAGCTGCCGCCGGACTGGCGCCACGCCGAGATCGTGGTCTTCTTAAAACCGGGCAGGGAGCCGGACAGGTACGACTCTTACCGGCCTATTTCCTTGTTAAACATCGAGGCTAAGATCCTGGCTAAGGCCTTAGCGAACCGCCTGCTACCCCATATCACTGACCTGGTCCACCCCGACCAGGCTGGATTCATGCCAGGGAGGGCTACCCGACATAACATCCGACGGGCGCAAGCGGCAGTGGATGCTATGGGTGCTAGCGATGAGCAGGCGGCACTCTTCCTGGCGGATATGGACAGGGCCTTTGATTCTGTGAGCTGGACTTACCTGTTTGCCCTCCTAGCCCGCCTCAACCTGGGGCCGGTTTTCCTGTCATATGTCCGTCTTCTTTACACTAACGTGACGGCCTCGGTCCGTGTGGCTGGAGCTACCTCTGGGCGTTTCCATATAGGTCGTGGTACTCGGCAGGGCTGCCCTCTGTCCCCGTATCTGTTTGCCCTTGCCATGGAGCCCCTGGCGTCGCGGGTACGAGTGGATGCCCGATTGTGTGGCTTTGTCTGGAATGGGGACCTGGCGGACAGAATTGCGCTGTATGCGGATGACGTCCTCTTCTTTCTCACCGAGCTGCGACGCTCGGGCCCCCGGGTCTTAGAGATTATGCGTGCGTTCGGCGAGGCATCGGGCCTCCGTCTCAACCTTAATAAATCGACCCTGTGGGTGCTGGGCGGCGGAGTGGTTGTCGACCCCTGGGCTGCGGAGTTGCGCGTGGTGACGGGTGGCCTAAAGTACTTGGGCGTTTTCCTATCGGAATCGCGGGCTGTGGCCTGGGCGCGTGGAGTCCTGCCGGTGTGGGAACGGGTACAGGCTGATGTCAAAACTTGGTCCAGGATGCCGCTCACTATCTTTGGTAGATCGGCCATCTTCAAGATGGTGGCGCTTCCGCGTCTACTGTACCAGCTCCAGAATTTCCCATACCTCATCGGCTTGGAGTGGTTCCGTCAGGTTAACTCGGTGTTGGGTCGCTTCCTGTGGGATGGGGGTGCGGCCAGAGTAGCACTGAAGACGTGTTTTCTGTCCACATACTGTGGCGGCCTGGCCACCTCGGACCTCCTCTCCTACTACCAGGCTTCCCAGCTGCTTGTTCTTAATGAGTGGTGGTATGGTGATAGAAGCGATCCGGCCTACGCCCTGGAACGGTCGCTCATGGGTGACCATACGCTCCACACCATCCTGTATTCGGCTCGCCTGCGTCGTGGGTTACCTTCGGTCACAAGGGTGGTCTTTGCCGTGTGGCGACAATCCTTGCGCCGCATGGGATGGTGGGGCAAGTTGACGGCTGAGACGCCGCTTTGGCATAATGGTCTACTCCCAGAGCTGGCGGCTCTGGCCGGCTTTGAGGGTTGGGAAGCCATAGGGGTTACACAACTGGGTCAGGTCATGTCTGGCACCACCCTCAAATCCTTCGAGGAGCTCCGCACGGAATTCCAGATGCCTCAGTCCCAATTCTTTCGCTACCTTCAGCTGCGCCATGCCCTCGCCCCGAGCATCGCCGGTCTCGACTCCTTGCCAGAGTTTAGCCCGGTCGAGGCTAAGGTGTTTATGGGAGACTTGGGAGACAGGAAGGTCTCCAAGATATACCAGACACTAATTGTCCACTGCTCCTCCACCCTGCACTCTCTTCGGGAGGCGTGGGAGGTGGACGTGGGTCCTCTCGACGAAGACGACTGGAGGGAGGCGCTGGAGTCCCCACGTGGAACTGCCATTGCTATCCGGCTCCGGCTCATACAATTCAAATACCTGCATCGGGCATATTATACGCGTGAACGATTGTGGAAAGCTGGTTTGATTGCATCCCCGGAATGCTTGCGCTGTGGGTCGGTGCCTGGGTCCTTAATGCATACTGTGTGGACGTGTGGCCGGCTGACTGGGTTCTGGAGGGGTGTGTGGAGTTGCCTGGCTGAGGTGCTGGGCTGGGACCTTCCTCGTATCCACCGGTTGGGCCTACTGCACATCATGGAAGGGGTTGGGGGTAACATATATAAGCGCCATTTGCTGTTGTTGGGGCTGGTTGTGGCCAAGCGAGACCTAGCCCGGGCATGGAAAGCGGTGAGGGCCCCCCCCCTTTCTGCTTGGAAGGCGGGGCTGGATTACTTCATGGGTCTGGAGAGGCCGGTCTTTGAAGCGCGGGGCTGTCCTCACAAGCACTTCAAAATTTGGAAGCGTTGGGCTGACTATCGTGGTCTATCCCTGGACCCCCCAGCGGAGCGGGAGGAGGACATTTGATCACAGTGACACTGTTGGCCCGAAGCAGCATTGCCCTGGTGGCGCTGCACCTACTTGCTTTTCTTTATTGCTTTCTGTGCACGTGTGGTGGGGGGGGGTCGGGGGGTGTCCGGGGTTGGGGGGGTGGAGTTGTGGGTTAGGGTGGGTCGCTGGGGTGTTTCTATGCTGAGCGTATTTTCTGAGTCTACTCTAGCATTTGCTGCCTTTGTAATTGCTGTTTTGATACTGTCGTGGTGTTCTTCGGTTGTGGAGATGCCACATTCTCAATGCTCATTTGCTCAATAAAATTGGTTGTGAAAAAAAAAAATCCAGAAAAACCAATCACTCTACTTTCAATCCAATACTTCCATACAAACTCATTCAGTCTCCACAAAAACCACACACACTACTCTTCCTTAGGGCAAAACATGTGATCACGTACACTGCCTCAAACACACCCCAACAGCCAAACAAAGCAACGGTTGACCTCCAAATTTACTGTGCACACTATACAATATTCACAATGCTTTACACTAACTAGAATGTTTTCATTAGATGGGCACAATACAACCAAAGCTAATATACAAGGCAAATGTTTGGCAATAACACAACAACCAGGGTCTATGCATTTCAAACCCCCTTGTTCATGGTGTTCTCATCAGGACCGAACACCACTGTGAAGAGACAAAAAAGAAAAAGAACAAGAGTTTGACTATTGCCTATTCAAGTCACTAGGCGCTCTCACCTCCATACCCTCTTGAGCTACCTCTTACCTATTCTGTAATAGCCAACCGGTCAACTTGTCCCAGACGCTGAGCTATGCGAAGTGATTCTAAAAACATAAGAAACAGAAGGGAAAGAAGCACCAACAAGGGTTTGTCACGTCCTTGTTTTACAAATAGTGTATGCTTACTTCTTGAGGACAAGGCAATTACTCCTTCAACTTACTTGCAGACTCCAGAGTCAAACGGAGCTTAATTGGCAACAACATGAACAGTGGAAACCAGTGCAACGGAAACAGAAAACACCTGCATAACAGAGTCAACTGCTGAGCAACATGGAGGGAGCCGGAGCACGTACAGAGGTCACCCAACATACAAACAGAAGTGTCCGTGAGTTGCAGTGCACTGAGGTTGGGATACTCAAGCTGAGCACGCTCACATGATGAAAATGACTAGGATGTGTCCATTCGGGATATTCCTGATTCAGATGCATTGGGGTGTGTTAGACCTGCATCCTCTTCCTCATCAATGTTGCAGGTCTCTCACACTGCCTGAGGTGACATTGCTGCGCGACCTCTCCACAGCACAAACCTCAATCCGTAACGGTCCATAGGTTGCGGTGCACTGAGTCAGTGGCACCTGGAGTGCTGAGCAGGGGATCAGGCAGATGATGACATCCACAACAGGTCTGAGCAACTCCATTAGTCTGCCAGTACCACTGTTTTGACTATGGCAGGTGGTGGTTGGAGTTGGCCCTGGCGATAGTGTCGTGTACCTCCTCCGGTGATGAGACGTCCAGGCCGGTTAGGACTCGATTTGATGTGTGAGCCATGGTGGTCCGCAGATGAGGCCGAAGTCATCGGACATCGCAGGGCCACATACACATGGCATCGATGACCCCAAGACCACCGTAACAGAGGTCTTCCAATATTCATTCAGACAGGGTCCCTGACTTGAGCTGCACAGAGTTAGTGGCCCCGGATGCACAGCAGCCTGCACAGGCACACCCCATCAGGATGGTGACTTGCGATCCACTGAGGTAGGGCCACGCGGACTGAGCGGGTCCTCATCGATGTCGAAGGTGAATGTGGTGGAGGGTTGCAGGGGACAGTGGAAGGTGTCCTCCAGGGCATGATGCAGAGGGCAGAAGCTATCCGGAAGCAGCAAATAGAGAAGTGGAGTGCTACGGCCTCGTTGCCACCACCAATTCGATATCAGCTACATGAGGATGAAAACTAACCCATAGTCCATAGACTCAGACGCCACCAATGTTCAACCATGGAGTGTCCATGAATGTCGGGGAACAGACTTAGTGGCACCTGGGCTGAGAGGGGATGCAGTCTGCGATGATGCTGGTACAATGCTATGTCTGCGTACGATGATCCATTTTCCCATCTGACTGCAATGCATTGTCCTCTTACACCTCTCCTTGCGTGCAATGATATGTACTCTGCCGTTGAAAAATTGATGCTCAGTTCCAATTGTGTACAACAAGGGGTGGTGATGGACAGAGTCTCTGAATTAAGCAGAGTACTCTCACCCAGTCAAGAGATCAGGGCTAGATCCAACACCGTTTTTTAGCTCATTGCACCATCCCAGTTTCAGAACCTGGCTGTATGCAAATTAGTCTGTCCCTGGCCAGTGCATCATGGGAACAGGGCAGACCAGACTACAAAAGCCAATTCTTACACTGGGAAGGAAACAAGCTTCCGGGGACCGGTTTCTGGCATTACAGCCGTCTTCGGCCCGGCTTGCTTGAATCCTGATGGTGCAATGAGCAAGGGACTCACATCTGAGTATACCCTTCCACGCTTAGGGTGGACAAAATTATTTACAACAAGGGGTGGTGATGGACAGAGTCTCTGAATTAAGCAGAGTACTCTCACCCAGTCAAGAGATCAGGGCTAGATCCAACACCGTTTTTTAGCTCATTGCACCATCCCAGTTTCAGAACCTGGCTGTATGCAAATTAGTCTGTCCCTGGCCCAGTGCATCATGGGAACAGGGCAGACCAGACTACAAAAGCCAATTCTTACACTGGGAAGGAAACAAGCTTCCGGGGACCGGTTTCTGGCATTACAGCCGTCTTCGGCCCGGCTTGCTTGAATCCTGATGGTGCAATGAGCAAGGGACTCACATCTGAGTATACCCTTCCACGCTTAGGGTGGACAAAATATTTACAACAAGGGGTGGTGATGGACAGAGTCTCTGAATTAAGCAGAGTACTCTCACCCAGTCAAGAGATCAGGGCTAGATCCAACACCGTTTTTTAGCTCATTGCACCATCCCAGTTTCAGAACCTGGCTGTATGCAAATTAGTCTGTCCCTGGCCCAGTGCATCATGGGAACAGGGCAGTTCCAATTGTGTGACATACTCGGGCGCAGCGCAGGCCGAGGGCAGTGGTCCGCGTGGGCCCACAGAAACTTGCGGTTGTGATGCACTACTAAGACCTTGTGGCACCACATCGAAGGGAGCATAGTGACATCAAATCAGCCATAAAATTGTTCTCTGCCATAGTTCCAAATGTGTGATCTACTAGTCCGCTGTGTATGCCGGTGGAGTGTGTCAACAAGAAAGGAGTACTGCGGGCCTGTGTAGCGGAGGCAGTGATGGTCAGAGGAGGCTGCCAAGGTCACGGGCCGCGGGCTTGGAGCCTGCACTGGCACGTAGTTGGCCCTCTTAAACATACGCTGGGAGTCGGCAGGTGAGCAGCGAGGCCTGGGTGCGCAGGGCCGGACAAGCCGAGTTCAGAAACCAGTGGCCTGGGGTGCAGCAGGCACACAGGATCCCAAGCAACCCCGCTCACAGCAACAGCGTTGGCCTCATGGTGGGCTGAGGGGTACTGGCCTGGCAGAGACGTTGGGCATTCCAGAAGAGGACCACGGCCAGAGCTACGTGCCTTTTATTCACACCCATACACTAGCCTGGCATAAGCGGGGCCAGCCCACTCCGCCCATGCTCACGGGGGGGGCGTAACAAGCTACATTTCTGCGATCGTCCCCAGTGGCTGGGGTGACATTGTTGCGTCCACTGTCCACTACACTCCATGTATGTCGACATGGATATGTGTGTAGTCTGCATACAAAATTCTGGCCATCACATCCACGTCACACTTGGCAATGGGTACATTCTCATTCATGGGTCACTTGCCTCCTTCACACATGCCTGGTTCTCGCCTCTCACCACATTCAGCTATTGTGTGGCTGAGGTGCCATGCAGTTGATGGCTCATGTACATGGCTGGGCCAGGTTCCCACAGTAAGTTGTGCTGTTGTGTCTGGTGGGTGGGCAGTTGTTTGGCATGTTGTATGTGAGTTTGTGATGTGTGCATTCCCAGAGTTGTGAATTGCATGATTGTGGATTTGAGTTGTGTGGTGTGTTCATTTGGTACTTGCCAACGAGCAGTGCATTTCCTTAGGTGCCATCCTGGAAGCGCGGGTTGATGATGGACTGTCGGAAGATGTAGGAATCATGCACACTGTCTGGGTGGTTGTCTGCAACGTTGGTGGTGATTTCCCTGGGACCGCTATTGCCTGCACATTGATGGGATGTGTGTGCTTTCTGTTGCAGTTATGGTGTGCAGTGTTGCCATGGGGCACCAGTAGGACATGTGTGCAGTCAATTGCACCCAAAACGTGCAGGAAGCCTGCTATGGCGTAAATGTCTTGCTTGATCTACAGCTGTTCATGCACAGTGTGGGGGTAGGATATATACTGGGGTACCAAGCTGGTGATGGCATCCATGACAGGTTTGAGAAGCTTTGATGTGGCTCCTTCAACTCTGGCAGTAGTTGGATGGAAGGTACCAGAGGCCAACAGGTGCAGCACAGCCAACAGCTTTGTCTGTGGCGCGTTGTTGGTGCCTGCGCTGCCTGTGTTGGTCCGAGGGGGCGGTGGGGGTCAGGGGGCTCGAGAGTGGTCCTGGGGGTGGTGGCAGTGGGTGTTGTGGCCCTCTTGGGTGTCCGGCCTGCATGATCAGTGGCTCCATGGCATCTGTTGCACTTCAGGTGTAGCTCTGGGCTGGGCTCCCTTTTGTGGTGCAGGCTGTAGTCTGACTTTACACCAGGTCAGAGCAGGTGTTAATTTCCCGCTGCTAACTCTGCCTTATCGCCTGTTTTGTGATCTTATCGCCGATATAGCTGCTCGTTGAGAATGTTGCGGAGTGATGGCGTCGTGGCTTTTGGCACGGGAACGCCTACTTTGCATCTCATTAGCGATAGTTGCCAGGGTCATCTGTGGCGATGTTTTTGGCGGCTGCCATCACAGGTAAACTGGTGATATCGACTGTTTGCACCAACATGTGAATTGGGGGATAATTTTATTGCAACTTTGGCTGCGATAAAGTGCCGATAAAGCGGTGATAGTTCCTTGAGAATATGCCCCATTGTGCTTTATTTGGAACTCCTCATTGTGAGTAGAAGACATGCTTGATGAGTAGTCCTGCTTGATGCAGTCTAATCTCAATCAATAGGAAATGGTCACTATGTAATTTGTAACAGTAAACAAATTCCTGTCAAACCTATTGACAGCAGACATCAAATATCGGTGATTGCCTTTTTCTGTTTTGGTATTCATTGCTTTAGTTAAATAAGACACCACACATACGTCATAGCAACACGTGTAAAATTGCTTCATCTGGCATTCAGAATATTTTGTTGAAACAAAGGCTGGAAACAAAAAGGTAGTGGAATTAGTAGAATTTAAAGTCAGCTACAGAGAAAAGTTGTAAGAGACTGCTATTGGGGGTATATGTTTTCATGGTTGTGTTGACAGCTTTGGGAAGGAGAGGGAGGATTGTAGGCCCAACACTTCTTGGCTGACGCAGAGGGGTTTGTGTTTACCATGATAGAGTTGGGATGCGGAACCTGAGTGTGTAAAAAGCACAATGATTGTATAAGTCATGGGTGAGGTGGAGATGTGCTTGATGCATTGTCCCTTCAGGTGTTGTTAAGGAGATAACTGTACGTTGCACAGTCCTTCATTTTACACAAGTCTCCGCCATATATGGCAAAACACGACCAAGATCATCCTGTGGCTCTTTAATATCATCTGAAGAGGCTCCCAGGTTACACTTTAGAACACACCATCGCTCAGGAGTGCATCCAAATGTCTGTCTTATCTTTGGTGGCTAGAAGTTCATGTTTGTTCTACTGCTCACCCTTAATTTACAATATGCTGCAAATGGTGGTAAATTCTAAGATGACATCCACAACCAAATAGAATTTGTATGCTTAGAGCTGTGAAATAGAATGTTTTAGTTATTTTCCCTCGTGGTCAGATGAGCCTTTCTGGTGTATACAGTAGAGTGTTTTAACTTTACATTGTTCAAGCAGGCACCTAAGTGTGCAATCATATGCCCACACTGTGTATCGGTTAAACATTTTATCTTCGTTCTGTGTGGGAAAAGAATTAATTACTTTGTAAGGATCATCAGCAACCAGTGGCAAGTCTGGTTTTTCCTGTTTGAGAAAAACTGCACATGAACATGACTTATAAGACCCCAAGCTGTTCATTTCAAATTACACCCTCCATAACTTTGGCTTTCACCCAACTCAATTTACATTAACTTTTGGAATTGTCTTTGACTGCGCATGATTTGTCAGTCTTCAGGATGTATTGACAGTAGAATCATGTTTTTAACAGTGTACCCTGATTATACAACTGACCACATTATTCTTGGGTTAATCTCAGCACAGTGTGCATTTATTTTGTTTTCATAACAGTGCTCTGGTTTCAAGGATGTCACAAAATGCTTACCTTGTAGTTTCATTTTGCAAGATACTGTGAAAGTTCAGTGGAGAGATGGTATGAAGCAGTGAAATCCTAGTGGATACAGCAAGACACCAAAGACCCTGGGATCAGCCACGGACGGTAGTAGGTGTAACTGCAGGGCGGTGGCGTGGGGAGGGGGAGGGCAGGGTGGGGGGTAGTAATGTATGGATTACGGACTTTAACAGGTAAGAAAACATATAAATAAATAAAACGAATTTCGTTGTGTGCACTGCATCACCAAATGCGATGCAGTGCACGCAACGAAATACGTTTTATTTATTTAAGTTTACTTACCTGTTAAAGTCTGTAATCCATACATTACTACTCCCCACCCTACCCGTCCCCCTCCCCACGTCACTGCAGTTACACCTACTACCGGCCGTGGCTGCCTGGGATGGATTAACATAATTAAGAAATTATGTGCTCCTGCATTACCTTTATCTGTTCCTGTTTCTTCAACTCCTTTTCCAATTAATGAACTTAGCGACTTATAACAAGGCATATTGAGATTTGTGGGACTGTTTTGGTAGGCATGGGGAGATTAAGCAATTTGCCCAGAATCACAGGATGTATTTATCTCTCTTCACTCTACCACACAATTATCTCTCCAACTTTAACGACTGATCTCTAAACACACTCTCTCTCTCTCTCTCTCTCTCTCTCTCTCCATCTCTCTCTCTGTGTCTCTCTCTCTCTAACTCTCTTTAACACTCCTTCTCATTTTCTCTACCTTCACTCTACCTCTCACTTATATGCGCCTATAACTCTAACTATCTCTGTATACCATCTCTGTCTCACTTTCTATCACTTTCACTCTCATGTGCTCTCTCACACATAAGTAAAAAACATTTCCATTACAACGCCAATAGCTCTAACTCTAAAACCGAGACCGATTGCATTCCAAATGTTTGTTTAATATATCTTGGCCTGCTCCATCACCACTTGAAGTTCAACATTTCAACCCTGTATGTTGTGCCTTTGTCAATTCTAGATTTACAGTTGGATCTGCAACTGTGGTACTGTAACTTCTTTGGTTTCACCAGAGCCCTATTACTGCAGTGCTCGCTTACAAAGTTTCTCATTCTGGGTTGTCCAGACATTCACAACAGCTCTGTTTATTTTTCCTCTAAAGTTTGCAATCGGTCTAATAATTCCTCAAAGAAATGAATTCTGGAAGTTGTTGTTTTATTTTTTATTTATTTATTTATTTAACTTGTAAAGCGCACTGCCACCAAAAAGGCATCCTGGCGCTGTTGACTCACCACAAGAAGGGGCATGAAAATGAAACAAGGACCAGACAACAGACTACGTTTTTGGGAACAGCCAAGTTTTAAGTCTTCTTCTAAAGGCACTCCAGTCACTAAGTTGTCTTAATTCCAAGGGGAGTTGATTGCAAAGCTTAGCAGCAGCATACCCAAAGGATCGCCCACTTGACCTAACATTTTTGACTTTCGGCATTGCCACCAATTTAGCCGCAGAGGAGCGGAGACATCTCGCAAGCACATAGCACTTGAACTTTCGCTGCATGGACACAGGACCCACCCTATGTAAAGCTTTAAACACTATACAGAGAGACTTGAACTGAACTCTCTGTGCGCGAGGAAGCCTGTGAAGTTCCGCCATAGCCACTGAGGAGGCAGATCTTCTAGGCCACCCCAAGGCAGCTGGCAGCTGTCGACTGGATCCTCTGCAGCCTTTCAAGCAAAAACTTTGGAGACTCAAGAAACAAGGCGTTACAATAATCAAGCCTGCTAAGAGTAGTGCTACGAACTATCAAAGCCCGAGCGTGAGATGTTAGCAGATGAAGGATCTTCCGCAGGGACCTGATAATGGCCAGGCAACAGGTCACCGTTTTCCTGACCTGCAGTTCAAGGGAGAGTTTAGAGTCAAACAAGATGCCAAGATTACGCACCTTCTTAACTGGTTGAACCATGGTCGTGGTGTTAGCTGGCCAAAAGTTACCGGTTAAGGCACAAGGTAAGACAGAGGGAATTCTATCCCTCAGACAGTAGAGCACCTCTGTCTTATCTGCATTAAATTGCAGCGAGTTCTCCTTCAGCCAAGAGGCCGTATCCCACAGACACTCATGAAACACTTCTGTTGATATTGATTGGTCCACTTCAAGGGAGAAAATCAACGGCGTGTCATCAGCATAATTATGATGTTAATGTTATGCTTTTTGATGACAGCAATCAGAGGTTTCATGTAAATATTAAATAGAATAGGGCTGATAGCCGAGCCCTGTGGAACGCCATGTGAGATGGATGGATGGATGAGTAGGTAGATTGAAAAGGGGGGAGGGATACCGCTTGTTGTCCATCCCCTAAAAATAACCCCAGCCACCTCAGGGCAGTTCCCCTCACCCCAGCCTCACTCAATCTCTTCAACAAGACGCTCTTTTAATTTGTGTATACTGTGATTTTAAACCTTACCTGCTGCTATTTCGCTTGGTTGCACCTCGAGGGCTCCGTGGAGCGGATCAAGCGCTCACGTGACGCCCTCCTGCCGGCTGGCCACGCCCACCTTCAGGCCACGCCCCCTTCCCGCCCTTCTTAAGCGCCAGTTCTCGAGCGCTCACTGGGTTCATATCTCCTGAGGCGGAAAGCCGGGAGACGCTCTTTTAATTTGTGTATACTGTGATTTTAAACCTTACCTGCTGCTATTTCGCTTGGTTGCACCTCGAGGGCTCCGTGGTGCGGATCAAGCGCTCACGTGACGCCCTCCTGCCGGCTGGCCACGCCCACCTTCAGGCCACGCCCCCTTCCCGCCCTTCTTAAGCGCCAGTTCTCGAGCGCTCACTGGGTTCATATCTCCTGAGGCGGAAAGCCGGGAGACGCTCTTTTAATTTGTGTATACTGTGATTTTAAACCTTACCTGCTGCTATTTCGCTTGGTTGCACCTCGAGGGCTCCGTGGAGCGGATCAAGCGCTCACGTGACGCCCTCCTGCCGGCTGGCCACGCCCACCTTCAGGCCACGCCCCCTTCCCGCCCTTACGGCCACCTATAACAATGTGCCATTTCAGAACGCGCAGCGGACGAGCGCAGCGGGAGCGCCGACTTCGCGCCGAAGTCGCGCATAAGTCAAGCCCGTCTGCGCCCGTCCGCGGCCGATCGGGGCCAGGGGCACGTCACTATGCCAAAATTTTGTCCTATTCGTCTAAGGACCTCATCGCCCTTCAAGGCCCCTGGCCTCTTCCGGATTCCGTTCACAGACTCGTCTCTGCACTAGGCCTTGCCCCTACCCTCCCCACACCTCCGCTCCCCCCACTACGCACCCCCCCGTCACCCTGCCCCCCCCTCGCCGATCCCTGTCCCACGACCCCAGCATTGTCTATTATCCTACTCAATACCAGGTCAGCGGTCAAGCACCAACACGAGTTGTACGTCCTACTCGACTCTAAAAAACCGGACTTACTGCTCCTGACCGAGACCTGGTATTGCGACTCCTCCCTCCCCGCCCTCCTGGCTACCCTTCCGCCTTCCTATGTGGCCCTGCGTGCCGATCGTCCGGCGGGCAGGGCTGGCGGTGGGGTCGCCTTAATCGCCAGGGCAGACCTGCATTTTCTATCACTTCCTTTTCCCCCTATGCTCCCTGCTGACTTTTTAGTAGTCCGCTCCCTTCTATCCTCCCCTCCCATCACTTGCCTTCTTGTGTACCGCCCTCCTCAGCCCTCTCCCTCATTTTTACCTGCTTTTCAAGACCTATTGGCCAATCTGGTAGTTAATTATGCCTCGGTTCTGGTGCTGGGGGATTTCAATTACTGGCCCTCAGACCCACACGAGTGCCCGGCCTCAAAAGAATTTACAGAATCCCTATTATCTTTTAACTTTATGTCACATATAACTGTCCCCACTCACTCTCACGGGCACACACTCGACCAGGTCTGGTCCCTCAACCTTCCATTGGCCTCGGTGGCTGTCTCTCCATGCCCCTGGTCCGACCATGCCCTCATCTCCTTCTCCATCCTCCACAACCCTATTTCCAAAACCCCGCGTGCCAAAAACACCTGGGCGCGGAACTGGAACAGACTGGATCTCCCCTCCTTGACCTCCCTGCTCCGCAATTCCATTCCCCCCTCCTCTGGCCTATCATCTGCCTCTCAAGCCAAGGCCATTAACACCTGGCTGGCTGGAGGTTGCGACTCAGTGGCTCCCCTACGACGCATTTCCATCCGCCGACTCAAGGACTCTAATAGATGGTTTAACGACCACCTAAAAGAACTCAAACTGAGCGCCCGACGGGCGGAGAGGCAGTGGAGGAAAGATTATAGTCTCTCATCTAAAACCCACTTCCTGGCATCACTGGCTAAATACAAATCAGCAATTCTGGCTGCAAAAACCGACTATTTTTCCACGAAAATAACGTCTGCTGACAACAAACCCAGGGTAATCTTCGGCATTGTGAATGACCTGGCATTCTCTGACCGAACTTCGACCCAAATCCCCCCCTCCCAGCTCCTCTATGATCAACTCAATCACTACTTCTCGGATAAAATCACAACCATCAAGGCCAATATTCCATTACCCTCGTCTGCTTTTGTTGATCCCCTCCCCCCCACTGTTCAAAACTCCCTCACCCTTATCCCTCCCCTCACTCAGGAATCCTTTCTGGCAATACTCCCCAAAGTGAAGTCAGGGTCTCCGGCGGACGTCTGCCCCGCGCGCATCCTACAGCAAATCTATTCCAGCTGCCCTGACCCCCCTATCGCCTTCCTTAACAGCTCCCTGGCTCAGGGTGTTGTGACCCCTGCACTAAAGGCCGCCACCATAGTGCCTCTGTTGAAGAAACCAGGCGCGGACCCTTCCATCTTGGCTAACTTTCGCCCCATCTCCCTGCTGCCCTTCTTGGGCAAGGTGATGGAACGCCATGTCACCGCAGTTCTGAGCGCTCACATCGAGGCGAATGGGGGGCTGGCCTCTCGCCAGGCAGGATTCCGCCCCAGGCATTCGACCGAATCGGTCGTAGTTTCAGTCCTAGACAACCTCAGAAAGGGTATGGATGACAACAACCGCCAGGCACTGGTCCTCCTTGATCTTTCCGCCGCCTTTGACACGGTGGACCACACCATCTTACTTGCCCGTGTCAAGGCGGCCGGCATCGGGGGATCAGCTCTGGTCTGGCTCTCCTCCTTTCTGAGGGACCGCACTCAGGCGGTCCGACTGGGCGATTTCTCCTCCACCCCCCTCCCTGTCACTTGCGGTGTTCCCCAGGGCTCCTCCCTCTCTCCTTTACTCTTTAATCTCTATATCTTTCCTCTTATCTTTACACTCCAGCAGCTGGAGGTCACTGTTTACAACTACGCGGATGACCTCCAGCTCATCTTTGATCTGTCCCCCTCTCCTCTTTCGGTCTCTAATTTCCAGTCAACTATGACATTTATCAGGGACTGGATGAACCACAACCATCTTAAACTGAACCCCGACAAGACCGAGCTGGTTCTCACTGGTGGTTCATCCAGCCCCTGGAACTCTCTTTTCTGGCCCCCCTCTCTTGGCCCGGCACCATCCCCCTCCACCACGGTCAAAACACTGGGTGTCAAAATGAACAATCAGCTCACTCTTCATTCACAAGTCGGTTCCGTGGTCTCCTCCTGTTTCCTCACTCTCCGAACTATCCGCTCTGCCTCCCGCTTCTTCTCTCCCCAGGCACTTAAGATCATCATAGCCGCCTTGGTAATCTCACGATTGGACTACGCCAACGCCCTCTATCATGGCATTCCAGCATACAGCCTGCGTAGACTCCAAACCATCCAGAACCAGGCGGCCAGGCTGATATACGGCCTTCCACGCTATCACCACTCCACTCCCCTTCTAAAAGAGCTTCACTGGCTCCCCGTGAAACAACGCTCCCTTTTTAAGATCGGATGCATGGTTTTTCAGGCCCGCCAGGGCACTGCCCCCGATTTCATCGCTTCACTAATTAAACCCTATGTCCCCGCTAGAAATCTTCGGTCTTCCTCCAAGTTCCTTCTCCAGATCCCCCGCTTCTCACGTAAAAAGTGGGGCGGTTCTAACTTCTCAACCCTGGCCCCTACTTTTTGGAACTCACTCCCAGACAATCTCCGTTCTGCAACTCAGTATCTCTCCTTCCGTAGAGACCTGAAAACTTTCCTTTTCAGCCAGGCTTTCCCCGCCTAATACTTATTCCACCTTTCCATGGTCTTTCCCCCTCAGTTCTGAACCTCCAGCGCCAAGAAACCGCAAGGTGCACGCCGCGCTCTACAAGTGTTTTTTAAATTAAATTAAATTAAACAAAATCCCATGATTGACCGTGTCGAACGCGGCAGACAGGTCAAGCAGAACCAGCACCGCTGACGGCCCCCTGTCTGCCCGCGTCCGAAGTTTGTCCATCACGGTCACCAGAGCAGTTTCGGTTCCATGAGCTGGCCGAAACCCAAACTGCACCTCCTCCAGCAAATCGTGTTGTTCCAAATACTTGGAGAGAGTGCTACTCACCACTCTTTCCACGACTTTAGCTGGGAAAGGCAAGAGGGAGATGGGGCCTAAAGTTCTTCAGGCATTCCGGATCAAGTGAGGGCTTCTTTAACAGGGGTGTCACCACTGCTTGTTTCCACTGTACTGGGACCATCCTGCTGGACAATGACTGATTGCAAATCAGTCGAAGAGTGGGGAACAACACTGCCTTAAATTCATTCCAGATTTTAAAGGGCAGAGGATCCAGCAGAGACCCAGAATGGACACCACTGACCATCCTATCGAAGTCATCCATTCTGAGGGGCACAAACTCAGAAAGGCAGGAAGGGGCCTCGCCATCTACACAACCAGTAATATCACCTCTACCCATCTCCAAGTTCACTGTCCCCGAGGGATGCTCGCCCCCTCCCAGATCGTTGATAATAGTATTAATTTTTTCTTTGAAGAACCTAGCTAAGGGGCCAATTAGGATGGCGGACGGACTTGCGTCTGTCCGCCATCCCAGAGGTGGAGGGACCGTCCGCATGGGCTGCGGCGGTCCCTCCGTGCAAATTAGGATGTGACCGCCACCCTGGCGGTCACATCCTGGATATTTAACATTGCGGCGGGTGCTGCTTCAAGCAGCACCCGCCGCAATGTTAAAAGTGCATGTCTAACATTTACATGCACAAAGCGGCAGGCACCGCGCGGTGCATGCCGCTTTGTGCATGTAAATACTGGGGGGTACCATAGGTACCCCCCATGTGCACCCCCCACCCGCCTACACCCTGGGGGCCTGCAACGGGCCCCCGAAATCAAATGTACACATGCTTTTCCACGGCGGAAAAACCGCCGCGGAAAAGCATGTTTACAAATGCTTCCTAATTTGGCTGGCGGTGTCTGATAGACACTGCCAGCCAAATGAGAGCTTTTCCGCCGCGGTTGTAATCCGACCGCGGTGGAAAAGCAGCGGACGGAAACCAAGACCCACCAGCCATCCTAATGCGGCGGTGGGTCTTTGGTGACTCCACAGAGGATTTTCCACCTCCTCCGGGCCGGAGGTGGCTTCCGCCGGCCTGGAGGAGGTGGAAAATCCTCCATCCTAATCAGCCTCTAGGTCTTCACAAAGCTCTTGGGAGGGAGGTATCACATTCTTCGCGCACTCCGGGCTGGTTAAGTTATTTAAAATGTTAAAAATACTTCTCGAGCTGTTAGGAGCCTTGAGTATCAGGGAAGAGTAGTGATCCGCCTTAGCCATGTTTATCGCTTTCTTGTAGCGCGAGATCTTAGATTTCCACGTAGTCTTATCGATATCAAGAAAGCTACGTCTCCACCTCCGTTCAGCATGCTTACAGTCCAATTTCAAATTTTTTAAATTATCATTAAACCACGCAGCTGAGGGTATTAGCCTCTCTAGACTACAATAAACAACTCTGCAACAAAAATATAAGTATTTGATTGGTAAATCATGAATGGTTGCTTGTAGCTATGCTTAATCCACTCAATAAGTGTTGCCTCTACCGGGCCAACGTTTAGCAAAATAGCCATATACTTTCCGTGTCTTCCCCGCATTAATTTACAGGAGTGAAATTACCCTGGGCAGGGAGGCTACCATGACAGATAAACTCATCATCAGAATTTATAAAACGTTTCTCGACCTACCAAAGAGAGCGTCACCCATGCAAGTAAAACTTGAGCTCAGCATCTTAAAAAAGCACTGGGCCAGAGGCAACTGCTTTTTAAACTTCTGTCACATTAGGTCTGCACCGCAAGACTCCATACATGGCCTAATCTGGCATGAATTAGAGGACGCTGGTCCAAGTTCGTCCTACAGGCAACACCTTGAAGTTAAAACGAAAAGATTGTTCACTTACCAAGGCCTGGGGCAAGTATTTCTCTCACCAGGTCTTCAAAAAACTAACAGCAACCACAGCAAAAAATCTCTCCAAACTGGAGAACATGGTGGCACTGAGCAAGGGTTCCCACACATGGTCAATAATCAATTCCGTTCACATCCCTACAATATAAGATGCCGTCTCCGTAGTCAAGAAAAATAAATATTAATCCATATTCTATGCACTGACTTCATTCACCTAGGAGTTTGTATCTGCCAGCAGGCAGTAATAGCCAGTCTGAGTCCTGTGAACTCCTTATTAAATGTTAAAACTGTTAAGTTTCAGCGGATAGGAAAGTCGTTAGAATCCAATGGTATGTAGCCATCAGGAATTGCAGACAAAGAGAGTGATTCTTCTACCTCTAAAACCAAATGAAAAATGACCAGGAGGTGGTCAAAGCACTGGGAGCAGCCTGTGGAACAGGAAGAGGACGTTGGCGATCTGGGCATGTTTTTCTTGTTGGAAAAAAAGTTTTAAAAACATGTTTTTCACACTAAAAAAACAACATGAGTGGAGTGGAAAATTCCCTCAAAAACATAATTTCAAGTAGATTTAGCAGCTTCTCTAGTAGAGAATCTCATCAAGAAGCAGCTCCAGCCACTCACTGTTGCCAGCGTAACGAAAATAGAGCCGGAAGGCTCCGTGGTGACTGGGAGCCACGCTAGCAGGTGGCATATCTTGTGCACTCGCTGGTGGCTAGCAAATCTCATTGCACTTGCAAGTGAACGACAAAACAATGCTTGGGTGCACCAATGCAAACATAATTCTCTCACTATGCCAAAAGGCAGAATTTACCAGGAACTCTGCATTACATGCGTAGCACAGAGTTCCCAAATTCAGCCAACTGCACAAGCTGGATTATTAGCGTAAATCGCCTTCAAACAGATAAACATCTGCATGCGAGGGATTTAAATTTCTGGTATTGCAAATCTGTACTCTCAATAACAAAATACTTGTTGGCCAACTTGTATTCACTGAATCTCTTTCAATTGGTCTGCTGTTCACAACATACTGCTGAGCACGCACAACACAAGTTTGCCCATTGTAACTTCATCACCTTGACTTTAATCGTTTGTCTTGCTGAGCCAGATCACGCTATAATTAGGTTCCATGTCTCCATCACTTCTTTTGTAAAATAATCCTCAGCTACAGTCCATAAAACACTGTAACACCTGTGAGGACAGAGAAAAAAACTGGACTTGAGTGCTTTATTGTGGAGTTCCTTTCCTATGCTATATACTGACCTCTTGGGACTGGATTATTTTATGGAAGAGAAACACAACAAGATATTATTGCTGCACTGAGGAAGGGTTGTGAATTTAAAACCCGACACAAACCAAGCATATGCAGGAGGCAAGAGATACTGCAGCAATCTTTCTGACTACCACTACCCTGAACGTCCACCCTATAATCTTAGGGCTACTCAAAAACAGTGATGCATACTTGGGTAGTTACCGTCCTCATGTTTAACCAAGCCACTACACACACACACACACACATGCACGCACACACACATGCACGCACGCACACACAAACACACACACACACACACACACGTGTCACTATTAAAACAAATGAAAGGACAGTAATGCCAGAGTACACCTTTTTTTTTATCAGAGACAGTAGACACTGCACTCACATTGGGATGCATATTAAAATGCATTTATATTGTGAAAATAGATAAGAAGCCACTAGTGAGGTCATGCCCTGGCCCTGAGAGTTACAAATATTAAAAGGATTGGCAATGTGGGAGAACCTTGTTGTCCAGTGGAGTCTACACTACAGCTCAAACACCACAAAGTCATGTTAAGCTAATGGCAGAACATTCATTTCAATGGTTCGGTGGACCAGAACTTTACATACGTCCGCTATAATAATGAAATGAAGAGCAGGATGGGGCTTTCTTACTGTGCCTCTGGTGTAATGCACTAACCTCTCTATCAGTATCCAGGTCTGCAAGGAGTGGTGTCAATCCTCATCAGCTATAGAAAGAAATTAAACGTGAGGCGGGTCTGGTTAGTGTTTTTTTGTTACTAGCTTAATATTATTGGGAACCAAAGAGAAGATCATAAGTGCGACACAAAGGATTTGATCATTTTTATGGACCCTCACTCACTATTAGTGGAATGCTTCATCATAAGAAACTGTCCACGTTAAAGGCACTAATTGCCTGAATAGGCTCAACAAAAATAGGAGATCTTATATGATTTCCAAACTGTGGTAAGTGGGATCTAATAAATTCTATTGAAATTACCTAGTATGTCACCCCGGTATTTTTTTTCTTTTATGGGACCACGGTTAAATCAAAGAAGGATTTAAAGGAATCTCTATTATTTCCACATGCATAGGGCAACATGTTTCAGCCAACAATAACTTCTAATGGCTTAACTCCGCATAACAATGAAAAATAGATAAGAAATGCTTAAATCTACTTGCTGTGATAAATTACTAAAATCCAGCTATTTTCTGTAAATCGAAATAAATAAATAATTATTACAAGAATGCTAACTTATTGTATCTTGTAAATATACTAGCAATTGCCACCCTCGTCAACCCCTGCAAATCAAACACTGAACATTTCACTTCTAATTGTGTAAGGGAGAAAAAGTAATCAAGAAAAATAAAATAAATTGTCGTATCTCACCTTCAATCCTGAGAAGATCAGGTCCCATAGATACAGACAGGAAGCATGTCCTGGTTATTTGTTCAGCATTGCATGGCCTCACCCAACAACTTCATTCAGCTTACAATGTTCTGATTGCCCAAGAGGAGTCTGTTCTGAATCCATGCAACACAGGTACATCGTCCGGGTGAGTGATTAGGAGCAGCAAGCTGAAAATATTCTACATTAAATCCATTATTACCTAGTAAGGCAAACTACGATAAAGCATGGTGTTTAAAGCTGATCAAACACAATGACTTAATGGTGTACCTCCTAAATTTTTCCTGGACACTAGCTCCAAATGCGGCGGTTGCTGTGCAATCTTGTGTTAGCAGAACACCTTTGCTTGACTCACATGATTGTCTTTGTGTTATGCTAAAAACTGAAAGCACGTTGCATTTGCATGGATGAACTCCATAAACAACACATTGGCCTTCTCTCTCCTTGTCTGTGTGCTCTTTAGGGGTAAGAGACAAATGTGAAAGTGTTGAGTGTAATAATCAAGAGTGAGAAGCAAGCAAGAAAGATATAACATGGAGGTTAATGCTACACATTTATCGTAACTCGGAAGGGACGAGAAAAAGTTGGGTGGTGATGGTGGGAAGGAGGTGAAAGCATAAGGTTAAACATCGGTGGAATACTGTTAAAAAATGGGGAAGGTTGCAGACTGTTACATAGGGGATATTGAGATGCTATGTGCAGACGGGGGAACCCAGATATGGAATGAGTAGGAGTGGCCCAGTGTGAAATGTTCCGTTTTATAAGTGCAATGTAATAATATTTTTATAAATGAAATATTCTCGTTGGTACAATACAATGTTACACTTTTATAATTGGCATAGTCATCAGAGATCGTAAACCATAGTGAAGATAACAGTTGGTGATTGTGTTTTTCTAAGATTATTTACAGTGACCCCTGAAGAAGTGCTATGTTGCACGAAATGCATTGGGTATTTTTCGAATAAATGCTGCCTGAAATGAATTATGCTTCAGTCATGTTCTTGCAAGAGGTCTGGACGGACACAGTTAGAACAGTAGAAGTTGGGAAATGGCATGAACATTCCGTGTGTGGATTTGAACAAAACTTAGAGAAAAGTGATGAGGAATTATGGAATACAAGGAGTACATTGACTACTTTTGAATATTATGAATGAATACATTATTGCCACAACGGCATAATTAGCTGTGCGATTGTTTGGGGGCGAGAGGACGCCCCTCTCTAGGTATGTTGATTATTTCAGTGCTGTTTGGGCATGGCACTATACTCAATCTGCACGCATTCTTTGAATAAATTGAACAAGTTACGTAAATCAGGATATACGAGGGGTGCATCCTGTCCCCACATTGATGATTTGAACTCCATAAACAACGCATTGGCCTTCTCGCTCCTTGTCTGTGTACTCTTTAGGTTAGAACTTTGGCAAGCATTTTCTCTGTTACATAGTCCCTGTGATGGGTGGATCAGACTATGCACTTTGCTTCAACCATCCAGAGTACCCAAACAGCATGCACTGAACTGGTGAACAGCTTCTCAACAAAGGCATGGCTTTCTCGCCTGACCAGTGTTTAGTTAGCTGTAACCAAGCACTTGCATGCTTTGACAGTTACATTAGTGAGAATGGGTAAAAGGTCCACCTGGCCTTTTGACGATCAGGCTGTGTTTTTTTGGGTTGCTTGAGTTACACATAGGCTTCTTCGCGAGAGGCTTGATGTATGAGGTATCCAACTCATTCAGGAGGATTTGGCTTTGAAGCAGACATTCGGGGTGGCTTCAGTAACCAGGTAGGTTCTCGAACACTGCCAGGTGACGTAGTTAAACACAGCAGTGGCAGGTAGTGGGAGTACCGGCCGGGCGGTGACGTGGGGAGGGGGAGGGGCAGTGTGGGGGCTAGTAATGTATGGAATCCGGACTGCAGCAGGTAAGTAAACATAAAAATAAATAAAACAAATTTCGTTGCGCGCACTGCATCACCAAATGCGATGCAGTGCACTCAACGAAATTCGTTTTATTTATTTTTATGTTTACTTACCTGTTAAGGTCCGGATTCCATACATTACTAGCCCCCACCCTGCCTCTCCCACTCCCCACATCACCGCCCGGCCGGTACTCCCACTACCGGCCGCGGCTGGTTAAACCCCTGATCCTAAATCGTGGTATGCAGCAAAAAATGTTAACACATCAGAGTCTTAAAGCTAATAGAAGGAGACAAGTATGGTTGAGGGTGGGGATGGGCAAGAGAATTCAGAGTGCCATTTACTGCTGAGCAGTATGAAAATGTGCCATGTGACATGCAATTTGAAGCCTGGTAATGTCTTCTTTCAAAATGATCAACCCCTTTATTGCAAAGTTGTTGAGAAGAGACTGATATAGCTGTGCATGATTCTGAGTTTTTCGGTATCTGGACAAAATATAGAGTTCTAAATATTGGAATACTGAAATATCGAGAAAAAATATTGTGATATAAAAATATTGAGATGCAGAATGAATTGTTAATCTTGTTAATACCCTGGGACACCACCTCATCGGGCCTTAATTATAAATTAATGTGTTGGAGGCCCATATGGGCTTCCTCACTACCCTAGGGCCCATCACATTCCCGGGCCTTATTTACTTTTTAAATGGGGGGCCTCTCGTTCCCCTGCAGCCCCAGGGACCTCCATCTCCTAGAGGGCTATTCCTGCAAAAATGCAGGGGGGTGCATGGAGCTCCCCCGCATTTATTTCACATTTATCCCCTAGAGGTGGGGGTCATCTGGGCTGCTGGGGTCTAAGAGACCCCTTCATTAATAAATAAATAAGCCCTAGGGAAGTGGTGGTCTCCAAGTCTGCGGGGGCCACGTGGCCCCCTGCTTTTATTTTGGCTAAAGCCCTCGGGAGGTGGCAGTCCCAAGGGCTGTGGTGGGGTTCCGTGCAGCACCCTGCATTATTTAAATCTAAAGCCCTGGGGAGGTGGCGGCCCCAGGGCCTGTGGAGGGGATCCTCTCGACTCCCCTGCATTGTCTTATGATTAAGCCACAGGGAGGGGGTAGTCCCCAGGGCAGGGTGGGTCTGAGAGGCCTCTATCTAAAAATAAAAACAAGCCCTGGGGAGATTATGGTCCCGCTGGCTCCTATAATCCCTATGGGGGGCCCCCATGCATCCCCTACTTTCTCATCCCTCCGATGCCGATACATTGCTGTAGTTTGTTCGACAGATGCTTTACATTGGTGAAAACTGTTCCCTCTGTAGATATGCATTTTTACCTTATCTTAATATGATTATAATATCCGCTGAGACAGACGATAACTCACATTTTGCAAAATCACTACGGCTTAATTGCTTTGTGATTCTTTATTTCATTATAATTATGACAGTACTAATTGGGAATTTGGGAAAGAAGGTCTTTCCGTAGTTTAAAAATCCTGGGCGAGGATTCTTCATGCTAGCTGCTATTTTGATGCACAAATTAGTTTTCGTACGATTAGATGTCTGTCCAACATTATTTCAAATACCACATATTTCACTTGTAGATATGAGAGGATAATTCCAGAAGCTATTTGAAGTGCTCGCGATAGGACTGAAAAATGGAATTTGTGTTTACATTTTTTTTAATAAGAAATGCAGGGGATGACAATAGAAAGGAAGGAAATACTATAAAAGACAATCATGAATAAAATGCAACCTGAATGACAAAGTCTGGTAGGAGCAAAACAAAACCATTCAAACATAATATTACCGTAGATAAAGCAATAAGGATGGTTCATATTCACATAATAACAACAATTGTGAAAGGATGGTCGCAATATGAGGAAACGTGAGAAAAAAAAGAAAATGAGAGAGAAAGAGGAAGAAAAAAGGAAGAAAAGAAAAAGAAAAGAAGAGAAAAGAAAGAGACGTGAGAAAAGGAAAAGAAAACGACGGAGCTAAAGAATAAAGGGCAGTAGCTAGTATAGATTCATGCTAGGTAACCTTAATAGTGACAGTGCAATATAAAAATGTATACTTGTGCCCATATGATATGACAGGATCAAAGTATGTAACATAGAATAATACCTACTATTCAAGGCCTATGGCGGGTCATAGCAAAGTTCAAGTGAATCAAGTGAACTCCAGAGTTTGTTGTGCTATTTGGGCCACAGTGAAGAATGAAGTGTTTCACTGTGAAAAGTGGAATTTAAAAACAGAAAAGATAAGGTTAACAATCACACTTGGAAGTACTTAATATCTCTTTTAAATGTTATGTAAAAACGTTTTAGATCTGACAATGAGGTCATGACTTGATGTTTGCGTATAATTTACAATGGGACCCTTTACTTCAAACTATGCACGATTATGACATATACAGGAATGTCAGAAAAATTCTCATCAACAAATATTTTTAAGACCTGCAGTGCGCATGGCGTAGTGCTTGAAGCAATGCCTGACCTATTGGGTCAGGCATGCCTTAATGCATGCCTTCACCTAGTACGCACTGTGTACTGCAGTTCTTCCTATTCATTTTAATTGAACTGGAGCAGGACAGCGGAATGCGAGTGAACCCACAGGCAGCAGCAGGAGCAGGTATGACACTGATTTGGCTGGAGGAAGGTAAGTCTAACTCTGTTCCGCTGCGATTATGGAGTTTTGGAAAACTTTGCACTCAAAACGGAGTGCAGAGTTTTAAAACTCCACAAACTTCGCTGGTGGAGCAGAGTTATCTGCCAAGACTTAGTAAAGGCATGTGTGGTTCCATCACATAACCATTAAATAATGACAATTTGCAACTTCTATGTGTGCAGCAGAATGCAGCACACACAGAAGTAAAAAATCGCCATTATGGATTGTTTGCTTGCAGGAAGGGACACCTTCCTGCATATAAATTATCATTCCCTGCCACGCAGGCACCCTTGAACTATGGTGCAAGGATCCCTGCATTGGCGTTAGACAGCACATTTTAGCAGCCGCGGTCTGTGCAGGTAACAGCGGTGGGGCTGGGTGGGGATTTCGAGGGACGATGCAGAGGGAAAATTAAATAAATCATTAATGTTCCCTCGTTATCGTCCGTCGGAATCCCCCCCACCCCGCCCCACCGCTGTTACCTGCACAGACCTTGGCTGTATTTTAGTGACAGTGCTAGGGAAAACACAAGTGTGCACTGTATTGTTGTAAATACAGGGCATCTCTGCGTTTGGAAATGTTGAAGCACAGCACTGCCAAATTTGGCGCAGCTCTACACTGACATTTCCTTCTACATAAGCTCCAATATTTTTGTATCACAATATTGTTGCTTACGATATTGTGTCAGTGATCCACTATACAAGACATGCCGGGACATAAGCCATACAAGATTACCTAGACATTAGCTCTCGCGAATCATGACCCCTCCTCATACTCAGTAATGCTAATAAATAGCATAATGTACTCTCAGCATCTGTATATGTACTATACATATAAAGTGTTGAGTCGTTGTAATAGTACATGCAATGTTAAACATTACTAGAATCACGCTCTTGATACACACAGCTTCACAGTGTGGGCTTGTGCAAAGAGATTGTGCTCTTTCATATGGGAGAACAGCATGGAATAAACTGCATATGCAGATACGCAGAGAACATTATTTTGACAATTACCATTTTTGAGTGATGGGAGGGTCAAACTGACCTGCTTGATGTGGGGGATAAAATGGAATCATCATTCGATTTACTGTGCAATAAAAAAAAATTGGTAATACTTCTTTGCCAATATAAGGACAGGAAACGACATTTCAACATGCCCTAAGTGTTGCAGAAATGTGTTAACTTCTGTGTTTTTTAATTGCACTGACTTCTTTCTGATGTATAAATTAATCATCGCACTTTGCTCAAACAGCTTGTTTAAAAAAAAAAAAAACTTGAAACTATCAACTTAGATATATACCTTTGAAGACGCTGTGTGCCATTTTGAGTTTTTGTAAACTCAGTCGCCGGCAGTTCAAACTTTGAGAGAACTTTTAAGAAAACATCTATCTGTGGTCGATAAGCCTAAGGTGGACAAGCTTTCAGAAAGGATAACCATGTAACTTGAGTGCACAGAGAGATGTCAAATGAAACAAAGAAACAGCGCAGTGAGTGCTTTTCCACAAGAGACCTGCCACGGTCACACCACATCATGTACCCCCCAGAGCTTCCTTTTGTTGAAATCAATAGACTTTCTCAGGGATGATGAAAAAAAGTTTAAATTACCCTAAGATTACAGTTATGGAAGCATTCCTAAATATTCCGAGGCCTTCAGTTTGTACCACAAAAGATCAGAGAGATAGTGTATAAACAGTTATTTGCGTTGATCTAATAAAGATAATATATTCTATTTACCTCAGTCAGCATTTTAAACGCTGGTAAAAGACATGAGCCTTGGGCAAGCGGAAAATGCAGTGCCAGAATATTGCATCGATGCTCGTAAAAGACATGAAAATATTACCGGTGCGTTTATTCTTTCTAGTGGCTACACAGGACATGGGGTTTCACTTAGTGATATAATTACCACAAAAACTGTCGTGTAATACAATTCTGATTAAAATACAAATGAAATGTGTTTTTTTAAAGATGTAAGGACCGCAATCCTACTCCTTCCACACACTGTAAGTGAAAGAAGTTGTAATTACCTAATTTAGTAGACATCATACTTCAACCTTTGTTTGCTCCTGCCCAGCAATCAACAATCAATACTGCTGCAAAAAATTCTGGTATCCCTTCCCTCTCTGGTCCTTCTGCCCAAATGGGCAAACCTACCAGTTTACCAACCACACGACCTATAGCTAAAACTCCAGCCTCCAAAAATGCGGCTTACAATATAAGACGTAACGCAGCACGCTCTGTTCACCTCCCCCCAGAGGCAACGCCGTTTGTAGTTATAATGACCGGGGTTCCAGCGTTGCATGTCAACTCTGATGAACCTGGATGGTCCCTAAAAAATAAGGTGCTCCATTGGTTGTCTATGAATCGCCCACTTCCCCCTTTTGCTAACAACAGAGTTGTCTCAGTCCGTAGAGTCCCCTGGGTAGGGAAAGAGCAAAAAACTATCCCAGGGGATTGCATTATAATAAACTTTGAAGACCCTCAAACTGTAGAACATATCTGTCCATGGGGTGATCAAACATCTACCGAAGGAATTGGTACGAAAAGATTAGCTTTCTTCTACCCTCCTGCCCAGTCCCTACCACCAGCCCCAGAGTGGAACTGGACTCAGGTCGGGAACCGGAACAAAAATCCGGATTGGATAAATTGTCAAGGGCAAAGTGGTAGAGATGCCATGCCTTCTTTGGACTGGAGGGGTGTTCCCACTTACAACAGGTTCGACTGCTTGGAGATGGTGGACTGACCACCAACAGCTAATGTCATGGATGTTAGGAATTTCTCCCCCACAGGGCCTCCAGTCCCGATACCATCAAGTTCTCCCGTACTCTTAACTCTGCCGAACGAAACAACGCCTTTACCAATTTCGGCAATGCAAATAGATTTAGTGGACATACATACTTTCCATCACGTTGGTTCTCAGCCTTGTTCCACCACTACATCTGATAAACAACGAGAGAGTCTGCTCTCTCCACCTAACACCGACCTTAGCTCATTACAAAACACACCATCCCTAAAAGGAAGGCCTCCTTCTACCAAAGGAACATCATCAGCCTATCTAGTGCCTATATTATTCTGGAACGTAGCTGGTCTGCGATCCAGAGTATTATCGACATCTTGGCTGGCTTATGTTAACTCCTACCAGATTGCGTGCCTCCAAGAGACATGGACTGTTGATCCACTGCACGTAGAAGGTTATCTAACGTTCCACTCTCCGGCCACCCCATCAATACATGGCAGACCTAAGGGGGGTCTTGTGGTATATATATCAAACAAGCTTGATGTAAAGAAAATTTCTGTTCAGTGTTCTACCTTGAATTATCAAATTCTTTTGATTACTTTTAAAAACGGTATGTCATATAGTCTTGTTAATTTTTATAATAATCTATCTCCTGCAGAATGTGTCAAAACTGTGTCCGCAATTTCACATTTTTTTAGGCGAACAACGAGCTAAGCACTCATTAGCTATGTATAATGTAATTTGGGGAGGGGATTTCAATGTACAGTTGTGCTCTCATTATAAGAAATCTGATTGTGGCCTCCTAGATGAAAATGACTGCCCTATGACACACTTCACTCATTCCCCTGTAGGTGAATCTTTCAATGATTGTTTAATGTCGTTGGAATTGACTTATGCCAACGAACTTGTAGATCCTCCAGTGGAATTTAATCCTACTTTCCACGGCAGGGGATGTTTTAGTACCATAGATTTTATACTTTGTACATATTCCTTAAAGGGTACACTTTCCCAGTTTAGTACAGGATCAGAAATTTCAGGTGATCATTTCCCCAACACATTAGTACTAAGGCTAGCTATGAGTGTTCCCCACCCAACAAAGAATAGCCTACTGACCCAAAAGTCATTATCTATGGATAAAACTAACGGCTATTCTGTGAAATGGTCAAGAATAGATCCAGCAGTAACATCAAGCTCTGTGATCTCTAAAGCACTCCCATGGATAAATACATGTCTCGATGAGGTATCCTCCTCAGAGCAAATTATTTCTAGTTTCGGGGAAATCTTGAAAGTCATTCAGAAGGTTCTATTTCGAACCTGTAAACCGGGCAGCCATACGGAACCAGGCTGGTTTAATACGGCATGCCGGAAAGCTTTAAACGCCCTAAAGAAAGAGCTCCATAATCCAATTAGAGACCAATCGAAAATAACTAAATTAAGATCTGAATATAAGCAGGCCCAAACAAGCTGTAAAAGAGACCACAAAAATAAACTATGGGCCCAATTACATGAGAGCTGTAATAGCAAGGACAGCTCTCTATTCTGGCAAGTAGTAAAATCACCTTTTCTACTTGATGGCAGCTGTGTCTGCGGATGAGTGGGTGACACACTTTTCTAAAATCTTTAGTGACCCCCCCTCGTCAAGCACCGCGCATCCTATTCCAGCGAGCGAACCTCATAAAAAATGGGTCTATCCAATTGACCTCCACTTCACTCTTGGAGAGGTCATAAGCGCACTATCCTCTTCAAAAACTGGAAAGGCCCCTGGTCCAGACGGTGCCCCTTTAGATATATTTCTATGAAATATCGATTTATGGTCTCCAATATTTACCCAACTAATGGCGGCAGTTCTAAATAACGGCCTTTTGGACTCTTGGTCCACCTCCATACTGCTCCCAATTTTCAAAAAAGGCGAGAGAAATAACCCCGCCTGCTACAGGCCCATCTCCCTCCTGGATTCACTGGGTAAAGTCGCGGGCCGTCTAATTCTGGATCGTCTACAGGATTGGGCGGCAGAAAAGAACATCATTACGGACCTACAGTATGGATTCTGGGAGGGACTGGGTACTGTTGAACAGGCCCTAAACCTGACACTCTTAATAGGGAAGTATGTTGGGGTAAAACGGGGCAATCTATTCATGGTCTACGTCGACCTCAGCGCGGCGTTTGATTGTGTAATCCACGCCAAGCTGTGGTCTATTCTGGACGAGCTGGGCGTTGATCCACCCCTTATCAAGTTCTTGCGCGAGCTTTATACTGACGCCTCGGCTTGCGTAAGATTTGGTACGGGTGGGGAGTTAACACCCTCTTTTCCAATAAACCGTGGAGTAAGACAGGGCTGTGTCCTGGCTCCCTTTCTATTCAATTTATACACCAATGGCCTGGAAGCAGCCATGCTAGAAGGGAGCCAGGACTTACCTACCATCAATCAGCGCCCTATCCCAGCACTTCTCTACGCTGACGATTCCGTAATTTTTGCCCGGACCTTAGTACAACTTCAGAAGCAGCTGGACAAATACTGTCACTTCATGCTTTCGCTTGGCTTAAAGGTGAATAAGACCAAGACCTTTGTCATGCAAACAGGGCTCAAAGTAAAAAGCTCCAAACATCTTTGCATTGAGCAATCAAAACTGGAACGCGTTAGGGAATACCCTTACCTGGGCATCCTAATAGACGACCAGTTAACATGGAAAAGGGCGACGGTAACGAGGAAATTGCTTTACCAACGAGCAACTTCTGCCCTCGTCTCATTTTCGAGAAAAATGGGTAAACCAACTCCCCCTGTATTGCTCAAAATTCATCAAGCTAAATGCCTGAGCATCGCCACATACGGAGCCGGTGTATGGGGCTATGTAAACACCCCTGAATTACAAAAAATTCAAAACGGCTTTGTCAAATACCTGCTGGCCCTCCCACGGAGTGCCCCCACTTACGGTTGCCACATAGAGCTTGGGATAGACTACCTAACTGATTACATCAAATGTCAACCAATGCTCCTATGGCACCGTATCTGGACAAAGCCTCAGTGCCACCTCACACGTGCCCTGATTTCAGAATGTCTCGAGACGTCGTCCTGGAAAAACATCCCATGGTTGGCGTATGTGGTCAACTTCTTGAATGATCTCGACCTTATACAGTATGCCATTGAGCCCTCAACAATCAATGAGATGAGTAGACAATCTCTGAAACATCATTGTCTTAATCATTTAAGGGAACTCCGTATGTCTGGAGAAATATCGAAGCAATCCAACGCTCATATTTTGATGGCCCAAGTGTCCCCAGGCACACAGCCCTATTTATCATATTACATATCCAATCATGAAAAGTACCTATTAACCAGGTTGCGTTTTAATCTGTTTTTTCGACTGGTTACTTTCCCAAATACGCTAAACTGGTCCCATGAATTGGAAAAATGTCCATGTGATAAAGTCTCCCCTCAATCAACCATGCATGTAGTACTGTTTTGTCACTATTATGCTGTAGCACGCAGGCGTTGGGTCTTACCATTGTTACGTCAAATGGGGTTGAGGACCTGTCGCCCGGCGTTTCTAGCTTTGCAGCAGCTTGATACACAATATGTGGCAAAGAATCTAGCACTGTTTTTGAAATCTTGTATAACTACTCGTAAAGCTCTAGAAACGAACCCTAGCTGAACTTTATGAATACCTGTACTAACTTTCTAAATGGACCAAAAGTGTATTTTCCTTTATTTTAGTTTTTTTTACCTTTTTTAAGCGTTATAATGTATTAATAACAACTGTGATTTTATGATGAAATGTTTACATATGATGTACTTTTTATGATTAATATAATGGTTAATCGAATAAAAGATTTGAACTGATTGAACTTACCCTCTCTAACGCGAAGCAGCATCCAACCGTGATCTGTTGAAGCACCAAATAAGCCTAAGTAACATTACGCGGTTGAAAAGTAGTCCCTGTATACAGCAAAATCCTCTTTAATTTCTATATTCCAACACTTAAAAAAATACACAGAGTATTATATTGAGTGTAAATAATTATTTAAATTGTAGAAAATTATTTAATAAATATTCATTACTTTCAAATAATTATTCTACTGTTATGTGATATTTTAAATAATATTTGATGATTTATAAATACATTTTGAAAATAATCTATATGTTAAACAAATTTGCATCTATAACTTTATTACAAATAAATTGTTATTAAAAATGGCAAATATTAGTTTAAACATTATGGGCTCCATTATGATGTCGGGCGGATTGCCTCCGCCAGGCTGGCGGTAGCCACCGCCGGCCTGGCGGAGGCAATCCGCCCGACATCCATTGCCAAATTCCCCCCCGCCATATTAGGATGGCGGGGGGGACCGCAGCGGTGATAATCACCGCCCGCCTGTTTTCCGCCCCGGTGGCCTTGCGGCCGGGGCGGAATATGTTTAATATGGTGGCGGTGTCTGTTAGACACCGCCAGCCATATTAGAATGCGCATTCTGGCACGCCTTTCCGAGGCGGCAATGCCGCCACGGAAAGGCATGCGGAGTCCCCTGCAGGGGCCCGTTGCAGGCCCCCAGGGACTCCGTGGGGGTGGGGGGTGCACGTGGGGGGTACCTATGGTACCCCCCCGCATTTCAAAGTGCAACATGGCAGGCACCGCGCGGTGCCTGTCATGTAGCACTTTGAAATGCACAACGTGCACGTTTCACAAGGCGGCGGGCGGAGATCACTGCTCCGCCCGCCGCAATGGCAAAAATGCACATTTCGGGACCCCCGCCCTCGAGGCGGGTGGTCCCGTTTCCCGATAGGGTGGCGGGCGGGCAAAGCCCGCCCGCCATCCTAATGACCCCCTTTGTATGTATATAAAAAAGTATTTTTGTGTTTATCTATGTAAAAATTAATATTATAAATATATTCAATATTCATAATATTAATTTAAAAAAAATAACATGACTTTGTAAAAAACAAAAATGTTACTGTTACAAAAGAAATGTACATATTTATCTATGACAATATATTCAATGTCTATGTGAATAAAATAATTGTTATTAAATAAAAAGTACATATTACCAATTTGTTTCTTTAACTATTTAAATTACAATATATGTAAATAAACATAAAATTATGTTAATATCATTTATGTGTTAAAAACATATATATGTACTTCATATATTTTTTTGGATAATAAAAACTGTTCATTTAAAAATTTCAATTGAAATAAAAAATTAATCTCTACTTACAATTTATTTTTTATACGTTAATAAACTGTTTTTCATTTATTGTATTTAACCCTGTGTATGTTTCTTTCTTTATTATTGTATATAAATATTAATTGCATATGAAATATTCTATATAAAAATGCCTTTTAAATTTTAATATTTGTTAAAATGTATCAATCTTTTAAGTACTACAATAACAATAATTATAATGAAAACAAAAAGTTCTATGTAATGTAAACACTTTATTATATTATCCTACCAATAATAAATATTTATATAAAAAATGTTTTCTTATTTCCACTGCACCAATTATAAACTCACAAAACCATACTACACATTAAAACCATACAAATTACAAATCCCATTTCACCAATTGTAAAGTCATGGAAGGTGCTGGACACTGAGCCCATACTAATTACTATTCCCACTCCAGTGGGTGCAAGAGTAGGGAAAGTAAATACTTCATATATTAATAAATAAATAAAAAAATAATATCAATCTAATTTTTTTAACAAATGATTAACTATGTAATTTAACATAATAATTAATATATTAAAATTACTAATTAACTATCATTATTTCTATTACTTACCTATTAATACTAATTTACAACTAATTACCAATAATTGATTAGATAATTAAAAAATTAAGTTACAATTTTTTTCTATTAAATAAAATTAAATAAAAGATGTATTAAGTTTTAACACATACTTTTACAATGCATACCTTTGCAACGAACCTTTAACAAAGCAAATACCATTACACCGCATTGATTTACAAGAAATGTTTTTACAAAGCAAATACCTTTACAACGCATAACATTACAACATAAGTATTTATAATTATATAATATTTTTTTTAAAGTAAATGAATCGAATTTTTTTTAATTAAATGTATTAAAAATTATGTAATTTAATGAACATTTAAATTTACCTTATTTATACCCTGCACCCCTCTACCCTAAAACCCCAAACTGACCCTGAACCCTAAAAACACCCCTTTACCCACAAACTGAAAACTGACCCTGAACCCAAAAAATACCCCTTTAGCCACAAACTCAAAACTGACCCTGAACCCTACAAAAACACCTTTACCCAAAAACAGAAAACTGACCCTGAACCCTAAAAATACCCCTTTACCCACAAACTGAAAACTGACCCTGAACCCTAAAAATACCCCTTTAGCGACAAACTGAAAACTGACCCTGACCCCTAAAAATACCCCTTTACCCACAAACTGAAAACTGACCCTGACCCCTAAAAATACTCCGTTACCCAAAAACTAAAAACTGACCCTGACCCCTAAAAATACCCCTTTATCCACAAACTGAAAACTGACCCTGAAACCTAAAAATACCCCTTTACCCACAAACTGAAAACTGACCCTGAACCCTAAAATTACCCCTTTAGCGACAAACTGAAAACTGACCCTAACCCCTAAATATACCCCTTAGCCCACAAATTGAAAACTGACCCTGAACCCTAAAAATAACCCTTTACTCAAAAACTGAAAACTGACCCTGAACCCTAAAAATGCCCCTTTACCCAAACACTGAAAACTGACCCTGCACACTAAATATAACCCTTAATCCCCAAACTGAAAACTGACCCTGAACCCTAAAACTACCCCTTTACTCAAATACTGAAAACTGACCAATAACACTCAAAATACCCCTTTACCCAACTATCCAAAGCTATAACATTTTTAATATAATTATATACTTACCAACACTTACATTGTAATGGTATGCATTGTAAAAATACCTGCATAGTTAAAACATTTAATCTAAATACATGCGTTGCTATGGTTTTAGCGTTGTAAAAGTTTCATTGTAAAGGTAGTGCATTTTAAACGTTGTGTGCTAAACGTTTTATAACCTTAATTAAATATTAATATTTCCTTATTTATTATTATATTACTTCCCACTCTATTCCCCTATAAACAAACAACCCACTCCAGAAAAGTAAAAAATTATTGTAACATTATTAGTAAATAAACTATTAGATTACATTATTTACCAATTATATTTTAAATAATGATCATTAATTTTTTAATGAGCAATTAATTAAATATTACTACCAATTAATAAATTTACATATTTAATTGATTATAATTTAATTACTTCCGACCCTATTTCCCTATGAACTCACTACCCCCTACATAACATAAATTATTTAAAATAACATAAATAGCAATTACTCAATTAAATAATATTATTTACCAATAAAAATTTATATAACTTTAATACATTATTTAAGTAACAATTATTAAAATATTACGACCAATTAATAATTTTAACATTTCTAAATAATTATAATAAAATTACTTCCCACCCTATTCCCCTATAAACCCACAACCCGCTACATGACATTACATTTATAAAGTTACATAATTAGCTATTATTCAATGACATTCATTACCAATTACATTTATTAAAATTGAAATATATGATTTACAGAACAATTATTTAAATTTAAATACCAATTAATAAATTTACATATTTAATTATTTATAATTAAATTACTTCCCACCCTATTCCCCTATAAACCCACAACCCGCTACATGACATAAAAGATTAAGATTTACATTATTAACAATTATTCAATTTAATTAAATAAATTACAAATTAAATTATATATAATTAACATATTTCATTTAATTAACAATTAATTAAATATTAATACCAATTAATTAATTAACATATTTAATTATTTATAATTAAATTACTTCCCACCCTATTCCCCTATAAACCCACAACCTGCTACATGACATAAATTATTTAAATGAGCATAATTAGCAAATAATGTATTAAATTAAATTAATTAGCAATTAAATATTGTATATTAATTAAAAAATGTAATTAACAATTAATTAAATATTCATACCAATTAATAGATTTACATATTTAATTAATTATATTTAAAATACTTCCCACCCTATTCCCCTAAAAACCCACTACCCGCTCCTAGAAATTATTATAGTAATTGAATAATTTTTTTAATTATGATTTTTTTTTATTATTTCTATATAAATAAATAAATAAATAACATATATTTTAACAATAAATGTATTTATAAAACATTAAAACAGTATACATTTAACTATTAGATATTATTTATATCCATATTAATAGTCGATATCATGACAGTCGATATCATGACAGTCGATAACACAACTTTCGATATTTTTAAACTACTAAACTAATCGATATTTTTTACTAACGATATTACTTACTCGATATTTTATCTATCGATATTTTTTACCATACATGACAATCGATAAAAAAAACATCGATATTACCTACCTCGATATTAATGCCATCTCGATATTCTGGAGTCGATATTATGTCCATTCGAAATAAAAAATTCGATATTTAGACTGCACACCGCATATCCTCTGGCCTGATGGACTGCCATTCGTCAAGATGGAGTACGATCCATTTGCTTAACATCAGTCTGTCTTTGGTATGCCCATCTAAGCTTGACGTACCCCACTTCATTAACCTTGGTATAAGGAACATCTGTCTGCCATATTTAGAACTATAGTCACCGAGTTGGCTATGGGGACCCTCATGGTAGAGGACAGTGTTGGTAGGTATTGTATTTGACAGTGTATGCATACTTGATCAAAATCTACTCACACACAACAACTGCAGCTCTCACTTTGAAAACACTAGTCTAACCGTACAGACCACAACACAAAGCACCAGCAGCAGACCTATATCTCAATTATTCTTTAAATATCTGGAAGAAGAAAACCCACAATCTCTAAAATGTTGTTAATTGTGAAACTGGATGAGATAATTAGGGATGAGTCCCAGTTGTTCGGAGCACTGGTCGAGACAACAATCATGAGCCAGAAAAGGGTATGAGGTGAACATTTAGGGATAAGGTGAAGGCTCACAGGAGAGCATCTGCAAGTGGTATAAAAATCTGCTGGGAGAGTCTTTTTCCACACTTCCAGGGCATACAAAGAGAAGAACATAACTAGTGTGGGTCTCCCAGGCTCCTCCACGTAATGCCCTGTGAAGAGAACAAAAGCATCTTAGGAACTGCAAGCAGAGAGGAGACAAACCTGAGCTCTATCACAATAACTATTACATCCTCTCCACACTCTATCACCCTAATACCTAACGCTAATTGATTCAAAGAAGAAAACCCATTCACAAAATGATGTTGCCTAATGTCTCTCACAAATCACTACCTCTCTATGTACTCATAATCTACCATATACTCACAAACAGGTGTCATCTTACATTTGGACACTAAATCACTCACTCCACATGTATAAAGATCATCATTCAAAGTTACTTAGGATAATGTAAGTTCCTCGCATTATTACTACATACAACTTTGGAATTGATCTCTCTTAATATGATACAATGCAAAATAAATACATTGTTGTAGTACAACTTGGAACAGATGAGTCCATGTCACCAGAAATATAATATTTTATTTCTGTTTTTTAAATCACATATGTATGCATTTTACATTTTTTTCAGCGACGGCGTCAGTGTGACTAGGGCGGCAGAGTGAAGCAAGGCGGTGCTGAGTGCAGTGCCCACAGGTCACGGTGCAAGCAGCTGCTCGGTGGCGCAGTGGGTATAGTTGATGAGACCAGGGTTGCAGTGCGAAGTGCAGTGGTGCCCTCTGCAGTGCCTTCAGGATACAGAGCCCGCACAAGTGCTGGTTACGGTGTTGGCAGCTTTCCCCCTCTGTGGCAACTGATATCCATGGTTCCAGATGTGAAACCCAGAGGTAAGTGAAGTCTTTGCTGTCCCTGAGACTTCGTGAACAGGAGGCAAGCTCTATTTAAACCCCTTGGAGATACTCAACAACAAGTAAAGAAAGTTCAGTCCAGTCCTTTTACTGCCCAAGGCAGAAGCAGTAACCTCAAGCCAACGTATCAAAGCAATAACACAGCAAAGAGGCAGTACTCCTCCTGGCAGATCTTCCAGCTCATCTTCTTAGCAGGTTCCTTGATCCAAGCAAGTTCTAGAGTTCGCTGGTCTGGGCCCCAATATTTATACTGCATTTCTATTTTTTCTCTGGGGCAGAGATTGTCCGTGTCAGTACAAACGATTTTGGTCCTCTCTGGCCCATGTTCCTGGCAGGAGGTAGGTGGAGACAGGATTGTCCAAGCCAGACCAGACCCATTCAGGTGCAATACATCTCATCTCACTACTCTAAATGCAGCCACGGTCTAGTCAGCCCAGCCTTGACTCATCCAGGATAGGCGGGAAACACCTCAAACCCCCCCAGGGGCTGTCTGAAGAGGATGTGCACCCTCAGCCCCTGCCACTCAAAGGCCAGTCAATCCACAACCCAGCAGAGGCACACAGGCATACTAAACTCCATTTCTCTATCTTGTCCCAGTGGAAAGGTATACTTGTAAGAGGTTACAAATTCTTCCTCATTCTATCCTATGGGACAAATAGCCTTTTAACAGTTAAAAAGAATTACACTGTAGTTTACCATCAGGACATGTCACACATACCAGGACATGTCCTATCTTTCACATACACCGCACTCTGCGCATAGGGGTACCTTCGGACTACCTTAGGAGTGACTCACAAATAACAAAAAGGGAAGGTTAGGGCTTGGGCAAGTGGGTGCACTTGCCAAGTCGACATGGCAGTACAAACTCTGCGCAGACACAGCAGTGGCATGTCTGAGATAACTTTACGGGGCTCCTCTGTGGGTGGCACAATCAGTGCTGCAGGCACACTGGTAGCATTTGATGTACAAGCCCTGGCACTCCTAGTGCCTTTTACCAGGGACTTACCAGTAAATCAAGTATGTCAATCATGGAAACACCAATCCATAATATAATTTACAATAGGAGCACTTGCACTTTAACACTGATCAGCAATGAGAAAGTGTGCAGAGACAATAAACCAGCAAAACCAGTGTCAAAACCAGGATGTTAAAAAAGCAAAAAGACATGGGGAAAACACCAAAAGATGCCAGGTCTAACAAGAATGAAGGCTGGCACAGAGGTAAAGGGAAAACAATGAATATATGATATGATGGAAGAAAAGAGCTCCAAGGAAGAAATGGTTTGTGATTTTTTTCAACATGAAGGGCTTCCACCAAAATGGATTCTCTATCCCAGCTATACCATTTATTAGAAGAAAAAAATAGGAAAATTACTTCTGGCGAAGTTTCTCAAGAATACAGGGGCATATTACCAAGGAGGGCGATAGGCGAATATCGCAGCGCTAGTGGCCGTTTTCGGCCGCTAAGCGGCGATAATTCTATTGCCCTATTAACAAGCTGTCGCTAACAGCAGTTAGCAACAGCTTGTAGGTGATAGCGAGCGGTTTGGGGCTGCTTTGCATGTCAGCGATATTCATCGCTAATGACATGCAAAGTGGGCGTACACAACCCGTTAGCGACTGACAGCAGTCGCTAACGTCGCTATCGCCTATTAGCAAGGCAGGCATGGCAATGGAAATATTCACGCTAAGCGCGATTATCTCCAAAAACTAACACCTGCCCAGACCAGTTCTTAGCCATGTTATCCAATGGGAGGTGGATAACATGGCTAAGAGCATTTTGTCGCTAATGCGTGAATATCGCTGTATTCTCAGCGATGTTCACGGATTTTTTGCTATCGCCTGGATTATTATCGCTTTTGAGATAAACCTTGCTAATAGCAAGTTATCTCAGCGATAAAAACCGGTGATGTGCGGCGATAAAAATATTGCCGCTAATCCTACTTAGCGATAAATATCGCTATTATTTGTTGGTAATATGCCCCACATTTCCTTAAGCATTTTTTTTCTCCGAATTTAATACGGGCATTAAACAATTATCAAAGGCCCAGGTTTAAAACCGTTTAATGAATTTCCTGAATATGAAATGCCAAGGTCATACACTACATTAGCAAACAATATCATACAAACCTCTTTTATTGTAAATTGAGGTTTGTAAATATTTTTTCAGATTCGTGACTGTGATGCGGCCTCATTGAAGCCAGTCTGCCTTGCAGACTCTCAAAAGGAATGAGAAAAACTTCCTTTGCTTTATTTCAATTGTGCTCTTCCTATGATGATTCCTATTGTTTGATTAATACTGACATTATTAGTAAATATTTTAGATTTCCATGTGTGTCACTTCATTTCCCTAGGGATGGTTTTGCTCTATTATTTATAAAAAAAAAAGAATAATAACATTTGACATTTTCTTTGCGAGTCTCATTTTTGGCAACTACCCAAAGTACTTGGTGCCCTATTAGTACAATATGAATGTTATCATTCATTTACCAATCTACTCATTGTAAACATGCAAGTTTTAGTGTTTAAAATATTCTATTGAGCTTCAGAAAGAGAAATACATACAATTGTCTTCTAATGTATTAAAATAGCTATATGCTTAAAAGGCAAATACCTTGCTAAGAGTAAATATAAAAAAGGTGATGGAAACACAGATAATATGAAACGTGATACATTTCTTGATAAACACAGTTTAAAAAAAATTGAAGTTTATGTTGTATGAAAGATGAGCATTTAAATATAGATGTAAGGAAGATATGCTATTAAAAGACGTTTGTGAAACTTGTTTATGGCTGAAAGTCAAGCACAGCCATTCTTGTATTATCACTCTTGTATAACCAGAATTTAATAGGAACTGCAAATACAGAGTCTATTTATCATCCCCCTACGCAGGGATGCAAAAAAGATGTCCAATTACTTAGCAAGTCATGCAGATTCTGCATAAAATCGCACTTTAATTTTGCAACAGAGGCTAGAGCAGGACGAGCAATCGTTCTATGTTTGCTCTTCACAGTTTGAATCTCCAGAGGTTATTAGGTAAAGAAGCTAATTGGTATCTCCATACCTGTGTGCACAATGCCTCAAAAGAATGTAAGGTCATTACTAAGAGTTGCAAATCGTCACATGCATATCAGTTGCAGTCATGTGTGCTGGCACATAATTCATTCACCTATTTTTGTTTGTTTCGTTTTTTTCCTTCCTGTACATTAAGCACAATATATAATTTTATACAGTTTTATGTTTAATAAGGGAAAAGCTAAAGACTCTGGGGCAGATTTACAAGCCACTTGCTCCACTTTTGCGTAATTTTTAGTCATGTTACAAGTTGCGCAAAATGGGCTTGTAAATCTGCCACTCTTGTGTCCTTCTGGTGTAGTTTTACTTAAGGCGCATACAGAACCCACTTCTAAATATATAATTTACGAATTATACTGCATTAGATCGATCAAGATTGTTTCAATTAAAACACATGTGCTGAAATATATTGTATCTGGAAGGAAATCTGAAATTTTAACTGGTCCTTGGTTCTATTCTATAAAAATCAAACAGTGGAATGTATAAATGTAACTTAAACCCCCACAACATATCACGCAGAATTGCACCAGCAAGAGAGGAGGGAATGAGTAGCCATACCCCCTCCGCTCTTATAGAGCTACTTTGACTCCTGCGTTGCGGGACACCTTAAATCGGGGGGGGGGGGAGGCGGGGGACTTGAAGCCCCACAACTCATCGTGCTGAGTTGCACCAGCAAGAGGGGAGGGGAGAAGGAGCCAGACCCAATTCATGTGTATAGCACTCGAAAAGGGTGGGCTTGTCCACATCCATCAGCTATAGGAAGAGGCAGGGAAGCCCCCCCCCCCGGTTTTGTGCAGACACTGCTGGTAAGCCTGTTTTTGGTGGAATCGTAGCGTCCCCTGCCGCATTTCTAAAGTTTTTGGTTCAAGCTCAGGGTGTGTTTCACTAGATACTACTGCATATTGATTTAATGCTCAATTCTATTATGGGAAAGAGAAAGGCAGCCAACCTTCCACTGAGAAGGAGCCAAAGACCGATAGAAGAGATGCAGCTTACAACTGCACTTTGCAAGACATTGACAATTTAATAGTGGAGGTAGGGGATATCTTCAATAAAGGGAGGAATCCGCCTGTGGTGCAGGCCCCAAAGACCATGGTAACTCAGGGGCATATTTGCAAGAAAGTGGTGAAGCGTGTCGTTAAGTTCGTTAAGCCACAAAGGCTAATGACACAGTTTGTCACTAGATATGCAGGGCTGCACCTCATTTACTAGAATATGGTGCAGCCCAGCATTTCTCCCTGTGCTGGAGCTAAATTAAGCTGCCTAGCACCAATGCAGGCACCCTTGCACCATAGTGCACAGGTGCCTGTGTTGAGGGGACGATTGTTTATGTGCAGGAAGGTCCCCCTTCTTGCACATAAACAATCTTTGAATGGCTGGTCTTAATTTTGGCGCTGCGTCCTATTTACGCTGCACTTGTAAATAGGGGGCAGCGTCAAAATCAATGGGTGTTTCGGTGGAAAGCCCACCACAGCACCCATTGCCTGCCCCTTTAATGCTAAGTGTAGTGTGAAAATGGGCCTTGTTTACAAGGCGTTATGCCAGGTTAAGTGGTTGAACGCTGCCATGTTAATATGCTACACAACCACAGAGGCAACCCACCAACCTGAACCAGGGGCAGTAAATTGGTATTCCGAACAACAGTTCAGGAGACAGATAATAAATCACAATTTCAGAAACAATAAATATCGATTTATAGAAAAAAGTCAGAAAACAGAGAAAAAAAGAAAAAAGGAATAAAAGAAAGGGAGACACAGAATAAAAACTGTCAACAAAGGATTAAAAAAGTTATCACAAATGTATTATAAATAGTGCGCTCAGAAGAATAAGGGCTGGTTTATACAACAATACATAACATACAAACAAAACCAAACATGTGGCAAACAATAAATATGTTACAAAAAGAGGGGTACAACATATACAATACTCATGTGTCCACTAAAATTTATGAGCCAAAGATAAAGGTGATTGCAATTCCCAAAATTTTTGGGGAAATGTAACTTGAATAATTCGTGTAAAATATACATTAAGTCAGGAGAAAATAGAAATCAGTCCTCCTTCAGGGGCTTTTCAATCAGGAGCCCGTCATTCAACTGAAGTAACCACGCTAGCAGGATTTTTCAGACCTGCCGCTGGTTGTTTAGAAGGGCTCCTGATTGAAAAGCCCCTGAAGGAGGACTTATTTCTATTTTCTCTTCAAGTTACATTTCCCCTATTTGCCTGTCACAGGGGGGGGGGGCAGCAGCAGGGGTGGGGGGGTTTAAAGGGGGGGAGGGGAAGGGAAGAATTCACGGGGAAAAGGTGTTGGTGTAAGGTAATGCAGATTTGTAAGGAGGGTAGTGATGCAGCAAAAGGCTACGGAAAAAAAGACAAAAAAACAGTTGAGGTGTTGGTAAAAGTTAAACTAGAAATATGGCACTTAGGATAATGACAATTAATATCTGTGGTTTAAACAATTTGGAGAAAAGGCATAAGTTCTCAGCGCTGCTGCGACACTGGAAAATTGATATAACCTGTATACAGGAAACGCACGTAGCAGCTGATGATAAATATTTGCTTGGTCAGATGGGGTTGGAAATCCTTGCTAACACAGGACAAAAAGAGCGAAATAAGGGGGTGGCAGTCCTGGCTAGAAAAGGGATGGTTAAAATTAAAAAGAAGAAAGAGGATTCTGAAGGGAGATGGGTGATGCTAGACCTTGAAACAACAGCGGGAAGATTTACTTTGGTCTCATTATATGGTTCGAATGAAGATGAATCAGAGCTATTAGAATTTTTGGATAGTGAGTTAGCCTTGTGGCCAGAGCCTGTGATTTGCTGTGGGGATTTCAATATTAATGGGTTGTATGGAGTAATAGGCATAAACGGGGGTGGGTATCAAGGAAGAAAAAAAAAGGTGCATAAAGCAATACAAAATCTTGCTAGACACAACGCACTGGTGGATATGTGGCTGGAGCTTAATCCGATAGGATTAGGTAGTACTTATTATTCAGCACCACACCAAACAGTTGCCCGCTTGGACTATTTTCTTATCTCTAGCTCATTAGTCGGTAGGGCTAAAATAGACTGTCTCCCAAGGATAATGTCGGATCACAATCCGTTGGTGCTAAGTCTAGCAATATTACAAAAAGTGGGGGAGGAAAGAACAAACCCGACATGGACATTTGAAAGAGGTTTGCTGAAGGAGGAGGGCTACATTGCAAGGATGCAAGAATGGATGACACAATTCTGGGACTTAAATAGATACTCAACCTCAGCAGATATGGTGTGGGACAGTTTCAAAGCAGGAGTAAGAGGAGAGACATTAAGTTTTTCTCTGGCAAGAAGTAAAAAGGAAAAAGACATGATGGATGAGGACATTAGAAAATTGTTAGAGATGGAAAAAATGCTAGTAGAAGCAATAGAGAAACAAGAACCTATTGAACAGATTTTAGTGGCCATAGAGATGCAGAGATCAGAAACAGGGATTACTCTGGCACAAAAAACAGCGAGAAAATACCTAGCACACAAAGAGAAATGTTATGAGTACAACGAGAGGGTGGGACATCTGCTTGCAATTAGAACTAGGCAAACCTTAGCTGCAGGAGAAATCAAAGAAATTAAGGACAGTAATGGGATAATTGTTAATAAAGTGGAGGAGGTGCAGGAGGAGTTCAGGAGGTTTTACGAGAGATTATACATGCAGGATAAAAATGATGTGGAGATAGAAGAAAAGAGCTTGGAATATCTAAGGCAAGGTCAACCGGATGGGCTAAGCATAGAGGATAGGGATAAACTAGATATACAATTAACTCTACAGGAGATAAGAGACGCAACATTTAGTCTACCATCTGGTAAAGCAACGGGACAAGATCAGATCCCAGTAGAATTTTACAAAACTTTTTGGGATATACTAGCTAAAGATATCTGGATAATCTGTTGCTTGGCACAAGAAGGTAGAACCGTTCCTCACTCTTGGGCGGGGGCCGATATAATCGTATTATTGAAAAAAGATAAACCCCCCACTGAACCGGGCTCTTACAGGCCTATCACATTGCTGAATGCTGATGCGAAGATATTCTCCAAAGCATTGGCTAACAGATTGAGCAAAGTGATAGAGAAGGTGGTCTCCCCCGTTCAACACGGGTTTATACCTGGGAAGGGAACCACCGAACATACTAGACAGCTGATAACCATTTTGGACGCTGCAGCGGCCGCAGGCGATCCCACCGCGGCGATCTTTTTGGATGCCGAGAAGGCTTTTGATAGGGTCTCTTGGGTTTATCTTTGGAAGGCAATGGAGTGGGCTGGTATAGGGCGAGGATACATAAAGGCTGTCCAGGCTCTATATAAACATCCTAGTGCAAGGATCCGTATTAATAGATCATATTCTAATGCAGTGCAGATCAGACGAGGGACCAGGCAGGGGTGTCCAGTGTCACCTTTACTATTTGCAATATATCTTGATCCCTATCTGAGAAGACTGTCAATAAATAGGAGGATTACCCCAGTTATTTTACACGGGAAAGAATATAAACTATTTGCCTACGCAGATGACGTGGCGGTCATAACACCGACGCCAGAGGTGTCACTGGTTGAAATTGAACAAGAGGCTAGGGAATTCGGAGAGGTGTCTGGTTATTCAATAAATAGGGGGAAAACACAGATCGTTCAGAATCTATACACTACATATGAAGACACAAGGGTGGTTTCAGACACAAAGTATTTGGGCATCAGGGTGACTGCAGACTTAGAAAAATTAGTAGAGATAAACATGGAACCACTTTTAGCCAAAGTTAAAAGCAACCTTGAGAGAGTAAATAATTTACACTTGACTCTTATGGGTAGAATCAACTTTATCAAAATGGTCATTTTCCCGAAATTTTTGTATTTGTTCAGGGCAATTCCACTTTTCTTTGAAGGGATCTGGTTTAATAGAATAGAATCGGCTGTAAATAAGTTAATCTGGGCACAGGGGAAGACACGCAGAGCATATCGGTTTTTAACACTACCACGTGAGAGAGGGGGCTGGGGTGCACCTGATTTTAGATTTTATTACTGGGCGGCAGCTCTGCAATACTCCAAAGGACTATTAGGCGGAAGTAATCAGGAGGAGGAGATGGGGGGGACAGGGCCGGCGAATGTATATAAAGCACTCCTAGGTGAAGCGTCAGAAAACGCTCTAGTAGCAACGGTGGATTTTGCATATTTTAAGCACACAAGATTCAAGACACTGACTGCGATATATAAAGTTTGGAAAGCGGTAAGGAAAAAATTGGGTTTGGGAAGGTACAATCGATATTTAAGACTCTACAGAAATGATAGCCTTCCGATAGAAATTTTCTGGGATACAGTTATGAAAGAATGGGACGAGAAAGGGATTAAGAAACTGGGAGATTTAATGGATGATGGGGGAGGGATCTTAACGTTTCAAAACATACAGCATAGGTACAAAATAGCTGGCCATAGCTTCTTTAAATACCTACAAGTAAGGAGCTACTTCCACACAAAAACGGGGGGTGCAGGGGGGATGGCGAGATGTAAGATAATGGATTATCTGGGGAGTAACTTATCATGCTCAATAAGACAGTTGTATGCAGAATTACAAGTCTATAAAATTGATGACAGAGAGAAATATAGTGGTAAATGGATAGAGCAGGTAAATGCAGGTCCTGAAGAGCTACAGACTTCCTTAGATTTTGGTAGATCGATTTTATGTTCCGCTACACTCCAAACCCAACACTATAAAACAGTTTATTCATTATATTATACACCAGCCAGAATAGCCAGTTGGGGAGGTTCCACGGGAATAACGTGCCCAAGGTGTAATTCAGCTCAAGCTAATATTACACATATGTTCGTACAATGTCCACAATTACATACTTTAAAACTGGCAATAGAAGAGTTTTTAGAGAATTCTCTGGATATAAAAATTAAATTATCGGAAAAATTAATAATCTTGGGGGTAAGTTCAGAGGATAATATAATCCATCCAGAATTCTTATTTATGGCCACAGCAGTATACAGGATAATTGTCGCAAAGGCATGGAAGGATAAAACTGCACCGCCATTCCAGACATGGGTTGCTAGATTATTATCTACGTATAATTTGGAGAAGGCAATCTATGACAGAAAAGGAAGGAAGGCAAAAGCTATGGGGTGCAGGATATGGCTTCCCATTGAACAGTGGAAGAATAGGAAAAATGGTGTGCAGTAATAATGGAGAAATGGGTTGAACATATAAAGCTAATAATAGTAACGATGTGTAATGTGCCATAATCATAACTGTGATCTTATGTTATTGAATATTAGTACTTTAATCTGTATATTATTTAGCAGTACAAATCTGCATTCGTTGTAAAAGAATCTGTAAATGTATAAAAACACACTGGTTGTAACAGAAAAATGGGGGGGGAAAAAAAAAATTTCTTGAATAAAGATATTTAAAAAAAAAAAAAAAAAAGTTACATTTCCCAAAAAAAATTTAGAATTGCAATCACCTTTTAATAATTCAACCTTGAAATTTCTGTAAGTACATGCGATTAGAACGTGATAGCTCCGGTTTGGATTTTAAAAAAACTTTGACGCTCTATGAATTATTCCTGTCCTGATGATGACCGCAGCTTCTAACAGCGGTTGAAACGCCGTCGACGTATCTGTAGCTCATAAATTTTAGTGGACACATGAGTTTTGTATATGTTGTACCCCTCTTTTTGTAACATATTTATTGTTTGCCACATGTTTGGTTTTGTTTGTATGTTATGTATTGTTGTATAAACCAGCCCTTATTCTTCTGAGCGCACTATTTATAATACATTTGTGATAACTTTTTTAATCCTTTGTTGACAGTTTTTATTCTGTGTCTCCAATCTCTTTTACCTTGCTTATTGTACAGATAGCTCCTACCTACAGTTAGCCACAACAGTAAGTTCTCAAGAATGATCGACCTGCTAGTTTGACTCCTTTTAATTTGTGCCGATTGGTGCACTCCATTAGCAAGGTTGGATAGTGAAAGGAAACATCACCCTACCGCTGATCCTGTGTCTAACACGTTATATCTGGATGATATTAAAGTTATTGTTGAAAGTCTAGGGAAATAACTTAATAATGCAAGAGAATATAAGGCTAAAGGATCTTTTAGAAACCAATAAAAGACTAACTGAGAAACGTTTGTTACAACAGGCTTGCTATCATCCGGTTTGCCAAATAGAACAGCCTTACGAGTTTAGTCAACCATGCTGGAACATTTCCAGGGTAACTGTGGGGTATATTATCAAGGGGTTTTATCTCCGCTTTTTTGGCTTTAAAAGCCAAGAAAGCGGAGATAAAATTATCTCCCTATTACCAAGCTGTCGCTAACACCAGTTAGCGACAGCTAATAGGAGATAGCGACCATCATGGGCCCCACTTTGCATGTCAGTGATATTTATCACTAATGATATGCAAAGTGGGCGTGCCAAGATGTTAGCGACTGGAAACAGTCGCTAACATCGCTATCTCCTATTACCAACTTTTGGAGATATTTGCGCTAAGCGCGAATATCTCCAAAAGCTAACACCTGCCCTGAGCAGTTCTTAGCCATGTTATCCAATGGGAGGTGGATAACATGGCTAAGAGCATTTGCTCGATAATGCATGAATATCGCTGACTTTTCAGCGATATTCATGCATTGCGGGCGTTTTTTATCGCATTTGCGATAAACCTTGCTAATAGCAAGGTTTATCTGCGATAAAAATCGCCGATGTGCGGCGATAATTTTTGTCTCTAAACAAGTTAGAGACAAAAATTATCGCTAGTTGTTGGTAATATGCCCCATAGTCACTGGAAACAGGCACTCAACTTGTTCTCCTGCTTTCCCTCCCCATAGGGATAATATTAACTACAGTTGTCTAGACTTGGGGATATTTGTCCAATTATGAATACACCACTTGCTAATTCATTCATAGGATGGCAACAAAGTCAATGCAGCTAATCTTTGTTCCATTGGTGCCACCTTAAATCCATCTTTTCACAGTAATTGCAAGATTGCAAATAATAAACAGGACAGTGGTAGAGCCAGCGCAAATAAGAGGGGTAATTTACACTTGGCATATTATAAAAAAATCCTGCACTTGTAACCCATGTCTCAAGGGAGCTATCTATTTACATGGAATAATGTCCCAAAGCTAAAGGTGGGACACAGGGAATCCACTGAGTCACTAATAGAATCAGAATCAGAACAAACTTTATTCGATTTTATACAAGTAAAATCACAAAAGCAAACACAACAAATAAAAACAGTTCATCTTACAAAAAGGACTTGATTATGAACGTACAGCACAAACAAACAAAACTATCGCAAAAAAAGACAATGTCTTGCTGAATTAAGTCCTTCACAGAGTATAAAAAACCAATGTCCTTGCGAAATTTAAATAGTAATAGTCTTTCTGATTCTCAAAATACTTTTTAAAAAACAGGCATTTGCATTAGTAAAACATTCAATGTCTAAAAATTGCAGAAATAAAACTAATCACTAATAAAAAAAGGTGACCCACTGGACTGGTTTTCAGCACCATTGTCTCTTCCTAATTTATTCTGATATAATTTATGCACAGTGTCTAGTTATTTGCAACGCTGATTTTGAAGCCATCATGTTGATTTTGGAAGATTCTAGTTTAGTGGATGGTTTATTGGCACTAGATGCACACACTATTCCCCTTCTAAATTCGAATATACAATTTAAAAGTCGCCTTGGTTATCCAACATTTGTAACATCCCCCCTTTCAAAATCATCCATACTCAATACTACAGTTCAATCACCCCTAATCTCCCTAGTGATTTGGGCTTGGCCATAAACACTGTTCCACATAAGTCCTCTGATCCCACTAGGCCGGGTTATTCCCCTCCAGCAGAGAAAGAGTTGAAAATAAATGCATTGATGTTCCCAGTTTTCCCATTCCGCCCTCTTCACCAGCGTCGTCTGACTGTATACATTTCCCTACACTGGACCTCTCAGTATCCAGTAAATGTTTTGATAATACTGATGGTTTTAAAGTTATCAGTACACACTCGGAGTACCCGAGCAAAACTGCACAGAATTGTTCCCGTGTTCATTCCCAGAACTCGCTTCTACCGAAAAAGGGGGTTTGCCTTCCATTCGGATTCTCTCTTGGAACGCTGCAGGCTTATGGGGGACAATCACAAACCCACAGTGGGGAACTTTTGTTGATCGATTTGATACCATACTCATGCAGGAGATGTGGGCATTGAAACAACCTTTTAGATCAGGCTTTTCGAACTGTAGTATCGATGCCATGCTTTCCAAAGCTGGGCGTCCATCAGGAGGTTTGTTGATCTCGGTTCAAATTTCTTTGAATTTAGGTATAAATACATTGGAAAATGACTGCCCAGATATTATTGAGTTATTGTTGAATGGGAGTGATGGTGGTAAGATTACCTTATACAGTGTATATGACCATTCAACGATTAAACATGAGACTTTAATGACACATTTCGAGTATCATTCAAATGATCAAATCTGATTACCAAACCAGCTATTTCATTGTACATTTATAAGGAATTCAACAATATATTTGGTCTTGTTGAGAATTGCCCGCTTAATAGGATCCCCATATTTGATCTGCACACCACGGAACCTTGCAACACTTGTGCACAAAAGAAACTCTTGAACTCAAATGTAGTCAGTCTTCACCTAGTTTTCCAACAAATGTCATAAGGCTAAAGGAGCCTTGATAAAGTTAATTGATCTAGGGAACAGTGAGCCAATTCAGGAAGCATGTCATCAATATAAATGGGTAGTGGACTCCTCTAAGCAGGGTTTGATCGATTCAAACTGGTATGCCCCTGTGGAGGCCTCAAGACAGAATGCCACCGCAGCCTTTTGGCATCTTCTAGGACATGGTAGTCAAAGCAACGTGAGCCCTTTTGAGTTTTTTGTCTAACTCCAACAGTGGGTGGACCATTTCTCAGAAATGTATGCCTCAAATAGTTTAGAACTAACTACACCATTAGTAGCCAAGGCAGACAATCAAACTTTTGAACATACCACCTATATGTCTGAATATTGCTTACCAGTCCATGACCCTGTTCAATTTACAATACAGGATACATACAGGGTCATTCAGTCTTTGCAACGAGGGAAAGCCTCTGATCCAGATAAGCCCCCTGATAATCAATTTAGATTTAAGCCCGCTGTGTGAGGCTCCGACCTCAATTCCTTGTCAAATAGAATTGAGCCTGAAGAAAGAGATTATTCCGTTGTTCAAAAAAGAGACAGGTCCATTTCTGGCAATTTCCAGTCCATTAGCATAATCGATAACTTACTGAAAGTATTTTGCCACCAAGCCCTAGAAAAACTGCTTGATTGGTAGCAGAAGCTCAAATTCTTTCTCCCTTTCAGGGAGGATTCTGTTCTAAGGTGAGCACGATTCACCAGATCTTTTGTCTTAACCTGAAGTCGGTTGGTTCAAGAAACCAAAGTATTTATTTTTTTACTTTTTTGTTACAAATCTTAAAAGTTGTGGCTACAGAACCCAAAACATAGGTTACATTAAAAAATATTTTTCCTTTTTAGTTTTCCGTTCGGCATTAAAGGCAAAGCGTAAATTGTTTAACTAAATCATAGCTGATTGGCAGTCAAAAAGCAGATTGGCAAATAAATCGTGTTCCACTTTTTAATACAAAAAATATAATGGAGGGAGATATTGGGTAATACAATTGGGACGCTGCCCCTCCACCCCTTCCCCACCAATTGCATTCGTAACAAAGTAACTGCATTATTGGTGGGGTAGGTTGAAACGCTATAACTGATCTTGTAGGCTTGGCATTTATTGGCAACCGTCTTGTGTGCCCTTGTGCCTGCATGGTATCGGAAGCTAGATCCTCCCCGCCCCCTTTTGTACTTTAGTTGTATTCTTGCATTCCCCTTACTTTTCTGGCTCGAGACTGGTAGTTCTTGATCTGATTCCCGATATGTTCAATACGATCTACGTAGCCTTCTGTGGGAGGGACATTAACTTGCTGAACAGGCAACCTCCCACTGGATGTGGGAGTGACTTAAGTGACTTAAGTGCATGGAAATGCAGTCGACCAATCTGGCCTTGTTCAGTAGGGACCACCACACTTTCTTGCTGAACAGAAATGGCCCTGGGAGCGCTCCTCCACGCTGGGTTCACTGGGTGACCACTCCTCTCATTCTGATATCAACACATTGGTACTTTAAACACTGCTGTTAGGGGAAGGAGCAAACCATGAAAAGCTTCCTTTTTGTACATAGTTATCAATCCTGTGGGTTTGTACACCGTCCTTTCAGTGTGCGCGTAGGATAATTACTTAACGAATGTGTAAAGACTGCCTAAATAGGTAGCTAAACTTATGTCAAAATGTCTGCCAGTTTTGTCAATCAAGTTTAGTCATTTTATAATCAAAAAAAAGGAAATATTTTACATTCTTTAAGGGACACTTAATGTCGCCTTTGTGGACTTAAGAGTGGCATTCAACTTGGTTCCCAGGGAATGTATTTAGTCCACTCTTGCGGCACTGCGTATTAACTCTTCTCAGTTAGGAATTTTGATTAAACTGCATGAGGGAAACATTGCCCAGTGAGATACGGGAGGGGGCGAGAATACAAATTGCATACCTGTTGAGTGTGGGGTGCGTCAATGTAGTGTGTTGGCCCCTACTTTGTTTTCTCTTTACATAAATAAAAACCAAGGCCATGGTGTTCAATCATTAATTGTTCTTTTTGGGTTCAATCACCATAGGACATTTAGAGTAGGATTCTTGATGAAGGGTTTGTCTCTGCAAACAATTGATAGCTTTGACTTTTTGGGAGTTAGAAAAGCTAAATTATATTCCTGTTGATCCCAGAAACCTAAAAGAGAATTGATCCTGCTACACCGAGCCCCTTTGATCATTAAGAGATTTAAAGCAACCCCCCCCCCCAAAATCTGTCTCCCTGCCCAATGAGGCTTACAGTGCCAAGTTACAAACTGTGGTCCTTCATGGTGCAGATATTTGGGGAGCAGGGACCATTACTAGGCTGACCAGGCGAGGGATTCGTTTTTTGAGATCTCTAATTAGCCTGCCCCAAAGTACCCCCTCGACCCCCTTATTTTTTGAGACAGGGCTCAAAGGTTTGGTGATATAGCTATTTTGAAACCTTTCTTTTAGACTGCAGTCAGCCCCTGAGTTATCACACTATAGTTCTGCTTAATTGTATAAATCATGAACTTTGGAAACCAACCCCACGACTCCATCATATTAAACAGTATTAAAAAGATATAGGCTTGGGAAACTGTTGTAGCGACCCATCATCAAAAATCAATACACTAAGGCCGTAGTGAAAGAGTCATTTTGGAATTGCAAGGTTAATACCTATAACAGCAGCTCCAAAACAGACGGGCTCATAGCTGAGTTTGTGTCTAAAAAATATGTCCCTTCCTTGGAGCCATATTTGAATGCAATCACACTTTGCTGTGCACGAACATTGTATATTAAATTTAGGCTGGGTATGTTTTTGGTCAGTGGAAATCTAATTCAACAAAATATCCACATTGTATAACTTGCAGCAAAACGATTGAGGATGGCAAAGATCTAGTATTTTTCTGTCCAAAGTCCTCAAGGCCAAGAAGGGTGTTGATCAAGCTGCTCTGTATTGTAATAGGCGTGAGACACTGTAAAGTTGCCTTTTCAATCCTTCCGTTGTATTCAAGCTTCTTAATAGTATATGTCCTCAGTCGCTGTCTATAAGTAGTCTGCCTCTAATGGAAGAGGTTGGGTCTACTGTTATGACTCCCAAGTTAATTGTTTTTATGGATTTTAAAGTGATTTGTTCTCTATCTGGTGTGATTATCATCCACATTATGAGTTGTTATGATTCAATTTTTTTATGACTGTTTTATTATAGTCACATTTTATCCAAGCATGTACCTTATTTTCATGACTCTTGAAGCAGTAGCACATTAACTTTAACTAACTTCACTCCTCTGGTGGGTTTATGATTTTCGCCTGTATATCTTTATCAAATCTATGCACAATGGCATAGGGTGAATTATTACAGATAACTCTAATTGAATTAATGCACTTTATTGTCTCTATATATTTTTCCTGTTGAGGTTGCCATTTTAATGTGTGGATTGATTTTAGATGAAATGCATTTTTGTTAACGTTTTTGGTGCTAGACCTGAAAAAATGTATTTAAAGAAATAACAGCTGCTGCTGATGGAAGTACACGATTCCCTCAGCATGCCAGATGTATCTTCTCAGAAGAATGCTAAAGATACTTGAGAAGTTATAGAAACTCTGTCATCATTTTAGTTTCTGGAGTAGTAACCATAATTCTCATGCCAAAATGAAATGTGCCATTGCATTTGTTTACTGAAGTCTCTACCATAGGAAATGTTTTCAACTTACAAATCTAATTTTAGCAGCATTGTGTACATGAATATTTCATATTTGTCATAAATAGGGGTGTGCGGGACCATGAATATTCCCCCGAAGTTGCCCGACAATCGGAACATTTTCCCCCTTACCTCTCTCCCTATCCCCTTTTCTATTTACAGACAGCCACAGGAGACCGCTGTACCTTTAAGCCCATAAGCCTTCCGGGTCACGTGACGGGGTCATCTGACCGGCAGGGGCTTCATACGGAAGACGCCGAGGATTCTTCTTGTTCGACTGGACCCTGGGAGCTGGCAGAGACAACGTCGGAGCAGCCACGGGTAAAGACCTTTTCAATTCCGCCACGGAGCAGCTTCCACTATCGCGGGGAAGACGAGGATCCTGCAAAGAGCGGCGGAGAGTCCCGGGAAGCTGAGGCAAGCGGAGGAGAAGGAAACGGGTAGACAGACCCCACCTGGCAACATGAGGAAGCCCGCCATGGCCCTGGAGGGTCATGGCTTTACAAGGTACGGGGGCGTTTCGGGCAGGTCTGGGGACGCATGACTGACGGCCACAAGGGAGTGGGTGTGCGAGAGTGATTACGCTAACCTGACCAGCGCGACTCCTGAGATAGCCTCACTTTGGATAGGAATCACTGGTGAAGGATAATTGGTGACACTCCCTGGCACTCCCCCTGCTCCTAGCGTCAAACCTAGAAGGGAAACCACCTTCCTGACGACCCCTGTCTTTCTCTGTTTTGTTTTCCCTTTCGCCCTTCCTGACATCGTGAGAGGAGAGAAGACCACTCTCCCCCTGCAATTCACTTGGTCTCCTGGTCTGCTTCTCCACCGTGCCACAATAGGGCATGCCAGTGCCTTAACTGTTTATTAGTGCTTGGCCGAAAAGCTATTGTAGAATATATGGAAATCCATCTGCTAATGCTGTTGGAAATTCCTATGTGAATCTCCATATCACACTTATTTCACTCAAAAAATGAGGATGATATTTTGAATGTATTGAAGTGTGTCCTCATTGCAGCTTTTGGAATGCTAACCATAATATTCCCGAGAAACTCATGAGAAAACCTTTCTTTCAACAATAGTTCATTAAGTCCCAACAAATGTTTATCCAATGTGAAATCACCTCAGAACTCACCACGACCAATAAAAGCTATATGATCCTTTTTGTGTCTATACTGAATTTTAATGGGAAACACATTGTGGAGCCTTATCGTCTCAAAAACATCCAGCATGCAAAAGTAATCTTCTCCCTAAATAGTAGCATGAAACACCAATCTAACCAATCAGTTTGTGAATTTCATCAAAGATTGGTTGTTCTATTTTGCACTAGCAATATTATGCAAAGGGGAAGCTCTCCCAGATAGAGAATGAGACTACAATTCAATAAGGATAATGATCAAAGATTTTAGCTGGTTAGTATTGGACCCAGGAGAGGCTCTGGCGAGCGAGACTATTGCCTCACGGTCATTACTGATGGTGTTCAGAGGAGCACTATAACTTATGCCACATTCTGTGGCGCTGCAGGGACATCACCCCACTGGACATTCAGGTGAGTGTGCATGCAATAACTCAACCCACATACTGTGAAACCTTCAGTCCAATTGGTGATCCTTAATGACATTTCTGATGCCCCTGAAATAGACACCCACACACACCAAAGGATAGCCATGGCTTTGGCACCCACCTGATCTACATAGATTGAATGGAGTAACCTTGCAAGAAAGATTCACATATAAACAGGCAGACAAATCACAAAAATATGGGGGCCCCTTCCTTGAAATATTGTGCTCCAAACCAATCCATTGACTGAGCATTGACGTGCCTCCGTGTGCAACAGCTTGCAATGATTTCTCATACCCTGATCACCAGACCCAGGCCAACATCAGCCACATAACCTCCCACTTCTAGCCACCTGCCATCCTACCCCACTTCCTTTGCTTGCTGTGACCACCCTGCACCATACCTCAGCCTGTCCCTCCCAAGACCTGGTGCGATAGGTTTCTGGGGATGCTGACCCCGGTTATATCTCTTACAGCACACCTGACTGTTGGTCTAATTCTAACTCCCCTCGCTTTCTACTTTCTGTGTGCATGCTGGGGCTTGAGCGAAGGGAATTGCCCTCCAGTAGGGTCTGTTGTACCTGCTGCCCCAGCATATGCAAACTGTAGCAAACCCAAAGCCTTATGACTCAATGGCGTGCTTGACACCCGACATGACCCACTGTGTGTAGTACTCCTACCTGACAAACTTCCTGCACCCCCTTTACCTGCCCACTTCTCACAACACCACCAGGTACCTTAGGTTGTTACCAATGGCAGGTCCTCCATCTTGCCACCTCTGCAGAGAACTGTATGGGTGGAAACAGGCAGTTGAGACCCCCAAGGCTTAGCTGTCCCAATGGCCATGTGAGAATGACCATACTTGCATAAGAGTCCACACTGGTTCCTCACCTGTAGATCCATTGTCCTGTTTATTATTCACTGTATCTTTTATTATAAATGTCAATAAACAAATGTTGCGAAAAAAAACTGTTATCAAATTAACCTGGAGTGTGTTGATTATTCACTGTATCTTTTATAATAAATGTCAATAAACAAATGTTGCGAAAAAAACTGTCATCAAATTAACCTGTATTTCACCCTCTGGTAGCTTGCACATGAGCAGTCAGGCTTTACTGAGAGACAATGTATAAAGCACGTATTCAACACATAAACAGCAATAAAGTGAAATGACAACACAAGGAAAATCCCACATTAATTTGAAAACCAGTGTACATTTTAATAAATTATTTGATACAAAATGGCAAAAATCCAAACTGGAGTTATACGTTTCTAAAATTGAAAGTGGAATCCAGCTTTTAAAAGATTGAAGCTCTAACCATGGACATCTAGTCACGCGAGAATGGGGCAAAGTTGAAAGTTATGGCTGACTCTGATGGAATACAGGTTGGATACAAAAAGTGGATTACCCAAAGTCTCAATTTACCTTCGGACTTTGACGAAATTTGGAAGAAAAATGTCTCAGACTGTAAAGTTCAACAGGGCAAAGTTGATAGTGGCGTTCGTGGAGGAAGTTTTGTCATCAAAAGGGGATAGATGAAGTTGCATTGAGTATTCTTTTGATCGAAGTTAGGTCCTCCTGTACAAAGATTCCACTTAAGGAATGATACAATGCAACAAATAACGATTCACAGTTTGCAGTTCTTTAAATGGAATGTGCCAAATGAATTTGTTAGAAGTGTTCAAATTTGGACACTTTCTTCTAACAAATCTATTGGTAGTTGAGCACAGCCAAATCCTGCCACTGATTGCCCATTCAGGCACACATAGTCCCTCTATTGTGTGGCTGTCTTCGAGGAATATACAGAGGCCAACTACAACCAATCATGTGACCAGAAACACTGCAAGCACCAAATAGTAAGGACAGGAAAGTTTAATCTCTCTAAACGTGGGCATTTTCAATGTTATGATGTAAAATTCGACTTTACCATTAAATCGGATTTTAAATTGCAATTATCAGATACCTAACATGATCTGCCTACCTGCTCCCTCTAAAAAGGTAATCCAATGTTATTCCATTGGAGAGGTAGGCTTCACAATAGTCCTATAGAACTTGCAATATAGGAGTGTATTTCCACAGAACATATGGATTTATGATACAGCAGAATATTTTGACTAGCTGCTAAGCTGACTATTTTGGAACCTTGGCTTGATTCTCAGAATCAGTACTTAATATATTAGTTTTGGAAGAATTATTTAATCTCTATGAGTTTATGTATGTGAAATGCAATTGTAATCCAATGAAATATCAAAGCAGCTAGTTGAACTTGACATTTGCAGTCAAAGAATAAACCCATTCATCACCTTTGATGAGATGATTGATTCTTGTCAGATATTGAAGGCAGATTAGCTTTTGTGGTTCTCAGGCATGGAACCCATGTGCTGATGGAAACGTCACACCCCTCTGACCTTCAACAGAAACAAAAGGGAATGATATTATAAGCTGTTGAAAGCCCCAAAGACTGCTTGCACAGTGGAAAGCCTACATTTTGAGTAGGGAATATCCGTATACCTCAATACCACAGTAGAAATATTGAGGACAAAACTATTGACAGGTAAGTATCTAGAGATAGCCTACACCTAACTTAATCTATATCTTGCAGATATCTATATCTTCAAAGTACATAGATGTGGAGTTAAGAATAGTAAATTGATCTTTCCTAAATGTACTTATCTTTCGATATGTTGGTCTTCAAAAATGTGGCTATGATATTAGGTTATCACAATATTCCTGTACTTGATATTCCCTACTACATTCTTACATACAAGGTTGATAGTTCACCACCAGTCATAAAGTCACGAACCTGTTAGGTCCAGGAAAAGGTTTCAGTAATTTAAACTCGAGCTCCGCACCTGGTAGCTATGGCACAGGGTGGACAATCTTGATTTAGCAAAAATGTTTAATGCATTTAGAATTAGTAAAACATTTAAAAAGTCAAAAACAAGTAACAATAAAAAAATCTCTCCAATTGATAAAATAGAGTGAAGCCTGCTAAAAATGGCAACAATCTAATAAGTGGATCCAGAGATATGAAAAAAGACTTAAAGAAAATGCACCCAGAAAAGAAAAGAACAAATCAGTGGTCACTGTGTATCGGTGACAGGGCCATAAACACAAATTCTGGCCAACAACAGTGGAGCTTGGGTAAAAACATTTTTGAAAATGAAACTGCATATTTTTGTGAACAATTTGACAATAGTAGTTGTGAAACAATACAAGCACAGAGAGTAAAAGGAACATGGCATCAAATAAATATAAAAGGGAGTAACAGCAGCTTTTGAAAGCTGTGATTACAATTGGTATTTCCACAATGATATGTGAGTGAGGATCTTCTTCCCTGAAATATCCTAAGTTCCCCAAAAACAGCATCCTCGCTGATTGCGCCACATCTTAATTGATGTTCTTACATTTTTTTGGCCTGCCACTGAAGAAATTCGGACACGTTTCTTGTGTTAGTTCATGGCTTGCAACAGTATGAAGATTTATTATTGATACTAAAAGCAGGGCAAGGAAAGAGGAGGACTTCAACAGCACATGGATTTTTAAAGGCTTTTTGGGAATTTATGGACACTAGTTTGCCTAGCCAAGCATGTTCTATTGTTATAAGATACATTCATAGTAAGTTGCAAGTTTATAACGTAAATCTATATGCTTTTGAATTGTTTGTAATCTATTTATTGTTCTATTCATGAATATTATTTGGCAAGGGACATTGGCTCTGATAGAATACCATCTACCAAATTTAGAGATGAACACCAAGCTCAGCATTCATCTCTGTATCTTAAAAGGAATTGCTGTCACAGCAGTTCCCTTCAAAGTACGTTTTGTGCATGACAGACATCATTTTGAGGGCCACATACCAAACGTATAAAAATAGGAAATGTTAACTCTACCATTTGTTGTATCAACTATTCCTAGCCACTTCCCTTCTAGGTGGCCAATTATTGATCTGGGGTCCAGAAGTTAGTCTACTGCCAACTGAAGGCCTGGGTCATTGACTACAGCTAGAAATGTTCTTTGGTCTCTAAAGGTAAAATGAGTGGTAGAACTGGTTCTAAGGGCCTGATTACGATCTTGAAGGAAGGGTCTAACCGACGAAACTGTGTTGAATACCCCATCCGCCTAGTTGGCGGTCTGTCTGCTGTCTTACGATATTGGCGGGTTGCTGAACGAAAGACCACTGGAGTCCTGCCGACTCCGCCAACCAATCGCCAAACACCTCGACGTCAACATGGGAAAAAGCAGCTGTCAGGCGCAGTACAGACAAGGTCCCTGCCATCCGCATTATGAGGCGCCTTTCCGTCGAGCTGACTGTGTTGGGGAGACAGCCTACTTCAAGTCAGCAGAAATGGGGTGCAAACTCACCCATTTCCTTCTTATTCCTTCAGTATCACATGGACCCCAGGGCTCCCTTCACAGCAGCAACTTCACCCCAAAGAAAATGATCCTGTAGGCACGAAATACAGGTAAGTCCACTTTGCACTTTTCTCCCATTGGCTCCACAGGGCACATATGGCCCTGGCTCCAGCAATGGAAAATTACTCATACAAGGTATTTTTCACAAATGTCATGCATATGTTTACATTTTACACTCATTTAGTCAAAATGTACACACCTGCATCAACACATATGATAGAATATTTTTAAATTGCTGGCCTCATCCCGCACCGGTCCCCTGCCATCAGAAACACTACTGCTGGGCCAGTGGTGACATCTAAATATGAAGGGCGAGAGACTGTCGACTCAACTGAGTACTTGTGACCACCACTGGGGCGGTATGGCTGGAAGACCGCCAAGAACCTAATTAGGTCCTAAGTCAGTATTGGCTTAGGCAGCCGAGAATACTTAAAAAAAAAGTTACTCTTCTTCTAAATTAAAAAAAATCTGATTTAATAGTGAAATCAGATTTTGAAAATTAGGGGAAAGTAACTTTGATTTAAGTTCCTAGACTTTACTTAAGGGGAGATACAAAATTATACTTTTATTTATATCTAGATGCTTTTCTGGAGAATGCTGCTTAAACACAGTAAAAAAATTTTAGTCCTTTGGTCATTGTGAGCGTACCTATATCAAATATGTGGTGTCCAACATTTTTATATTTTTGGCACTCTACTCTGCGGGCTTAAAGGGTGCCCCTTAAGGGTGACTTGCATGGAAAAGGCAGATTTTCTTCCCATGTGTCCCTGCATTTTTTAAACTGCAGACAAGCCAGATCACACTTCTGCCTCTGGCTGCCATATATTATTGCTATTGAAGCAGCTATTTACAAGGCTGCTCGACAAATAGTTCATAATATCTGCTATTTACCAGTGACCATCAAAATAGTACCTAATCTCTACAATGTAGCTGATAACAGGCTAAGTAGTAGAATTATGTACAATTTGACCGGCAGCCAGAAAGATTGGGTGAAAGTGGTCTTCATTTTGCCTGCCATGAAGAAAAACTGTCCTTTTATTTTAAGACTCAAATAAGAAATTAGTTACTCAAATGTCTATTTTAGGTGCTTCAGGATATGGCACAATGATAATTTAAGTTGCAGTCTAGGAGCATACAATAATGAGTATGGTTTTTACATAAATGTTTATTCACTCATGCGACCATTTTTTAATAATACTCATTATCCTCCTTTGACAACTTTTGAGAGCTGGGATCCTTTTAAGGCTGCTTATGGAAGCATTGTGCTAGCTCTAGGCTTCATTTTGAGGGGGATTATTCTTGCTTGGCATTTCAAACCTGGCAACAGAGCAGCAGTCGACTAGCAGTAGCAAAAGGGGAAAGCAGACAGATATTAACTATGAAATACACAGCCAGGTAGTTCTTAGACCAGCATGAACCAGAGGTCAAGGAACAACAGAACTATGAAAGGCTAGGATGATATGTGAAGGGCGTTGTCAAGTTAATGTAGAACCAATAGGGCTAGAAGCAGCAGGATTAGGACCAGGACTAGATCAATGAGGATTGTGAAGTCAGTGCATGGCCAGTATGTACAGGATACGAGGATAAATAGGACTTTGGCTAGGAAGACAGTGGGGGCAGTACCATGGGCACAGAGAAGACCAGAGCAAGAGGATTAAGTAAACTAAAAGTATCATGACAAGGAGGATTGGAAACAGGGCTAGTAGGGACATAATGGGGCACAGTAATCATTAAAAGTAGCAGGATCAGAGTGAGGAGGATTGGATGTAAGCAGATAAATAGAATCCAGAAGACAGGGTGGTCTAGACAGGTGTGGCGAGGAGTCAAGAGGCCCTGAAAAGGAGAATCTGTATGAAGAGGACTTGGAACAATGGCTGCAGTACCAGTAGGATGAAATGGACAAGACCAGGTCCAGCATGAAAAAGACAACCCAAACCAGGAGCACAGGCTGTAGAGTGTCAGGACATGATCAGCAGGTTGGACTAGGACCTGCCGTATCATATAAAAGAAATATTGGCAGAGGACCATACCTAATGCATCACCCTCACTGTTGTCTCCCCTAAAAGAGTCAATAAACAGTAGAATTTGTTTCAAAATGTGTGCACACTATGTAGACACCCTCTGCCCAAATGACAGCAACCTAGTTTAGGGAATACTGATACAAACAGAGAACAGTGGTGCACCACTTTGGTAATATTTGTATTAGTTCAAAGTATATTCACAAGCCTGCAAAGGTTATTAGGAATCTTCTCTTTATTGTTGCTTCATAGTTATGTGCCAAGGAAAACCAGCCAATGTGTTTCGTCCACTTGAAGGTGGATGTCTTTAGGACACAGAATATATAGAAATCAATCCATCATCTAAAGGTAGAGGTTCTAGATTCATCCAATAGATATCTCAAGAATGGAAACAAAGTTCATGTCAAATTCCATCCAATAGGAGAAATATGAGGAGAAGAACATTTAAGGACTGTCAAACTTACTTCTATGATGTAAATCATCAGACCATGTGTGGGCAATAGTCCAATGAAAAATAATGAAGGGGAAAAAAGGGGGGAAATCCACCCTTCATCCAGCACTTCAATTGGTGTGGCTCTGCAGAAGACGCAACAATACTTGCGGTTCCAAACGGAAACAGAAGATTACGTTTTGGTATTAAGTTTCACTTAGACCACAAGGTAAACTTAAGACCAAAACTTAAGTTTAACTGAGACGAAAGTCTAACTTTACTACTTGTAAATACCCTTTGTGATTACCAGAAGTTGTAAAGTTAGACTTTCGTCTCAGTTTACCTTTGTGAATCGGGCCCTGCATCTTTAAACCAAAGACCACAAAACTGAGTAAAGTAAAAGGAAGAAGAGAAAATATTTTAGTGACATCTCTAAAAAACAAAACACAAGCAGGATAATGTTAGCCCAGTCTTTCTTGCTGCTAACTTGTAAAACAAAGTTACATTGTATTGGCCCCTTCGGGAAGAAATAAAAATTACTCTTTCACTCTCCTTTTCCTTGATTTGAATGTCATTTAGGGCCTGATTATGACTGCCAAACCTGTGGTGATGGTCCATGGACCACCAGACTGGTGGCCTATCCGCTATATTACAAGTTGAGCAGGTTGGACCGCCACAGAACCACTGCTACTGCTGTGATCCTAGATCCCATGGGAGCTGCACAGCAGTCTGAGGCAGCAATATGCTGGTGATGCTGCTGCGGCACCTCCGAGCATATTACGAGTGTTGTCAATACACCCTTTTTCATGACAGTGAGCCCGCCATGGAAAGGGTGGTGATGAGGAAACTAAGGGGGCCACACAGGTCACCCTGTTGTCTGTGCACAGGGTGCATGCAAGGGAGCAAATGTTGTGCCTCCCTGTATTTCTGCGCACTCTGTTCCTGCAGAGACAGAAATGCACAACATTGTGCATTTCGCTCTGCAGAACGGGCTGCAGCACTTCTACGGTGGTGCCTTTCTATGACTCTCCTATAGGCCATTAAAAGGCACTTCCATGAGACCGCCACCGCTGGGACACCAGCCAGAATACAACTTGTAACCCAGCGGGTCGACTGCTACGGGTTTGGTAGTCTTTGAGCAGGGCGCCGGCGTGGCAGCACACTCCAAGACCCTCAAACTTGTAATAAGACCCTTAGTTTGTGGTTGTGTAGGTGTTTATCAGTGTTTATATGTTGACAGTGGTGAGGGCTATTTCCGTTTATGTGGGGTTTTATTATAGATTGAAACCGAAAAGAGGATAGCCTATTTATCTTTTATTCATGTACAATTGTGCCTCTCCTAACAGTGTATTTCTATGAACTTGTATGTACATGTATGAATATGTGTGCAGGATAGGTACATGTCTATGTGCATGCTCTCTTTATCGATCGTTGATATGGTAATATATAGTCAGAATAAGAAGGCACTAGATAAAAAGTGGCAGGTCCAGTTCCAGCAGAAAAATACTACGATTTAAGAAGATGGTTGTATTAGTTTGAAATCTGCAGTTAAGTTTCTGTGGTAGGTCTGCTTTCCTGCTATTGCCATATACAAATGCTTAGACGACTGTTAGGTCATAGATATTTTCAACAATGCTAGTGTCTAGAAAGGTCTAGAAGATGTAGCTGCATTTTACCTATCTGATACATGAGAAAGGTGGCAGACAAGGGAATAAAAAGATTCCTAGTTGCCCCAGGTCAAAATGTCAATTTCCCGTGTAAGCAGCTCTGGGTGTTCTGTCAAGGCACCTACTAGAGGAGGAAGGGTTCAGGGTTTTTTTATTGGGAAGCTTGGTGAGGGGAAGGAGCTTGACGGGGGCACCTGGGTCATCAAGGTGTAGGTGTTGGGGGAGGTAGGGAGGAGGTCACTGGGTGGGTGAGGGTTTACTTTAGCAAGCAAAAGAAAAGCAGAAAAATCCAGACTAGACATAGCCATCAAAGGGTGACTAACAGTATGCTAGTGCAGTTTCTTATTTGTCATAGAAGAATTCAAGATGGTGGGCTGTTCAAAGATAAGACCACCAGTATATTGGGTTTAGTTAGGATTTTCCTCAAGCAGGTAATGTAATAATGAAGTTTAGAGCTATAAGGGTCACCAACTGAAACATTAATGGAATCAATAATACAGTCAAACACAGATCTATGTTGGCATGGTTAAGAGCATCCAAAGTGCAGGATTGTTTTCCAGGAAATCCACCTTAAATCCACTGTACCTCAGCCAAGTATTGCAGGTTACAACTCACATGCATTATTTGTGTCAGCCAATGCAGAGGTCAGAAGGCTGGCTGTATTTATATGTAGGGAGCTCTAGTGCAAAGCTATTATGGTTTTGCTGAAGATGATACCTCTGCCCTAGCAAAAATATGCAATCTTGCTCTTCTTTTTCAATGTGGGGAGCATTGAAAGCCTTAATTCGAAGGGAAGCAATTTAATTTACAGCACGAGTTAGCAAAGTAAAGTGTTAGCTATGCAGCTACAATCCACATTAGGTGCTGCTTCTCTCACCTACACCACAGCTAACACACTGATAGCTAGACTTGAATTATTACAAGCATGCGAAAACCTAAAGGACCATTTTACAGCCCTTGAAATAGTGATCCAAATTCATACTTTCAGAAAAGTTATGAAGAAAGCAAGCATGTGGAGCGGTATTTAGCATGGTCTGTAAAGAAGAGAAGGAACGATGACACAATTAAATTAATTTTCAACGTGGCTAAAAAGAAAGTGGTCACTCTGCCAGATTCAATAGGAGAGGTCCCCCAAAAGTATTATGCAGAACTCTATACAATAGAGGACAAGCCGCCAACCGTAAGTATTAATGATCATTTGCAATCCATTCAGTTGCCAGCTTTAGCAGACGATTTACAAGCGATAGCCTTACACTTACTATACTATCTGAGGTGGAAGAAGCAATGAAAATGTCTCCCAATGTGACGGCCTATGGGAGAGGTGATCTACACGTAGTAGTATACAAGCTATTTAGGTATCAAGTGAGCACATTTCTAGTGACTTGTTTTAACAACATTTTAGGAAGTAGGAATTCGCCTAGCTTCTTTACTGAAGCAGTCATCATAAACCTTTTGAAAAAGGGTAAGCATCCTAATAGCCCGGGATTATTTTGTCCAATCAGCTCGTTAAATAGCAATTATAAAATATGTGTTAAAATAATCACAAATAGACTGGTCTTGCTAGCATATTTTTTGGTACACTCAGACCAAAATAGCTTCTTACGAAAAAGATTGATATCTACTAATATACACCATTTAGCACACACCATGGATTATTATTGAGTCAATAGTACAAAGGCTGCCATTATTATCTTAAATGTTGAAAAAGCTTTCAGTTTGATCCAGGGACTGGTTTTGTTTGCTATATTGATGAAATTCATGTTCCCTGTCAAACTGATTGACTTGCTGAAGAACTTAAATAAAAAAGCAAATGACAAAATTCCAATCAATTCCAAAGTAGTACAGCACATTATGATTTAGAGAGTGACGAGGCAGGGGTGCCCAATTTTACCCTTTTTTTCACTTATTTACTGAGCCCCTTGGCAGTGCATTAAGGCAAGATGCTTGTATTGTGACTCCGGTCGAAGGCCAGGTTAAATTAAAACTCAAAGTCGATGATATGATACTGTATCTGGCAGAAGATGAGAGAAATATTCAAAATATGGCCACCAGAATAGAGGCGTTCACACACATAGGTGGGTACAAAACTAACCATTCTCAGTCTGCAGCTCTGCTATTTACTAGCTACGCTTCCCTCCTTCCTTACAAAATAAGTCTATTACTCCACTGCTTGACCAATTAGATATTTGGGGGTTCATATTCCACCCAGATTTGCTGATCTATTCCATGTAAATTACAACACCACTTTGACTAAAGTACGAGAATTACTTTGCCAATTGCAGCAATTTGCCCTTACTATTATTGGTCAGATTGCACTAATCAAAATGGTCGTTCATTCCCTGTTCATATTTATTTTCTCAAATGTTATAGTAAAAGTGCATCAATCATTCTTTGACAAAGTCTATCAAATGATGCGTCAATTTTATGACAGGGTAGAAAATCTTGTACCATTTTGAAGACATTATAACTTGCCATAGAGGACTGGCACTGCCTTGTGTTAAAATATATTCCCAGGCCGGTGTTTAAGATAGAATAGTTTGAGCTGAAATCGTCAATGTCCATTACAATCAATTTTATTTCAAAATGATGCTAAGGGAGGCAGATCTTAATCTCTCTATGTTTCTAAAGATACCTAAATTGATAAAACAAACTTGGTATAAGATACCCAATGTCTTGGCTTATGGAAGAACAAACAGAGCCACAAGGACCAATGGGACCAGACCAGGCCCAAAATGACAAAGCCCAGTCTAAGAGGACATAATTAGGAGAATCAAGAACAGGGGACTACGTACCAGGTGGATCATAAGTAGGACCAGGGCAAGGAGATTCAGGATGAGCCAAACCATGAACTCTAGGAGGTCATGGAGAAAAAGGACAACAGGTTTATGTGGAATTTGACACAACAGAACAGCAGAATCAGGTCAAGGTTCAGAAGTACCAAGAGCAGGAGCCCCAAAAAGGGCTAATATAATGATGAGGCAGGGGCATGGTCAGGAAAACAAGGGTCAGGTAGGCCTACAACAAGGAGCAACAGATTTAGGAAACCAGTTCCAGGGTGACCAGAACTAGGCGGAGCAGGGCCATAATGAGGACAAAGCAGAACAAAACAATCAAGAAAGGGATTACTTGGAACATGAGTAGAAGGAGTTCCAAAGCCTAAAGACAAAGAAAGACCTGGACTTAAAGAAGACAAGGAGATGGAGGACACCTATATTATTCTTGGCCACATGGGATATCCTACTACTCCTTTTGTAATTGGTTTTTATTCATTTTTCATTTACTGTCAATCCCTATAAAACCCCCACCTCTTCAGTTCACATATAGAACTGGTAAATATTTGCACTTTGACCTCATAGTGCTAGAAGATGCTGTCTGATGCTGGCTCAGATGACAATTGATGGATCTGGGGGCATAGGGACTGAAACTTGGCAGAGGAATGTAATTGTAGGTGAGTGAAAAGGACTGTGGTCTGTAAAGGATTGCATAAAGGGGTTGTGAAACTCCATTGGCTAAAGTCAGGAAAAATGTTTAATTACCAAAAAGGGGTCAAAAGGTTATACCAATCAGAAAAGGGGTACTCAAGATCATAATGATGAGCAAAGGAGGGGTAATGGAGGCTCAAGATAGATCATCTCAGAAGGCCTAAAGAGGGACGCTGTGTGAGCCCACAAATCTTTGTGCTGGCATTCCATGTGCATGTATGTGCAGTCAGTATCTGGAAAGTGCGTAGTAGTTAGACTCCTGGTATAGTGAAAGTCTAAGTTGGTGAACCAGTGGGATGCATTTTGCATGACATATGGAGAGTAGATACATCTTCGCTACGAAGCCGATGTTTATTGACTGCTTCCCTTGTGGTGAAGAGGGGGGAACCAGAACTGAAGTGAAGGAGAATGGAGAAAAAGCTACCCAAAGAAATTCTGTGAGGCCCTTTTTTAGCAAAGGGATGCCGATTAGTTTTTCCTGAGTGACAGCATATTTTACATGGTAAAGATAAGGAGGGCTACCCTTTCGTCTGTGCCTGATGACTGCTCGGGCTGATGGCACCAGATGCTGTGATCTCATACATCATTGAGTCCTTGTTTTGAATGCTTCTGATTGTGGCCCATCAGTAATGCAACGGATATGAGTGTCATCCCCTAGCACAAAGGTTGTCTCTGATCTAAAGCCAAAAAATTATATTTGAAAGAGATTCACCATAAATCATTTCTGAATCCTGAATAGTGGATCCATATCACCTGTCTTCAAAATGAGCATTAAAGTGTAACTGTTAAATGATTAACTATAGGTGACAAGAATCTAGGTAACAAAATGTGCCTGCTTTTTCAGTGTCTTATTTCCTACAATATATGCAGGGGCACTGAAATTATATGTCAGGGTAAGGCCAAAATATGCAGCAGGGCTGACTAATTAGGTGGCAAAAAAGGCAAATTATGCAGTGTAATGTTGCACATTTTGTGATAGTATTATTTCATTATTTTTTCATTTTAGACTTGTTACCACTGTCTGGACATAGGTTGCACCTCATTGGTACTAGTTTAACACCTAAAAATAAATAGCAATACACAACAGAAAGGTGCCCAGTAAACCTTTGAAAAGGCTCTTCCACTGTGTGGCAATGTGTGTTGCTATGTTTTTAGTATCTTTTTAACCATTTGAGCTGAAAAAATTTTTTTGTTCAAATCTGCAGATTATGTAGCAAAAGATGGATTATGTGGCAAATGTGGAAAATCCAATATTATGCAAAAAATGCCACACAATCACAGCCGTAAGGGAAATGACCCCTACACCCTGACCATTTTGTTTGTTTTTCAAAAACAAGCTCCAAATTTGGGAATTTGTTTTTGAAAAACACATACATTTTTGGAAGGTTTGAGGGCCAGGTGTCATATCTGAAGGCTCTGTCCTTCAAACATTTCATGCATAGAAAAGAATCACTATGACAGCAGTTCCTGACAATGTAGAGAGTTGTTCAAAGAGGCAGCAGACACATCCAAATGTGGCAGGTGGAGGATCCTCAGGATGATGGAAGTATTGTCCTCTGCCATCCTGATGATGAATCAGATCATAAAGTTTATTCCTTCTGTCATGAGACTGGAATGAAACTTCTCAATGATACTGTGTTGGTTACTTCATAAGGGGCCCTATGCAATTCTTTCTATTTTGATAAAACCACACTACATATTAGCTGGGCCTATGTTTTTGGATACAACATTTCAAGTTCTGGTTTTTGCTTTACAAATCGTAGTTTTCAGATGTTTGAGTCTGATTTGTTTAATTAAACTGAACCAATATTAATAATTCCAGAATGCCCTGATTTGTTGCAGAAAAAGAGCTGTTCTGATAACATGGAACCTGCTGGTAATCCTTCATCTGGCCCTCATAACATTCTGATGACTTTCTGAGTAAGAACGTGTACATAGCTTTAGAAATGTAAATATCTTGAACTAGTCTTGTACAGATTCAAATCATCTTTATCATGAGTCACCTCTGCAGGTAAACATAAAGGAGTAGCATTAGCAGAACACAATACTACTCCATAAAAGGCCTCCCAAGTCTTTAATTCTTGGTTCATGGTGTAATGGAGTGGCATCTGTGTCCTGTTTGTCAAAATAACTGGGAAACAATCAAACGTTTGGGACCTTTAGACATAAATGTTAGTGCCTGCATATAAGCCAGTTTCAGCACTAAGGAACTCATGTTGCAAAAGCACCAAGTTTGTGATAGCAAAAGTGTTTATTTGTATGTTCTAAACCCTTTTTATGAGTTAGAAAATTATTTTGAGTGGTAAAAGGATGCTCATGATCATTTCCAAATTGCAAATAGGTGGGGTTTCCTCCCTCCCTCCCCTTTCCAATTTGGAGTGAAATCTATTTATAATTGATGACTGCAATTGCTATTGCACCCATATATAAGCAACCCCCGCCCCCTAATAATTAGCAAAGAGTAAAGGGTTTCCATATGACCCCTTTCCCTTTGGAAAATACCCCTTTCCCTTTGGAAATGATATTGACAGCCTCAGAGGGGAGAAGTTTTCCCAAACTGAAAACTTGTATTTTAAACTAGTACTGGTTCCTTTCAGGAACACAGGTTGATTTGAAGAAACAAAAGTTTACTATTAAGGAATGCAGTCAAAGAGATTAAAGTGTGCCTTCTTTTGCAGGCCACCATCTCAGTGATTACTGCCAACCACAGTGGGTTGCAGATTGGCACCGCCTAATAAATATTAATTCGGAAGGTTGTTCTGTACCCCAGTATTTTGCGAACTTTTTTTTTTTTTAAATATTTTTATTAACAAATTTTACAACAATTTATTCTCCCTCACGCCCCCCCCCGCCCGCACAGGACAATTCAAAACAGAATGAAAATCAATGCAAACAAAAAGCAATCTTTTCTACACAACAATAAACCATGCCTACAGTTGCATATATACTTAAAAAAAACAAAGAGAAGAGAAAAGGAGAAAAAAAAAGAAAAACCAGATATACCATACACGAGGGAAAAGAAAAAAAGGTAAAGAAGACGTAGGCAGGGAAGAGATGAAAAAAACGGCATGCCTGAGCAATCCTAGACTAGGAGATACCAACAAGTGGGGAGCAGCAGACAAGCCCAAATGATAACTTCACAACAGAATCTATGGTATAACCGTCCTGTTTTTCCAAACTATGATCGGATTCCATATCCGCAGTCCTAGTAATCTTCCCTTCTTCCCCTTTCTAGCGTATATCGCCTTTTCCAGATTATGTATATGCAACAACCTGGCCAACCATTGCTGCATTGTAGGCGGAAGTCTATCCCGCCATGCGGAGGCTATATATAGACGTAGCACTGCCATAGCCACAAATACAAAATATACATATTGTGGTTGCAATGTACCCTGCTCCACTCCTAATAGTATTACCTCAGCTGTTAACCTTAACCTACAATTCAATGATCTATCAAAAAAGACTTCTATGTCTTTTAACAGGGGGAGCAGGTTCGGACACTCCGCAAATATATGCTTTAGATCTCCTTCCGTGCTATCACATCTTGGGCACGTAATCCCCTGGGTGCCTCCCCACTGGGCAATTCTAGCTGGCGTGTAATATAGCTTATAAAGGGTTTTGTAATGTTGAGCTTGTAGAGCTGATGAACAAAGACCCTCCTGCCCAAGCTGCAATGATTTTCCGAACAACCTCACAGGTATCCCTAACGCATCCATCCATTTTGTTTCAAATTTTCCTAAATTATCCTCTCTATGAGCTATAAGCTCAGCATACAGTCTTTTAATCGTACAACCGTACCCCCCTCGATTACTCGGAGTATTGCGTTATCGCCAAATCCAAATGGGACCCCTCTTTCGCTGGCCAAAAAGCTTCTTGTCTGCAAATACTTGAAAAAACTCCTTGTGCTAAGACCAAATTCCCGTTGTATTTCTGTAAATTGACGTACTCCCGTCGGACCTAACAAATCCCCCATTCTTTTCACTCCTAATCACCCCCATTCCTTAAACGTAGCGTCAACAAAAATCTCGGCGGGTAATGTAGGATCGACCTCTAATCTAGTATAAACTTCTTTTAAACGCCTTCCATACCTTGTATGCCGCCTCTATCGTCTTGAATCTAGTTCTCTTAAAGTAACTTGATTCCGTATATCTCAGGAATGCATTCTCTGCCTCTTCCCCTAAGATCAACCCATATATCTCTGTTGATCCTGCATGTGTCTCGTTTTCCATCTCGGCGCCTCCCAAAAGGCCTGTCATTGGCTGTAAAGCTGCTGCCCAATAGTATAGTCTCAGGTCCGGTAATGACCATCCGCCCCTATCCCTTGGCAGTGACATGAACCTTATTGCTCTTCCTGTCTTACCCTGTGACCAGACAAATCGGTTAATCATGTGCTCTATTTTACTAAACCAAATTAAATTAGAAAAGAGAGGGATTGTTCTAAACAAATATAAAAATGTTGGCAGTAAGTTCATTTTAACATAATTTACCCTACCTACTATTGACATGTGCAGGTTATGCACCCTATCTAGGTCCTTCCTTACTTTCTTAATGATAGGGCAAATATTAATTTCTACCAGTTTATCCAGATCCGCTGTAATGGTTACACCCAAATAAACCCCCTCAGCCACCACCCGTGTATCTGTACAAACAGCATGTGCATTCTTTATCATTTGCGTCTTGGTTTTATTCAGTGCATAACCAGCCACCCGCCCAAACTGCTCTGCCTCCTGTTCTATTGCTCTAATAGCCTCTGCGGGTGATGGTGTGATGAACGCGATATCGTCTGCATAGGCGAGTACTTTAATGAGCCCCATTTTGGTGTTTAAAGGGCAAATTTGATTGTTTAGCTCCAGTTTCAGGATCAGTGGATCTATATACATTGCAAAGAGTAGGGGCGAACACGGGCACCCCTGTCGAAGTACCCCGGGTGATTGCAAAGGGAGCAGTATGGCCTGCAGTCACCCTGACACAAGCGGTGGGATTTTTATACAATGTTTGAATCGCCTTGACAAAACCTCCTCCAAAGCCCCCTCTCCTTAATACGGGCCACAGAAACTCCCACGAGACGCGATCGAAGGCCTTTTCGGCGTCCATCAGCATGGCTGCCATTGGTTTCCCCTCCTCACCCTGAGCATCGAATAATGTAATCATCTTCCTAACATGTAGTGTGGTGCCTCTTTGTGGGATGAAACCATGTTGGTTGATGCTCACCAGCTGCCCTATTACCTTGGCAAATCTAGCCGCTAAAGTTTTTGAGAAGATTTTTAAGTCGGCATTAATCAGTGTCATTGGGCGATATGATCCTGGCTCTGTGGGGGCTTTCCCTTTTTTAAGAATTATTATGATGTCTGCTCCTGGCCAGCTAGCTAGTATGGATATCCCTACCTGTGCTTCCCTAAATGTTCTGACTAGGTCCACATTGATAGATGACAAAAAGATCTTGTAAAACTCCCCAGGAATCAGGTCTGGCCCGGCTGCCTTGCCGGATGGCATGCTCAGCATGGCCTCCCTAATTTCCTCCGCATCTAGGCAGGCATCTAGTGAATCTCGGTCTTCATCCTGCAGCACTTTGCTCGGTGAGTTTTGTAAATATCGCTGTATTTCAACAACGTCCCTATCCTACTCCTCCTCGTAAAGCTTACAGTAAAACTCCCTAAAGACTTCCAGGATTCCCCCACTGTCTGAGATCAGATTGCCACTGCTATCACTTATTTCCTTAATTTCCCCTTTGGCTGCCATCTGTCTCGCACGTACTGGCAGGCAGTCAAAGAGATTAAAGTGTGCTTTCTTTTGCAGGCCACCATTCCAGTGATTACTGCCAACCACAGTGGGTTGCAGATTGGCACTGCCTAATAAGTATTAATTAGGAAGGTCGTTCTGTATCCCAGTATTTTGTGAACTAAACAAACATTACATAGTTCAGTTTGAAAAATACAATTTCATTCACAAACATTATGTGCTGAATTGTTGACTACTTTTTGCGAATGAAATGATATATCAGGACCGTAACATTCATAAGGAGATGAATGCCAATTGTGTTTACTCCGTGTTTACATTTGTACCTGGTGTAAGTACCACTTGAAATCTGCTTAGGTCATAATAAAACAAAATGTATGCTGTTCAGACTGCAACCGGGTAAATAGTGAAGTATGCCTTCTATTTGCATGAATACTTGCCAAGTTGTGCATACTGTCCACTATTTAGCCAGACACCATGGGAATAATGACGTTTCGTTTTAAGTTATTTGGAAGGCGACCAGCAATACAGTACATAAATTCTGCCATTTAGCCAGCTGCTAGGTAATTATTTAAATGTGTTCAATGCTTGCCAGGCATATATATTTTTTACTATTTAACCAGCAGTCACATAAACAATTAGGTGTATTTGCCATTTACATGCTGCTAACCTTTATGTACATATGCTATTTTACCAGCAGCTGGGTAATGAGTGAAGTATTTGTTTGCTTGACTTCTGGCCAAATAGTATAAAAACCCTAGTATTTAGCAAGTAGCCTGGTAAATAGGGAAGTTTTCTTGCTATTTGCACAGATGCCAGGTAAACAGCGCAGAATCTCTACTATTAGCTAGCAGTCATGAAAAAATTATTATTTTCAGGTTTTTTGCACAGCCGCCACCTGAACAGTGCTTAGTTTCTACTATTTAGGCAGCGGGTGGGTAAATAGTGAAGTGTTTCTGCTATTTGCATGACTGTAGGCCAGAGGTCTTCAATCTGTGGGGCGCGACCCCCAGGGGGGTCGTGGAGTCCTGGGAAGGGGGTCGCAGATTCTGTTGGAGCGTGCAGCAGTTCCTGGCGTCAGGCTGATTGAGGCCGGGTGATCACGGCGGAGGCCTAATTCACGCCTCATTAACAAGTAAAGGTCTTCTGAAGACCTGTGAAGTACTCGGGTGTGCCTTTCTGTGTGTCCCGGAGCTGTTTCAGCCGGGCTCACTTACACGTGCTGGGGAGTGGGGGGGGGGGGGGGGTTGGTCTGGGGGAGGAGGCTGTAGCCCTTTGAGTTCAATCAATGGACTTAGCTGTGGGGTTTATTTTTATTTTTAACGTTTTATATAGCGCTAGCTTAACCCGTAGGTATCAGAGCGCTTTACAAACACACATAGTAAACAGCAGAAGGACTTTAAAGTCATTGGTTCAAGTCCCACGAGCCCTCATACCTGGCGCCTGTGCAGGAGAAATGTGCCTGACACTGTTCTTCACGGTGAGGTGTTTATACAGCCTGTCTGCTCTCCCCCCCCCCCCCCCCCCCCCAAGCAGGGAAGCACAGAGATGCCCTCCCATGACAGAGGAAGAAGAAGGAAGAAGACGCAGAGAGATACTGACCCCACCCCCATGAGAGAGGCACAGAAAAGGTGGGTGGATGAAGGATGAATGTATGTGTGGATGGAAGGATGAAGGGTGGGTGGATAGATGGATGGATGGAAGGAAGGATGACGGATGGATGGGTGGATGTAAGGATGAATAGATGGATGTGTGAAAAGGTGGGTGGATGAATGATGAGTGGATGGATGTAAAGATGAAAGGGTAGATGGATGGATGAAGGATGGATGGATGTGTGAAAAGGTGGGTGGATGTATGATGAGTGGATGGATGTAAAGAGGAAAGGGTGGATGGATGGATGAAGGATGGATGGATGTGTGAAAAGGTGGATGGATGGATGAAAGGGTGGATGGATGAAGGATGTATGTATGGATGGATGGACAAAAGGGTAGATGGATGAAGGATGGATGTATGGATGGATGGATACAAGGTTGCATGGATGAATGATGGATGGATGGATGGATGAAAGGGTGGGTGGATGGATGAAGGATGGATGGATGAAAGGGTGGATGGATGAAGGATGAAGGATGGATGGATGAAAGGACAAAAAGGTAGATGGATGAAGTATGGATGGATAAAAAGGTTGCATGGATGAATGATGGATGTGTGAAAAGGTGGGTGGATGAATGATGGGTGAATGGATGGATGAAAGGGTGGCTGGATGAAGGATGGATGTATGGATGGATGTGTGAAAAGGTGGGGGATGAATGATGGGTGGATGGATGGATGGATGGATGGATGGATGAAAGGGTAGGTGGATGGATGAAGGATGGATGGATGAAAGGGTGGATGGATGGATGGAGGATGTATGTATGGATGGAAGGACAAAAAGGTAGATGGATGAAGGATGGATGTATGGGTGGATAAAAAGGTTGCATGGATGAATGATGGATGTGTGAAAAGGTGGGTGGATGAATGATGGGTGAATGGATGGATGAAAGGGTGGCTGGATGAAGGATGGATGCATGGATGGATGTGTGAAAAGGTGGGGGGATGAATGATGGGTGGATGGATGGATGAAAGGGTGGCTGGATGAAGGATGGATGCATGGATGAAAGGGTGGATGGATGTATGGATGGAATAATGAAAGGGTGGATGGATGAAGGATGGATAGGTGAAATGGTGGATGGATGTATGGATGGAAGGATGAAAGGGTGGATGGATGAAGGATGGATGTATGGAGGGATGGGTAAAAGGTTGCATGGATGAATGATGGATATGTGAAAAGGTGGGTGGATGAATAGATGGGTGGATAGGTAAAGGATGGACGTATGGATGAAAGGGTGGATGGATGAAGGATGGATGGATGTGTGAAAGTGTGGGTGGATGAATGATGGATGGATGGATGGATGTGATGAGGTCTAACAGGCGCATTTATGGTTGTCGATAGTTGTTGATGATGAGGAGTACCAGTTTCTAGAATCTTTTGTCGTAAGGGGGTCCCTACGCCTAAAAAGGTTTTACAAGGGGGTCTCGGCATCAAAAAGTTTGAAGACCTCTGCTGTAGGCCAACAAATGCAGAATATTATTTTGCCAGCCACTGGATAATTATTGAAGTTTCTCTGCTATTTTCAAGGCTGCTAGGCAATTGTAAATAATGTCTACTATTCAGCCAGTGGTCAAGTAAATAGCAGAGAAAATTCACTATTTACCCGGTGGGCACCACCTTTTGCTATATATGTTTAACAAAAGTGTTAATGAAATCAACACTTCATTTCGAAGTTGGCCATACAGTTCATGAATTTGACATGTGTTCATGAATAGTTGATACTTAGGTAGATAAATCTATGTAGACAGATTTACTTCTTAATTAGGTCCTGATGAATCGCTAGTCATTGCACACCTGCGAGAAACATGTCGACCACTTACTGCACTTACTAGTCTACACGTCTACTACAACCTGGCCCCACACCCGCACTTCACGCAAGTGGCTGTTGGATAGAAGATATCCCCCAAAGAGCCCCTCTTTGAGGTGTCGCCCGTTGGGTATTGCACCGCCGACCCAACGAGGAGCATTACCAATGATGAAGCATGACACCTGAAAGGGTGTGTGAGGACATTACTTTTTTTTTTTTTTTAAACTTTTTTATTGAGTTTTACTCCCCATTTTTCCAATAATACCAATATATTTTAGCAGTACAGAAAATGACTGTAAGAATATCAATAGAGACATTTTACAAAATTCAGATACAGGTACAAAATTCAAAACTTAAATACAATCAAAATCAGCCTTCATATATTTTTGGCCTCTACTTACTCCTATTCTTCCATTTCTCTATAGGTGACCAGATCCTAACCCCCAATGCCCTTGCCCTTCTACCTTTCCTATCATAAATGGCCTTCTCTAGGTTATAAGTGGAGAGAAGTCTTGCTATCCATGTCTGAAATGTGGGTGCAGACTTGTCAAGCCAAGCCCTTGCCATAATAATCCTTAACACTGCTGTGGCCATAAACAAGAATTCAGTGTGTTCATTGCAATCTCTTGTATTCACCCCTAGTATTATCAGTTCTTCCGACAATTTAGTCTTTATCCCTAATGAGGTTTCCATACATTTTTCTATTGCCAGCTTTAGTGTATACAATTGTGGGCATTGTGCGAACATGTGTACAATGTTAGCACCACTTGAATTACATCTTGGGCATGTTATGCCCGTCATGCCCCCCCACTGAGCAATTCTTGCCGGCGTATGATAAAGAGAATAAATCGTTTTGTAGTGCTGAGTTTGCAGCGTGGCTGAGCACAGCACCGAACGTCCTAAATCTAATGAGATTTGTAGGCCGTCAAGATGCGCCCCTAATTGTTCCGCCCATTTCTTGGAGAATTTCTCTCTATCATCTGCTTTTAATGCAGAGAGTTCCGCATAAATTTGTCTAATTGTTACCCGTGTACTACGCTCCAAGTAATCCATTATCCTACAATGAGACATCCCTGCTGTCCCACCCTGTTTCTTATAAAAATAGCTCCTAACTTGTAGATATTTAAAGAAATTACATCCTGGAATATTAAACTTAATTTGAATCTCTTGAAATGACAAAAATATCCCTTCTGCGTCCAGCAGGTCTCCTAGTTTTTTAATCCCCTTTCCGTCCCATTCCTTCATAACTGTATCTCTGAAGATTTCTGCGGGGAGGTCAATGTTCGTGAGCAACCTAAGATATCTATTATATCTCCCGATTCCTAATTTTTTCCCGACAGCCTTCCAGATTTTGAAAATTGCACTCAGTGTCTTAAACCTAGTATGTTTAAAATACGCATAGTCCACTGTATTCACCAAGGCGTTCCCTGCCTCCTCGCCCAGAACTGCTTCATAAGCGTTCGCCCTGCCCGAGCTCTCTCCACCCTGGCTACTATCGCCTAATAGTCCTTGTGCATATTGTAGAGCTGCTGCCCAGTAGTAGAGTCTAAAATCCGGTGCACCCCACCCCCCCTTCTCCCTTGATAGTGTCAAAAAACGATAAGCCCTTCGTGTCTTCCCCTTAGCCCAGATAAACCTATTCATAACTGCTTCTATTTTATTAAACCATGTGCCCTCAATATATAATGGGATTGCTCTAAGGATATATAGAATTTTCGGAAACGTGACCATTTTAATCATGTTGATTCGCCCCATTAGCGTTAGATGTAGATTATTAACTCTCTCTAGATTTCTTTTAACTTTCCCTAAGAGTGGCTCTATGTTAAGCTCTACGATTCTGTCCAGTTGTGCTGAGACCCTAATCCCCAAATACGTTGCTTCCGGGACTATTCTAGTATCCTGACAATTGGCCAACCTGTTCTGCACTATCTGCGTCTTACCACTATTTATGAGATACCCTGAAAAAGTCCCAAAGTTTTTTGCCTCTTGCTCTATTTCTGTTAGGGCCCCCTCTGGCTCTGGAGTTATAATTGCTACGTCGTCTGCATAGGCAAACAGCTTATATTCCTGTTCGTGTAGCCTAACTGGGGGAATCCTGTTGTTACATGTTAATCTTCTTAGCAGTGGATCTAGATATAGGGCGAATAACAGAGGTGAAGCTGGGCATCCCTGTCTAGTCCCCCTTCGGATCCGTACCGCCTCTGTGTATGATTTATTTATTCTTATTCTAGCCGTTGGATGTTTGTACAGTGCTTGAATTGCCTTTATATAGCCTACACCTATCCCAGCCCATTCCATAACTTTCCACAGATAGTCCCAGGAGACCCTGTCGAAGGCCTTCTCTGCATCCAGAAAAATAGCCGCGACAGGGTCTCCTGCCACCTCTGCTGCGTCCAGAACGGTGATCATCTGTCTGGTGTGCTGGGTGGTTCCCTTACCTGGTATAAAGCCATGTTGTTCTGGGGACACCAAACTCTCAATAACCCTACTAAGCCTTTTCGCTAATGTTTTAGAGAATATTTTTGTATCTGCGTTTAATAACGTTATTGGCCTATATGACCCTGGCTCTACTGGTGGCTTATCCTTTTTTAATATTATGATTATATCTGCCCCGGCCCAAGACTGTGGAACCACCCTTCCCCCCTGTGCCATACAGCATATTGACCAGAGATCTGTACCCAATACATCCCAGAAAGTCCTATAAAATTCTACCGGAATTTGATCTTGCCCTGTTGCTTTTCCAGGGGGGAGGCTAAATGTTGCTTCTCTTACCTCCTGTAGTGTTAACTGCTGATCCAATCTCTCCCTTTCTTCCGTACTTAACCCTCTGTTTGGTATTTGTGACAAATATTCTGACATCCTTGGCGTATCATTACTTGCCTCCTGAGCATATAGTGATTCATAGAACTTCCTGAAGACTTCCTGCACTTCCTCTACCTTATTAACTATAGTCCCTGTACCGTCCTTAATTTCTTTTATTTCCCCTGCAGCTAACGTTTGTCTAGTTCTTATTGCCAATAAGTGGCCTACTCTTTCATTAAACTCATAGCATTTTTCTTTTTTAGCTAAAAAGTTCCCTGCTGCTTTTTGCGCCAACATTACCCCTAGCTCTGCTTTCTGTAACTCTATGTCTAATAATATCTGTTCAATAGGTGCTTGTCTACTTATTGCACCCACGAGGCCCTCCTCCAAGCTTGCCAGGCTTCTAAGACTCCCCTCTGTCCTCTCCCTTTCTTTCTTGTTTCTTAGCATAGTATAACTTAGTGTCTCCCCCCTTACCCCAGCTTTAAAAGCATCCCACACCATGTCTGCCGATGCTGAGTATCTATTTATATCCCAATATTGTACAATCCATTCCTGCATCCTTTTCACGTACTCCTCCTCTTTTAGTAACCCCCGTTCAAACGTCCATTGATTAGGCGTCCTATCCCTTTCTCTACCAGATATCAGACTTAGAATTAACGGGTTATGATCCGACACTAATCTAGGAAGTCGTTCAATATCAGCTCTCCCCAAAAGTGAACTCGAAATGAAAAAGTAGTCCAATCTTGAAACCTTTCTATGAGGAGCTGAGTAATAGGTGCTGCCTGTACCTATCGGGTTTTTCTCAGCCCACATATCCACCAAGGCATTGTGTCGAGCAAGATTCTGTACTGCTTTGTATGTCCTTATCTTCCTGCCCCGGAATTTAACCCCCTCCCCCTTGATTAAGCCATCCAGGCCATTAATATTGAAGTCCCCGCAACATACTACAGGCTCTGGCCAGAGTGCCAATTCCCCATCCAGAAATTCCATCAGTTCAGGTTCATCTTCAATTGGCCCATATGTTGAGGTAATTGTGAGTCTCCCGACCTCTGATTCCACATCCAACAATACCCATCGCCCGTCTCGATCCTCTTTCTTCCTTTTAACTTTTAAAACTCCTTTTCTAGCTAATATCGCCACCCCCTTTTTCCTGTCTTCCTGTCCTGTGTAGGCAAGCACCTCAAACCCCATTTGCTCAAGCATATAGTTATCTTTCCTAGCCACATGCGTCTCCTGTAAACAAACTATGTCAGTTCTCCAAAATCGTAATGCTGCGGCTAGTTTTTGCCTTTTCTCTGCATTATTTAGCCCACAGATATTAAGCGTGGCTATCCTAACCGCCATTGGTCAATTTTAGTTTTGCCATCACTTCCATTCCTCCTACAGACTTAAACACTAGTTGTCTCTTTCCTTTGTATATCTTACATCTCTGTACTGCATATCTCTCTTCTCCTACGCCATCACCACCACCCCCCTCACCACCCCCCCCCTTATCCTCCTCCCACCCCTCTTCCCACGAGATCCCCTCCCCCCCCAACACAGGCAAATAGGTCAGAACTGACCTATGCGTGATCGCTGTGCGTTGCAGTGTCGCCCCCCCTCTCCTCCCCGCTTTCCTCTCTTGATACCCACGGTGACTCAGGTAATCTTACAAGCAACAGCATATCCTAGCCCTCCCCACTCCATCACTTTACCAATTCCTTGTTCCTATCTCTACGTTGTTCTGTCAGCTCTGTCAGGAACTCTCCCGCCTTTATCTCAGAAAAAAACATTCTCATACGTCCTGCAGATATAATCTTTAACTTTGCCGGAAACATTAGGTACGCCTCTGCCCCTTGCTTCTGAAATGCTGGGATTAACTGTCTGAGGCGCCATCTCCTCTCCACAGTCACGTGGCAAAAGTCAGGTCTGGCAAAGAATGTTACCCCGTCAAAAGATTTCCTGGAATCTGGCCTCGCTTTGTCCATCAGTTCTTGTCTCGCAAGAAAGTTCCCGAAGAACACCAGCATAGCCCTTGGAAGTATATCTGGGCCCCCTTCCTGTCTTTTCTTTCTGGTGAATGGAAATCTATGGGCCCTTTGGACTTCCACGTCCCACTGCCATGGCACATCGGGGAAAGAACCTTTTAGCAACTTGATGACAAAGCCTCTTGGATCTTGTTGTTCCACCCCTTCCTCTATACCAAGAAGTCTGACGTTATTGCGCCTCTGTCGATTCTCCAACTCCTCCACTTTCCATTGCAAGTCTACCACAGCCTTTTCCTGTTCAGCTTTATATGTGTTCCAATCTGCTGCTTCATCCTCCAATCTACCGGTTCTCTCTTCGACACATACCACTCTCTCTTCCACCTCTTCATACTTTTTGTTTACTTTCCTAATTGTGGCTTGGATTTTCTTGGTGTCGTGCCTAGCTCTTCTACTTTCCGCTCTTGCTTCTACTTGCATTTGTTTTAGCATGGCAAACATCATATCCAGTTTCTCCCCCTCGCCTTGCCTATCTTGACCATCCTCTTTGTAAATGCTAGACGTAGCTGAATAGTCCCATATTAGTTTTTTGTGAGTGTTCGGGGAGGATCCGCCCCGCCTTCCTCCCACCTTGCGTTTTTTCAGGGTGCGTCTCCCCCTGGACCCCCTAGAGCCTCTAGAACTTCCACTATCCGTGCTTAGATTTACATCTGAAAATTCTTGCTGTTCATTGCTGCTGGCAGTAGTGGATTCTGAGCCCTCTGGGACTGTAAAAAATCTGTCTCCCTCAGCCCCTTCCGTCAAATCTGGCTCTATCAGGTCTTTCTGAGATTCCGCGCTCATCAGGCTCACCAGGCTGCCACCTTCTATTGCCTTGGGCCCCTGATTCTGCCCCCCCCCGCAATTCAGCTTCCTTAGCCCCCAGTTGCAGACTCTGCCCCCCCAGCATCTCTGCTTCCATCTCATTTAGAGCCAGCAACATTTGGGAGTTATTGTGGCTCTCAGCACCAGCCACATCCTTCCTTACCCCCCGGGCAGAATTTCCCGATTCATCCTGGCTCTCCGGCTCCTGCAGTAGACCGTCTGCCATTGCTGCTGCTGGGATTACTGCGGAGGTTGCTACCGCGGGAAGCGTGAGGGCCGCGTAATCCTGTTGCTTAGCAACACAGTCACTAGCGTCCTCGAGGACGTTCCTGCTTGCCGCTTCAGCCGGTTTGCCTGCCGCCGCTGTTCCTGCACCTCCCATGATCGCCATCGTGCCAAACGCCTCTACTACCGAGGGCTGCCTCAAGGTATCGTCCTTGTCGGTTCTTTTCTTGTCCAGCAAGCTGCGAGCCGGCACTTCTTGGCCCCCGTTGCTGCGAGCCACTGCCGTAGTGCTTCGCGTCTGCTTACTCTCCTTCTCCTGAGCTTTATCCTGTTTGCGCTGTTGTGCTCTCGCCGCAGCGGACGATGTGAGGGCAGCCGGTTTGGCTTTCTTGGGAGGGGGCACTGGCACCTTGATCTTAGGAATTGCGCCCAGTTTGACAGCATCCTTCTGACAAGCCTCTTTACTCGTGCTTCCAGACAGCGGCTGTTGCTTCTCCTTGCCGCGCTGCGCCATCATCCTCTCAGTCAGGAAACAGTGTAGCGCTTCGACCACAGTGATGGACAGAGCTCTGGCCTTCTTCCAGAGGGATACAGCTGTGTCAACTATGCCGCTTTTCCTCTGCCAGTTCGCTCTACTGCACCCACCTCGATGCCTGCTTGTAATTTGAGGGGTGGGCTGCATTCCTACAATCCCTGAGTCCTCCGTCTCCTCATTTAGGCATTTGGTCGGAGAGGGGGTAGAGTGCGACCTCTCCCTACAACACTACAGCGGCCATCTTGCCCCCCAAACCAATCTCGTGTGTGAGGACATTACATCCAACAAAATAAATGGATGCCCAACTGTAGGACTCCTTTGAGACCCTACTAAATCCAGACACTTTTGTGACTTTTAATACCTCCAGGAACAGCACAGTACTTCTTTGTAACACATTGACTTTGAGGGCGAACACTGTGGCTGGACCTACTACTCTACCCGAGTGGTGAATTCGCCTTTCCTATAAGATACCTCTCCCCCTTGTTGTAAACGTGCTTTAGAAGGGTGTCTTGACGTACTCCATTTACAAGTTCAACCCGTGGCTTCTCAGCAGAGTAACCATAACCACTTTTTAACCAGCAAGTCCATCCCAATGTCTGACCACAGGAACAGAGAGGCAAGAGACAGTAAGGAGCCTCAGGATTCAAAGGTCACCCTGAAGCATCACAAAGCTGACTCACTTCTATCAGACTCACTGATTAAATCTAAACTAGAGATACCATCAAGTATTGACACTATTATACAATGTCTGGGTGCACTACCTGATCTGACCCAGGACACCAATTCTAATACAGATGTTATGTACCAGGCCCACCAATAGGCTCTACTATAAATGGCTTGCCAACAGACTCATGGAAGTAGAATTCAGAATTAGTGCCCTAGAAACCTCCACCATGGCAACACGAAAGGGGTGGACTTGTCAACACAAAAGCTACATGTGATGGCAAGGGAACTCGCAGAACTTGAGGATCGCAATCACAGAGGAAGTCTTTGTCCAACTGGAACATGTAGAGTCTGAGGCAAATTCATATGCTGAATTCTTGGAATTCTGGATTCCTCGTTCATTGGGGCTTTCTTTTGACAAAGGTTTTAAAATAGAGATAGAGCAAAGAATACTCTCATTCAAACTCTCTATCACTTCATCCACCTCGTCCTAACATCTAAGAACGCTAAAATTCCAGCACTTACGCTATCGTCACACAGAAATTATCTTTGCCTACATGTGGAAAGTCCAACACATTCAGTGGAATGGAGCAAGAATAACAATGGCACACAACTACTCTAAGAATATGCCTACCACCAAAAAAGGCTTTTTGGCCCTCGGACAATCAGTACGAGATTGCCCCTTCCCTTTCTCCTTTGGTGGCCCATCCAGATCCCTTATCCTGCTCAAGGGAAAGCTAATGATCTTCACCAGTCCCTTGGATATTCAAGATTTTCTTTGACATTACAACCTAAATTGACATCATAACCTGAGGTGGTGCCTAAGGGAAGTGCAGATTGAATAATTGTTCTTGTTTTTCTTTTTTGGTGTAATAGCTTGTAGGTTAGATGTGCCTACTGATTGCTGACATGTTGCTTGCTCTGGGTTGAATGTTGGTTTATTATTTCACTCAGACAATATTTATTAACTCTGTTATCTCATATTCACGTTTGTAAGATAGACTTTTCACATTAATACTACATTTACTTCCAGATAGCCTATCCCTACATGAAGGTGTCCATGGCCTTTTCGGCTGCCCATAATACCTCAATGCACTTGTGTTCCTCCTATACAGATTGGGTTCTGTTAATCAATCATTGCACAGGATAGGTTGGGGCTTCATATTCAATTGGTTGTGTCGCCCATCGCCTTCCTCTACCCAAGAGTAATAGGGTGGAGAAATGCGTTTCCCTCGCATTTCTGGGGTGGGTAATGGGAGGGCTCGGGTTTTGAATGCAATTATGTTTTTGTTTGTTACTTTTGAGTTTGCTCTCTTCTGCCTTCCCCTCCGCTAGTACTCTCCATCCTGCTTCCTGGCCCTTACAATATCGATCTCGGTAGGTCCATGGCACGCCCCTCCTCCAACACAGGGCTCACGGCATACAGCTCACTAATCAATCCAATGTGCTCTGTCCCCCAAACATTTGAGGAACTAGACACCCTCCCCAATGATCCGTACTCAACCAGTGCTGACACATTCACTCTCAGGCAGGAACATTCCCCATACTTCCTCTTTCATATCTTCTGTTCATTTTGCAGTGAGATTGTATGCTCCCCTAGCTCCTTGCTCCCCAACTTTGCTGACACTCCTATGCATACCTATATGGACTATTTCGATACACACAAACAATTCTGCACTCATCCACTAACCCACTCTGTGACTCCACTACTAACTGAGTTTTCCATTTGAAAGAATGACGGAACCGCTTAAAATACTTTCAATAAGCACCCAGTGAAGAGTAGGATGATTGCAGACTATTTTAAGAAATTGGGAGGAGACATAATATTATTACAGGAGACACTTAAGGAACTTAATAAAGATGGTAGGTTCTACTACTCCTGGATGGCCGAGACGGTAATTCCCCCAGCTATAAACAAATAAAAGGGAGTTATCACTCTGCTCTCTAGGAAAGCTGGCCTCACAGCACTTTAACACATGCATGACCATCCAGGTCATTGGCTTATCATGCTGGTTAGGAAGAGCAACAAGTAATTTGTTATTGTAAATATATATGTTCCAAACGATAACTCGGTAGAGTTCTGAAAGGAGCTAGAAAAACAGCTAGCAGAACTCCCTGATAATCTGGATATTGTTGTGGTTAGGGGCTTCAACATTCTTATGAACTGGAACCTTGATAGAATTTCGGTTCAAAAAGGTATGGGTAGTATATCAAACACATAGATGGAAGTATGCTGCACAACGCACAATTTCATTGATAGTTGGTGAATATACAATCCAACAGTCAGAGACTAATCAAGACAAACCATAAAAGATACAGACACAAACTATAAAACGTCATATAGGTGATAAGCTTTTACGTACTTGCACAGCACCATATAAAAATTTAGCTACATAAAACAAATCTTTACATCAGTTACTAACATCAAAACAAATCTTTACACCAGTAAATAACATCAAATATAACAAGGCAGGACAGACTTTCGTAAAGTGGGAGCCGGCAAACAGTGAAAGTATAAACAATATTCACAGTTTGTTAGAAAAAGACCAAAACATTATAAAGTGCAATGTGTCCTAAGGTGAGATGCCATTACATCTGCAGGGAATAACAACAGACTCAAAAGCAGTCCCATGTGAAATGGTCCACAGATAGTGACTAAGGTTCAGTGTAAAAAGAGTCAATGAGAGCCAGCGATGGTGTGGCATATCGAATGGAATGCAGGGCTTGATAAAAACAGTAGTTTGGCATGGAATATATAATTTAACTGAAATTGTGTGCATTGCCACTCCTTCTCCTTCATTAGTTTTTAAAGTGGTAAAAGCTTTTTCAGACCACACAATACCACCTTTGACAACTGAGTCTGGATTACTGAAAATGTCACGCCAACCAAGTTTGGTAAGCTGGATTTAATTTAACTAATTGTAGTATTCCGTGCTTGTTTATGGAATGTCCATGATCCAGAATCTCACTGTGTGAGAGCTCTGTGTCTGAAATTCCAAAATTGTGAGTTGGTGTCTTTCCTGTGTTCCTGCTGGCTGCTCTGCTTGGTGGCTCAGGCTGTAACTGAATAAAAGCCTTTCTTACTTACCCATGTTCCTGGTTTGTCTCAACATCCTTTTGTCGACGAGTATGGGATCCTCACCTGGTGTTTCGAGGAACGGTGGTGGAGGACTGACAGCTTGCTGGCTGCTCTGCTTGGTGGCTCTGGCTGTAACTGAATAAAAGCCGTTCTTACCCATGTTCCTGGTTTGTCTCGACATCCTTTTGTCGACGGGGATGGGATCCTCACCTGGTGTTTTGAGGAACGGCGGAGGAGGACTTGCATATTTGATGAAACAAAGGGAAAACAAAAATAACGAGAAAAAAACAAGAACACTAATATATAGTTGATGCATGCTTCCTACGACACAAGAAACAGAAGAGAGTTTTTATAAGTGTCTGTCTGTAACTATAAATCCTTTTTCTTTTCCCAAGGAAATACTCGATGTGACTCAAGGTTATACAGAAAAAATAAAGTTCACCAGCAGTCTTTATCCTTGTTTCCCTCAATAAATTAGTGTATAAAATGCAGAGGTACCTACAGCCTTTCTCTTCATTTGTCTCCTTCCGAAAGAAAGTACTCTGTTATAGAAAAGGAGTTACTGGCATGCTGGTGGTCTGTAATGAAGTTTAGCAATTTCAATTGGGGGAAGAAGTTCAGTTTACAGAAAGATCACAAACCTCTAGTCTTTATTCTCAGTGGAAAAAATATCAGGAGTTTTACTCCTAGAATTGCTCGTCTGTCTTCCAAACTTCTTCAATTTTACTTTTGTGCAGAATACCTTCCTGGCAGTAAGAATGGGTGTTCAGATTTCCTTTCTCATTCCTCTGACACTATTGAAAATGAGTTGGACGCAGGGGAACTGGAATATTGTAGCGCCCGTGGATCTTCCACAAATGTGTGCAGTATCAGAGAGTGAATGGCATAAAACACTCAGTGCTGATGTCTCCATGACTCAGGTCATGAAGTATGTTGAGATAGGATGGCCTAAAGAAAGGAATTTTAATTTTGATTTTAAGACCTTTCTCCAAGTTGCAGAAAAACTTACCATCGAAGATGGGTTAATTCTCGGGGAGGACAAACTTGTTCCTCCCCTTTCTTTGAGAAGTGTCCTAGTTAGACATGCACATGAAGGCCATTTAGGTGCTACTATGACAAAGAAAAAAGTGCATCTCTCTTTTTGGTGGCCTTCCAGGGACAGGGAGGTTGATGAAATCATAAAGTCCTGTGTAATCTGTGTCAGTTGTGACACGGCTGACAAGTTGCGTACTCCTCTTTCTCCCATTGAATTGCCATCTGCACCATAGGTGAAATTGTGGCTTGACATTGTTGGTCCTTTCCATGCCCTGTAATGCTTCTTCAGAGTTTACTTTGGTTCTCATGGACTACTATTCAAAGTGGCCAGAGGTCAAGTTTGTGAGAGAAGTGTCTTCTAGAATTGTGGTTGAGTTTCTCAATGAGGTGTTCCTAAAGGAGGGCTTTACTTAATTCTTAGTGACAGATAATGGCACCCAGTTTGTTGCTTGTGAGGTGGAGGAATTTTTGCACAATTGTGGTGTCTCTGCTAAACCTACCTGCTAACGCCGCCATAGCCAGGAGCTTTGCCTTGGGGTCGCGAGGGCACCTGGAGAGAAGCCGCCACCGCCGAGAGTCATCAGCAAACAGACCACACGCGCCGCCGCTCCGGGACTTCAATTCCCGGCAGCCTACGCGGCGGCGCGCTTTCCCACGACGCGAGGGCGCCAGGAGGCGCACAAAAGCGCCACAGACACCCGCTTCGCGGGACGCGAGCGGGACGCCCCGACGAAGCCCGGACAAAGGGCGGGCCGTCTGAGGCCGTCCGAGGTTGGCCACGGTTGGGTTGGGCCAGGGACTTTGCCTTTTGTTTTATCTTCTTTTCATCGCACAAGGCATACTAGGCCTACCAAGCTCCAGGTAATTATAAACCTCATTACTTGCGTGTATTCATACTTTTGCCTCAAGTGCATTCCTGCTGCCTAAATGCCTGTAAAAAAGATACCCACAGTTTCTAATACAATGGAGAACTATCTTGTTCAAGTTGTGACAAAAATCAATACCGATAGAAGGACCTCACTGGGATTAGAATCACCTCTACAATCACCATTGGTAGATATTGAGAACGAGGATTCTTTCGCCTTGCTAAATAACAGCCTCCTGGGCGGGGCACACGCCTCCCTCCAGGATTCCAACTGCATTCAGCCCAGTGGCATTGTAGCTAATATTGAAGAAAATAGTGACACTGATGCACCGACTGTGCTTTGCGCAAATAGCGAGTCTACCATTTCTACCGCTCCCCCCATCCCCGCACCTAGGGTTCCTGGGGGCAAAAGGAAAGCCATCCAAAAGCGAGGTGGCTTAAGGTCATCTAAAAACAAAGCTGCGTCGCCACCAAGGAAATCTACAGATGATGAGGAGGAGGATTTGACTGGGGAAACCTATGTGACTCTTTCCGACGATCTATTACAAAAACTTTGCTGTCTGATGGATACAAAAATCAAAGGGATGGTAAAACCCCTGATTAGTAAAATCGATAAATTAACTGCTGAGGTAAGCAAACTGGAAGGTCTATTGGGAAAAACTCTGGGGGAAGTGAGAAAACTACCAGAAGTAATTACAACACGTGTCCAGCCTTTGATGAGTGAAATTCAATCTAACCACTCCAATGGACCGACTTCTGTAGTTGCACCAAATACCCCGTCGCCTATAATGGCAAATTTATTTGATAGGCCTCCCGGAGACGTACCATCTGCCTTACCTCATGGGGAATCAAACACCATGAAAGGATCATCAGAGCTCGTCGTGGAAGCCTCACCATTAGTTCTTGTTCTTGCAAATGTACCTAAATTAGCCCCCGGTGATGCTGAGTCAACTGCGTCATTACTAAACAAATCGTTATCATGGCTAACTAATAACATGGCCATAACACCCTGGGGCAGGGAGCAACTAGCGGAAGAACTGGTAAATGCAAGAAGGGTCGAGTGGATTGGGAACAGGGCAAAAAAATTCAAGGGGGACTGTGTTGTACTTAACTTCTCTGACCCCGAGGTCCTGCCAAATATTTTGCCCAATCTCCACCCGCCTCAGAAAAGATTTACCCCTATTGTCCCTTTGACCTTAGATTTATTTTATCCCAGGAAAGGTAGAGGTCCTAATTGCAGCACTCTTAGAACAAAATGGAACGTTGTAACCAAGAGGGGCAGCAAGAACTCTGATCTTGCTGAGTGGGGTCTAGGAGTGGAAAATAGATTTGCTGCACTTTCCAACCTAGACGCTTGTGATTGACTACCATCTACTTCCACCACCTTGTTGCAAGTTCCTACGGCTGCAAGCCCTATAGTGATGTCGAGTTGTCCTATACTTTTACAAAATGTGACAGATACTATTGTACCTAGAGCTGGTTTAGCTATTGTAAATACTAATGAAATTGGTAATGTTGATTTACTGCCAATAGGGTCAGCTCATTGCACTTGTTCTACAATAGCAAATGCCACCGGGAATGTATTGTCTTGGAACATTGCGGGGCCTTGTTCCAAAATGGATTGTGGTGAATGGTTTGGTTTTGTTAGCCAATACGATGTTTGTATTTTTCAAGAAACCTGGGCTGTTGACCCTGTATTCGCACTTGGTTACTTGAATTTTCACCTCCCCGCCACCAAGGGTCCAAAAGGGCGACCGATGGGGGGACTTACTATATGGGTGCGCCAGGTTCTTATGATTGATGTGAGAAATATTGAGCTTTACCAAAAAGATATTCAGCTCATTCGATTAAAGGGTAACTCATCTACCCCCATAGATATTTATAATATATATGCCAGAGGGGGAAATGTAAGAAAATCTGAGGTCCTTTTGTCTTTGTATAAACTATTAGAAACTCACTCATCAGGGAATAACATACTAATAGCTGGCGACCTAAATCGCACTTTTGAACCTTTAGATATTGGTGATGTACAACTGGGCATGGAGGAAGACACGCTATGGGACATTCCCGCTCTCAATACAGTTCCAATAACTCGCTGGACTGAGGATATTCTTGGCCTAAACGCTATGTGTCTTGAACATGGGTTAAGGGCCTTGAACGGTCGGACAAAGTCTGACAGAGTACCAGCTATGACATTTAACAATGGAAGAAATAAGAGCCGTATTGACTACGTTATATGTAGTATGCCCCTATGGCCAAGTGTCATTGACATGGTTGTGTTGGAAAGGTTAGAGAGCGATCATAACCCTTTATGTGTCCTTCATAACTGGTGGATGTCTGATGTCGTTTCTAGTACCTGTGCTGAACCTCTTCCGCCATTGATTATACCCACAAACGATATGCGCAGGCTGAGGTGGACCAGTGTTAAAACTGACCCGCTGGTTTTGGAAAAAATAAATACGGCAACTGATAAGGCCATAGTGGCCCTTGAGGGCGAGGTTGGGCTATCTCCTACCCAAAATATGGTTACTCAGGTCCACAATGACCTTTTCAAAGAAATAAAATGCCATTTCTTAAAACCGGCTAATAATAAAAAGTCTGGGAATCACAGGCCAGCCAAATGGTATAATCAAGATTGCAAGGGGGCCAGGGCCCGTTTATGTGCCGCGATTAAGAATAAAAACAAGGAGGCCATCAGGACAGCTAGGACACAATATAAATCTTCCATAGTTAAAGCAAAAAAAGATTGGGACGAAGCCCATTGGAATTTGTTACAGAGTGCCAGTGACCAAAATCACTCTAGGTTATTTTGGCACATAGTTAAATGGGGTCATGACAGGATTGAAGACGCCACCACAAACGACGTCCCCCAGGATGCCTGGGTTAAATTTTTTTGCGAACAATATGCTTCAAGTGACCTGTCTACAGATAGCGTATGCCAACCCTTTTCCATGACAGAAGCTGACACCTTTACGCAGCACGAAATATCGATGGCACTCAAAACTGTCCATCATGGTCATGCCCCTGGCATTGACGGTGTACCAGCAGACGTTTTTTTAAACGATACTGCAAGGTGGTCCAAATACATTCATCTGTTAATTAATCATATTGCCAGAGGTGCAGATATTCCTGTAACATGGAGGGGTGCTGTTATCATCCCGATATACAAGAAAGGTGACCGTGCTCTGCCTAGTAATTACCGCCCAATTAGTTTGATCGACACTGTTCAAAAAATAGTGGGGCGAGTAATTATTAATAGGCTGCTTGATTGGGTTGAGGATAATAACATCTTATCCCCCTTTCAGGCCGGCTTTCGCAGGGCAACCAGCACTGTGGACCAAGTCTTCCGTCTTCAGCTGATTCAGTGGAGGACCGTGGTGCTAGGTGGAGGCAGCCTGTATGCAGCATTTGTTGACCTGCGGGCTGCCTTCGACCTGGTACCGAGGTCAAAACTGTGGGAAGTTCTTGCGACACTTGGGGTCCCCGGGGAATTGTTGTCCTTAATCATGCGTTTGCATGAGGGCAATTATGCTAAAATTCGCTGGGGCGTGTATGGTAATGACACCGCTGAATTCCCAGTTGAGCGTGGGGTTAGGCAGGGTTGTTCAATGGCGCCTACTTTGTTCACCCTTTTTATTAATGGTGTGGTTTCTTCTATGCAATCTCAGGCAGTGGATGCTCCCTCTCTTGCAGGTGAAAAAGTTCCAATTTTAATGTTCGCCGATGATACCTTAATTTTATCAAAAACACCAGCTGGGTTGCAAAAAGCATTGGCAATATTTGATGATTTCTGTGTAGCCCACGGATTGGAGGTAAACGGGTCCAAGACAAAACTCATGGCCTTCAATCCCCACAGAAATTTTAAATCTAACATTTCGTTGAGTGGTCGCACCTTGGAGGTTGTAAAATCCTTCACCTACCTTGGGATCCACATATCTAACGATAATAGGTGGCAGTCACACCTTAATATTGCTACATTAAGGCACAAGCAACTAGCAGGCACAATTATCAAGGAGCAAAGGAAATCGCTCACTAAGCCCATTAAACCACCATTGATAATCTATGAGGCAAAAGCAATAGGGTCTGCCTTGTATGGTGCGGAGTTATGGGGGTATGAAAACCTTCAGGAGCTCCAAACCTCTGAAAACAAATTCTATAGGAATTTGATAGGCGTCCCCCAGAGCAGCCCGCAATTGCCCCTAAGATATGAATTAGGTAGGAGAGCGATCTCTGATAAGGCCAAACTACGCCCGATTTTATACTGGCGTAGGCTTTGGACCACGCCAGAGCTCTCTCCCTATGCGAATGGGTTTAAAGATGTTGTCACAAGTGACTGCTACAACAAAATCAAATGGTTTAAATCATTGAAGACTGCCTTGTTTGATATAGGACTTAATGCTCTATGGGCTGACCCAGCTGGGGCTTCATTCCCTTCCAAGTCCACCATAAAAAGCATTTATTGGGAATATGTTGTCAATAAGAGTATGCTTAGTTTAAACAGTGGGTCTATGACCACTAGCTACTTAGAGACCAAGTTGTACCCAATTTATGAGATGTATTGGGATTACATATTAAAGCCCATGGACAGGAAACTGCTTTTCCAACTGAGGGTAGGCTCTCTTCCTCTATCTAATTTAACATCTAAATGGAAAGCAGGGGGTGCGTCAATTTGTCCTGTCTGTGGGGTAGGTAATGAGACTCTTGGTCATTTTCTGTTCTCTTGTACAATGTATTCCGCTCCTAGGCGAGTTTGGTTGGCTCCCATGTGCAGGAACCTAGGTACAAAAAACAGCATGGTAGCATTGCGGATTTTAAGAACTACATCTGCTAACTGGATTATAATTGCTACTGCAAAGTACCTGGGGTGGGCTTGGATTATAAGACAGAGAACGATTAGAGGATAACAATCTATTGTGTCGTTCACAAGAACTGTTAGATACATGTCTATTCACTGTAATAATGTATGATAAATCCAGAGACTGCTAGGCTACAGTCTATTCTCTGGAAAAATTGATTAATTGTTCAGTGACTGCTAGACTCGTACCTATTTTATATTTCATTGTAATATATTTAACCTTAAACGTATCATCGGTTTGAAACTTCATGATATTTTCCCACAAATTGTTTATTCGTGATTATCATTTTGGCACTTTTTTATACTAAACCTGCTTTTGACATTTTTAATCATGTTCTGTGTTTTTAAATACTAATTGTGTGCTTAAGTCTAATATGACGATGTAAATTTAATTGTTTTTTAATATATGTATGTTTGTCTGCTTTTATGAGTAATACTCGAAATAAAGCACTTTTGAATTTGAATTTGGTGTCAAGCACCTCAAGAGTTCACTGTATCACCCTCAGATAAATGGTCTAGTTGAATGTATGAACAGGGTGCTTGGGGAGTGTATACAGTGGGCTCTTGCTAATAAGTGTGTTGTAAGTATTTCTGTAAGAAGCATGCTCTGATTTTATCATACCACCCCACACTCAACAACTGGTGTGTCACCATTTAAATTGTTAAGTGGTCGGAGAGCAGCCATTGCCTTTTATCCTGGCTGGATGAGCAAATGGATCAAAGGGAAACAGTGGTCGGATACTAGTGTCAGATGTGTTGAGTTGATTCAGAGTAAGCAAAACACTTATTTTGATTCCACGAAGAAAGTCAAAGAAGTTGAGATAAGTTTGAGTGATTTTGTCCGTGTGAAGAAACATGTCCATGTGAGGAAGGGGTCTTCCAAATTTGATTCTCCTGTAAAAGTTATTGGTGTGAAAGGGGATTCTATTAAACTAGCAAACGGACAGTGGTGAAAAATCGTTCTTTTGGAGAGGGTGCCAGTAATAGTGAAAGCAGTAACAATAGGGTTGAAATTCAAGATGTTGTTTCAGATTGTGCGGGCCAGTCTACCTTGAGGCGCAGTGCTCGAGCTAAGAATGTTCCTCTTCATTATAGAAAATACTTGGTTATTATTATTTGTTTGTTTCTAGCTCAATTTAGTTTTCTTTCTTTATACCTACACTTGTCTTCTGTTGTTGTCCTATTTTCTCTCTCTCTCCCTTCTTTCTTTTTCACTTGTTTACCTTTCTTCCTCCTTGTTTGACGTATTGTTTTCTCGCTTTGTTTTAGGGAAGACCAATGTAGTATTCTGTGCTTGTTTATGGAAAGTCCATGATCCCAGCATAGAATTTATATTGACTCCAGCTTTACTTCTATATCTTTGGACATCACTCTGACTGAGCTACTTCTCCCCTCCCAAACAATGGCACCTTAAATTTGATCTCTTGGAGGATGATGTTGCCAAAGAAAACATAGCAACGGCCATTACTGATTTCAATGGTGAGAATGCCCCAGGGATACTTCTGCTATTGTAAGATGGGAAGCCTTGAAGGAAACTCTTAGAGGCACATTAATAAAACTTACAGCCATGAGGAATAGATCAATGAAAAAACAACTGGACATAGATTCAGAAAAAAAACAGTTGTCAGAATCTTTCAGACATTATGCAGGCTCCTCTGATCGGCAGAAACTATGCAGTTTACAGTAGAAATACAACAACATTCTGAGCAAGAGGTTCCAGAAATGAATGGAGACCTCCGCTGCTGATAAGATGATGAACAGAAACAGAGCAGGAAAAACTCTTGTGAATTACCTGTAATATACCAAAATAAATCCACCCTTTCTACTATCAGAAACTCTTCTGGGAATCTAGCTACAACCCCTCAGGACATCCTGGATGAGTTCAAAACCTTCTATTAATTTTCCACCCTCCTTCAAGCACAACAAGAGGACCGGATAGTTCTCAATGCTCCAATTGATAGAGAGGATACAGAAGGTTATTAATTCTATCAAGACTGTGAAACCACCGGGAGAGTCGGGCAGAGATGGCGGCCAGTCAGTCGGCCGAGTGAGCTGGTCTCATCGCTCTCCCCCTCCGGTTGACTTGCCAAGCGGACAGACCCATGGATTTCTCGAGATAGATGGACCTTAATTGCAGTAATTCTTAAAGAACGAGAAAGGCTCTTTAATGCTTAACTTAAGGCGGAAAAGCATTACGCGGGTGATCGTCTTACCTGTTGGATCCATTCCCCACGGAAGTGTACCAGCGTTTGTGGTTCCTGATGCGGGTCTTGTAGCTGTGGCTCAGCGATTCGGCTTCTGTGTCCCAAACGCTTAGATGCTGCAGAAAAACCACCTGAAGAGTATTGGATCTATGGGGCACATTACAGTGCCGAGAAGCTCTGCGAGAACAGGTGGGGCGGTGGAACAATCTCTTGGAGCTTGGGTTCTGACCGAGAGTCTGGGGCAGGTTTAAAGCACATATTGAAGCTTTAGTTCCGGCTCTAGTAACGGTGAAAAATACACAGATTTATCCAGCGATGTTCAAACCAAAGGCTGACAAGAACAAAACGCCCAAAACCCTAAGTACCGCTAAACATAATCAGTCGGTACCTGCGTCTCCCTCACCCACCTTATCTTGTAGTGTAGTTCCTATACTCCCAATGGGCTCTGCCCATTGGAATAATATAAACAGCAGTGTAGATGTAGGACTGAGGTCCTCTAGTTCTCTACTGACTATATTAGACTTAAGGTTTGCCAGCTAGCTGAGAGGTCACTAGAAACTTTCTCGAATAAACGAGGAGGAGTTTAACCTCCCTGGATAGACAGGAAGGGATTAGCTTCTGACAACCATAAAACATGACAACTTTGCTCCCTCAGAATAAGAGTATATCTCTAGAGTCGTGTGAAAACAATAGACAGCTATTTCACTCAGTCAATCATGCATACTTAGTTTCACCAGAGTGCAGAGAATAGAGAGACGGGTGTTTTCAATAAAAGGTGTTATTTATTGAGCAGTCTTCTTTCTCATGCAAGAGAAATGAATTGCCACAATTGCAATACTCATAGTAAAGTAAAGTGCGTACAGTAAAAGGAGTATTATGAAATAATACTGTAAAAGCATTGATATGGTTTCTTAGCCATATGATACTTTAAAATTGATAAAATATATACATACAAATATACATTGACTAACGTACTCAACTGGTGCTTCTAAATACGCCTACCCCGGTGTACCTGATCTAAGCCTAATACTTGGGAAGGAGTAAGTAAGTAGCAGTTTAAGTTAAGTTGGTTTTGCCAAGAATCTGACTCAAGAATTCTCTGTAAGGGTTTAGTCAGTTCCGTACCTGGGTAATAGAAATCAGGAGGTCTGGTATCTCTCTTTCAGGACTCGATATACCAGTAACCCGCGAGGGTATCTGGAAACACCGGAGCTGGATTTCTCGGCAGCAGAAACGACAGCGTCTCTCTCAGTGCGTCAAAGGGGAGGGGCGGCGTCCGTGTGCTCTCGCATCAGCTGGGCTCTCGGGCAAGTAGATGGCCGCTCTGCTCCAAAACCACCACCGTGTGTTTGCTTAAGGCAACGTTGGTATATTTATACCTGAAAGGTGCCGGGTTTGACGTAAGGTTGGACATAAGACGTCAATAAAGATGTCACTAAGAACTGGCCATTCTTACAGTGATCACAGGAGTTCTGGGATGAATCAAAACAAAAGAAATGGGGATTTCCCAGGTTGCTGGAGGTTTGGTTTGTTTAGAGAACTCGTTGTACTTTCTAGGAGTCCGGGGGAGTAGCCTTGCTTAATGTGACTGCATGAGCTACGACTAAATATGGATATGATTCTTATGCCTTTATAAGGATATTATGTATTATAGCCATATAAGGGCATAAATTAGGAATATCAAATTAGGGTCCTAGATAGAAACACAATAATCTTCTGCTACTGGAAAGGTTGATAGTGCTGTTTTTTCATCTTCTACAGGGGAATTGGCCTTGTCTGCATTTGGCTGGGATCTCTTGGTTGATATGAAGGTTTTGAAGGCTGGGGAGGCGAGAAGGGACAGTAGCCCTAGTGTTCCACTAAATACTGAACTCCAGGCAGATCTTGCAGCTCAACTCAATGTGTTAAATATTGGAGGGATTTGTTAGCATGAGCTAAAAGCCATTTTGTATTTCTGGCAGCCATCTTGTTTGCCGTGTGCTGCCACATGTTCGCCATGTGCTCTGTCCTCCCTCAGTGTTGACTGCTCTTGTAATCTGCCTAGATACGAACTATATTTAGCATCTTCCACCTTCGCACATGCTCAGTTGAGCTTGCAGCTATCCTTGCAACTGTTTCTAGTCTGTAAATGTCAGGATGTGTTCACCAGAATTAGCATCTGTTAGCTCCTCCCACTTTGTTGAACAAGCAGATCTTGTATGCCCATCTTAGTAATTTTTGCATGCTTACATGAGACAGGGCTGCCCCTTGGTCTTATGCTGAATATGTAACCCTAAGCATATATAAGGCCTCTGTTTTCTGTACTCCTCAGACTGCCTCATTCATTTGCTAAGGCTTCTGTGTTATGTAGTCTCCCTCATTTGAGGTTAATAAAGATGTTACTTTTATATTTCAGCTTCTGTGCCAATTTCTTCTTTGTTGGTTTAAAAGGACCAAGTATCAGTGGGACCCCTGAGAAGGTTTCTATTTTCTACAAATGGAATGCTGGGAGTTGTAGTTCAGCCAGAGTCAGGGGTGACTGCAGTGTCCTCAGATACTCCTTCTGCTCAAGGGGGTACGGGGCTTCAGCAGCAGGAAATTAAAATCGTATGTGATGAAGCACCCACACAGATTGTCTTACCGAATCCCGATTGAGAACTGATGGTGATAATTTCTATTCTTTGTCAGATCATACTGGGTCTTCGGAGGGGGATTGTAGTTTGGACAAAGACTGGACGGACAACGAGGATAGAGAGTTGGGGGATTGGGGTACTAGCGATGCCCTAAATGCAGAAGCTGTCTCAAATGGATTGTCTACTGTTCGCAAAGTGCCTAAGGTTCTGGGGCCCTTGGTCCCGGGGTCAAATACTGGTTCTTTAGTGTGGGACTACTCGTTCACTGTGCAATCTGGCTTAGAAGATACTCCTACCACTCAAAGTGCAACTTGCTCTAACCCGCCCCTCGGTGAAATGACACTTGGGACAATCTATCAGACAATAATGGCACACCGCGAAGAGAACCGGCAGGAGAGTGCTCGAGCTCAGGAAGCATGTCGCAGGGTTCAGAACTCTATCCGAAGGGTAGCTAAAACTTGTTCAGACATCGCCTCTAGAATTGGGGGGGCAGAAGCGAGGATCTCTACTCTGGAAGATCATACGGCCATTCAAAGAGACATAACAGACTCAATTAAATCTCATAGAGACGATGTTCAGTGGAAACTTGCTGACCTCGAAAATAGAGCTCAGAGAAATAATCTTAGGGTTTTGGGAGTACCGGAAGGGATTGAAGGGTCCGACACTAGAAAGTTCATTGTGGAATTGTTTAACGAAGCATTTCCGGACATTAAACAATGGGATTGGCAACTCGAAGTCCAGAGAGCACACCGCTTCCCATTTAAGGTGAAGCAACGCCCTGGTCAAATGGACAACAGGCCCTGTGCTATTCTAATCTGTTTGAGCAGTTTTTTAGCTAGGGAAAAGATCTATGATTTGGCAAGGCCGGATAAGAGGCGGGCCGGCAAGGACTGTGAGTTCTTTGTCAGGCCTGACCTCTGTCAAGCAACGGTTGATCAAGTATTTTTGCTTTTTCCTTCTAAACTAAAAACTATGTATCAAGGTCAGACCAGATTTTTTGTTTCGGAAATCCAGGCCAAAGAGTTCCTTACTTCACTCTTGGCTTTCATAGCTCCTACTCTTCTTGAGAAATTTCCAGGGGGAAACATATTTTTATTTTTTAGGGGGTGTTGCCCTTCTGTGGGGGCAAAGTTTCTAGCTGTGTATGGAAAATATTTCTCTCTTTCTTCGGTCCTCCACGGGCAATTTCCCAGTTGGAATTCCTACTTGGCAATGACATGGCGGGGGGGGTTGTGTTCAAACCAGCCTCTCCATCATTAGGACCTAGCTCCTGATGCCTGTTTGGGGGGTGGTGGGTCAAGGGGGGTGTTGGGGGTGGGGCTGAGGGTTGGTCGGGGGCTTGGGGGGAAGGTAGGGTGGAGGATGGGCAGGGGGGGATAAAAAAAGCTTGGATCTACAGTTATATCATGGCTCATTTGTTAATATGTTTAACATGGTTATTATCAGGAGGCTCTTACTCTCTCGAGGGGGTGTGGCTATTGATCTAGTTATCTTATGTTTTTTTTCTCTTGAGAATTGATGGCGCAGGGTAGAATACATATAGGTTCTTGGAATATTTGTGGGCTGAATGATGGTAAGAAAAGCGCGTTGTTTTCGAGAGTTGTTCAGTCATTACGATTACAGGTACTCTGTTTGCAGGATATGCATGTATCTTGGAGTGATCGTGACTATCTGAAAATTTCTGGGTATGACTTAATTGGGTGCTCTCGGCAGACCTCTCAGACCTCTAGGATTAGAGTGGTGGCAGTTCTATTAAAACGTGGATCAGGGTTTTGTAGGAAGACCGCCCAAGATAGCAGTGGGAGATGGGTAATTAATGAGCTGCAAATAAACGGTAGATCTTTAACCATTTGTACAGTCTATTCCCCAAATCGGGATGATCCGTCAGTGCTGCATCATCTGAATGTCAAGTTGGCTCTTTGGCTCCGGCTCGTTTGTCTTTGTGGGGATCTGAACATTAATCTGTCTGCTGATTTCAATTTAGTGGGGGGTCAAAACTATGTCGGCAAAAAGCCTAGAGTTTTTAGGGCTCTTCAAGCTCTGGCTCAAGAACATTACCTTACAGATCTTTGGTTCTATCATAATAAACACCTTGATGGCTATACATATTTCTCTGCCCCCCATAATAAGATGGTCCGGTTAGATTATTGTTTTATGTCTGAGCAACTGGTAGCTCCTACATCTATTTCAGTCATTCCTAGGATTCTATCAGATCACAACCCTTTGATTAGTGAATGTACTTTTACTCATACAATAAGAGTTGCAGGAACTTGGACATTTGAGAGAAAGCTTTTACTGGAACAATCACATATAGACCACATGAGGAACTAAATTTTTGAATTTTTAAATATTAACAGAGGGACCACCTCTTGCACCATTGTCTGGAAAAAGTTAAAAGTAGCAGTCCGGGTGGAAACGAAGAGCTTTTCGCATTTTCGGCAGAGGTCTATACAGGATCAGACTAATAGAAGGATTATGGAATTGGGGTCGGCAGAGGCTCAACTCATGTGTCCGATTAAGGAGGCAGTTACAGGTAGCCAGGGTCAGGACCTCTCTGTTGGAGTTTTTTGGGTGAGATTTTGCTGCTAAGTACCTGCAATTCCATTCTATGATGTTCGAGTTTGTGGGAAAATCGGGTAGGGTTTTGGCTAAGCAACTCCAGCAGAGAGGGTTGGCTAATCGTGTCACTAGAATCCAGGACTCTCAGGGGCATATTCAGGATACATCGGGGGGAGTTATGGAGGTTTTCCGGCAGTTCTACTGTTCTTTATATACAGAGGAAACCAGAGATTTCAACGTGAAGCTGAGGCGTTCCTACAGGACCTCAACACTCTCCAGGTCACTGCTCAGCAGAATGAAGTTCTTTCTGCCCCTATAGATTGGGATAAGGTTGAGTTGGCAATTAATTCATTAGCTAATGGGAAATCTGCAGGCCCTGATTCCATTCCTCTGAAATTCTATAGTTTGTTTCAGTCAGAGATTCGGGACGATCTGTTAGAAACTTTCAGAGGGGCACAGCTCGGGCACATACCAGCTACATGGCACCAAACTACCATTATCTTAATTAAAAAGAAAGGGAAGCCGGAACTAGTCCCATTTTCTTTTTGCCCACTATCTCTGATCAATACAGACAATAACATTTATTCGAAAATCGTATCCACTAGATTGTCCTCGGTAATCTCCTCATTAGTCTCCTTGCACCAGCATGGCTTCATTCCAGGCAGGGACACGGCTGACCATGTCCTCCGTGTAATTGCACTGTCTGACTGGGCCCAAGCTACACAATCTCCCCTCGGTGCTATCCTGGTGGACGCCGAAAAGGCGTTCGACAAGGTCACCTGGGGGTTCTTATGGGCGGTCCTACAGTGGAAGGGGTTCAGCCCTGAATTTATTCAAGCAGTCCAATACCTTTACATTGCCCCAGAGGATACTTTTTCTGTTTCAGGGCTGCTATCAAGATCATTCAGCATCAGCAGGGGCACTAGGCAGGGGTGCCCCTCCTCGCCCCTGCTGTTTGCCTTATTTATTGACCCCTTTTTAAGCAAAATCGAGAGTTCGTTGGATATACTCTCAGTTAGGGTCAATATGTCAGAATATAAGGTTCTGGCTTACGTTGATGATATTATAGTTTTGACAAGCAATGTAGCATCAGCCCTTATAGCTATTAAGAATTTAGCAGAACAATACGGCTAGTTTTCTGGATATAAACTCAATGTTACCAAAACTCAGGACATCCAATCAGCAGCTATGGGCTCCTCTGAAGCTCCAGTTGTTCAAAGTGCACTGTATCTCGGGGTCAAACTTACAGCTATAGTCGAAAAGATTCCTGACTTGAATATCTTACCTATTATTGACTCTGTTAACTCTACTTTGGTAAGACTAGACAATTTGCATTTGTCTCTGTATGGTAGAGGGAATGTTTTGAAAATTGCTGGTCTTGCCAAAGTTTCTATACTTATTCAGAACCATTCCACTGGAATTATCCCGAACCAGCCTTGCTCACGCTGAGAGATGCTGTAATAGATTTCTTTGAGGGTATCATCAACCCCGAAGAGCGGCTAAATGGATGCATCTCTTGCGTGATCGGGGAGGATGGTCTGTGCCGAATTTGGTGCTGTATTGTTGGTCAGCTTTTCTTCAGCACTTTGCCACACCATTATTTGGGGATAGAGCACTGTTGCCATCCTTTTGTAGTCCTTCTATCTTTGAAATACGGCTTCGGGAAGATGCCAAGGGGATTTTGTTACGGGTTTTGGAACCTAGGGCCAGATGTAGGTGGCCATTTACCGGCCGCTAACGGACGATTTCGGCCGTTACCGACCGGTAAATGGGTTTTTGGGATGTAGGGGGCCAATTTTACCGAATCAGTAAATTTACCGAATCGGTACATTTACCGAATTGGTAAAATACTGATTCGATATTTTTACCGATTCGGTAACTTCTAGATGTAGGTGGGACTCTTCTGAGTCCCAAAGGCCTTTCAGATTCGGTATTTTACCACCCAATCCAATTGGGTGGTAAAATACCGAATCCAGGTGTGCATGCACATGTGTGCATGCACACCTATGCCATGTGACAGACAGACATGCCCTTAGGGCATGTCTGTGTGCCACATGGCACACATGCCTGTATTTGGGGTGCTAGAGGGTGTCAAAGTGACACCCCCTGCACCCTTGCTGGAATCGGTATTTACCGAATCTGTAAATACCAATTCGGTAATACCCATTGATTCCTATGAGCTTCAATGCCCATAGGAATCAATGGGCATTGCCGAATCGGTATTTACAGAATCGGTAAATGCCGAATCTTAAAGATTCGGTATTTACCGATTCTGTAATACCTACATTCCCCCCCCCCCTCTATTTTACCACTTCTTAAATACCGAATCGGTAAAATTTGGTATTTAAGAAGTGGTAAAATAAAATTACCTACATCTAGGCCCTAGTTATTATAAGAAGACAAAGTTTAAGGTTGCTATAGCAATGTTCACAGTTTGGCGTAAGATCCGGCGCAAATGGTCTATTCCTAACCTTAATTACTATACACCTTTCGTTGCAGCCAGACTTTGACCCCAAATTTTTCAAGACCACACTACATTTAGGTGGATGTCGCAGGGAATAACGTCTCTGGGTGATTTAGGGTGTAAAGGGTCTATGGCCATTTTTCTATTTCTAAAGGATAGGTGTTCTTTAAACACCCACAAATCTTTTTGATGTTTACAGATTCGAAGTTTTGTGGATAAATTGAAGGACCAAGAATCTAGTTTATTTAGTAAGAATTTACTAATGGAATTGATCTTGAGGCGATCAAGAATTGGTACACTGTATCAGCATTTACTTTCTGGCCTCCCTGACGATCTTCTTTCTCAAAATGCTAAGTGGGAGTTACAGCTGGGCAAGACAGGGCTAGATATCTCACAGGCTCTAGAACTGTCAAACAGTGTCCTAATATCAGGAAGCTTACGGTCTTAATGCTACATGGCACTATTCAATCTTTACTATACACCGACGAAACTTTCTAAATGGGGACGGAGAGGGGGTCATTGCTGTCCGAGATGTGGTTTGGCAGCCGCCAATGATGAACATATGTTTTTTGACTGCCCTAGTCTCACCACATTCCTTCAGGAGGTAGAATTGTTTATCAACTCTAGACTTAACATTCCGGCTGTTCTCTCCTCAGAGCTTGTCATTTTGGTTGTGAGGATAATTGTGCATTGGAGAGATCGAGATATGCATCCGCCCTTCTTTTTATTTTTATGTTTTTAGTAGGACTTTGTATAACATCAGAGTGGATTAGTCCCGATGCTTCCAGCTTTGTAAATTGGAGAGCGAGGATTCTGGCTCTTCACAATTTAGAGTCAGCTGTTTTTCAGAGGTGGGGCAGAAGGAAGCGGGAGCTGGGCCAGAAGATCTGGGTCCTGCTGGAGGAGTGGCTTGGAGCTTAGGGGAAAGGTTCCTGATCCCCTATTTAATTTCAGGCTAAAACATTTTTTTTTGCTGATTTCCATGTTTCTTTTTCTGTTTCCTTTTCTCTTCTTTGCAAAGTTTTGTGTATGTACAATGTGAAGCCATGGTTTATATTTCTTTGTCACTACATTGTTGTCTTTTTCAAGCTTGAATAATAAAAAATAAAACAAATTTAAAAAAAGACTGTGAAACCACCGGGACCTGACTGTTACAGGGTCAAATCCTATAAAACTTTCATGGACTCAATAGCTGACCGCTTTTGAGCAGTACGCAAACTCTGGATGTGGATCAGGCTCCGAAACACAGGCCACAATAGTAGTCATCACAAAAGAGGGGAAGGATCATTTGGACGCAGGAATTATCAGCCCTTTTCCCTACTAAAATAGACTGCAAAATATAAGCAAATATCCTGGCATTAAGATTGGAAAAAGTTACACTAAAACTCATTATGCCCTCCCTGCCGAGAATACTGAAGGCAGGTTGGCAACTGACAATATTCAACCATTCTGCCACGCCCTTGACAGGTCAGCCAAGCATTTCCCAGCAGCAGCATTAGCTCTTGAAGCATAAACAAGGTTTGTTGGACCTTTCTGCATTTAGCCTTGCATCAGCACCAGTTATGTGAGGACTCCATTCGCATGATAATAGCATTATATTCAAATCCAATGGCAAAGGTTAACAGCCCTCTATCTACTCCCTTCCTGTAAGCTCAAGGTACACAACAGGGCTGTCCACTTCCTCCAATTCCTTTTCTTTTAGTCATTGAACCCCTCTTGCCCTCACTCAGATCAGATTCAGTTGAATTCTTTATTGTTTAAATTAATTAAAACCAAAACAATATACCAGTAAAACTAAGTAAGTTGCACCAAATGATATATATATATATATTCACTGTAAAAACCATAGGTTTCAGGCACGTTATAGTTAGAAATTAGCATTTAAATATCCTCACTGATGACATCTCAAATGACATCACTGATGACATCATCCAGTGACTGTGTGTTTGTTTAAAGTTTAAATATGTTATATATATATATATATATGCTGAGGTGTTTTGAAGAATGAATGGGTGTATAAGTGTCTGGATGGAGGATTTAGTAGGTGCGTGACTGTATAAGTGAGTGATTAAATGTGTCATACTAAATGCATGGTTTAGTAACGAAACTGTATGCACGTCTGTATCGGTCTGTCTGTTGTTGTGTAAGCTGCTGCATGGGCTGATTGGTTGCCAGAGTATTTGTATGGGAGACTGTGTGTGTGTGGGTGGGGGTGTGTGCTTCTGTGCATAGATGTGTGAGTGGTTGATTCACTGGGTGTATAGGTTCAAGAGTGTATGTGGAAACAGTTGTATGGGTGGATGAGTGTGTTTATGGGTGTGTTGGCGAGTGAATGGATGTCTCAGTGGTACATGTCGAAGTAACTACATATGTATATGGCAGTGTATGTGAGAGTTGGAGTATATAAATGACTATATGTGAGAGTCAGTGATTGTGAAAGTGGCTGTATAGATGAGTGTGTACTTGTATCAGTGATTATATAGGAGAGCAAGTATGCATTAGTATCTGTATGAATAAGTGAGGTGGTGTGTGCATAACTGTCTGATCCCAAATTGACGTTGCTAGGGTGCCTCAAGCATAGTCTTACTTGTAAACAAAGATCCTATTTCAGTGCCAGCACTTCAGGAGGAGCGCAACTTAACATGTCCTATTTCATTGCTATGTTACTCCTTGGTCAAATCCACAACTATCGCAGAAACCTTGGGTCCCCAACTGCCTGTCCCTAAGATGACATTGTGTGCCTTCAGTCTTAGGCGCGCAGCTTTGGGCCCAGGTCGCAGTTTAGGCCTACTTCTGCTCCCCATCTGCCCCAACCTAAATGGGCCACCAATTGCTCAGTCTGCCGTCCAGTTCCAATATACAAAGCAGTGATGACCTATGGGATGCTATGTTTGTAGTGAACTTAGGGGCCCCAATCTCTGGCAACTCCAGAGGAAGATCTTGGAGCTTCTCATCGTACTCTCACTTTGCCCCCTCACCTTTTCACTGTGAGGCCTTGGTCTGACGTCATATTCTCTCACCTCCTTATTCTCTTAATTGAGCTCCCATCCACAATAGAACTCTTTCTCGCAATAGAGATACGTCCCACCCTTACAGGTGTCAACGCCTTCATCATCAACTACTCTACTAACCTCTCCAAAAATGCGGCAAAAAAACTCAAACATCGCATTCTCGAAGCCAGACCCAAAACCTTAATCTCTGATCCCTACTACTGCACAAAAAGGCTCTCTTGTTAATGACCTCAACTTCTGCACCAGAAAACGGGCTTGTTGGTGATTTGTGTGTTACTCCATGCTTCCAATAACAGGTTCTAAGAAAACACCTCATGGTCTCAAACTCACTACATCTCCTTCCTCCACCCTCAAAGCCACCATCACTATCACCTTCTACAATAATTGAATCAACTTTTCCAAGCCTCTAGCACCAACCTAGTCAAGATGGCCACTATCTACCCCACACTGTGGTGAACACCAACTCCACAGGCCCCAACTCATCCACCACATCTTCGCTGGACCTAACCTGTACTCCCACTCTACGAGCTGAGAGTACCACTCTCTCTCTAAACCCTTACCCTTCTTTAGTTGATCCCAGAGCCTCCCTGTCCCCAGTCGGATTATATCAACACACTAGAACACCTCATCAGCTGGCTGGAGGACCTATGGTCTTTATCCCCTTGCCAACCGTCAGACTGATACTGGATGACTCTAGCACAGACAGGCTCCCTCACACCATACAGTCCTTTCTATTAACAGAAGATGCTCCTTCCTTCATCCCTATATCTTTGCCTCCTGCTAGGCGGGAGACTGCGCAGAGGTCCTCCTTGGTTCAATTTCAACTAAACCCACTCTCCCCATTAACTACTTGTCCGATACTAGGTGACTCTCGAGCTGAGAGACGCCATCATGGCCTCTCCTCCTTACTCCTGACAGGCAATCCCCCTCCTTCAGCTCTACAACCACCTCATCCGTCAGGCTTTTTATCTCCCCGACATACAGGCTAGTAGCCCACCTGTCCTCACACATTTCCCTGCCCCTCTTTCCAAGCTCTCAGAATCAATCCAAATTTGCAATGACCAACCCCCCAAATCCTAATAGTTCCACCTTAGACCTCTCGGGCTCCCCTCGTGGACTCACCCCTCTACCTGATCTCCCTACACATTCATTAACCCTCACCCAACCTTTAGACCTAGTTGCACGACTCGATGATCTATCTCTTCAGTTGCACCTTCTTACTGCCGAACTTCAGGTCTTGAAAGCCTTGACAGTCGAGCATCTGCCCTCGATCAACTCCCTTCTAAATTTGCCCGTAAGCTCCTCTAGCGTGGTATCCGGTCCTCTCCAATATCCTCTCCTCAGCACATTTAACACCTTACCAACAGGGAGTCCCGGCCTAGAAGGACGAAGTCTGATCTTGCATATAAAGACATCAAGGACCTACTCTCCTTTTACTCCCTTAATCTGGCCAGCGACAAGACTCCTCTCGGTTGAATTCAAGCCATTCACCCTAACCTGAACAGAGAGCCCCTGCTCAACCTCAGAGTCGTAAATAAGTTGGCAACTTCAAAAGAGTGAACATCACACAGACACCTCCCCCTCTCTCACAGGGACGACTGAAATGCACACTTCTCAACTGCAGATCTGCCAGTAATCTCGCATCGGATATCTTCGACCTCATTGAATACCAGGAGATAGACATCATTATCCTTACCGAAACTTGGTTGAATTCAGCCTCCTCTCCTATCATAGACCTCCTAGTTCCTTCTTCCCATGACATAATTCGCCTTGACAGAGCGAAAAAGCAGGGTGTTGGCCTAGCTTGTATTCATCGGAGCACTCTCTCAGTCTCTCACTCTGAGACTTCTGCGCCCTCCCCCAGTGAATACCTCTGTCTCAACATTTTAAGTAATCACATCTCGATATGCAAATTACACACTTTATAACACCCCCCAGGGGACAATCACTCTTTCATCGAAAAATTACTCGAAATCATCTCCGGTAATGTTGATTCCGCAGTTCCCCAAATCTTCCTCTGTGATTTCAACCTTCTTTGGTCTAACCCCAATGCCCAAGCTGCTACATGCCTTAAATCCTTCTTAGATGTTCATGAGCTGATCCAATACTGCGACAGGCCAACACATAATAAAGGAGAAATACTGATTCTCATCATCTCCAAAGGAAACACCATATCTCTGGATGACATCTCCCCTTGCAACTGGTCTGACCATCACATCATTCTCTTTTATATTAACCGGGAGGTGTCCGCGAAGAAGCCTCAATCGAAGGAACTAAAGGTATGGAAAATGGACCTTAGACATATCAATGCAGCTGAGCTAGCAACCCAATGTAAACTTGCCCTTTCCGCCCAAGTTGTCAAGCTTGAGGTTCACTTACTCAGGGACTTATACAACTCTACTATTTCAATTATCATAGACTCCGTTGCACTGTTCCAACAAAAATTCCGAAATCATGGTTTAACGACAACTTAAACTCCGAATGACGTCACCAAAGGGTAACTGAATGACCTTGGGAATCCAACCCTTCCTTGGAACTGCTAAAAGTCATCAGCACAGTAAGGAGCTCCTATAACAATCAAATCAAGAGCGCCATGGCTGACCACCTAAGATCTCAGTTTAACCAAGCCTCTAATCATCCTAGGAAACTTTTTGAAATTGTTAAACAACAATCGTGTGACGCACCCACTCGGTCTGACCCAGGTTACAGCCAACTCTCTTGCGACACTTTGGCTACATTTTGCTCTGAGAAATGGAGACTCTTCAATATCGAACTGGAATCTAAAAAGGCCCCTCTACCATCCTATTACCTTGTGCCCCCATCATCCCCCTTCTGAACAGCCTGATCCAGTTAGTCTCAGCACCAAAAGCAATGTCTCCTGGGACACTTTTACCTCTTTTAGTGAAAGTGACATCAACAAAATTATTTTGAATATCAATACATCGAGTCACTTCAATGACCCCCTACCCCTTCCATTGTAAAAGAAATCAAGGAAATCCCCCCCCCTTCTGGACAAAGATTGTCAATGCCTCTCTGTTTCAAGGTATGATCCCTGACTTCCTAAAAGCAGCTCAAGTTTCCCCTATCTTAAAAAAACCTAATGCTGACAGTACAAACCTTAACAACTTCTGTCCTATCTCCAACATCACTACTCTGGGGTTAAGTTCCCATGAATCCTGAGGGTCCATGGGGGCCACCTAGCCCACCAGGTACCTTCAGTAAGTGCCACAGGGCTGCATTGCAGAGAGGTTGTCCGAGACCACGCCCTTTTTTACACCTCTCTGCAATGCAACTCTGTTGCGCTTACTGGAGGAACCTCTGACTCAGTTCTACCAAGTCACAAGATGGCTGCCAACACTTTCTGGTTCACGAAAGTGAAAAAGTACATCGGCCCAAAGTCACAACAATCCTAAAAGGAGCACTCAGTCAGTCACCAGGCCACGAAGGGAGGCCTCTTCATACCAAAACTGTAATAACAAAATCTACAACTTTTAACCCCGACATAATACTACGCACAATAACAAACAGAGGGGGGCAATGACAAGGGCACCCTGTGGAGCCCTCAGCACTTATAACATCGAATAATCTCAGAGTATGCATCTGGAATATCAACGGCTTGACCGACAAACTGGACGACCATGAAACATTAAAATATTTAAGGTCATTTGATCTAATACTACTACAAGAAACGTGGGAAGAAACTGAGATAGCCCTGGAAGGATACATGACGCAAATAGTTCCAGCGACCAGGACCTCACCCTTTGGACATAGCTCAGGAGGACTGATGATCCTTGCCTCAATACTTACAATAGGATCAATGAAGGAAATAAAGACAAAAAACATAGCTCCCAACGTCATACAGGCGACTGCCATTACAATTAACACCAGGAAGCGAGACTATCCTCTTGTAATAATTAACTCCTACATACACCGGAAGCATAAACAGAAGGGAGCAAGAGAGCTGGTCAAGGAAACAACAAGAATCCTGCACGAGGGGGAAGCTGATAACTTAATCCTGGCAGGAGACTTTAATCTTTTTCTCTTTGGAACCGCAGCGGACGACGAACTAGCACAAGAACTCAACAGAGCCTGGGGAATCCCAACACAAGCACAAGCACTCCCAATCAAACAAACCAAGTGCTCAACAAAACTGTTAAAAGACTTAGAGCAACTAAACTTAAGGGTGCTGAATGGCCGGTTTAAAGAAGATACCCCCCCAGCATCAACATACCATTCCGCAACAAGCTCCTCCTACCTAGATTACGCATTTGCAACCCTCCCTCTATTCAACACCATCAAATCATTCAAACTGGGTGCCAACGACCAAAGCGACCACCTGCCACAAGAAATCGTCTTAAAGACTCTCAGTGAGAACCCCATGGAAGTCAGGGCAAGCGTAGGGTCTGAATACACATCAGACTTTAAACGTATTAGATTCAAACAAGATAAGATCGAAGCATTGTCCACTAATACGAAGGAGCTAATACACCAGGGCAACACAGCTGCAAATCCAATAGAGGCATGGGAAGGGTACACAAAGACCCTCGGGATTAAATATGCAACAAAACCAAGGTCGCTCAATGGCAAATTTCCGAAGACCACATTGAGAAAAACAAGCACTCCAGAGATAAAAAGTCTTAAACGGAATATTAAGCAAACTTTGAATCAACTTCCCACACAGCCCACAAAAGAGCTCTTGCAACATACCCTACGCGGTCTAAAAGCAAGCCTAAAAAAGACAATCTGGGAAACCAAAAGACAGGCGAACGACGATCTCTGGGCAAAAATAAAGCACGACTCAAAATTAAAAAACAGCGCCAAATTTTGGAAAACAATTCACACCTTGCAGTGGCCAGGGCACCATGGAATAAGTTCATATATATATCAGAGTCAGCTTGGGCAGATTATTTGCACAATCACTTTAATCAAATCAACGAAGGCAACCCCACAGACCCGACAACACAGGAAACAGAGTTCAACAAGGAGGGCTTCGAAACGCGAAAGGTAGAAAAAGGGTCCAGAAACATAGCGGAAAGCACAAGGGTAACACACAATCAAAAGAAGGCTGAGGGGGTAAAGAACAACAGTATATCAACATCCAACAATGAAAATAAAATCAACATAACAGCAAATCGGATAAAAACTCAAATAAAGAAGGGGAAACCAGAAGGAGCCCCCGGCCCAAACGGGATACCACCGATAGTATTTAAATACGACATTGAATTCTGGAGTAATACATTAGTACCACTCTTTACGAGCACATAGGAATTAGAAATCTGCCCGGAATCCTGGAAAGGATCGATCATAAGCCCAATTTACAAGCAAGGAGACAGGAGCAATCCTGGTAACTACCGGCTGATCGCCGTACTAGATATAGAGGCAAAGTACCATGCGGGCATTCTCCTAGACAAACTGACATCTTGGGCAGAGTCAAAGCATATAATCCCGCCAACCCAAACAGGATTCTGCAGAGGACAGGGAACTACCACCAACATCATGGCACTATCTTTGCTGACAGACGCTGCTAAAATAGGAAAGAACTCGCTGTTTTTATGTTTTATAGATTACAGCTCAGCCTTCGACCACATGGACCGGGGCAAACTATGGCGAAAGCTTGAAAAATGGGGAATACCACAACCCCTCTTAAAGCAGCTCATCTTACTTCACACCAAGATCAAGCTGGGAGATGGGACGCACCTCTCTAGGCGAATCAACACCTTCAAAGGCATGAAACAAGGGTGCGTCCTCACCCCTACCCTGTTTAACCTCTACTAGCAGACCTACCAGGGGAATTGGATAGCACTAAATCGCACTCCCCACGGTTGGGGGACATCATGCTGACCAATCTCCTCTACGCCGACGACCTGGTCCTAATAAGTCGCACCCCAACAGGTCTCCAACACCTTCTAAACACTACCAGTAGTGCATTTTCACATCGTAACGGCCTAACAATCAACTTAAAGAAAACAAGAACTATGGCTGTGAACTATAAGAAGATCAGGAAAAATAGCTGGTACTTGGATGAACACAAACTGGACCATGAAACGTGCTACAAGTACCTGGGGGTCTTGGTGGATAGTAGAGGTTCGTTTAAACCCCAACTAGAGACATTACACCGAAAAGGCACTATGAGTTACCTCGCGATGTAACCCCTGAAGAAAATACTGCCAGACTGCACGCTCGACCCGTTTCTACAAGTACTGAGAGCTCGCCTTCAACCGCCGCTAACATACGGGAGCGAATCAACTTTTGGAAAAGACGCACCGACTCTCGATAAAGTGATCAGCAAAACTTATAGATCCTTTTTCAGCTACTTAGCTATGTATCTCCTGAACAAATCCGTTTGGAGTTCGGGGTTCAAAAACAGGCAGTGGAGAGAAGGGGGAGCTTCATAAAATGCTGGCATAAGATTAGAAACGCTGAGCCAGGTACCCTAAACGCTCACCTTTGGATTGAATTGCAAAGACGAGAACGTTCTCATGCTAGAGAATATTTGATGGAATCTAGAAAGACTCGAACTGACTGACCTCTGGAAGAGCCCAGTAGATCACAAAGGTTTTAAAATGCTAGTAACAAAAGTAACAAAAATAACATCACTACTGGAAGATAAGGAAACTCTAGCCTAAAGGGCACATGGATGGACAGTCCTAAACGACTACAAATCACTAAAGCCTCAAGCGTATCTGGACCATGGGTTCAAACAGAAAACCAAGGAAAAATTTCTAAAGTTGCGACTGGGCATATTACCAATTCTTCCTCATTTGGCACCATGGGAAAGGAATCAGGAAGATCAAACTTGCCGACTCTGCGGAGCAGGACCCGAAGATCTAATCCACATAATATGCATCTGCCCAAGCTTAAAGGATATAAGGAGATCATTACTACGTGCAATATGGAACCAGAAGGGTACCAGATCCTGCAGACAGGCAGTTAAACTGTGTTTCAATCTGCAAGAGACCCAATTAAACTGCTGTCTTACTAAATTCTTTGACGCAGTGACAAAGAGAAACAAGGAAGCACAAAATGATGGAACTATGCAACAGCCAGATAGCGCCTCCGAGCATAATTTTGGGCCTGCAGCTCAAATGAAGAACAATTAATTAGCAAACTGATAACATGAACTTTATATAATTTTAACTTTTGACAATCAACTTTTTATCTTTGACATACATCTTTTTTAATGCTATGTGTTTCAAATTGTGAGTTTTTATTAACTGTGCAATAAAATTTACTTACTTCCTGGTTTGGAGTGTTGGCAGCCAATCAGAGTGAAGCCCATGCCCGGGAGGGTTCGCAAACTCAAAACCTTTTCTTTTTCTAATTTCTCAGGAACCACTTAATGGATTTACATCATTTTAAAAAAAGGTTGCTTTCTGAACCAAGACCTACCTTTGTGCCAAATTTGGTGTACTTCTGTTCAGCAGTTCGGGCTGTAGCTTTGTCTAAAGTTTCTTATTGAAATTACCATGGGGAAAACACGTTTTGGGACCCCCTTTTTCTCAGCACCTGCTTGACGAATTACCCCGAAAATATCAAGACAGGAGCTGAGTGGAGTGTCCCACTAGTTTTGAAAAGTTTGTGAAGATTCGTCAAATGGTGCAAACGCTATGGGCAAATAAAAAAACGCTTTTCCTATGGAAATTAGGTTATAAATATAACCTTTAAAATTCACTGAAAAAAACAGGTTTCAGAGACGTTATAGTTAGTTGGACATTTCACTTGTACAAAACCATAGAAAATTGTCCGTTATAGTTAGTAGAACTAACTATATCTCACACCCCGCAATGCACTGCACATATTACATCACTGATGACATGGTCAGTGACATCACTGATGACCTCTCAAATGACATCACTGATGACACCACTGATGACATCATCCAGTGAATGTCTGCTTCTGTAAAGTTTAAATATATTTGATATATGTTGATGCCAAGGTGTATTGAAGAATAAGTGGGTATATAAGTGTCTGGCTGGAGGATTTAATAGGTGTGTGACTGTCTTATTGAATGCATTGGTTAGTGACTAAACTGTGTGAATGTCTGTATCAGTCTGTCTGTTGTTGTGTAAGCTGCTGCATGGGTTGGCGAGTAGCTACTTGAGTCTCTATATGGGTCATTTATTAGTTGCACGAGTAGCTGTTTGAGTGCCTCAGTGTTTGTGTGGGTGGGTGGGGGGTGGGTGACTTTCTGCATACATGTGTGAGTGGAAGATTCACTTAGTGTATGGGTTCAAGAGTGCATGTGGAAACAGCTGTATGGGTGGGTGAGTGTATGTATGGGTATATGTGTGAGTAACTACATATGTAAAAGGCAGTATATGTGAGTGTAGGAGTATATAAATGACTATATGTGAGAGTGAGTGATTGTGAGAGTGGCTGTATAAATGAGTGTGTGTCATGATTGTAAAGACAGTAAGTATATGTTAGTATCTGTATTAATAGGTTAGGTAGTGAATGTATAACTGTATAGGTGAGTAAAAGGCAGTGTTATTGATTCTTTACATGTGTGAATAGCTCGATGGATGAGCGGCAGTGTGTGAGTGTCTGTATGGGTGTATGAGTGCATATGATAGTGCTTTATTGATGAGTCAATGCATGTATGAGTGATTGTATGGGTGAATGAATGGATGTGTGTATATACCTAGCAATCAGTCAGTGGGTATGTAGCAAATGCTATTGGTTTGTCTTTTATTTAAAAAATGGTAGTCTGTATTTTAGAGTGGGTGTATCAAAGCTTATATTAGGGTGTAAGGAGGGGCATAAAATTATCATATGGATGATGTCATCAGTGATGTCATCTGAGGTGTTATCAGTGATGTCATCAGTGATGTCACTGACCATGTCATGAGTAAGTATGGGTGAAATTTGCGAATTCGCGCGGAATCGAATTTGCAATCCGCCAAATCCGCGAATTCGTGCAAATTTGCAGATTTTAGTTCTTTTGTTTGTTCGCGGGGTTTTTTGCGTGTTCGCGGGGCTTTTTGCGTGTTCGCGGGCCGCTTGCATGGCGAAGTTACCCAGTTGGTCGTGTATGGGCACAGCACCCTCTGGTTCACCACTGCCACCCTCTGGTTCATCACTGTCACCCTCTGGTTCACCACTGCCACCCTCTGGTTCAGCACTGCCACTCTCTGGTTCACCCCTGCCACCCTCTGGTTCAGCACTGTCACCCTCTGGTTCACCACTGCCACCCTCTGGTTCACCACTGGCACCCTCTGGTTCACCACTGCCACCCTCTGGTTCACCACTGCCACCCTCTGGTTAACCACTGTCACCCTCTGGTTCAGCACTGCCACCCTCTGGGTCACCACTGCCACTCTCTGGTTCACCACTGCCACCCTCTGGTTCACCCATGCCACCCTCTGGTTCACCACTGCCACCCTCTGGTTTAACCCTGCCACCATCCGGTTCATCACTGCCACCCTCTGGATCACCCCTACCACCCTCTGGTTCAGCACTGCCACCCTCTGGTTCAGCACTGTCACCCTCTGGTTCACCCCTGCCACCCTCTGGTTCATCAATGTCACCCTCTGGTTCATCACTGCCAACCTCTGGTTCACCACTGCCACCCTCTCGGAGACCTTTTGTGATGCAGCGGCAGCACAAAAGATGCGCCATGGTGCTGGGTATTAACAACGTGATGCATCTGAGAGATGCGTCACGTTGTAAAGCCCTGCGCCATCAGGGGGCGTTCCGGCGCAGGGGAGGGCGTTCCTGCGCAGGAACACCTCCTAAAAGTGGCTGAGTGAAACCTACTAGAAGTCACTCAGTCCCTTTTAGGCCAATGCTGCATCAAAACCCTGCGCCTGCTTGAAGCAGGCGCAAGGCTTGATGCAGCATTGGGGAGATAGGGCCCCCCAGAGCATTGCTGGAGCTGCGTTGCAAGCGCGACGCAGCTCCAGCAATGCGCTGCTGTTACGGCACAGATGCGTGACGCATCTGTGCCATTTTTGCCACATGGTGCGCCGCATTGTTATACCCAGTCCTCACGGGATTATTGGGTGGCTCTGTCTTGTCTAACAGCATTGTAAATGCGGCGCACCATGGGTGGCGGAGCTGCGGGGCACAATAACTGCCAAATCCCTGGGGATGCGCCAGTTATTGTAAATCTGCCCCTATACATTTAGCCAACGGGGGAGCACTTACTGATTAGACAGTAGAAAGTACACCAGTTGAGTAGAGGTATTGCACAAAAAGGTGGCATCTTCGTGGACAAACACACAGGGCGGGATTCATTCTGCCCCCTGTTAGACTCGTTTTTTGTGCCCTTCTGCCCTCTGTTAGACTCGTTTTTCCCTTCTTTTTCTGCGCTTCTGCCCTCTGTTAGACTCGTTTTTCCCTTGTTTTTCTGCCCTTCTGCCCCCTGTTAGACTCGGTTTTTGTGCCCTTCTGCTCTCTGTTAGACTCATTTTTCCCTTGTTTTTCTGCCCTTCTGCCCTCTGTTAGACTCGTTTTTTGTGCCCTTCTGCCCTCTGTTATTTCCCTGTTTTTGTGCCCTTCTGCCCTCTGTTATACTCGTTTTTTGTGCCCTTCTGCCCTCTGTTAGACTCGTTTTTTGTGCCCTTCTGCCCTCTGTTAGACTCGTTTTTCTCTTGTTTTTCTGCCCTTCTGTCCTCTGTTAGACTGGTTATTTGTGCCCTTCTGCCCTCTGATAGACATGTTTTCCCTTGTTTTTCTGCCCTTCTGGCCTTTGATAGACTGCTTTTTGTGCCTTTCTGCCCTCTGCATCACCACATCATCACTCAGCGCTACCCCAGCATCACTCAGCACCACCACATTATCACTCAGCGCCACCACATTATCACTCAGCACCCCCACAGCACCACTCAGCACCACCACAGCATCACTCAGTACCACCACAGCATCCCTCAGCACCACCACAGCACCAATCAGCACCACCACAGCACCACTCAGCGCCACCACAGCATCACTCAGCACCACCACAGCATGAATGAATGAATGAAATGAAAGCAAATTTATAACGCGCAGAACTCAGCCCAATGGGCATCAAGGAGCCTAACCAGAATATTTGCAAGTCTAGAGAACTAGTTAGTGGTAGGCTTTCTTGAAGTACCCTGTTTTAAGGGCCTTTTTAAAGAGGGGCAGTGAGGATCAAGATTTAAGCTCCAAGGGAAGTGTGTTCCAGAGACGAGGGGCAACAGAAGAGAAAGCTCTTCCTCCCCATCTGGTCTTCTTGGTCCGAGGAGTTACCAAGAGATGCTGTTGTGATGAGCGTAAACTTCTGCTGGGAACATATCCAGAAAGAAGTGATCCCAACCCATCAGAAGTTCCTGCTTTCAGAGCCCTATATGCTAGACAGATGACTTTGGAAGAGATACGATGCTCTACAGGAAGCCAGTGAAGACTCTTTCTGGCCAGAGTTGCAGAGGAAGAGTGGGGAATGTCTAGTACAAATCTTGCTGCCGCATTTTGTACTATTTGAAGACGCTGGATCAATCCCTTATTGACCTCTGCGTACAGTGAGTTGCAATAGTCTAGTCTAGAACCGACCAACGCAACCACTGTCTGTTTCCTAGCTTCCGGGGAGAGGTAATGAACTATTCTTCGAAGAATTTTAATAACTCCCCAACAGGCGGCCACCGTTCTATTAACCTGCTGGGTCATTGCCAGCGAGGTATCAAAGATGACCCCAAGATTTCTAGCTGAATGTAAGGGGACAGGGCAAGTTCCCAAGGATGGTGGCCACCATTCATTTGACCATACATCCTGGTCCTTTCCAAAGATTAGCACCTCGGTTTTATCACCGTTCAGCCGCAGGGAGTTGAATACCATCCAGTCAGCAACTGACTGCATACAAGTCCTGAAGCTGGACGCTGAGGTGCTAACCGAATGGGCCAATGACACCATGATCTGAGTGTCGTCTGCGTATGACACTACTTCCATTCCCTGCGCTTTTACTAATCTTGCTAGTGGGGCCACGTATATGTTAAATAGGGTCGGACTTAGGGCCGACCCCTGTGGAACCCCGCATTGTAGGGATTTAGCAGGGGAGAGGTATTCTCCTAATTTGACCCTCTGTTCTCTATGATCTAGAAATGAGGACAGAAGGCTCAACGCTGAACCCTCTACTCCCATCTCCCGCAGCCGAGATGTTAAGGTCGAGGGAGATATGCTGCAGTCAGATCGAGTAAGACTAGCAGCGTTGTCTGTCCCTGGTCCACTTTCATTCTGATGTTATCTGTTACAATAGTAAGTGCAGACTCTGTGCTGTGAAATTTCCTGAACCCATGCTGGGTCTGATCTAAAAATCCAGACAAGTCCAGGAAGGCAGACAAGTGCGCATTCAGATGGGCCTCAAGCATCTTAGCGGGGGCAGGAAGTAAGGAGATGGGCCTGAAGTTCTTCAGGATTGTAGGGTCAAGGGAGGGCTTTTTAAGAAGTGGCTTGATAATCGCTTTCTTCCAAACTGAGGGAAAGGCCCCCTGTGATAGAGCACCATTCATTATCTCCAATAAGGAAGGGAGTAGTGAGTCCCTACAATCTTTTAGCACTTTGAGGGGACAGGGGTCCAAAGATGAGGAGGATTTGGTCCTGTTCAACAAAGTGTTAAGGTTGTCTAATGTGATCGGTGGGAAGTTGGAGAGAGTCTTAGTGGGATCTTTGGACCAAGCTTCTAAATTTGTAAGGGCCAGGATCGAGTTGGGCTCAAGTGATTTTTGCTGTGTTTCCAAGTTAACGGCGATCTCCTCGATTTTAGCATGGAAAAAAGTTGAGATCTTATCACAGAGCTCCTGTGATCCTATTACTGGGTCTGGAATTTGTAGAGAACAGAGGGAATCTACTACCTTAAACAACTCCCTTGATGAGGTTAGAGAGGTTGTAATCTCAGAAAAGAATTCTTGTTTTGTTTTAATGACCGTAGTCTTGTATTCCGCTAACGATCGTTTATAGATCTCTCTATCCATGGTATCCCATGTTTTCCTCCACTTTCTCTCCTGCCTCCTACATCCCTGTCTCATCAGCCTGAGTGTTTCAGTGAACCAGGGGGCGGAGGTCCTACGCCTTGCTGAGTATCGACGGGTAACTGGTGCTAGGGTATCTACTGCTCCAGTAATAGAGTTATCTAGTTTTTGTGCTGCCTGCTCAGCATCTAATGGCAGGGAGATAGAGCTAATGAGAGGGGCCAGGGCTTCGTTAGTGATATTTTTATAGTTCCTTTTGCCCTCTCCCTGAGCCTGTCCCTTCCTCGGGGTATCTACATGAGAAAGGGTCAATTCTATTGGCACTGCCAGGTGGTCTGTCCAAACCAGCGGTTCGGGGATACCCGTCTTAACCCTAGGGTCGTTGGGGAATATGCCATCCAGTGTGTGGCCTGCCCGGTGAGTTGAGCCTTTCACTAATTGAACAAAGCCACACGCTTCAAGGGGCTCCACCAAGGACAGAGTGTCTTTGGAAGTAAGATCATTTAGGTGAAAATTTAGGTCCCCTAAAATAGTAAAATGGGGTCTGCCCGCATATGGCTCCATGAATCGGAGCAGGTCACTGCTAAAGTTTGATCTAGGTCCAGGGGGCCTGTATACCAGAAGGCCTACGAAAGAAGCTGATGGAGATGAGGAGATGAAATAGTGTAGTACCTGGACGGGGTCAGATGGTGTCGACAGAGCATTAATACGGCAGGTAAGATGAGACTGATAAAGAATCTCCAGTCCTCCACCCCTACGCTTAGTTCTGTCGAATCTGTGTAGTGCATAACCTTCTGGGATTGCCATTAAAAGGTCATGACCTGAAGTCTCCGTGGCCCAGGTTTCTGTGACAAAGACCCATGCAGGCTTTCTGCATGTCACAAAGTCATGGAAAGCTACATTATTTTTAATAACGGACCTAGCATTGATCAGGTATCCTTTCTCTACACGAGAACTATTAGACTGGGAGCAGATATTTTGAGGGGGATAGGTAGTCAAGGGGGTGTTATCAAAGTTACCGGTGTACAAAGGATCCATGAGCTGTAGTTCCTCTGGTGTAAGCTTATGTTGGCATGTGGCGTCCGTAGGTTTCATGTCCAACATTTCCTGCAGAGTATAGGTGAGTACTATCTGTGAAGATAGCTCAGGGGCCCCCGAGCGCAGCCCGCCCTGCAGCCCGTCCTCAGCGCGGACGGGCGCAGACGGGCTTGCCTTTGGCGCGCCTTTGGCGCGCCGTCGGCGCGCCTGCTGTGCCCGCCCGCTGCGCGGACGGGGTGGCCTGTCATTTTTATCCATCTTGAGGGGAGGGGGAGGAGGGTGGGAGGGGGGAACAACTCGACCTGCAGCCTTACCCAACTCAAAATGGCGGCCAAAATCGATCGAGGAACTGCTTTCTAGTGCCTCACAACGTCAGCGCTGTGCCAGGGAAGCTTAGAGAAGCCTCGGAGCGATGCTAATCTCGTTCCGAGGTGTACCAGGTAATTTAAGAATTGCAATCTAAAATATTTACAAGTTTTTAAAATCGCGTTATTCTCATCTCAATAACGAAATTAACAGTAAGTAAAGAGGATAGTGAAGAACCCCCGGCTTCCGCCTCAGGGGAGAAGTAGTAAATGAGCGCGAGGTGCTAGTCTCACCCTTATGTAGTCTGGGAGGGCGGGAGTGGGGGAACAACTCGACCTGCAGCCTTACCCAACTCAAAATGGCGACCAAAATCGATCGAGGAACTGCTTTCTAGTGCCTCACAACGTCAGCGCTGTGCCAGGGAAGCTTAGAGAAGACTCGGAGCGATGCTAATCTCGTTCCGAGGTGTACCAGGTCATTTAAGAATTGCAATCTAAAATATTTACAAGTTTTTAAAATCGCGTTATTCTCATCTCAATAACGAAATTAACAGTAAGTAAAGAGGATAGTGAAGAACCCCCGGCTTCCGCCTCAGGGGAGAAGTAGTAAATGAGCGCGAGGTGCTAGTCTCACCGTTATGTAGTCTGGGAGGGCGGGAGGGGGGAACAGCTCGACCTGCAGCCTTACCCAACTCAAAATGGCGGCCAAAATCGATCGAGGAACTGCTTTCTAGTGCCTCACAACGTCAGCGCTGTGCCAGGGAAGCTTAGAGAAGCCTCGGAGCGATGCTAATCTCGTTCCGAGGTGTACCAGGTAATTTAAGAATTGCAATCTAAAATATTTAAAAGTTTTTAAAATCGCGTTATTCTCATCTCAATAACAAAATTAACAGTAAGTAAAGAGGATAGTGAAGAACCCCCGGCTTCCGTCTCAGGGGAGAAGTAGTAAATGAGCGCGAGGTGCTAGTCTCACCCTTATGTAGTCTGGGAGGGCGGGAGGGGGGAACAACTCGACCTGCAGCCTTACCCAACTCAAAATGGCGGCCAAAATCGATCGAGGAACTGCTTTCTAGTGCCTCACAACGTCAGCGCTGTGCCAGGGAAGCTTAGAGAAGCCTCGGAGCGATGCTAATCTCGTTCCGAGGTGTACCAGGTAATTTAAGAATTGCAATCTAAAATATTTACAAGTTTTTAAAATCGCGTTATTCTCATCTCAATAACGAAATTAACAGTAAGAAAAGAGGATAGTGAAGAACCCCCGGCTTCCGCCTCAAGGGAGAAGTAGTAAATGAGCGCGAGGTGCTAGTCTCACCCTTATGTAGGCTGGGAGGGCGGGAGGGGGGAACAACTCGACCTGCAGCCTTACCCAACTCAAAATGGCAGCCAAAATCGATCGAGGAACTGCTTTCTAGTGCCTCACAATGTCAGCGCTGTGCCAGGGAAGCTTAGAGAAGCCTCGGAGCGATGCTAATCTCGTTCCGAGGTGTACCAGGTAATTTAAGAATTGCAATCTAAAATATTTACAAGTTTTTAAAATCGCGTTATTCTCATCTCAATAACGAAATTAACAGTAAGTAAAGAGGATAGTGAAGAACCCCCGGCTTCCGCCTCGGGGGAGAAGTAGTAAAATGCATCACTCAGCACCACCACATTATCACACAGCACCACCACAGCACTACTCAGCACCACCACAGCATCACTCAGCACCACCACAGCATCACTCAGCACCACCACAGCAACACTCGGCACCACCCCAGCATCACTCAGCACCATCCCAGTATCAGTCAGCACCACCACAGCACCACTCAGCACCACCACAGCACCACTCAGCGCCACCCCTGCATCAATCTGCACAACCATTCAACAACAACTGGTTCAAATATGTTCTCTCAATGTTTCAAACTTTATTACAAATGACACAAAAAGATGTTAATATTTCACTTCTGTTCTTGGATTTTCGTCACAATAAAATACACTGAATATAATCTTCACAAAAGTTATTTACAAAAGTTTAAGCTATTGCCATTATAAATTAAAATCACTTTTATTTAAGTATTAATTATTTAAAAAAATTAAAAGCCATTGTAATTTGTAATATCAATGCAGCTGAGTCACGTAAATACAAAACATGTTGCATTACAAATGCTATAGGTGTCACATTTGCGAAAGTTATAACTATTGGCATTGTAAATGACAAAGCTATTAATTTAGCTATTTTCAAAACCAACACATAAATAAAAAAAATTGTCATTTACAAGACCAATAGCTCAAGCGTTCCTAATGCGAGACCTATTGCATTGCAAATCCTTGTTTTAATATCTGTCAGTGCTTCCTGTTGAGGTTTGATTTTCGTGACAGGCGCCTCATTGCCTACTTGTAACTATTCTCTGACCCTGCTTCAAGGGTCAGAGCTGGGCCAGAGAATAGTTGCAAGTAGGCAACGAGGCGCCAGGAAGCACTTACAGGCTTACAGCAGCAGGTGCCCAAGTTGAAGTTAATTTCTTTGTAACCCTTTTGTAAAAGGTTACAAAAAATTAGCTTCAACTTTTGCACCTGCTGCTGTAACCCTGTAAGTGCTTGGCTGAAAATTCGTCCCCGCTGATTCGCGGATTTTACCGCGATTTCGCGAGATTCGCGGATCTTCGAAATCGCGGAAAATCTGCAAATTCCGCGAGAGGAACGAATTTTCAGCCCATGCTTAGTCATGAGTGATGTAATATGTGACGTCATCAGCAGTGCTTTGTGGGGCGCAAGTTATAGTTAGCTCTACTAACTATAACGGCTGAATTTCTCTGGTTGTGTACAAGTGAAATGTCCATCTAACTATAACGTTCCTGAAACCTATGGTTTTTTCAGTGAATTCCTAATGTTTTTTAAATGCTCATTTCTAACTAAAACATCCCTGAAACCTATGGATTTTTTCAGTGAATTTCTAAGGTTTTTTTAAATGCTAATTTCTAATTATAATGATCATTAAAACTATGCTTTTTTCAGTGATTTTAAATTATCATCCCATTCTCAACCGATATCGCCAGTTTTCCAGCGATAGCTTCGCAAAAAAATCACCACAAAGGAGAGCAATAACTAATGCTGTTAGACTCGGTTTTTGTGCCCTTCTGCTCTCTGTTAGACTCATTTTTCCCTTGTTTTTCTGCCCTTCTGCCTTCTGTTAGACTCGTTTTTTGTGCCCTTCTGCCCTCTGTTATTTCCTTGTTTTTGTGCCCTTCTGCCCTCTGTTATACTCATTTTTTGTGCCCTTCTGCCCTCTGTTAGACTCGTTTTTGTGCCTTTTTGCCCCGTTAGACTCGTTTTTTGTGCCCTTCTGCCCTCTGTTAGACTCGTTTTTCCCTCGTTTTTCTGCCCTTCTGTCCTCTGTTAGACTGGTTATTTGTGCCCTTCTGCCCTCTGTTAGACTTGTTTTTCCCTTGTTTTTCTGCCCTTCTGCCCTTCTGCCCTTTGTTAGACTGCTTTTTGTGCCTTTCTGCCCTCTGCATCACCACATCATCACTCAGCGCTACCCCAGCATCACTCAGCACCACCACATTATCACTCAGCACCACCACATTATCACTCAGCACCACCACAGCACCACTCAGCGCCACCACAGCATCACTCAGCGCCACCACAGCATCACTCAGCGCCACCACATTATCACTCAGCACCCCCACAGCACCACTCAGCACCACCACAGCATCACTCAGCACCACCACAGCATCAGTCAGCACCACCACAGCACCAATCAGCACCACCACAGCACCACTCAGCGCCACCACAGCATCACTCAGCACCACCACAGCATCACTCAGCACCACCACATTATCACTCAGCACCACCATAGCACTACTCAGCACCACCACAGCATCACTCAGCACCACCACAGCATCACTCAGCACCACCACAGCACCACTCGGCACCACCCCAGCATCACTCAGCACCATCCCAGTATCACTCAGCACTACCACAGCAGCACTCGGCACCACCACAGCACCACTCAGCGCCACCCCAGCATCAATCTGCGCAACCATTCAACAACAACTGGTTCAAATATGTTCTCTCAATGTTTCAAACTTTATTACAAATGACACAAAAAGATGTTAATATTTCACTTCTGTTCTTGGATTTTCGTCACAATAAAATACACTGAACATAATCTTCACAAAAGTTGTTTACAAAAGTTTAAGCTATTGCCATTATAAATTAAAATCACTTTTATTTAAGTATTAATTATTTAAAAAAATTAAAAGCCATTGTAATTTGTAATATCAATGCAGCTGAGTCACGTAAATACAAAACATGTTGCATTACAAATGCTATAGGTGTCACATTTGCGAAAGTTATAACTATTGGCATTGTAAATGACAAAGCTATTAATTTAGCTATTTTCAAAACCAACACATAAATAAAAAAAATGGTCATTTACAAGACCAATAGCTCAAACGTTCCTAATGCGAGACCTATTGCATTGCAAATGCTTGTTTTAATATCTGTCAGTGCTTCCTGTTGAGGTTTAATTTTCATGACAGGTGCCTCATTGCCTACTTGTAACTATTCTCTGACCCTGCTTCAAGGGTCAGAGCAGGGTCAGAGAATAGTTGCAAGTAGGCAACGAGGCGCCAGGAAGCACTTACAGGCTTACAGCAGCAGGTGCCCAAGTTGAAGTTAGTTTCTATGTAACCCTTTTGTAAAAGGTTACAAAAAATTAGCTTCAACTTTTGCACCTGCTGCTGTAACCCTGTAAGTGCCTGGCTGAAAATCCGTCCCCGCTGATTCGCGGATTTTACCGCGATTTCGCGAGATTCGCGGATCTTCGAAATCGCGGAAAATCTGCAAATTCCGTGAGAGGAACGAATTTTCAGCCCATGCTTAGTCATGAGTGATGTAATATGTGACGTCATCAGCAGTGCTTTGTGGGGCGCAAGTTATAGTTAGCTCTACTAACTATAACGGCTGAATTTCTCTGGTTGTGTACAAGTGAAATGTCCATCTAACTATAACGTTCCTGAAACCTATGGTTTTTTCAGTGAATTCCTAATGTTTTTTAAATGCTCATTTCTAACTAAAACGTCCCTGAAACCTATGGTTTTTTTCAGTGAATTTCTAAGGTTTTTTTAAATGCTAATTTCTAATTATAATGATCATTAAAACTATGCTTTTTTCAGTGATTTTAAATCATCATCCCATTCTCAACTGATATCGCCAGTTTTCCAGCGATAGCTTCGCAAAAAAATCATCACAAAGGAGACCGATAACTAATGCTAATGATGTGCAGAGTGGGCGTTCCTGTGCAGAAATAACAAGAAAACACCACTTCCAGATATTTTCAGCAACCAGCCAAATCTGCGATACAATCCAAAAACAGGCGAAAAGCCGCGTTAGTAAGAATTTAACATCTGCCCTTTACTGGTGTAAAGCAGGACGACTACCTACAGTATGAAAGGGAGCCCAACCAGAGCCACATCTGAAGACCAACACATGTCATAGAGCTACTGATCATGCAGGTCCGACACCCATGAAGGCCACAACACCCACCGCCACCACCCCAGGACCTCCCCTGAACCACACCCCTACTACGGCTGAGGCACAGCAGAACAGCACAGCGGACCTTCTCAAAAGGGCATGAACCCTCAGCCACACAATAACTAAATGTTGGGAGATGTGGCAACCAAGTATGTGTGACGGATGTAAGTCACCCATCAATAACAATGGACACAATGCCAAGTGCAGCGGTGATGTGCTGGACAGACCTCACTATGCAAAGCACAGACCTCTCCATGTGTACATACACTGCTGGTGCTTGTAGTGTTGTGGACAGTGAAAGCAACCATGTTTCCTCAGGCAGTGGGGACAGCAGGGCTCACAATTCAAATTCAGTCTTGATTAATTAATTTCAGAGTCCAATAGGCAACTAACTATAACGTCCCTGAAAGCTACATATTTTGACAATGTGGTCAATACATATTTCATCTTTTGTTCCATACGCCTACACTGTGGTCAGCAGAGCTCACAATTTGAATTCAGTCTTGATTTATTAGTTGCAGAGAGAATTGTACTCTATGTCCTCGGATTTTGTCAAGAGGAAGTGACAAAAACCATTCCTTAATGTCTGTGATGACTACTGCCTTGGATCTACACTGTGGACAGCAGGGCTCACAATTCAGATTGAGTTGCAGTTGCAGATGACGCAGTCTAGGGCCGGCTTTAGCACTAGTGGCGCCCTGTGCGACAATGTTTGTTTGTTGGCGCCCGACCAAATGATCACCTCCGCTACGGATTCCCTCACTACCCCCATTTGACAGTGCCCCTCAAGTCTCTATAACCACTGTCTCTTAGATTTATTAAGTTTTTTAGGGCCTCTCATAAAAGTTTAAGATGTCAGCATACACACATTGCACAGAGACAATCAATTATCGGTGTGTAAATCGGTATAAAGGAAATGTTACATAAGACAGAGGCCTACAAAGAGTAAGAGTCACATTTCATCCATACTGGTAGGCAGTATAGTTTAAGAGTGATTGGATTGGAAAAGTACAAATTCAGAATTTAAAATGTAACACTATTATTAGGGGGTTTCTTTAATAATAAGAATTGATTTCAACCAAAATGAACCCCTTTTACAATATTAAGACAATGAAAGACTGGGCAAAAAATATATAGCTCTAATATTTTCCTTGCTGTTTGCATTAAGCTCTTTGGTGGCAGTTAATAGCGCACTATAAGGATTTTAACTTATAGACTGAAAATAACAAAAGGATCTCTGACAAAAGCAGTATCCCATTAATTTACTTATATTATATGCACTTTGTGATGTGAATGGTACACGTTCCCTGCAGCAGGCATATAAACCCCCTGCGCTATAATGAGTTGAATCTCTGACTAGACAAAGCTCCGGTCTCTCCAGGAAGAACATTAATCACCGGTCATTTTAATTGATGCTGGAAAACTGCTTAATATGTACGCGGATTTTACAAAGATTACATGACGCCCCCACCCCAAGTCAGTGCCCGATGCGGGGACACCGATCACATCACACCGCACTAGAGCCGGCCCTGACACAGTTCAGTAGGCAATAGACTTTGCTACCAGTGCGGCCCTCCTGGACCTCGCATCATCGCTGGCTGTGCACATGCTGAATGCTTCTGATGCCCCCACCTCAGTGCACCACAACTCATGGACCCTTTATGAAAGAATCTTTTGTGTATGATTTCAAGACTGCTGCTCCCTACCTCAGTGCACCACACGTCATGGACCCTTTACGATAGAATATTTTGTGTATTATTTCACATCTGGTGCCCCTACCTTAGTGCAGTAAAAGTCAAAGACCCTTTATGATTGAATCTCTGTGTGTGATCCAATAATTACTGTTGTACTTGTTGCCAGCACTAACCATTTCTTGAGGGCTGGCTTACACTCACCCCACACCCATCCAGCACAGATGTCACTGGACATATGACCCTGGTAATAAAAAGGGCCCGGGGTATATCTAACTGTGTCCGTGTGTTCATTATGTATGCATGATGCTGCCCCTGGGCCCTACCACATTACATTGTTCTGTGGACAGCTCACACAACCATGTTACCTCTGGCAGTGGGGAGAACTTTGGTTATGTAACTTTGTCTGGGTCATTGTATAAGTACATAGGCAGAGACTGGATCATTAGAGTACTGCAAGGAGAGTGTACAGTGAATTTATAAGTACTTGGGGATTGGCGAGTGATTCGATAAGTACATATGTTTGCGGAGCCTAACTCCCGAGCACAAGCTTGGCTCTAATAGGCTGCCCTCCATGTGCCAAAAACTGAAATTTGGGATTTGCATGGTCCTGTATTGCTACAGCTGCAACACTCCACTGAATGTGCAATAAACATTCATATCCACACAGATATGTCATGCCCACGATCTTTAGTGTGTGGAAGTATGGATGAATGTAGGGTCAGTGATTCCCCTACCTTCCATGTTGGCCATGTTGTGGGACTTTGGTCACAGGTTGACACATTGGTGCTTACAGCCCACATGTCGGCAACACTACAACAGAGACGCCCGCATCAGTTGACTCCTCAAACAGCCCAGGACGGAACCATGCACAGAACTCCGGAGTCATTGTTCACAGCCTCATCTAGGTCTGGCATAAACCAGGCCAGCCCATTGCACTTACGATTACAGGGAAGAACGACAACGTTAGATGTCCTAGGTATTGGGGAATTTCGCGAAGATTTGTTAAATGACGCCAAAGTTATTAGCAATATATATATAAAAAAACAGTTTGAGTTTCCAATAATACATAAAATGGAACAAGTGGCACAAGGTCTGTTTTGTGCAGCATTGGCTTAAAGTGCTTTTGTGCTTTTCCCATCAGTTTGTTTCCTAGTAGATTTTCGCGCTGATGCACAAATTTGACCAGGTTACAATTCAGTTGCAAGTCATTCGGGTCAAGACATCTTAATATTGCAGATCTACAGGTGCGGATACCCCAAATGTAAAAAAAGTTTTTTTAATAGTAAACTTCAGTATGATTTTAAACCTGGACAGATGCATATTAGATCGATGAAGTTCTGCTTTGATGCACGACAGAGGCCATGTGACTTTGGTCCATTATATATCCAGCTTGGTTGATCTGCATTAGATGGTAGCGAGCCGAATCGTACAGCAGCAGCTTTGTTTTTAAGAAGCGGAAGTATGTCAAGCCCAAGTATGTTGCAGGTTTTGGTTTCGTGTATGATTGCAAGACCATCCATGCATGAGCATGCTTGCTTAAAAATATTTTGTCAGCCATTAGTGAGTGGATTCTTGCTGCTTTGTTCAGTATATGCTGAAAAGACGAGAATGGTAAATTCTGTTGCCAGAGGCCTGTTGTGTTCATTAGCTTTGAAGATGACTGTAGGTACTTGGTGTAAGCTGACTGGAGTCCTCTTCTTTTGCCTTCCTGAGGGTGAAGATAAGTGTGTTTTGTCGATTATTCCCGGTTTTGGAACATGTTTTTATTGATACATATCTTCTTTGTAGATGCTGCTGTTGCAGTCCAAACTTCAACTGGACCTGCACCGATGAGGAGTTTCGAGGTAGGGCAAATACTGCTTTGTATGTCTGTGTTTCAAGACTTTCCAAGTTTGCTGCATCTTTCCCGTGCTGCACTTCCCTTGCGTAGGCCAAGGATGACATAAGTTTTGCTTTGATGACTGCTAGTTTGACCTATATTAAAGACCTTCGGAATACCTGGTCCCATAAACACATTACCTGGTGAATGTGCACAGAAATGATCAAAATGATGATATCTTCATTTATTAACCTTTTTACCAATATGGTCACAATTTATCTCTGCCTCCTTCCTTACAGAGTTGGATAAGTTAATATCTGACTTTTTGTGGAAAGGCAAGAGAGCCAGAATCTCTGGTAGGATCTTGAAATTGAATAACACGAGGGGTGCCATCAACGTGTGGGCTTTCCAAGATATCATCATGCATTTTTGGCATCCAAAGGTTCCTGGTGGTGCAGGGACCTAGACAATCTCTTTTTTCTGTGGCTGTGGATTGAAATGCGATTAACCTGCCCCATACATCCATACTCAGTATTATCCATCTGATGTAGTAAACATCTCCAACTAGACCACTCCCAACCTATATTATTAGACACAGTCACAGCTCTATTGCAAGTAGATAAGCTTCTGAACAAATGCATGTCAGTCTAAATACTAGCATTCCTGTAGCACAAACGTAAGATCTGCAATATTAAGATGTCTTGACCCGAATGACTTGCAACTGAATTGTAACCTGGTAAAATTCGTACATCAGTGCGAAAAACTACTAGGAAACAAACTGATGGGAAAAGCAAAAAGCACTTTAAGCCAATGCTGCACAAAACAGACCTTGTACCACTTTTTCCATTTTATGTATTATTGGAAACTCAAACCGTTTTTTTATATAAATATTGCTAATAACTTTGGCGTTGTTTAACGAATCTTCACGAAATTCTCCAATACCTGGGACATGTAATGTTGTCATTCCTCCCTGTAATCGTAAGTGCAATGGGCTATCCTGGTTTATGCCAGTCCTATATGAGGCTGTGAACAATGACTCCGGAGCTCTGGGCATGGTTCCATCCTGGGCTGTTTGAGGAATCAACTGATGCGGGTGTCTCTGTTGTAGTGTAAGATTAAAATAAGAGGGAAGACGTTGTTATGGGACCCGTGGGCCCACAAAGGCATAAATATAATTGGTGACCTGGCCACATTCTTAAACCTTATTCCATTCTCTACACTGCCAGACAGCTATATTCTTCCTGAAATAGTATTCCATAATTTCTTGAAATTAAAAGTGTCATAGGGAAAATGCTCACCCCTGATCCCTCCCTAACCTACCGGGCAACTTTAGGAGGTTAGGACACTGTGCCTCAAGTCTATATTCACTGTTAGAATCACCCATGACCTCCCAATCTAAAAGTATAGTGAAGAAATGGCAATCTCTCATTTCACCCTCTCAGTCGTCCCACTTCACGGACGCTGTGTGGAGTGAATTTGACTGTCTCCTTTATGGCAAAGACGACCCAGACAGGCTCAATCCAGATTCTGTTCTATTCTCAAGACATATTGAACCCCTTCCAAGCTTTATAAACTAGGCCTCACTACTTTTTGGGAAATGTGGAGAGGGGATGGGATTCCTTGAACACGTTTCTCACTTGTAAACTAACTCATCCCTTTTAGACCAGACTGCAGCACATGGTAGAAGACATCTTCAACATTTGAGGTTGACCTCCTAACAATAACCTTAGAACCAATGGCCAAACCACTCCCCTCAGTACTGACTGAAAATGACCTGCTATTGCTGGACCTAATGCTTTCACTAGGTGCAAATGCAATTCTATCAGAGTGGAAAACCACATTCGAAAGCCCATTCAATAAAAGGTGGAATATGCTATTCTCCACCAGCAGTGCTGACAACATGATATACAAAAAAATGCAGAACACGAATAGTGCATGTCTTCTATGGGATTCTTTTGAGGTGTATCTACAGTAATCCAAACCACAGTAATGGGCTTCCCACCATAAAGTCCTTTTGAGGATTGGTTTATACCACCTCTTTCTTGCATCTTGCCATTGGACCTGCCAACCCAATTAAGCCAGACAAGTTTCTTTCCTCCCCCTATTGTTTCCTCACCCCTTGTTTTCGTACTCTGCACTTCTATCCTTTCTCATCCTTTTCTTTTCCTTAGTTACTACACAGTGCACTTCGCTACTGAGATTTGTTCTGCTATTTCTCGATGGGATAACCCCTCAGTCTTTTTACATGTCATGATCGCTATGACACTCCTTTATACGATTGTATACTCCCCCTGTGGATATATGTTACTTGACATGTACCTGGAGCTTATTTCCTTCTGTATGTCACAGCCCTCTCATTCCTCGAAATTTACTGTTGCTTTTTACACAATTTGCACAGTGTACTTTCTGTTTCATTCAAAACTTCAATAAAATCGGTTGAAATAAACAAATGAAACTGAAAACAGACTGCCAGTATGTGATCTCACAGGCATGGACAGATGAAGATTTGAGCAGAAACACCTGGAATACAACATCAATAATTTTACTTTGTTCAGGAAGCAAATACCCATCTGCTTTTTATTGTCACATGAAGCAGCGTTTTATTTCAGATAAACATTGCAGTCCTGGTAACATAAGGGCATCAAAGTATAGAAGCAGGTGGCGTATTCATTTTGAGGGAAAACGGATTTGATAAAGGACTTCTTTAAACAAATCAACTCTCCACAATCTGTTGAGTTGTACTGATTTCACACAAACAAGCTGTCAAGCTTTGTAAACATAGCGACGCAGGGCGATTTAAAATGTGTGAAGTTTATTTTTGCCGTTTGCCTCACGCGATTTAAAAACGAAAATAACATCTGTTGAAAGAGATAAGTCGTGAATTCAGAGTCTTTAACTTCATCTTGTTCTGGGTTATTGTAAGATTTGAAAGCGTAAAACAATGGCTTAATTTTGAGACTATCATTTATTCCCTTCATAAAGTGCTCCAGCTTGTTAAAGTCCTGACAAATGGAATGCATGCATTTCAAGGCTCCCTTAATATTTCTGCTCCCAAAATTGGGATGTGGAAATATACTAAATATGTCCAAGTAACCTGCAAGTCACTCAGAGAATTCAGGTTTTTAATATTACAAATAAACCACAGATTGCATTGACTAATATACATTAAATTATTAGGCAATAAACAGCAGCGGCCATATATTAAAGCTTTTGAAAATACACATGTATAATATTTTTTTTCTTTTTTAAGCCATCCTTCAAAATGTTGTTGTGCAATTCGTTGCTGGGAGATTTATGAAACAAAGCATATACAATTTCTCAAAAATGAATGAAGTTTTAATTATAAATGATGGAGATTGACAGGGTCATTTTGATTCCATTACTCTGGTCATAAAAGATGTCAGCAACAATCATTTTTGGGAAATGCGATTTTATAATAGAAAGAAACGTGTATGATATGCAAGGAAAAGGATATGCCAAAAAGGAGCTCAGTGTAGAGGTATTAGAAAAGCTGATTAAAACATGCACAAGACAAAGCGAAAAAGTAGCGACTTTAACTATAACAATCTAAAAAGTACAATACAAACTGCATGCCTAGTTAGAAAAGATGAACCCTGCATCTTTTCAGACCTATGCTGTCCTGTAACTCTTCTGAGCTAGCAGTTCACCTGAATGGCATGTATGGAACTGGTGCACATGTGGGTTCAACAATTTTGTTTAAAAAATGGGTGTTTGTAACGAAACGCAAATGTCATCCTCATTATTAGAGTACTTCGGATAAAATATTCATGAAACCAAAAAAAACAAGCAATACATTTTCATCATAAATAGTCACAGCAATAAAAGCACACATGAAAAACAAAGAATAATTAACATATAAAATGCAAGAATAAAAGCATAGACCATCATCAAAGTGCATGTGATGCTGGAGATTAAATAGCAGCCTTAGTAAACAAATATCAGTTCCATTTCAACAAAATACAGCACATTGCCGTCCTTGCTTAACAGAGAGCATCAGTGCTTACTGGAGATTAGATAATGACAGCTTGCGAAAACTCACAGAGGCATATTCACAAGCCCCTATCGACACCACATCGTCACTTTCAGTGACGTTGTGGTGGTGACGCTGCCCCCTATTCACAAGGGCAGCGTAAATAGGAGATAGCGCCAAAATTAAGACCAGGAAAACCGTGATCTTAAGTTGGCGAAACGAGGAGAAATGCTTCATTTCTCCTCGTCTTTGCTTTTTCAATGTGTGCTGCCTTGTGCAGCACACATGAAAAATGCCATGGTTTGTTTATGTACAAAAAGGTGTCCCTTGCGGTACATTAACAAACCTTTTTAAAATGCCTTTTAGTAACTTACATGTGTGCTGCATGAAGCAGCACACATGTAAGTTACAAACTGGCATGTTAGGTTTCTTCATGTGCAGGAAAGGACACCTTCCTGTACATAAACAAACCTCCCTGCTTGCAGACACCCTTGCACTCTGGTGCAAGGGTACCTGCGTTGGCGCTAAGTTGTGAAACTTAGCGCCATTGCAGGGGGAAACACAAGGCCGCACAATATCTTTGTGAATATGGAGCAGCCTTGCGTTTCCAAAGTGGTGGAGAGAGGCGTTAAGCCAAGACGGCTAACGCCTCTCTCTGCCACTTCCTTGCGAATATCCCCCACAGTGTGTTCCAGTGGTCAGGGCCCCAAAAAGACAGACTCTAATCTCCAGAGGACACAGGCATCTGAGAGCTCACCACTTCCACGTTCCCTTTGGAACTGTATGAGCCATGCTTCATGAATGTATTTGGATACTGCAATAACAACTACTTCACTGGTGTCTGTGCGCGGTGGTATACCGTCTAAAATCCAGAAGCTTGCATAGTGGATTAAGCCATTTCCCACATGAGTGGGCTTATGCACTGCAAAAGAAGGCACAGTGATGGAGAGATTCCTTTTTCTGATTGCATGAAGATCACCTACCATTGATAGATTTATCAACTGCCTAATTTGCAGTGAAGCTTTTACCAAGGAGTATAGCATATCTTCATTTCAATAATTGGTTAGCATGGCACCCTGGGATAATATCAATAAATTATTCATATGCAAGGGCAGGCTTACAGTTTAGAAACGCATCAGTCCGGCTGACAGGCTTGATTCTCCTCATCTTGTGCACCTAGATATATTCCTCACAGCGTTTTTTTTTTCAATAAGTATGAGAGTAGCTTGGATTCATCTGGTTTCTCCCACAGTTCTAGTAGGCCGATCTCCTGGAACATCAACTTGAAAATAAAAATCTGTGATATCTTCTCCCAACCCTTCTGGCTAAGAAGCAGCTCGATCAACTGTCCATATGGTTCCAGCTCCTGTATAGACACAGTCTGCACCAATACAGCAAAGTCCTCACGTGCCCCCATAGCACTGACCCATGCATAGCTTCACCTTTAACTTTTGTATTGTAGATCTTCACTGCAGGTACTAGAGGACTGTCCTGGGTATTCTTCCTCAGCTTAACCACAGCGCCAGTCTACTGCTGTAGGCCCATAGGAATGCATGGGAGTTATTCCTTATTTGCGATTAGCAATTTGCTAATCGCAAATAAGGAACATGTAGGAATCGCAATGTTTTTTGCAATTCCTACATGAATCCCGTTTTGCAAGTCCTTAATAGCGATTCCTTATGAATCGCTATTAAAGACTCGCAAAACGGGTCTTTGATGAATCTGGCTGTAAGAGCTTCAAAGGTAAAATTATAATCTCCTGTGACGGTTAATAAACTGTTATCTGGAAGCTCATCTATGGCCTCCTCCAAGGACCCTGCCTATATCTACAGGACACCCCACCCCTGAAACACCTAGGGGAGACTTTATGGGTTCTGAATATGAAAACATATTGCAGATTGGCACTCCACAGTGCTCCTAGTACAAAAGTCGATTTTGGGAAGCACTTTACCTCAATTTTGGGAGTGAAATGTGCCATTTCACTTAGCCCAGGGCATCTAAGACTCACTCTATAAGGGGTCTCTTTATAGCTACCTGTCCCCCACCACTGAAACACCCAGGGGAGACCCTGGGGGTACCTAATGTGCCCACACATTGCTGTTTATCACTTTGCAAGTGCCCTAAGCAGCAAAGTTGAGTTTGGGCACAATATGAAGTCCTGCAACCCAGGGCTGCTTTTAAACTGACCTTCGGCAATGCAGCGAGCACAAGGTAAAAAGTTGTATTTATTTATTTACTTACTTTACTCCTGGCCATCATATGTCCGACTCCACTACCCCCTCCCACTCGGCCCTCTCCCACCCCGCCTCACCGCCCCACACCACTCCCTCTGCGAGCCATCGCTGTTGCTTTGTTTACACCCTACTAAAGGTTTTGTTTCCACGTCACTTCAGAATCAAAAAACAAAGTGCTTCATATGTGCTTTCTTAACTGCTGATAATTCCAATGTTGTGCTCGTTTTTTCAAATCTTCACTTCACACTCTTTAATTCGATGAAGCATCAGATGATAGCATATGAGCGCCCCCCCCCCAACGAGGCCCGAGATATCAAATCTGGGCAAATTTGAAATTGTAATAACAGGGCGAGTTAATGTCACAGGCATAAATATTGGTATTATTGGTAACGACAACTGATGTATCATGAATAGATGAGCTTAAAATAGGTTTGCAATAGTTTTCGTCACTTCCTTCTTTTCTTCTTCACTTCCTTCCTACATGACTACTTTCCTCCTTGTATTCCATATTCCATATTACCTTCCATCTACAATTCATGTTTCCATTAATTCTTTCTGTTACCTTTTGTATTCAGTCACTTAATTTTTGATCACTTACTTTCTTTCTTCCCATCTGTTTTCTTTCTTTCCATTATGCCTTCTTTTTTCCACTCCCCTCTTCCAATCCTTATTCCCTTACATCCTCCATTCCGCTATTCCATCAGAGTTCTCAGGCTGCGCAGAAAGGTGTGTCATTCCCATTACTACTGGGAAGCAACACTCATAAAAACACAGAACACCTCCATGGGGAATTGTAACAGATTTCCTCAGCAGATAGAAGCACCAGATGGAAACACTATATTTCTGAAAACAGAGGCAGTTATCAGGGAGACACGGTAATAATTACTTGTTTTACTCCATCATGTGCATTGGTTGGTTCACAAGGTGACACGTGCAAGGCGACACAAGGACAACACAAAGGCTTTAGAAATATTTACAAAGCCCCACAAAGGACGATTTGTGCAACATTTTGTGGCTTTGTAAAGAAATGTAGGGCAATGCACCTTTACACTTCGAACTGGAGGCATTTCATGGGTGGGGCATGGGTGTTCCTGTGCATTCACCCATGGATTTGAAGCAATTCCAGATTTACAAAGGTTTGTAAACCTGGGATTGTATTAAATGAGTACCCCCCCCCCCCAGAGGATGGGGTAAATAAGGAAAAATATTTCTTTTCTCCATGTTTTTTCCTCTTTCGATGCTTGATACATTCTGCATCAGGCATAGGAAGAGGAAAATGCCTCTTTGTATTGTGTTGTGTAGGAAGATGTAGGAAGGTATTGCTTCTTACTATGGTTCAAGGGTGTCTGCATTGGGTCTAGGCACCATACAGTGCGCCTGCGCAAGGAAAGAGGAGAAATTATTCACATCTTTTTAAATATAGGGCATTTCTGCTTTCTCCCTTTCACACAATGCATGACGGAATGTTCCATTGCTGCACTGACCTGCCTGAAATAATTGTAAACAGGTCCTTTAATGTCACAATATGTCATACTAACGGGCAGGTTTTTCTCTACTGATGTGGAATGAATGGGTTGCAGAACTAGATTCAACTCATTTTATTCGAAATCAAATATATTTAAAATCTACTGAAATGTCATTAGAGCACCACTCTCATGATCAGTTTGACATCAGCCTCAAAGTAATCTACAACCTCGCAGAAAGAAATGTTATTTTATATGCAAATAGTTTTCGCCCATAGTAACTCGTAAAAAGTATTGTTCTGAGAATTTTTTTCGAAATAAGCAGTCATTTGAGCGAGATGGCTACCTATTATACATAATGACTGCATCAACCTACCGGTAAAATAATTTTGCCCCTGCAATAGTCTATTACATCCACTTTCTACATAATGGTGTTAAAATATGTTATTGGTGATACCATTAAACAAAAAAACAGTTAAAGGAGATGCTAAATGTAGCTTAGTTTCTATGCATAAAAGGTTTTAGGTAGCATAACTACTTACATCTGAATTTAATCTAAAGTGTTGAAAAATGTACAAGTGCCAGGCATCACAAATTAGACTTTGCGTGATATAGCTTGACAAACTCTGAAAAGTGCAGATGTGCATTGAAATTTACATAAAGTTGGCAAAAAGTAATAGTATACTATATAACACAGTATACAATTCAGAACACAGTATAGAATAATTTCTTGAGTTAAAGTTGTTTTAATGCAAAACTGAAATTATATCGAGGAAAGATGAATCACAAATTTTACAATTCAATATCAGTTTTGAAGAGCACTTTTCTTATGCTAGTAGAAGCATAAGATAATTTCACTTTGCTTCTAAGTCAAACAACTTAAGGAGCACCTTGGGCTAATACAAGTGTTAAGTAATGTTGATCAAAAGTCAGTTTTCACTTTATATGCCTTTTTATCTCTTGCTATGCACGTCTTTTAATGTTTACCCACGCTTATGTCATCAGCACACAAAAACACAGATAGTGAGATTGTTTTTATCAGCCTCCTCAGACATTGCTTGCTTGAAGTATCTTTTACAGTTTGAATCAGCCCACTACAATATTGTCACGTACAGAGATTTCTTTCAAATGTGGTTGGAAAATTTGTCCTCAGCACTGAACATGTAATGCAAAGTGAAATGATGTGGATCTTGTGCAGTGTGGTTTCTAAAGTAAAGATGACATATAGAACAAAATCTGCACTGCTCACACCTTTGTCCTGGTCACTTACATCTTTGACATGTATAATAGTTTAGTACAAATATGCCACGTTGAAAAGGCCTATAGTAGCACCACTGTGTTTGGATCACAAGGCATCATGCGTATACAAATGCAGAGATGGTTTAAGGCATGAGCCTAGTGAACAATTGTGCATGGTATCCCACCATCCATTGGACCCCTCAGTAAAGTGGGTGCAACAGTCACAATTCCTGCCATAACATCTGTTTCTAATTTAACAGCCTAGCATGTTTAACTGCGTTTACTAAGGGTTTGCACCAGATCAATGACACACAAATTTGCTAAAAGTCGTTTGAACTCTTCCAAACTTTATAAAAGGCAGAACTAACCAAGATGCCTCCCCGATTGCGACATGGACGACGCTTTGTTCCCACTTAACTAGTTGTTTTCCAGCAAAAAGGCAGGCCCACAGTCTAACTCAGACTCGCAAGTTTGCAGTCTCCCTACAAACAAAATCGCTTAACCCCTTCCATGCTCATGACGAGCTCAGCTCGTCATGCAGTACACTGCTCGTGTGCTTATGACGAGCTGAGCTCGTCATGAACAAGAGGATCCAGTAAATGTTAGCACAGAGTGGGAATTGCTGCAGCAGTCAAGGTGTTAAAAAAGCTAGAAACAATGCATTGCAGTTACTCTCAAAATTTCCGGGGAATAGTGATCACCTAAATACTAATCAAACAGCCCAAAAATTATTCAGGCTGGCGATCATCAACGACAAACAGATACAGGAAAACCAATGTTGGTGCAAATTGGTGTGGGAGAGTAAGAGTAAAAACTCAAGGAAATTCTGGGCCCTTATCAATCGTTCAAACTCGAGTTCCTCAAGCTTCGGATCAGCGAATATCCAAGAAGCAGAATGGGCAACATACCTCACTGACCATTTCAGGTCACAAGAACATCCAGGACCCACAGGATGTGGACCGCCAAGTGAGACGGTGATTGGCTCCTGTATCAAACGGCGCACATCCATTGAGTTGTCACACTTGATCAACGAGGATCACCAGGTGTCTCAAGATAGGGTCATCACAGCGGTGACAAAAGCAAGACAAGACGGAGCACCCGGTCCTAATGGCCTCCCACAGAGCCTGTTCAAATCTGATATAGCTTTTTTGTCAGGACTGCAAACAAATCTCTTTAACTATGCACTAAGAACTGCAACAATCCCAGACTCATGGCTGGGTGCAATAATTCACCCTATTTATAAATCAGGATCACAAGCTGTCCCCAACAACTACAGACTTATTGCCCTTTTGGACATCGAGGCCAAACATTATGCAGGGCTCCTCCTGGAGGACCTGAGGCAATGGGCAAAGGATCACTATCGGATACCGTTGAACCAAACAGGGTTTGTTGCCAACTCAGGGACCATGACCAACCTACTAGCAGTGTCAACTATTGTCGACAAAGCCCTTTTAACATCTAGGTTAGTGTTCTGCTGCTTTGTCGACTTTAAAGCTGCATTTGATAGGGTCCCCAGGGCGGCTCTATAGGAAAAGCTGAGGAAGTGGGAAATTCCTGACAAATTACTGGATGCAATCATCCAACTGCATTCACGCACCTGGGTTCGGGTGAAGTTAGGCTCCGGCACGCATCTCTCACGAAAAATTATGACAACTAGCGGCGTTAAGCAGGGATGTGTGCTGGCCCCTCTTCTCTTTAATTTGTTCATAGCAGACTTATCGAGGACCCTGGATGACATAAATAGTCACCCGCCAAAGGTAAGAAGCACGGCATTAAAGTAATCTTCTACATGCCGACGATCTGGTTCTGTTTAGCTTCACCAGGGTCGGGCTGCAAAGGCTTCTTGATACACTGTTTCAATACACGACCATGAACCAACTAGAAGTCAACTTAAAGAAAACCCAAGTTTTCCCGTTTGGGAAGAAACGATATACCGGTGGCGGATGGTCATTTAACAACACAAGCCTCGCCATAGGTCAGTCGTACAAATATCTAGGTGTCCATCTGGACTCTAGGGGTAACCTTATAAAACAGCGTAATGAGATCGGAGTTAAAGCCACGACACTTGCGGTGTCACTAACCAAGCTCTCGAAAAATCTCTCAGGTCCAACTCTTTCGCCTCTTCTGGAAGTCCTGAGAGCAAAAACCGGCCCTACTCTATCGTACGGCATTGGGGTGTTCAAGGGCAAATTGAACACTGCTTTAAACCAGCATAGGAACAAAATTTATAAAAAAGTTCTCCAGCTGCCAAATTCCGCATCTCCAGCACAGATTAGATTAGAGATGGGGTTACCAAATTATGAAGCTTCCAGTATTGGTGTATTCCTTAACCTTTGTCACAAACTAAGACAGGCCGACTCAGACACATTAGAATCTCTAGTCTGGCAAGAAAATACCGAGAAAAACCCAGGAGGAACATTTGGCTGCCTTTTTAGGGACTACATCCAACAAATGTCAGCAACCGACCTCTGGGCCCTCAATCCTAGTCAGTCCGCATTTAAAATCGCAATCAAAAAATGTGTGAGAATGAGGTCACTCATCATAGATAAAGCGCTCTTCTCGAAACGCAGTCACTTCGGGCAGTTGGTAATTCCTATAGTCAGTTAACCCCTGCCACTTATTTTTCCTGCACATATCCATTGTATCTAAAACGCAGCCTTATATCTATTAGAATGGGTGACTGGCGATTTTTACAAAACCTACCTCCCTGGCGACGCACGGTGGAGGATACAACATGTAGAGGGTGCGGCAAAGCAGCAGAAACGCTGCTGCATGTGGTTTGCATCTGCTCGGCCTTCAATCTCCAACGTAGGCGCAAGCTCAGGGCCGAATGGAATAGGCTGGGTGTTCGGACTTGTAGGCAAGCCATTATAGTGGCTCTGAGCCCTGAAAACACAGACCTAAACATAAGACTGATAAACTTTATTCAGCAGGTGTATCGTAATTTTAAGCAAAAGAGGTCTGCTACCGCTTCTCCCCTTTCTTTTTAATCATATAATGTATTTTATAGCACATTCCAAATCGCTAGGTAGTCTGCAACAAAAACAACATGTGCAGTACCCCCAGAACATGGTTTGTTTCCATATGTACGAAATCACAGTTAATGGGAGTAATACAAAAGGGGCTAATACCTTGCACACTATGTTTAATCTTCCATGTTCTTCTTATTCCTCTTGTGTTTTTACCTCTCTTTTAAAAAGGCATGTATTTTGGAGGCTTAGGTCGAGTAAGATGATTATTTATATTATGGCTGTTTAATAGATTGTCTCTATTGTCTTTATATTTAACTATGTAGATAACGTGAACTTGTAATCCGCTTTTAAAGATATTTGTTTTATATCAAAATAAAGACTTTGAATCTGAAATCTTCCAAGCATATTCACATTTCAGCATGAAAGATAGTTTGCACTGGAAAGGTTCCATTTACTTAGCACAAATAGTAATTTGTGCTGTTTTGTACTGATACGAATCAAGGGAGCACACTTAGGTGTTACTTGGGTGTAATAGTGTTCTTCTAAGATAAACAGACCGAGCTTTGCATAACAAATAACATCTGCATTAAGTGGGTGTTAAAAAGGAGAAAACATTTCATTTTGGCAAAAAATCCATTCATTACATGTGTTCACCACTGTACTGCTCACTAATAGTTTGTGGAATGTTTAATACTTTGTCTAGGTAGAGGATCTGGGGGCATATTACCAACAACTAGCGATAATTTTTGTCTCTAACTTGTTTAGAGACAAAAATTATTGCCGCACATCGGCGATTTTTATCGCAGATAAACCTTGCTATTAGCAAGGTTTATCGCAAATGCGATAAAAAACGGCCGCAATGCATGAATATCGCTGAAACGTCAGCGATATTCATGCATTATCGAGCAAATGCTCTTAGCCATGTTATCCACCTCCCATTGGATAACATGGTGAAGAACTGCTCAGGGCAGGTGTTAGCTTTTGGAGATATTCACGCTTAGCGCGAATATCTCCAAAAGTTGGTAATAGGAGATAGCGATGTTAGCGACTGTTTCCAGTCGCTAACATCTTGGCACGCCCACTTTGCATGTCATTAGTGATAAATATCACTGACATGCAAAGCGGGGCCCAAGATGGTCGCTATCTCCTATTAGCTGTCACTAACTGGTGTTAGCGACAGCTTGGTAATAGGGAGATAATTTTATCTCCGCCTTCTTGGCTTTTAAAGCCAAAAAAGCGGAGATAAACCCCCTTGATAATATGCCCCCTGGTTCTGCAAAGGAATGCTTCCAGTAAAAATCCTATCCTAGGCAGCGCACACAGCTCTGCACTTGGGGCTAGGCAGGATGTTTGTCCACCAGTGCAGGAGTAGTGAGCAGCAGTAGTCCATCTTTTAATAAATATGTCTTTGTGCTTCTTTCTTAAGCTTGCGCAACTCAGTGCACTAATTTCGGTTGCTGCAACGAGTTGCGGTAAAAACAAATCTGCCCATTTAATGTGTATGACTGGCCTGCCCAGCCTTAACACTCACACAATCAGTCAATTGGTGGCAATTCATTTGAAAATGTTTATGTGTCATTCCTCTCTCCTTACTTCACCTCACCTTTTCTACCTTAATGTTCCCTCATTATACCTCAACTCTCTCACTTCCTCGTCTGTGTCTCTTTCTGTCCTTCACTGCACTTCTTCCATCTGACACCCCTGCATCTCCCCTCCACCTACTTTATTTCTCCAACTAGCTCATCATTATCTTTACCTCACCTTTCCATCTTTTCCCATTTTTTTTCTACCTTACCTCTCACTCAGCCCTGTCTATTCCTTGTCACTCCCTCTCACATCTCCATCTCATTTTCTGTCTCAAGTCTCTGTCTACCTCATGTCATGTCTGTAGACCCTAGCGCTTTCTCTCTCTCTCTCTCTCTCTCTCTCTCTCTCTCTCTCTCTCTCTTTCTCTCTCTCTCTCTCTCTCTCTCTCTCTCTCTCTTTCTCTCTCACACTAACCTCAATTCACTCTCTCACCACTCCAGCTCCTCTTTCTTTTATTCAATGTCTATTCCATTTCCTTCACCGTTCTAAATGTCTTACTCCTTTTTGGCTTAGTATATTTCCCTTCCTCTACCCCTTTTCTCTAGCATCCACCCCCTCTCTCTCTCTCTCTATCTTTCTCACGCACAGAAACATATCTCACCTTGTACTACCTTCTCAATTCAAACTCTAGTTCACAATTTCTTCTTCTGTATAAATCTATCTCACCTTTTTTTCTCCGTTTCACTTTTGTCCCTCAATCTCTTCATTTCACTCTATAGCATACATATTTAATACATTTCCCTATGTTACTCCTATCTGCTCTCTGCCATAGCTTCCAGAGAGCGGGTGTTTTGAGCTCAGTTTAATGTTGTGACTTGGAGGGTTCACACTTAGATGGGTTGTAGTTATTCCCTGATGTGAGCTGTCACTCAACTAAATAATAATCTAATTTCTTACATTATTAAAGTTGACTTGATGCTTAATTTTGGAAACATTTTAGTGAAACTCTTAATTTTTAAACTGTCAAGTAGATACTTATTTTTCAAGTTCTTCCAAATGTTTTGGGGAGCAATAAGTAAATGCATAATGAGTGACAGTCCATTGGTTTGAATTTAAAGCACTATTTTCCCAAAATATATCACAAAGCCAATGACACCTCAGAAGATTTAGCAGTGTCTGGCTCCTATATGGTTGGTAAAATAACGGAATAATTAAGGTTCAGCAAGTCCCTAAGGACTATGGTCCCCAATTCCACTGAACCTACTTCACCTGCTGAACCACTGCTCACTACATTTTTCTTAGTTTTTTTTAACTTATTGAGGAATCAAAACAGTAAATCATAACATAAGCCAGTATTTCATATAAATCAAAAGCATATGAAAATAAGAAGAAATGAACATGTCAAAATGAATAAATCACCAAAAAGTAAATAATTGGAGTGATATTATAATAGAAAAGAAGAAAAAAAGCTAGAATGAGAAAAAGGGTTGTAATAAAGAAGAGAGTGGAAAGAACAATGTAAGAAGGATATAAAGAACATTTTGAGAGAAAATAGTAATATAGGAAAAGATTATATTAATACATTTGAGTGAAATATAACATGAATAATAACTCATAACATAGATGAAATTCATCAAAAAAGCTGGTTAGTCTTGTGAAAACATAGTAGCATTAACAATAGCACTGTGAGATAAATAATTGGTACTTGGGCCCAGATGTAGGTAAAAAATATTTACCGATTCTTAATTACCGAATTTTACAGATTCGGTAATTAAGAATCGGTAAATATGAAGGGTGGACATGTAGGTCCATCCAGATGTGTATTTTACCGATTCGGTAAATATCTGTATTTACCGAATCGGTAAATACCGACCGGTAATGCTCCATTCATTCCTATGGGCTTTGAAGCCCATAGGAATGAATGGGGCATTACCGGTCGGTATTTACCGATTCAGTAAATACCGATTTTGACAAGGGTGCAGGGGGTGTCACTTTGACACCCTCTAGCACCCCCAAAAAAGGTTCGGGGGCCATATGGCAGGCATACCTGCCCTAAGGGCAGGTCTGCCTGTCATATGGCACAGGTGTGCATGCACACATGTGCATGCACACCTGAATCGGTATTTTTACATCAAATACAATTTGATGGTAAAATACCGATTTTGTAGGCCTTGTGGGACTCAGAAGAGTCCCACCTACATATCAATTTTACCGATTCGGTAAATATACCGGTCGGTAAATTTACCGACCGGTATATTTACCGAATCGGTAAAATTACTGATTTGCCCCGTTTCAGTCCCCCTACATCTCGGTAGCCAAATACCGGTCGGTAACGGCCGAATTCGGCCGTTACCGACCGGTATTTGGCTACCTACATCTGGCCCTTGGTAACCACAGTTTGTCACATTTAAAACTCATATTAAATCTGTCAGATCTGTGGTTGTGACATTAAATTCCACCAATAGTTCATAGACATATTTTCTATGGATTTCCAGTTAGAAGTAATGACCTGTAAAGGACTTGCTTTTAATAAGTCTCTCATTATATGTAAAAGCGTTAAAAGGTGTACGAGTTTTCCTAGAAAAATGTTATGAGACCAAACAGATGTACCCCTCTCAAAAACAGTTTATCGAAAGAACAATATGAGGGAACATTGGTAATAAAGTCAACCTTTTGCCAAACATGAGTTCAAAATTCAGAAACAACAGGGCATAGAAAAAGCACATGCAAGTATAAACCAGCATGTGCATCATAATGCCAACAAGTATCTTGTTGAATGAGTTTAAAAAGAAAAACTGAAGTATGAAATAATCATTTATAGAAAAGAAAACAGAGTTTGTGTTAAAATAGTGGAGAGAGCTGTAGAATGTGCTTTGGCCCAGGGGATACAGGCCAAGTACAATGCAACTCCAATTCCCACAAAGCTTTATTTGGAAACTTAGGTGTGTCCATATTGGGTGGTTGGGGTAATTTATATGAGATATTTATTTATTTTTATTTATTTTTGGAGTTTTACATAGTGTTTACACGACCCAAGGAGTATCAGAGTGCTTTAGAACAGCATAGTGTATAGAAGCATAAACATTAGAGTACAGTGATTAACATCTAGAGTACTGGAGGTTAAATAGTTCAAGGTTATAGACCAGAGGCATTAAGATGACGCTTGAGGAGAAATTCTTTTAGTTATCTCTTGAAGTTCGTGAAGGAAAGGTTAGTCCTGATATGGCTAGGGAGAGAGTTCCAGATTTTTGGGGCATTCCCTGAGAAAGAGCGGGAGAAGGCTTTTTGTTTATGTCTTTTTGGGGGGATTAAGAGGAGCGAGTTAGGTTTCTTGACTGTGCAGCTTTAGTGAGTTTGACTGCGAGGTAGTATGGTTTGCCTGTGTATAAGGTTCTGCAGGTGAGACAGGCTTTTTTGAAAGAGCAACGTGCGTTGGTGGGTAGCCATTTTAGGTCCTGCAATGCAGGGGTGATGTGGTTGTATTTCTTGGTACCAGTGACCATTCTTGCTGCTGCGTTTAGGGCGTTTCTCATGGCGGCTAAGTGTGTTTTAGCTGTCCCGGTTAGTGTGGCATTTCCATAGTCAAGTCTGGACAGAACTAGAGCTTGGGTTGCAATTTTTAAGTCATTGAGAGTAAGAAGATTTGATTTTGTTGAGGAGTTTTAGACTGTAGAAGGCGCCTTTTGCTGTGGGGCTTATGTGGGAGCTTATGTTTTGTCCTGCGTCTCAAGAGATCCCTAGTAATTTAGCTGAGATTGCTTGGGTAAGTTTGCAGTTAAGGTAGTCTAGGTTGTTTATCCATTCTTGGATCTGAGGGGGTTGTTCGTGATTGGAGAAGACAAGGATTTCCGTTTTTTCTTGGTTGAGTTTGAGGTGGTTGAGGGTTAGCAGATTTTCTACTTTTAAAAGTGTGGAGTTGAATCAGAGGATGTCATTGACGGAGGATATCTCGAGGTACAGCTGGGTGTTGTCAGCATAGAGATGGTAAGTGCTATTTGCTTGTTTTAGAATGATAGTGGGGGTTCCATATAAATGTTGAAGAGTCTGTGGGAGAGGACTGAGCCTTGAGGGAAATCTCAAGTTGAGGGTGAGGTGTCGGAGATCAAGTTTTTGATTTTTATGAATTGGGATCTGTTGTGCAGAAATGAGGAGATTACAAAAACATTAGAGGGAACCATTTTAAGACATTGCCATCTGCTCCAATACACATTTGTAGGGCATCTAAACGTAGCTTGTGATCTACTGTGTCTAAAGCAGCTGATAGGTGAAGGAGGACAAGTAGGCAACATCTGTTGGAGTCAAGGGAGTTTTGAATGTCATTGGTTATGCTCAGTATAGCGGTTTTGTGCTGCATACTTTCCTGAACCCAGATTGGTGTGAGTCAAGTAGGCTGTTAGATTCCAGGTGTTGGTTCAGTGGGCGAGAACTCATTTCTCCAGGAGTGTAGTTAGGTTGGTGATAGGCCTAAAGCTTTTTGTGATCATTCAGGTCAGCATCTGTTTTTTTAGAAGGGTGGTGATTTGGCCTTGTTTGAGGCAGTCGGGCATCAGCCTGTTGTTTAGGGAGCTGTTGATGATCTTTGTCCACAGTGAGGTCAGGTTGAGGTTGAGGTTCTTAAACAGGGAGGCCGGTAGAGGGTCTGCATGGTGGTTGGAGGGTTTGAAGTTGGCAATCACACTGGGAATGTCCTCTTCGTAGAGAGGTTTAAAGTCCTTTCAACTCTTGCAGGAAGAGGAAGGTATTGGGTGTAGGCTTATTTAGGCTTATTTTGGTGGTTGTCAAGAGGGGTCTCAGTTTTGGGGTGCATGTTGTGAATTGGGTTAGGTTAGGTTTCGTTATGGGTGAAGATTTGCTGTGATGGGATTGAGGGTGATGGTCTAGGGAGAGCTCAATTTTGGTGAATTTGTCATTGAAGAATTTGGCCAGTTTGTTACACTTAAGTTTGGAGGCACGGGGCTTTACCTTAGTGAGCTTGGAGGTCTGTTTCTGGATGATGTTGATAAGGTCTTTGGGGCGGTTTTTGGCTTTGTCTAGTGCACTCCTGAAGAAGGAGGCTTTCACCTTGATTATGTGTTTTTTGTAATTCCTGCGTTCTCTTTTGAGCTGGAAGAGGTTCGTTGTGGATAGGTTTCCTCTCCAGAGTCTATCAGCGGCTTTTACTGTTCTTCTTTTGGAGTTGAGGTCTTTGTTAAACCAGGCTCTATATGGTATGTCTCTGACTCTTTTGAGTTTCATGGGGACTAGTTGGTCCAGTTGTCATTGTCCTGTTGTACAGTGTAGTGAGCTCAACCGTGATGAGGTTGTCGGTGGAGGGCGGGAGAAGTGATGTTATAGTTTCTTCGAGGTCAGAGAGGGGGATGGCATTAAGGTTTCTGCTTTCTTGATGGGTGATTTGTGCTTTAACTGGTTGAGCTGAAGTTTGATTGATGTTGAATATAATGATGTTGTGGTCTGACCAGTCAGTTGGGATAATGTTATTAATGGTTATTGTTTCATTTTTGGCTATGATTGCATCTAAGGTAGAGCCTTTGTTGGGGGTTTGTCCCTTGCAGTGTTGGGTGAGCTCATTTGTGAGAATGAGTTAATTTAGTGACTGTATAACAGTGTCCTTTTCGTTATTCCAGGGGAGGTTAAAGTCACCTAGGATGATGTAGTCGGAGTTGGATAGGGAGCAATGTGTAAGTAGGTCAGATATTTGTTCTCCGGAGGCAAGAGAATTTCCTGGGGGATGGTAGATTAGATGGAATTTAGTTACTTTGTTGGTTTGATTTGCTAGGTTGGTGTTGAGGTATTCGAAGGGAGAGAAGGAGTGGGTTTTGATTCCAACTATATTGATGTTGTTCTTGTGGATGATGGCAATGCCGCCACCGCTTTGGTCTATTCTGTCCTTTTTAATGATGGCGAAATCAGGGGGACTAGAAGGTAAAGGAGTGGATAGGATGTTTCATTGATCCAGGTTTCGGTGAGGAACGCAATGTCAAAGTCATAATTCTGTTTGACATCAGCCAGCTCTATTGAGTGCTTGACTGCAGATCTACAGTTTATTAGTTTGGTGTTGACCTTGTCACTGTTGGAATGGTTTTGGGAGGAGGGGAAGCCTGGGGACTGGTTGTGCGTTGAAAGGGAAGTCTAGTAGACATAAGTTGGTTGTTGGCTCTGCCCATTCCGGAGATTACCTGTATGTTGTGGGGGGTTTGGGTTGTTCTGGGGTCATATGTTTTCGCAAGAATCCTTGCCTCTCTCAGAGACACACCCCCTCCCTTTGACCAATGGGAAATTGATATTCTTGAAAGGTCATAGGCAGAAGCCAGTACATTAACTGAACTACAGAATGGAGGGAGCTCTCAATGGTATGTGAATTACACATTTGTAGTGCAGAGGGCAAATAAGGATAATCATAGGCAGCAGTGAGACGGATACTAGCCCAGGCCATCACATTAACCCAGAAACAATAAAGCAGATTGATATTGATGCAACCAGGAAATAGCCAGCTAATAGATATGTGCTTATCCTTCTAATCAAACTGGGAGCAGGCTCCTAGCTGAGGTATAATATATTGAAACACGTGTGAACATGTAAACAGCCAGAACAAATACAACTACAGGAACTGGAAATAAGCTAGTGAATAGGAAAGCTATTTTAAAGTAAGTCAGGTGGAAAAATAAAGAAATTAAATACATTCCGTGTTTTGAAGATGCTTTTTCTGTGTTTCTTTTTGCTTGTCATTTATGAGTGCAAAATGTGCACTAACTGTAAGGTTAAATAACTAAAAAAATGTATCAGATCACACACTGTTCATGTATGAAAAGGAGTAACATATTTTGAAAAACCCTCCTAAGACTATACAAAAATAACAAACTGATAAAGGAATCTCAATGTTGACCTTTTATACTTTCCAGTAATAAGCGTATTGGAATAATTTACCTTTGTCTTGGATAAAATATTTATCTGGTATTACAAATGTTTGTAACAGCAATATGCATAGGACGTATGATATGAACTTACATATTGTCTTATATATTATGTATTTATAAATAGTATCTCTTACATGGATCTTGCCAGATAAAGGAAACTTAGGCATTAGCAAGTTTTTGTCCAGGATTCTTCATGTGGTGTGACAATGTGAGTAAGGTCTAAATATTGGTGGATTCTTACATTGGCTTTTGGTCCATAAGGCAGCTCACTCATCATAAACACAGTTTTTAAATACTTCCTGGCAGAGACTCTGAGGGGTCTTTGGACCATTCTTGGTTCTTTCTTATTTACTTTGGGAATTTGAAGCATTTTGCACTGTACCTAAAGTATTGCAGTGATAACTTAATAGAATTGTAACTGGTGTGGTGTTTTTAGGAAGACCACAGGAGTCAATTTCTTATTTTTTGGGGGGTAATAAAGGCTCAGTATTCCTGGCCTTGTCTGAAAGGTGCAATTATTGCCTTTTATATCCAAAAATCTAAGCTACCTCTGTCATTCTGTAATAAAATAATTCAGTCATTGGGAACTGTTGGTCTACTACCTGAAGCTGGGTGTATATTTCTTGAGCTTTACAAAATTAAAGCAGGCACTAAGGCTAACTTGTCATCACTAGTCACTTTTCCTGCTCAATATAGGCAATTGTATATTTCAAATTTCACTTGGCTGAGTTCTGGATATGGTGAAAGTTACCACAAGACAGTATCCCTGTGTTATTGAAATCTGGCAATCAGATGGCTGTTCAATATATTCAGAGTTTGAAATATTCCAAGTTTGTTACAATATAAAAAATTAAACTTTTTCATCTTCTACGTCTTCTTCATCATATTAAACACAAAGAACCATCATGCCTGCAGTTATTCGATTGCTTTTTCTCCACCATTTTAAACTTGAGTAGGGTGAGGTCCTCCCTCTTTCGACTGAAATCATGCAAACCCACCATAAACTTACTGATGAGGGTGGTTAGCTAGCTAGGTTTTTAAAGACCATGGTATTTATAGTATTTCAATACTACCCTAGAAGTATTCTGGGGATTTCCTTTTGCTAATTTTCTAACCTCACACAATCTTCTTTATCTCTGTTTTATTTCCTATCAAACAGGGTGTTATTAATGTGCATTTGTTCAAAGGAAACAATTGAAACTATTTTTCTAAAAAAAGATTCCAAAAATAACATGACTGTGCATTATACTTCTCTATTTTACTTTTTAACTCCAAGCCAAACATATTTGTACTGCACTTTGCCAAACAGATTAGTGAGTTGACATCTACATGGTCATATCACAAGGTTCCCAGTCTAACGCCTTTCTATTTATTGAATAGAGTGCTACATATTTAAGGTGGCAGAGGTGAACATATAAATGCTGAGAAGGTATAACCATGCTAAAATCATCGTTTCTCTCAAGCATTTGTATTTATTTGGTTATTTGGGGCCATCCATGCTATTAATTGATAAACAGAAGGACATTTTGAATAAAAAACCAAGTCAAAAGAAATTTTGGGCCTTTAAATTAAAGAAAATATAGGAAAATCAAATGCTTTATTTCTACCCTTAGATGTGTAAATAACCTGCAATGTTTGTTTTATGATTTCTTGACTATCACATTGCTTGCAGCAATAAAGGTTCCTCTCAAAAGGTATCATAACTTCAGGATATGTGACGTTAGTTTTATATTGAATATATGGAACAATTAGATATCAATTTACTCAATGAAGTGTAGGGAAAGTTTGTACTAAAAGAAAACTTTTTAGAAGTAAAATGTGTCAAAATTATAAAGGAAGGCAAAAGACTGTAGCAAGAACGTGAAGTAAAGCAGAGGAAGATAATGAACTTTCAAAGTGGTGATGTGTAAATTTTTGCAAGCGTACAAACCCATCTGCCCAATCTTGAGCTTTCAGGAGGAGCAAGATGCACTGAGATATTTCGAAAATTATGTGAAAATTGTGCAGTTCACAGCACACTCCTTGAAGAAATCGAATAAAAAAATGTGCAAATTTTACACAGATCAAAGGGGTCACTTGTGTAATATTTGAATTATTCATTGTCAATTATTTCGAGGTGATTTGTGGGATAGCGAATTCCTCTACAGTAAACATTTGGTAAGGATAAAGCTAAAAATTGCACATTTCAGCACAATTTACATACAAAAGCAGATACAAATCAAAGGGTTTTTAGGCAGTTCTTATAATCAGTGAATGCAGTTTGACTTCCACCGCTTCTTTTTTAGATGTTAACCTTTTTTATTTGTTCCACCCACTGCTTACCATTTTCTAATATTAGTCATGCAATGTAGGTCACCAGTCATTTAGCGTCATAGATTATTACTTCAATAACAGAGCCTGCTAAGTACAGGAACACTTTTACAGATCTTCCAATCCCATAAATTAGCGAAAGAACCTCAGACACCTCAACAATTGTTAAGGTTACAGAAACCTTACAAGTTCAGAAAGCAAAGCTTTACCTTAAACTAATTCAATCATACTGGCTGTGGCCTAAGACAGCAACAATATATATAATAATATATTTATGGAAAAATTCAACCTTTCATGCAAACCACAATTTGAGTTATGAAATAATCAGCATCTCAGTAAAAAGTAGTTTCCAGTCCAAGCTACATTTGACTATTAGTTTTCATAAGCATTTATTATCATCTTACCAGTGGGAGTATACACAGTCTACAATTATCATCAGGCAGGCACGTTGGGAAAAATGGTCAAACTCACTCAAGTTCCGCAGTATGATCGCCAGGTAGAAGAGGGGCATTTTGCAATGGTGTTGGCAATTTCCAATTTGCTTTTCATTACCAATATCTTACTTTGATTACATGAATTTATTTTGTGTTCGCTAGGCCTGGGCTATTCTAATATGAACAACAGCAAATTGCTTCTAATACGTTCCTGACATGGACCATCCAAGGGAATAGATTCCCATTAAAGCAATTAAAAAATATTGGGTCTGTGTCCTAAACAGGTCAATGTGTTGTTCTATCAAAAACAGGCCAGGTACAATGCTGTTTGGCTTCATAGTTAATATTGCATGAGCCATGTAATGATTAGTGTACCATCATGGATATTCACTGCTTTGTTCTAATATGGTTCTCCATAACAGCTACACAGGTAAATTAAAAACCTCTGGCATTGCAGCTCTGGAAGAAGCATTGGATAATGCATAGGGCAAACCGCTACTTTGTTTAGTCTCATATGATCCGCTTATTACAAGACTTCCTAATCTTCTAATACGATTATCATCCAAAGGCAAGGAAAGTAAATCACATAACAAGGATAATTGTGAGAAATTTAGTTGTTGGTTGAGGGGGGTGTAAACCCTGCTCAGGCATCAGCCCCAGTCCCTGTCATAGTGAAACGCTAAAGTCACAACATTAACCTTTGCTTAAGCCTCTGGCAGGTAGGCACAAAAGCAATCAGGCACAACTTAGAGGCAATGTGTAAAGTACACAAGCAGTAATTAAGTAAAACACAACACAAGAAAATCCTACACCAATTTAGAAAAACAGTACATTTTAATAAATTATTTGACACCAAAATTACAAGAATCCAATCAGTTGGTTTGGATTTATGACTTCTTAAAGTTAAAGGTAAAAACGAATTCCTAAAAGATCAAAGTGCCAACCACGCCCATCTAATTGCACGAGACGAGGTCAAAGTCGAAAAATATAGCTGACCTCAATGAAGTGTTAGTTGAATTTAAAGAGTTGATTGGGCCCAGTTGGCGCTTGCTTACCTTGGGACTTAAAAGAAATTCAAGCAAAAAGTCTCTGAGAAGGAAGAAGTTCAGCGGAACAACGCTTGAGTCAATTCTCAAGGGGAAGGCATTATCGTCAGGGGTGGAAGTCACTGTGAAGATTTCCATGTGTGGACTTAGTCTCTTTTCTGGAAGTCGAAAATCTCCAGCAGAGAGAGGCTGGAGGCTGGAGGCTGTAGCCAACAAGGGTGTGATGTCCTCTCTATTGCCCCTTTAAGACTTTAGAGTCTTTGTTAGCGTTCTCAGAATTCAGAATGTACTTCATGAAAGTTCCTTACACTGTCAGTTGCTGTTGGCTGTTTTAGGATGAGGTTTTAATAAACCCACCTTCCTCACTTTGAAAGTCTCATTCCTTATTTATTAACTTAATTGACTATTTTACACCGGCGACGATCGGGAGTCACCTCAACTAAATAACTCAGCAAGAAGAACCCGACCTTACCCCTCCTCCAGCGGCTGTTTGTCAACTCCTGAAGCGAAGCGTCGTCTTCACAGCGGCTGAATAAAATTGGTGAGGAGAGCGGGAGGCTAATTTAGAAGAAATATAATTGGGGCGGATCGTAATGATTAATACTGAAGCCGAAGAGGAGATTTCAACCTCCGTGTTAAGCTAACGGCACTGCGCTCGCGCTGTCTCCTTGGCTGGCCTGCTTGCGCTCACACGTCACTGTACTCGCGCTGCTCGCGCTCGCAGCTACGTCACCGGGTTGACGCCTGACGTGCAGATCTTCTCTACGCGGTGTTCCAAAGGATTGAAACGCTACGTTTGCGGTCCAGCGCCTTATTCTTCCTTTGCTTCTGGCATCTTGAGGAATATTACAATAATAGAACATTCCATTTGTAGAAAGTGTTCAAGTTCTGGAGAGAACGCTTTGTTGGGCACTTCTACAACGTGTTCTTTGAAGGAATTCTCTTATTGTTGAAGTGTTCCAAAAAAAAAAAAAAAAAAAAAGAAACACACTTTATTCAATTGTTCTCCAGTACACCTCAGTCTGCTTAACAAAGGACTTTATTAAATGAACAACAACCCAGGTGTTTTATTATAGATATAAAAAAAAAAAAAGAAAGGGGGGCTATAATAAAATATGCAATAAGACACTGTCTACATAAAAGCATATTTATAAGGTGGTAAACAATATAAACACTGTTTCTTTAATTTATACTGTAAAAAAAAAAAAAAAAAAAGATAAGATGCAAAATGTGACTCAACCAGCATTTTTCCTTACGAGTCCAGGTGAGCCAAACGTAAAGTGGAAAAAATGGAAAAAAATTTTTGCAAATTATGCGAGAGTTTGTGGCACAAACTTGAGTGCCGAAAGGAAGCATTCTCTTCTGTTACATTGTTTGGGAGGAGAAGGGCAAGATGTTCTTGAACATTTACCAGATCTGTCGGCTACAAAACAAAGAAATCTAAATGAATATGAGATTGCCATTCTTCAACTTGATAGACATTATTTACCTCGACTCAGCACTATAATGGAAAGATACCACTTTGGCCTGAGAGAGCAAAAGAAAGATGAGTCAGTGGAGGATTATGTATCTTCTTTAAGGAAGCTTGCATCGTCCTGTAACTTTGGACAAACCCTTGATGAGAGGATTCGGGATCAATTTGTGCTAAGATGTGCACATGATGAAATTAGGAAAGAACTTTGGTTGAAAGACGAACCTCCTCTTGAAGAAGTATTAGAAATAGCTAAACAAGTCGAACATATGACAAAATGCGTTGGAGAACTTAGAAAAGAAAAAGATAAACCTTCTACTACTGAAGTGAAAGATGAGATAAAAGTTTATGAGACTGTCTGTCAAGTGAAGAGAGCTGATGGGGTGAATCTGGAAGAAAAACAGATTAAGTCACCAATTACACCGAATAGTAGATTTTCATGTTTTAGATGTGGTCAAATCAGTCATTTGGCTAATTCTCCTATGTGTCCTGTCTTAAGAGTAACCTGTAATGTATGTAATAAGAAAGGTCACTATGCTAAATTTTGCAGAACAAAAACACTAAGCAGTGATAATTCTAGGAGGAGATGGTCTCAGCCTCAAGTAAGATCTATTTGTTTTGAGGTCAAAGATGAAACATCCGATCATCCGTCCTTCATGGTTAAGGTAGAAAATTTGATGGTAAATTTTAAGTTTGATTCATGCTCTAAAATAACTATAATTGATGAAAAACTTTTTAATGAAATGTTTAAAAACAATGTAAAGATGCTTAAATGTGATATTTTGCCTTTAGGGTATAGTGAGAAGCCTATTTCCATGTTAGGATATTTCATGGCTGTGATAGAACTTGGATCACACATTATTGTAGGAAAGGTTTATGTGTCAAAAAAAGGAGATGCTCTATTGGGTTGGTTACATCAACGTCAATTGGGTGTTACTCTTGATCCCAACGCCTCTCCTCAGGTTCAGATTCATGAGGTATCTGATACTGTAAGTAACATGAGTGATGAAAAATTATCTTTGAATTTAGCCAAACAATTTCCAAATGCTTTTAGAGAGGATTTAGGATGTTTGCGTGGTTACAAACACCACATTAAGTTGAAAGAAAATGCCCTACCCATTGTGGCAAAAGTCAGAAGGATACCTCTCATGGAGCAGGTAAAGGTTCAAGAAGAGCTAAATAAGCTTGTTAAGAGTAACATAATTGTACCGGTTGAAGCGACTGAATGGCTTGCGCCAGTGGTCGTTGCAAAGAAACCTACTGGTGAGATTCGTCTTTGCATTGATTTGAGGTCACTAAATAAAGAGGTTGTTGTTGATAGGTTTCCTCTTCCTAACATAGATGAGATGGTATGTACCTTGGAAGGGGCTAAATATTTTACCACTCTTGACCTAGCTTCCGCTTACCATCAGGTGGAGCTGGATGAACCTTCTCAAGATCTAACTGCTTTTATAACACCTATGGGTACATTTAAATTTAAGAGGATGCCTTTTGGTCTTGTTTCCGCGGCCTCTGTCTTTCAACGCATCATGTCGCGAATTTTAAAAGGGGTGGTTGGTGTTAAGTGCTACCAGGATGATTTGTTAATATATGGCAGCAGCATTTGTGAGCATGATGCGCGAGTGTCTTTGGTGTTGGAACGTTTGGATGGTGCAGGCATGACTTTAAAAAGGTCTAAGTGTAAATTTAGGGTACAAGAAGTTAATTATTTAGGCCATCGCCTCACCGGCAATGGTGTTTTTCCGAAGAAGGAGTTAGTTGAGGCCATTGACAAAGTGAAAGAACCCTCTTGCAGAGATGAACTCCTCTCGTTTTTAGGCATGGTGGAATTTTATGGAAAATGTATTTTTAATTTTGCTGACAAGACACATAATTTAAGGAGGTTAACTGTAAAAAATGCAGTCTTTGACTGGACGAGTGATTGTGAGGCAGAATACTTAAGCATAAAAAATGAATTAAAAAAGGCCCCTTCTCTTCATGCTTTTGTTCCTGGTCTTCCCACCATTATGTTTACTGACGCAAGCGATAAGGGTCTAGGTGCGGTTTTGGTTCAAAAGAAGAATGGTAAAGATTGTTTGATTTGTTGTTCTTCTCGTTGTCCCAGAGGATCAGAGTGTAATTACTCTGTAATAGAGAAGGAATCTTTAGCGATTTTCTGGGCTTTGAGAAAGTTTAAAAATTTAATCTGGGGTACGAAAGTTTGTGTTTTGTCTGATCATAAACCCTTGAGAGAAGTGTTTTCAAAAAAAGGGCTAGACGCTATATCTTCCAGGATCAGAAAATGGATTGTTTCTTTACAAGAGTTTGAATTTGAGGTTGATTATATTCCTGGAATAGCTAATAAATCTGCTGATTGCTTATCAAGATTGGTTGACTGTGATAATTTTGAGTTGGATGATTCAAGTGAGTGGGAAGAATTTACTAATGTGTGTGAGGTGACTGATGGTGCAATTGATGAATCAGAATGGAAACTAGAATTGGGAAAAGATGAAGAGATTTCTAAAGTTATTCTTTCCTTGAAGAACAACACTCGTTTGAATAAGCCTTGGTTATTGGTTTCTGATGAGCTTTCGGTTAACAATGGTCTTTTGACTCGAGGAACCAAACTTGTTCCTCCTAGTATTTTAAGAGGAAAATTGTTGTTACATGCGCATTGTGGTCATCTAGGCATTGTAAAAACCAAGGAGTTTCTTCGCATGCAATTTTGGTGGCCTGGAATGGACCTAGAAATTGAGAGAATGGTCAGAGAATGCCCTGAGTGTTGTGCTAGCGACAAGATTTTGAAGACAAGATAAATGCCAATGGTCAAGAGAGTTCTTCCTAGCCATCCTTGGGATGAGGTTGCCATTGACATTTTAGGTCCCCTATCAGGAGTCTCTGACACTCCTTACCTCGTAGTGTTAATTGATCTATACTCCAGATGGATCGAAGTTTCTGCTGTCAGAGAAATCACTTCTGAAGTTATCATTAAGTTTTTAGAGTCTTTGTTCAATAAGGAAAGTTTTCCTAACAGTTTATTATCTGACAATGGTCCTCAATTCTGTTCCTCGTTGTTCACTGATTTTCTAAAAAGGTGTGGGATAGTTCATAAGAGATGTTCACTGTACCATCCCGAAACTAATGGAGCCATTGAGAGGGTTAATAAGACTCTGAAGGAATTAATTCAACTTGCTCGTTCTTCTGGTCTGAATTGGAAATCCACCCTTCAGGACAGGATTAACACATATCGTTTTGCCCCCCATTCCTCCACTGGCAGGTCTCCTTTTGAACTGTTCAAAGGGAGAGTTCCCAACACCTTGTTGTGTCCTGGGTGGATGTGTCTCAATAAGGGTCTTGTTAACAATGATATTGGTTCTTGGAGAACTAAAGAATTACATAAACAGGATGCTCGCAAGTCATACTTTGACAAAAAGAAAAATGTATGTTTTAGGGAGGTCAAAGTGGGAGATTTTGTAAAAATAAAGACTCCTGTGGGACGTAAACCATGGTCTAAATACACTGACATTAGAGCAGTTATTAAGATTTTCAAAAATGCCGTTAAAACTGCTGATGGGAGGATTTGGAATAAGAGTCGTGTGGTGGTTGTTGATCAGGATGTGGCTCCTCAAAGTGACTCTGCTCATGTTAGTGATTCGGATAATAATTTTTACTTTTCCCGTAACTCTTCCTTTGACAGGTCCTTGTCCTCTTTCCGAAGGAGTCAAAGAATTCGTAGAGCACCTTGTTATCTAAAAGATTATATTTGATTGGGTTCCTTCATGTTGTTTTCATGATTTTCCCCCCGTTTATGTTTTCCTTTAATGCTCAGTCTCTATTTTTCATATATTTAACTTTGTAATTTCTTTATGTATTTCTTTATTCAAATGTATAGAAAGGAGATGTGTGATGTCCTCTCTATTTCCCCTTTAAGACTTTAGAGTCTTTGTTAGCGTTCTCAGAATTCAGAATGTACTTCATGAAAGTTCCTTACACTGTCAGTTGCTGTTGGCTGTTTTAGGATGAGGTTTTAATAAACCCACCTTCCTCACTTTGAAAGTCTCATTCCTTATTTATTAACTTAATTGACTATTTTACAAAGGGCTCCACAAGGCCAGATATCCCGTCTGGGAAGTACCTCTAAACAACATTTGCTACTGCAGAAAACATTGTTGTGAGAGCTGTTGCATAGTCAGGCTGATCAGCGATGCACCTTTGGCAGATAGACAAGCAGGTTGGTCACAGTGTCCTCTCAGTTATCACAGCAGTTATTTTGTCAAAAAGTTTTGAGTCTCATGTTTTGTATTTTGCCTGTCTGACCATTTGTAACACCACCACCAAGTCCAGAACTGGAGGGCACCCCTGGAGGGGTTAGGATTCACAAAGGCTGTGTCCACATGTGGGTTCAAGATGGCGGGAACCTTTTTTGTCCCTGAGGTTCTGTTCAGAAGTCCAGTCAACTAGCCCTTGGAGTCACTGTATCAATAATTAGAAAAGGGTTCAGGCAGCAGGGCAAGCATCTGAGGGTTGAAGAAGGGCTTCAGGTAACAGACTAGTCCTTCCAGGTGCAACAGGCAGTCCTGTGAGATTCCTCCTACATGTCCCTAAAGTGAACTGAAGAGGGGTTCTGAGGTCACATTTTTATTATAACCACACTCTTAAAAGAAGGGACGAGAGGAAACAAACCTTCCCTAGTCCTCTCTCAAACAATGTCTACCTACTCACATAAAGAAGGAAAGGCCTTAGAGTACATTGATTGTTTCACAACCTATCACCTGAGAAAAACCTTAGTGTTTTTAATACTGCCCTCACCCACTTGATAGTTGCATGCTTCATCATAGGGCCGCTTCTACACCCTGCTGCAGGTCAACATGAAGGGTGGAGCATAAAAATATATATTTTTAAAAACTCTAGGGATCTATTTCTGCAGAGTCAGTGATTATGGTTAAAACTATCTAGGAGGGTACCCTTTATACTATTTTATTCTTGGATCCTTACTGGTAGCAATAAAGAATATATACGTGGGGGTGTACTAAGCGAATTAGCGTCCCTGTCACCCACTCTTTTTTTTACAGAGTTTTATAAAGCGCAAACTTGACCCGAAGGTATCGGGTTTCAGAGCATTTTACAGGAGCACCAGTTGCGTTACATGAGGAAAAATTCATTTTTTGTTAGACATGGGGAGATTAAGTGATTTGGCCAGAATCACAGGATGTTCAGCTTCATTGCTGAGACTCGAACCTGGTTCTCCAGATTCGAGGTCGACCACCCTGGCTGTTAGGCCAACTCCTCTCCCTTTATATTTCACTGCTTTATATTTTTGCCCCTAAGGGTTTCCCCATGTGATAGATTGTGAAATAATCACTGTATTCTAAGGTCTTCCCTTCATTATGTGAGAGGTGGTCATATTTTTATAGCAAACACAAGGAGATGATGGCCGGAGCACTGAAACTTTTTAGACACTCATCCCCAGTCACAGATCTGGGTTGAATCCATCATCGTTCTTTAGCTCACTTCGCCAGTCCAGTTCAGACACAGCCATATGCAAATCAGTCGTGACCCTGTGCCTCATGGCAACAGTCCAGCCCGAACTGCCAAGCCCTGTCTTCCCTGGACTGGAAACAATCATATATTTATGCCTGGCGTCTTCTTTAAAGTGGGAAACATTTCTATAGAATTCCATTTGAAGTGCTTGAGGTTTCCTGCCTCCCCCACCCTGGCTCCATGCAGACTGGATAGACATTCAGGGATGACAAGTCCTTTGTGTAAAGGCAGGGCACATCCGATTAATCTGCAAGTGGGGCTGTGCCAAGCTCCACCCTCTCCCATCCTGCCGGTGATGACCTATCCAGGCACACCTAATCCCTTTATTGTGTGGCTGTCTGGGAGAAATGAACAAAGTCCAGCAGCCAACTATACCCAGTCATGTGACCCAGGAACAGGCTTCAGGCACCAACTAGTAAGGGCAGGACAATGACAACTTTCTAAATGTGGCATTTTCAAAATGATAACTCAAAATCCAGCTTTACCATTAAATATGGATTTAAATTACAATTTCTCAGAAAGCAAACATGAAATGTTGACCTTCTCCCAATCAAAAGTTAGCACTTAATAAATGTAATAAAGTAACCGGCCTTACTGTAGTGAAAAAGAAATTTAGGAGTTTTTCACTACTAGGACCTGAGATCTTAAAATTACATGTCCAAACCTTTATTTACAGGGCATCCTGCCCTTTGGGTTACCTAGGTCCTACTTTAGGGGTGACGTATATGCAGTAAAAGCAGTTTGAGGCTTGACAAGTGGTTTATTTGCACAGTCAATTTGTCAGTTTAAAACTGCATTCAGGCAGCAGTGGAAGACCTAGAATATGTCACGAGGGGCTTTTTAAGTGGGTAGCACAATAAGGGCTGCAGGCCCACTAGTAGCATTTATTTTACAGGTTTGGATATATGGTATACCACTTTACTAAGGACGTTTATGTAAATTAAATATTCAAAAACAGGGGTAAATCAATTTTACCATGTTTTAGATAGTGACCAAGAGCACTTAAGCACTGATTTGCAGTGCCGCTCATTGTCCAAGCTTTGCTTTTATCTGCCGCAAATGACTCTGAGGATACCGGAGGGATTTTACTGAAACTCTTCACGGCCCCCGCTCCACGGGCGCTGTTCACGGGGCTTGGTTTTAAAGACTACATACACCGAGGGACTGCGAGGACCAGCAGGCTATTCCAGCCACACCTGCAGCCTCTTCCCTCGGTGCTCACGCCCCCTGCCTGGAACATTGAAAATCGCATCATTGTCCCGCGACGCGGGACGCGTGCGGGACTCGCCGGGCTAAGCCCGGGCAAAGGGCGGGCCGTCCGAGGACGATCGACGCCGGGCTGGGCCACCCCCCTTTTAGTCTGGTACTCTCCCTCTCTGGTTCCTTTTATTGATATATTGTGTCATACATATTGATAGGTTATTACAATAATATTACTTAGTGTATTGATATTGACATGGCCCTACGCTCAGGGAGAGGTAGGAAGGTTACTTTGAACACAAATAGTGGGGTAGTCTCGAGGACTTTGGACCAATTTATTACACGAGCTACCGTAATTTTAGAAAAAGAAATTGCCCTTACTGAAAAACGACTATCAGTTGATCTTTTAACGGGTAAACGCTCCTCTCTGGGCGCCATTGGATTAGCAAAAACGCCGGATCAATGTAGCAGTCTTGCGCCTTTGGTTGTTATTAGCCCAATTTCCTGCTCTTTGCCGGAGGGTCAAAATGATTCAGTGACTCGCCCTATTATGAGCTCTACCGCATCTAGTATCATCTCTGGTTGTTCTGGCCGTTCTAGTCGAGGAATTCTTAACTCACCACAGATATCACCCCCGACTCCTCAGATAGAAGAAAACCAGGTGATGGGGTTTGATAGGAATCCGATTGTGACGCCCAGAATAGGTAAAAGGAAAAGAGGTGGTGGTCATAGGAAGGGTGGTCGCGCAAAACTGACAAAAACTCAAAATTTGTGTCAAGCACAACAGGCTGAAGCCCACCCCTCTGCTTTGAGTGTTGCAACCAATGATGTTGTTCAACCATTGAATTCACAAATTTCGAGTGAGGTTTTCTTTGCTAAGATGGAAACACTGTTAAAGTCATTAATATTGCCTTTGGTGGAACGTACGAGGGTAATCAATACAAAATTAGATCAGTTCAAGCTATTGATGGCAGGGAACACCTCAACACTCGATGCACTTGTGAAAAATATAAAGGGTAAAAAGGTTACAACATCCGCAAGTATAGCATCAGGAATCACAAAGCCTGCTAAAGCTGTCCAATCAGTGACAAATGTAACCCCTGTAGCTCAGAATCCCCAAATAGTTATAGGGCAAAACATTGCAGTAGACAGTATGGCCCAAACTAAGAATGGAGGGATGCTGATTGCCTCAGCACAGATACCTAATTTAAAACAAGTGGTCGAGCGACTGGGAAAAAATATAATCTGTCTTCAGGAAACTTGGAGCAGAAGGGATAACAGCTTAGATGGGTATCAATTTTTTAATGTGCACGCTGAGCCTTCACAGGCTGGAAGGGCTAAGTGTGGCCTAATGACTGCTATCTCTGTAAAGCATAGCACTGTAAAAATATTTACATTGATGGAATCTCCCTGGTATCAACTGCTTATGATCCAAAACTTATTCCCAGTGTCTTTACTCTTGGTGAATAGGTATTATAATATTTTTGATCACCATGCTACATCTGTTATTAATAAATTACAGGAGGAAATTGTGAAAGTGACTAATATCTCCTCTCTGCTTATTATAATGTGGTTAGGGGATTTTAACTGTGTATCGTGTAAATTTAGTGGGTCTAGGGTTTGTGGGGTGGTAGACCTAAATGATCAACCATTTGCACATTTTAAACATACAAAGCAAGGGGATGCCTTGAATACTATTATTGTCATAAATGATCTTTGTGTTTTGGACATGAAAACCTTTTCTAAATCATTGGAGATACCTGCCTACCAAGGAACAGGGGGCCAAATGAGTGTGATTGATTTTGTATTGGTTTCCAATAGGTATACTCATCTTATAAATGATTTTCAAATTGAAGTGAATCCTGCTAGTGACCACAATCCTTTAGCCTTAAGTCTAAGTCACAGGCTTGAGAAGTCTCAAGTCCCCGATCAGCCGATAAATATGGTCAAAATCAAGGGGTAACCTTGAAGTGGGATAAGGTCAATGTAAGAAAACTAGAGGCAGAAATTTTTAAAGTGAATAACACAAGGATTGTTGCCTGCCTAACACCTACCTCCGAGCCCGAAACAATAATTAAAAACTTTGAGGCGCTATGTGGTAATGTGGCATCGCACCTCTTAAAAACTGTTGGAAAAAAGAAATCAAGAGGGTGCAAATGGTTTAATGCTGAATGTTCGGCAGCACAAACATCTTTAAGAAAGGCATTACACAAGGTACCCCGGGATAGGGCGTTGGTTATTAAGGCAAGCAGAGCATACAAGGATGCTATTAGCAGGCGTAAATTAGATCTAAAGAGGAAGGCTTGGGATGATTTGGAGTAGGCTTCAGTTTTGAAGGACTGTAAGCAATTTTGGGAGGTAATAAATCGTCCATTCCTAAGTAGTGAGGAAAAAGGTAACATAGCAATCCATATACTAGGGGACACCTGGGAAGCACACTATTCTAAAAATTTTAATCCGAAAGGGGTTCTTGTGCAAACTGGAGTGGAGGGAAGTGGTGATTGTAATTTGGAGTCAGCTTTAACATTAAGTCTTTCACTCTCCCTTTCAGAGGTTGAGGTAGCCTTAAGAAAGGGCATCTCATTAAAAGCTCCAGGCCCAGATGCAGTCCCTTTAGATCTTTTTAAATGTAATGTTGAGGTGTGGGCACCATTGTTATTAAATGTATTCAGAGCAGTTGTAGTTGGGCCCATTCCTATTTCATGGCAAGAGGCGGTAGTGGTACCGATTTTTAAAAAAGGAGATAAAGTGACCCGTGCTGTTACAGGCCAATATCGCTGATAGATGCTTCCTGTAAGTTGATGGGAAGGGTGATATTGGCCCGTCTGGAAACTTGGGCTGAATCATCTGGTACCATCGTGGATTCGCAGTATGGGTTTAGGCGAGGCAAGGGGACTACAGAGCAGTGCCAAAATCTTGCACTAATTATGGGTAAGTACATGAAGGCCAGTGGTAGTTGCATACACCTGGCCTTCATGGACTTATCCAGTGCTTTTGACACTGTATGTAGAGATAAATTATGGCGGATGATGGAGGTTATGGGGTTCGAGGAAGCGCTTGTTACCCTGCTTCGCAGATTACATGCTGCTACCACAGTGAGGATTAGATATGGCCTAGGAGGTGAGAAGACAAAACCTATCTTATCTACTGAAGGTGTTCGCCAGGGCTGTATTCTGGCACTCTTTTTGTTTTTGGTCTACACAAATGGTTTGGAAAGCTTTCTATTGGAAAATTGCTCAGATTTCCCGAAAATAAATGGCAGGCAAGTGCCTATGTTATCGTATGCAGATGACACAGTGTTAATGACCCTTACTGCTAATAGCATGCAAACTTGTTTGAATGCTTTTAATGATTTTATGCAAGGGTTAGGTCTTAGGGTAAATTTCACAAAGTCTTTTGCAATGGTCTGTGGCCCGAAAGGGGCATAAACGGGTAGGTACGTGGTAAATAATCTTACCATTGAAAAAGTTGATAATTTCAATTACCTGGGCAACGTATTCAATAAAAATTTGAGCTGGGAACCTTTAATATTATCTTGTGTCCAAAAGGCTACTCAGTCTATAGAGGCCCTCTTTTGTTTCTCTAGCAAATTGGGCCAAAAACCCATTGCAGAATTAAAAACGTTGTACAAAGCTAAATGTTTATCTGTCGCAACATATGGAGCATGGGTGTTGGGGACAGAAAATTGTACCAAGTTCCAAGTCATGGAAAATAAGTTTATAAAGCGTCTTTTATCAGTCCCATCCGGTTCTCTCTAACTTTTTTTGTCATACTGAGATGGGTCTAGAATTTGTAAGTGATACTGTACACGTTTCTCCTTTGCTCCTATGGGGCAACATTTGGCAATCTGAAGATTTGCAACTTACAAAAGAAATCTTAAAAGACTGTATCAAACTTGATTATGCTATGCAGATCCCGTGGCTGTCATACATGAGGGGAACTCTGCATAAGATTGGCCTGGGTCACATATATGAAAACCCTGAGTGTATTGTGAAGGATGATAAAGCAATAATTAAAAAATCCTATCGTACCACCTTGGGTATGTTAAGAAATACTAATTGTACATTATATAATGGGGGTAAATTACAGCAACAGTTTTATTTGTCCTTTACGATGCATACCCAATGGCGTTTTTACTTAACAAGATTCCGTTTAAATACTTTGCACTTCCTTTTTGCCTTTCCAAAACAAGGAGGGTGGTGTGAGAGGCTACCCCCTTGTACCTGTAATAATAAGGTTTCACAAAATACACTCCACCTCTTTCTTTTTTGTACTTTGTATAAAGATCCCAGAAATCGGTTTATTAAGCCTGTTTTACTGAATGCTGGACCTTGTAATTACAAGGAGGGATACGAGTATTTATTGTCACTGTCTAACCCAGCGATATGTAGTGGCGTGCTTAGCTTTATTAGTTTGGCGCTCACTATTAGAAGACGATATTGACATTGATTAGCACCAATGGAAACTGTAATAATTGTGGTAGACCAATTGTGTTCCAAAGTTGAAGCACACTCGCACTTTTATCTAGATGAATTGTATCAATTGTATGATTGTATATAATATTTTGTTTTTAAAATGTATACTTTTATGATTCAGTTTTTTCTGAATTGAAATAAAATTTTATGATGATGATGATGATGATTTGCAGTGGTAAAGTGCACAGAGTACTAAGGTCAACAAAAATGAATTCAGCAAAAATAGGATAGGTGGAGACAAAATGTTTGGTGGGAGGATCGTGCAGAGAGGGCTAATTTCAGTAATAATCACCATATGCCAAGGACAGTGTGCCAAAGCAAGATGCCATACATAGCATGGATAGCATTCACGTATGGATCATGCATGCTAGTACATGTCACTGCACACGAAAACTACATCAAAATCAAAAGATGGCCATTATATGCCAAGGAGGGTCATTATTTATCAAGGCTGGCCATCACATTCCAGTCATGGCCATCATATCCCATCCCCATCGTTGCAATGACGGTATTGTATCCCATCCCTATCCTGTTCAATGACAGAATTATATCCCAAGGTTAGTCAGACTTAGTTTCCTCTGTCGGGGATGGCCATGACATGAGAGGATTAGCCCTGACATACAAGGAAACGTCATCACATATCTGGGATTACTCTTTCATGCCAGTGACGCCTATTCTTTATCAATGTGCTAGCAACCGGCATCCTATGCAATAGACAGCCTTCAACTTTCAGGGATGGTGATCAAGTGTCAATGAAGGTCATCACATGCCAGTGAAAGGCAGGGAGTGACTTGTATTGTAGCACGCTGGCTGCCCTTTGCTGAGGCTCCAGTGGGTCACCAGGAGAGAATGGGCAGATGGGATGTACGGCATTATGATACGTACTTTTACAACGCGTGCCGTAACAACGCGGTTTTTTCAACGCAAGTCGTTACCACGACCTGCGTTGGAGGGGGTGCGGACTTAGGAATTTTTTAATTTACTATTCCAACACCATCCTACGTACAGTAGGGAAGGTGTTGGATGGTAAATAAAAAAATTCCTTGTCCTGCAGCGCCCTCCAGCGCAAGTCGTGGTAACGGCTTGCGTTGAAAAGACCGCGTTGTAACGGCACGGCGGTGTAACAGCCGCGTCGTAAAGGCTGTTCACCGGGCAGATGCCTTCACATGAACGCAGTTGAGAATATTTGGACAGTTTTTTCCATGGGACCATAAGTTGAATCAGTAGGTGTGTTGCGGTCCCGGCATTTTGCCACATGAGAGTACGTTTCTGTATTAAACCTTCTCTCTTTATAACTCACAATTGATTCTTTCAATTGCAATTTCTGCCTCAACACTGTATTTGCCATATTTTCTATTGCTGATTCTGTGTAGTATGCCATAAGTGCAGGGCCTTATTACTCGCTACGAGCCAGCCCGAGCATTGAGATCCTCTGGCTCCGGCCTACTGATGGTTCCCAAAGTCAAAAAGGCACGCATGGGGGGTAGATCCTTCCGGTTTCTTGCAGCCAGAAGCTGGAATAGGCTCCTGCTGGAACTGCGTTTGGAACCGTCAGAGTCCAGATTTAGGGGGAAACTGAAAACTCACCTGTTTGTTCAGTAGATGGGCTCTAGGTGCTGCTGAGACTTTGTTGCTTCCACTTACCATAGCGCGGGGACACGCTGGTGTGCGTAACCAGGCGCTTTATAAACTTTTCTATTATTATTATTATTATTAAGTACCCTAATATGGTATTGCCACAATTTATGAGTTGCTCAATTGCATATAACTACTAGTACTCAACATTCTTCCTGTGGTGATTTCTTGATTTGTATATTTTGATAACCTCGCGTATGGACAAAATCAGGAATCTAAAATGACATGCTCCTACATCGTCAGTTGCCATATCTACGGCTAAAGTAGATACTTTTAATTCTTTTTCTGATTGGAAATATAGGAGGGAAATATGGGTACCGGTCCCAAACGTCCAGCATTTTCCTCTAACATGCCTGCTGTATCCACATCTAATACTAACGTGTTGTCTAAGCTTGCTTCAACATCTGCTATTTCTGTAATCAAAAGAGTTAAACATGATCCACCCTCTCCAATTAATACTAACACAGCAATATCAATTGGAACTCTTTCTTGACGAGATAAGAGCAATTAAGCCTTATATGGAGGATACTAATAAAGAGCTTCAACCTTTAGATTATAAATTGCCTTTGGTAGAGAACAGAGTCAGTCACGTGGAGCAGAAGGTTGAATATTTTCAGGATTCATTGCGGATATTAATACACTGCAAGCTGAAGGGCTATCTTTAAAACAAACATGCAGAATACATGGAAAATTGCAAAAGATTAAATCATTTTACCATTTATGATTTGGTTGAAGGATTGGAGAGTTCTGACCCCATCTTCTTCTTCATAACATTTCTGTCTCAGATTTTTGGTCTTCCCCTTTGACTTCTTTAAAAATACAGTGTGCCCATAGGCTTGGTCATCCCTTATGCATCAAATAACCCTCACACAAACTCAGAGAAGTTATCATATACTTTTTGAGAACTTTGATCTTCTTACAGTTATCAAAGCAGCCAAGGCTAAAGGTCGCATTTCCTTGTCTGGGTCTACTTTATTTTTTGCTCAAGATTTTGTAAAAGTCACAGCAGACAGAAGGAAGAAATTTCTTGACATGCACCCAGCTATACATTCAATAAATGCTAGATTTGGACGTTTTCAGCCTTGTCTTTTCAAAATAACTTATAACAATAAAAGTACCACATATGAGGACCTTTCTCTTCTTCAGAACTTTATTGACACCTGCAGAGGAGCCATGATGGATACTTCCAATATATAATTACACCTGATATTATTAGCCTCAAATGTTTCTTCGTCTGATTTGTAAATGACATTTCAGAATGTTAGTTTTCCAGTTCGTGATGGATTTGGAATATGTTAACATTTTGTTGTATATATCTGTTACTATATTTGTTAATATAATGTAAAAATGTTCTTCCACTTTCCTAGACATGTTCCATCTGTACAGAAGAATTAATTGAAGTCCTTATATGCAGTGTTCTTCTTTCCCAAGTGTCGACTCCTCCAAGTTTCAGTTTTGTCATCCCCTCATGTGGTTTCACTACCCTTGACTATTTATTTGTTCTAAAGGTATGATATTTTTGTTGTCTTTTGTATCATCCCTGGTATTTCCTGTTTACTCTCTCTTTTGTTCTTTCTTGGCTCTTTTTTACTTCTTACTTTTCTTTTCAACATCTATTCTAAACTTCTTAATATCCTTTCACATTTACTTTTCATTGTTTATGTTTTCCAATCTTTCATGAAAATTATAAGTTTATTATTACTTAACTAATTTTATGATGATCAATTTGTTTTAAAACTATTTATAATAATATAAATGCCTCTAAGAGTTATATTTTGGAATATTAATGGTTTGGGTCTCTCTATAAATGGCAAAGAGTATTAACGCATTTAATTTGTCTAAACATAAAAGTGATATAGTTTTATTGCGAGAAACTCATGTAATTCAGTCAGAAATTATTGGTTCGTTATGTCTTTTCTTCTCCAGGCACTGGCAAACATAATGGAGTGGCAATACTGTGTAATACATGTTTGGACATTCAAGTTATTTCCCAAGAGTCAGATTCTAATGGCAGATGGATTGTTCTTTCCATTACTATTAATAAAATTCCCTCTACAATTTTTAATATATATATATATATATATATATATATATATATATATATATATATATATATATATATATATATATATATATATATATATATATATATATATATATGCTCTCACAGAACAAGATAGATCCTTTTGGCCTTACATTCTATCTAAATTATTGTCCCTTTCTTATAATTATTACATTTTTGGTGGTGATTGTAGTATGGTTTTTCAACCTTTCGTTACCGGCATTCCACTTCTAAATTGACATCATCCTTTATCCACATCCAATTTACTTCAACCATAAAACAAAGGGGTGTAAATGATACCTGGAGAGTTTGCAATCCAACATTATAAGAATATACGTTTTTCTCTCCCATTCATTGCTCTCAATCTAGGATTGCCTATTTTTTTTTCTCAGCCAATAGTACAGCACCTTATAAAATCTGAAATAGGTTCTATAGTAATTTTAGATCTCACTCCAGTTATGTTAGAATTAGATTGTATTCCACATATCCCTGGGGGTAGGAGAGGGTGGTTAAATAACTCTCTTCTTCTTGATACAACATTTCCTCAAGCTTTTGAAGTGTTTTCCATAAATTCTTTCACTGACAATGAATCTCCTGATACTTCATTCCGGATGGTGTGGTTTTCTTTTAAAGCTGCATCTAGAGTCTTCATTATTTCTTTTGTGGCCCAGAAGAAGAAATCACTTCTAAAAATTGCATCAAATTATGAATCAAATTTGATTCGCTTTAGGGAGCCGTTTTGCCGTTTGATACCAGTGCCTTGATTTCCTGTGCCCTAGAACTCGGGCTGCTTCATTCCTTTTTGCGGCACCAAGAACTCGCTCAGCACAGCCTGGTGGGACTCGCTGTCCCAGGCTGCACCGACTCAATTGGTTCCATCACTGTTCCCAGCTGCCGCAGGGGGAGGCATGGTGATTGTGCTATAAAGCGCTGGCTCAACCCCCGCAGCTCGGGACGCTTTAGGGAGCCGTTTTGGCATTTGCTGCCACTGCCTTGATTTCCTGTGCCCTAGAACTCGGGTTGCTTCATTCCTTTTTGCGGTGCCAAGAACTCACCCAGCACAGCCTGGTGGGACTTTCTGTCCCAGGCTGCACCGGCTCCATTGATTCCATCACTGTTCCCAGCTGCCGAAGGGGGAGGCGTGGTGATCGCGCTATAAAGCGCTGCCTCAACCCCCACGGCGCGGGACGCTTTAGGGAGCTGTTTTGCCATTTGCTGCCGGTGCCTTGATTTCCTTTGCCCTAGAACTCGGGCTGATTCATTCCTTTTTGCGGTGCCAAGAACTCACCCAGCACAGCCTGGTGGGACTTGCTGTCCCAGGCTGCACCGGCTCCATTGATTCCATCACTGTTCCCAGCTGCCGAAGGGGGAGGCGTGGTGATCGCGCTATAAAGCGCTGCCTCAACCCCCGCGGCGGCCGCGCCGGGTGAAGCCCGGGCCAAGGGCGGGCCCATCCTAGCCCGTCATAGCCCGGAAGAGGCTGGGCTGGGCCGCGTCTTTTGGCTCTTTGGCTTTAGGCCTCCGGGGACAATACTAAAATGAAGCTACGACCCACGGTAAAAGACTATATTGACTTGGGCACTGTAACTGTATTGTCTGTTGTGCATGGGACAGGGTCTACTGCCAAAAGATGAAGAAGAGGAAGCTAAACAAGCCAAATTCAAATAATATGTCTCTAATGAAATATTTGACAGGAGCGGTGGGGGCTATTGAAAAATAAATTTCTAGTGTAGAGGAGGCCATGACTAAAGATAAGGAGGCGTTGACATCAGCTGAATCTAGTGGGGTTTTAAATCCCCCCAGGATAACGTCTCCTCGGTCAAAAAACATCTGTAATGTGCCTACTGAGTCAACCAACGGCTGTATGCTTATAGGAGGCGACTAGATCTCGTTGGATGACCTAGACGCCGCCACATTTCCACCGCCTAAGAGAACTTGCACAAAGAAGAAGATAGTTCCTCCCATTAGCTTCCCACCCTTGTTCCATAAACCTGCGATATCCCCTGAAGGCCCTGCCCTTGCACTTAAAACATGCCATAGCAAGGACATTACAAGGGCAAACAAAGCAAAAAAACGAGCAAACTATGCAAAAAATAATAGCATCTCTAAATGTCATCATAATAATTTTCTCCCGGAAATTAAGAGTCTTTTTACTGATTTAATTTCTTTCATAAAGACGTTTATCGGTCCTCTAGAGAACAGACTAGTCCAGATAGAAGCAGGTCAAGTTTCAATTATGGAAAAAGTAACTGAAGTAGCTTCTAGACTGTCCATGTTAGGTGGAGAGGAGGGCGGTGACAAAACCTGTAGGAAGTTTCCCTGTATTCAGACACAGGGACGCAGCAATCAGGATAATTTGAAGGAAAATATATCTAGAAAGAAAAGTACTTCTCCTAGGGGCTGAGGGCTAATTAGTGAAGAAAGCATAGGGGTGGAAGGACTCATAGTTAAAAGAAAATCGGGGGTCGTTACCTTCCAGAAATGTCCATTTGCAGCAAAAGATTCCAGGATCTTCCATACAAGAGGCCTCCCTAGAACTTATTAATTTAAAATTTCCCCCTGCTGTGGCCCCTTACACCATAGTTTTAGCAAATGTTCCACCAACAATCAAGCGAGATAAAGAATCATGGGTTACACTACGGAATAAGACCATTTACCATCTGGGTACCAAGACTGGTCTGACGAAGTCAAAGTCAAAAGATCTTGTATAGCGCACATATCACCGTTAGGGCTCAAGGCGCTTGCAGACCCTTCAGCTGGCTGAGTTATAACTCATTTCACTTGGGGAAGAGCTATGTTTTTAATTCATGACAGAAGCGTCGATTATCTAGGATGGACATAAGATGGGGCGGAAGCTGGTTCCAAAAATACGTGGCGCGATGGGAAAAAGATCGGCCACTGTTATGCACAGAGCCAACCCGCGGGGGAAGTAAAAAGAGCTTAGACCTGGATCTGAGAGTTCTCACATGTTGATATTTTTTCAATTTTTTCCCAAGATACCCAGGACCGGTGCCATAAAAGCTTTTATGTGTGAGGCTTAGGATGTTATACTGCCCGCTCTCCCTAATTGGAAGCCATTAAAGAAGCTTCAAATTGGGGACGGATGGCGACTTGGGAGGCAGATCCAGTATTAATCGGGCTGCCGTGTTCTGCAGAATCTGTAGTTTGGAAAAGAGATCTTCGTTTATAGAGGCCAATAAGGCATTTCCATAGTCCATGTGACTGACAATGAGCCCTGCACCAGTGGCTTCCGTGTTTCAATTGGTAGCCATTTGAAGATTTTTCGTAATTTCCGTAAAATAGCATAGCAGGTGCCCAGTACACGATTCACATGTGCTTTCATGGAAACTTTGTGATCGATGGTAATTCACAGATTGCAGACGGTTTGTTTTGGAGATGGACAGGGGCCGAGTGTCTGGGGCCACCAGCTGCTTGACCAGGGACCTTCGGCCTTGCCAAACAGAATGATCTCGGTTTTGCTGTTATTTAACTGTAGTTTATTTTGGCCCATCCAGTTGTCAATGTGGGTCATACAGTTTTTAAACCGGATCATAGTATCAGTTGGGTCTGGGCCTAAGGTGATCAGCAGCTGGGTATTGTCTGCATACGAGATGGCCTCAAACCCATAGGATCTAATAATCTTGGCCAGTGGTGTGACATACATATTGAAGAGCATAGGGCTCAAGATAGAAGGAGATGTTTGACACATTTAAGATGGTGAGACGCGTCTCGTGCGTTGGTCCTGACAGGAAAGCCTTAAGGGGGAACTGTGTGGTTTTGACCTTGAGTTCTCCGGCTCTGGTTTGCGAAAATTCATTTTGCTCTAGTTCTGAAGAACTGAGTGTAGATGGAATTAATGTTCTCCCCCTGGGCTTTTTTTAACGGCCGCGTATGCCAGGAAAGTCCCATTTCATTCGTGGTAACACCTACCCAAATAATAAACCGATTTATAATTTAGTGGTAAAAAATAGGTTTGGCCCGCTAGAACATATTGAGGATGTGGATTGACATCATGGCTTTCACCACAACATGAGAAGGCCTGTGTTTGAATGGAATACGGGGGATTTGAAAAAAGTATATAATAATGATCGACAGGCTTGTGTCTGTGCATTTATGCTCAGACGTGAGTCCCTTGCTCACTTGGCCACTGGATTCAAGATAGCCTGGCTGATGAGGATTATGAATTCGAAACCGGTCCCAGGATGCTTGTTTCCGGTCCAGGGAAGACATGGCTTGGCAGTTTGGGCTGGACTGTTCCCATGAGGCACAGGGTCAGACTGATTTGCATATGGCCATGTCTGAACTGGGGTGGCTGAGTGGGCTAAAGAATGGTGATGTATTAAACCCAGATCAGTTGACTGGGGGTAAGTGTTTGATTTGCTCAAACGCTCCGACCATCATCCCCTTTTGTATCGCTTTGTTTGCCCTAAGTGTGGCAGGGTATGCTCAGACATGAGTCCCTTGCTCACTTGGCCACTGGATTCAAGATAGCCTGGCTGATGAGGATTATGAATCCGAAACTGGTCCCAGGATGCTTGTTTCCGGTCCAGGGAAGACATGGCTTGGCAGTTCGGGCTGGACTGTTCCCATGAGGCACAGGGTCGGACTGATTTGCATATGGCCATGTCTGAACTGGGGTGGCTGAGTGGGCTAAAGAATGGTGATGGATTAAACCCAGATCAGTTGACTGGGGGTGAGTGTTTGACTTGCTCAAATGCTCCGTCAATCATCCCCTTTTGTATCGCTTTGTTTGCCCTAAGTGTGACAGGGTATGCTCAGACGTGAGTCCCTTGCTCACTTGGCCACTGGATTCAAGATAGCCTGGCTGATGAGGATTATGAATCCGAAACCGGTCCCAGGATGCTTGTTTCCGGTCCAGGGAAGACATGGCTTGGCAGTTCGGGCTGGACTGTTCCCATGAGGCACAGGGTCAGACTGATTTGCATATGGCCATGTCTGAACTGGGGTGGCTGAGTGGGCTAAAGAATGGTGATGGATTAAACCCAGATCAGTTGACTGGGGGTGAGTGTTTGATTTGCTCAAACGCTCCGTCCATCATTCCCTTTTGTATTGCTTTGTTCGCCCTAAGTGTGGCAGGGTATGCTCAGACGTGAGTCCCTTGCTCACTTGGCCACTGGATTCAAGATAGCCTGGCTGATGAGGATTATGAAACCGAAACCGGTCCCAGGATGCTTGTTTCCGGTCCAGGGAAGACATGGCTTGGCAGTTCGGGCTGAACTGTTCCCATGAGGCACAGGGTCAGACTGATTTGCATATGGCCATGTCTGAACTGGGGTGGCTGAGTGGGCTAAAGAATGGTGATGGATTAAACCCAGATCAGTTGACTGGGGGTGAGTGTTTGATTTGCTCAAATGCTCCGTCCATCATCCCCTTTTGTATCGCTTTGTTCGCCCTAAGTGTGGCAGGGTATGCTCAGACGTGAGTCCCTTGCTCACTTGGCCACTGGATTCAAGATAGCCTGGCTGATGAGGATTATGAATACGAAACCGGTCCCAGGATGCTTGTTTCCGGTCCAGGGAAGACATGGCTTGGCAGTTCGGGCTGGACTGTTCCCATGAGGCGCAGGGTCAGACTGATTTGCATATGGCCATGTCTGAACTGGGGTGGCTGAGTGGGCTAAAGAATGGTGATGGATTAAACCCAGATCAGTTGACTGGGGGTGAGTGTTTGATTTGCTCAAACGCTCCGTCCATCATCCCCTTTTGTATCGCTTTGTGCATTTAATATGGCTTCTTTTCAAGATCCTTGTGATCTGTCCATGGTAAAAGTACCGCTTGTAGGGCCTCTTAATCAACTTAATTGTAACGTGCACTCAGAACCTCAGAGCAAGGATGACCCATCCCTAATAGCAAGCGTTATAAATATTGCACTGGAATCAGACTGTCATGGAATAAGTGAACCCCTTGCTCCCTCCATCGAAGATGAACATTACGTTGTCCTTCCATCTCAGGTGGTAGTACCTAGGGGTCAGGGAGAAAAAGTATTTGATCTAGATTCTCAACTAGCTTCATCACTTGGGGTGGTTACAATAGTTTTCTGGAATATCTGTGGACTTGAGTCAAAAGTTACCAACGAAGTTTGGGTTGATTTTATTTATAATTTTGATATTCTTGGTCTCCAAGAGACATGGGTAATAAATGAGAAACATCTGGATGGTTACAAAACATTTCACATTCCTGCATTGTGGTCAGCAGATGGGAGACATAAAGGGGAAATGTGTGTATATATATATATCTAACATAATGAGGATTCAGAATATTAAAGTGCTAAAAAGTACTGCTTATTATCAAATTGTTACCATTTACTTGTCGCTGTCCGTAAAATTGGTGGTTGTAAACTTTTTTTAATAATATAGACAAAGCTAAATTTGTGGATGGTATAAAAAGTTTCGCTGATGATCAAAGTAGCCAGGTTATCCCTAAAGGGAGAGATGTAATTATGATACGGGGATTTTAACGTTAGCATCTGTAGCATGAATTACTGTGGATTTGGGGGAAATGACCTAGAGGAAAATGGTCATTTTAATCACTTTGTACACACAGATAGAGGGGGAAAGTTCAATGACATCATGGCCATGTTTGAGCTCGGGTTTGCTAACATGATGTGTGCTCCACCTGTGGACTTTGACCCAACATATATAGGCCGAGGCTTTAAATCAGTGATTGACTTTATCATTATTCCAACCCGATATGCTAACCGAGTGGAAAAATGTATGATTCATTCTAATGGTCTTAGTGACCATTTGCCACTTAGTATGAATTTATTGGTACTTGATAGTAATGCCCCTTCCACTATAGAAAGTCTGGCGAGGACCCAAGATATTGTGCTGGCCCGTCAAAATGAATATTCATTGAGGTGGGGAAAGAAAGACCCCACTGCGATGAATACAAAAATTATATCAAAGGCTATAGCTCCTATTCTAATATGTCTAAAAGAAGACACTTCCCATGATGACATTCTAAATACGTTTATGCAGATTACACAGGTCATACAAAATATATTGCTCACCCCTAGCAAGAAGCCTATAAATAGAAGCAATGAGTGGTTGTATAGGCAGTTCACCAAAACGTATTCCCTTCTTAAGACCGCACTCTGTAACCCAACGAGGGATGGTGAGGAAATTAGAGCCTGCAGGAAGACCTATAACCATGCCAGGAAAAAACGGGAAAAAGAAATGAAGGAACAGGCATGGGATAATCTTTATGAGGCCTCACAGCGTAGAGACTCCTATTCTTTCTGGTAGGCAGTGAAGCCCCCTTTCTTTGTAAACTGCAAGAGCCCAAGGGTAGAAGTAGCGATCGATGAGAACACCTGGATTAACTTCTTCTCTAAAGTTTATGGTAATGAGGCTGGTGACCTCCTAAGGGATGTATGACATTACAACGCATAATTTTACAACGCTTACCTTTACATCGCAAGTTTTACAACGCATACCATTACAACGCATAATGCTTTTGAGCGCTGGATAGTGAATAGTTTAATTTACTATTCCAACTCCAGTCCCCGTGGACACTAGGGAAGGTTATTGGATAGTAAATTAACCTATTCCCTATCCTAGAGCGCCCCCAAGCGCTATGCGTTGTAATAGTTTGCGTTGTAAAAGTTGCGTCGTAATGGTAGTGCGTTGTAAAAGTTTCGTTGTAAAGGATGTTTCCCCCTCCTAAGTCATCGAGATACCATAGACGTACAGGGGGGTCAACCAGCTCATTTACCGATCGCTATTGAGTTCACCTGTTGTGAAGTGTTGATGGCCATTAATATAAGCAAACGAAATAAAGATCCGAGTCCTGATGGGATCCCATTGATCTATTTAAATCAACCATTGATCTTTGGGCCCCTCTCTTAACACGAGTTCTAGAGGCATGCTGTTCTACGGGGTTTATAAAATCCTGGTCCGAATCATACCTATTTTTAAAAAAGGGGATCGGGAGAACCCTTCTAGTTACAGACCAATATCTCTCTTCTTTAATGAAAATTGCAGGAAGGGTGGTTTTAAATAAACTACAAACATGGGCTGAAGATAATAATATTTTGAGCCTGGTCCAGTATAGTTTTAGGGAGGGGATGGGCACCATTGAACAGGTTTTAAATTTCATTTCACTTCACGGGAAATATACTAAAGCAAAGACAGGGCATTTGTATGCTGTATTTGTCGACCTTACGGCCGCCTTTGATTGCGTGGACCATAACTAGCTATGGAAAATTTAGAGGATATAAGGGTAGAACCCTCAATTATGCAATTCTTAAGGCAATTGTATGCGGGGGCCTCTGCGAAGGTGACACATGGCCTCAAGGGAGAGTGCACCAAGTCATTCCTTGTAGAGAGAGGTGTAAGGCAAGGCTGCGTTTTGGCCCCGTTCCTCTTTTCTATATATACCAACGCTTTAGAGGAGGAACTGGGGGCCAGTGTAAGAGACTCACCAAGATATAACAACAAGCAGATTGTCTCCCTTCTCTACGCGGATGACGCAGTGCTAATGGCTAGAACCAAGATAGGCCTACAGAGAGCACTTTCCACTTATATTGAGTTTACGGCCGAAAGGGGTTTAAAACTCAATGCAAAGAAAAGTTTTGTGATGAAGTGCGGGAAAGGGGGAACTAGATGTAGAAATCTAGTAGTGGGTGATGATAGAATTGAATCCTTGACAACATTTTCCTATCTTGGAATACTCCTTGAGGTCTCAGGCTCCTGGGGCGAGGGAGTCAAGAGTTGGACTCTTTTGTTTAAACATTCGACAGCGGTGCTAATGAATTTTGCCCAGAAATTGGGAAAAAGACCCCTGGAGATCCTACTAAAAATGTATATAGCAAAATGCAGAAGTATAGCAATCTATGGGGTGGGTGTTTGGGGTTTTTATAATGTAGCTTCATTACAACTTGTAGAAAATACTTTTTAAAAGTTTATTTTAGCTGTTCCGCAGAGTACATCTGTTTTTCATTGTCACACTGAACTGGGAATTGAGTATATATCAGATCTTATTAAATTACAACCTATTTTACTCTGTCATAGAGTCTGGACCTCGCCACTTTTAGGCTTAAATTAAGAAATCATCAAGGATACAATGGCCCTGGACCATGCTAGTAATATTCCATGGCTAAAGTATGTCAGAAACTTACTAAATGATCTAAATGGACCAGAATTTTATGATAAGCCAGAGTCGATCTGTTCTATATCCAGAAAATATTTGAAAATATTATGCATGAATCATTTCGAGCTGCTTAGATTAGCTGGGGAAATTAATAAAAAAACTGTGTTTCGGCACCAAATGACCTTGGCCTGTTATACTGTCCAACCTTATTTGCTTTATTGTTTAAGGGGTTTCGATAGATATGTTTTGACCAGGTTCAGGTTTGAGACCTTCCATCGCCTGGTAACCTTTCCAACTAAAAATGATTGGTTGAGGGATCTAGTGCTCCGTCCATGCGATAATCTTTCTTTGCAAACCACCATTCACGTGGTCCTATTTTGTAAGTTTTATGTTAGGGAACGTGCAAGATGGATTAAGCCTTACTTGAAGCAGGGTGCATGGCGGCAATGTCGTCCAGCTTTTTTATATTTACAGCTTCTGGATAATGAATTTTGTACTGGAATTATGACTGGTCTCTTAAAGAGTATTCTGAGGAAGCGGAAGACTATAACTTGTTAGATATTTTTAAAAGTAAAAGCATTAATTTTTTGTATGGAATGTTTTTTAATGTCATTTTGTATGAATTTGTGTATCCTAATTGCTGCTTTTATGATTTTATTATTCTGCTAAAATCGAATAAAGAATGTTTCTGATTCTGATTCTGAATCAAATCAGACATTTAGAGCACACAAAATATGCATCTAAATCAAAAGAATAGTTAGATGAATTAAATACAAGTGAAATTTACTTTAAACAAAAACTCAACAGAAATTGCTAACTCCTATTTGTTTATATCTAGCACGCAAACATCGTAATTTCTCAAGCGGAATGTAAACCGACGAGTCGGTCGGAAAGGTACCAATACAGTCGAGGAGGATCCGACTGTCAGTCGGATCCTTTTCTAACTAACTTCGTCTACATTTAGACATTTACAATTCAAACTTTCTGCCTATACAGATAACACAGATAACATTATTTTGCTTATGTCACAACCTGAAAGCTTTTTGCTATCTTTATTAATAGAAATCACATATTTTACCTCAGTTTCAGGGTATGAGTTAAGTTTCTATAAATGTGAAATCCTTCCTTTAAATAAATGTTGTTTTCATGCTGATATCATGAATTCAAATTTTCACTGGAATCAAGATGAAATAAAATATTTGGTTCTTTGGTTTCATACCACCATTAAAGACACAGGGCTGAATACAATGTCCATCGGAAAGGATCCGACTGACAGTCGGATCCTCCTTGACTGTGTTCATACCTTTCAGACCGACTCAGTCAGTTTACTTTCCACTTGACAAATTACGATGTTTGTGGTCGGAAGGTAGACCGCGTGGCCATTCTCAATCGGTTCTGACCGGCTCTTTGAATATTCATGTTGGTCGGAACTGCATCGTAAACCCCTTTGGACAGTGTTTCCAAGTTGGCCTGTCTGACCCAAAAAGGCTGTCTGAAAGTGACTTTGGGGGCCCCTAGCAGGGTCCCCTCCATTTTGTGGCCTCTGGTTAGTGGGCTGGAGGATACCTATAGGACCCCCCTATAAAACCCAGCACTGTGTGACCGGCACCATGGGGTGCCTGTGATAGGGTGAAGGGTTATCTGCACACCACACATTTCCCATAGGAGCCTGTGTTAAGACCGATTGTCAGGCGGAGCAAGAGGTCCAATAGAAAACAATGGGACGCATCGTAATCAGGCGGGCGGAACTTCCAACCACTGGTTGGTCGGTTGGTACCGATTCTGAGTCGGGGGAAATGTTTCTGACTGACATCGTAATCAGCTCCCATGTCTCCACCAGCATGAAACATGTTTGTTCTTCTATTACCTCTCTTACATCTAAATGGAACTTTTTACCTTCATCTTGGAAGGGTAGGTTAGATTTCTTAAAGATGATGCTAGTTCCTATAATAATGTTCACTTTATCTAACATTCCTATTAATATTCCATATTTCTTTTTCTTTAAAATGTATTCACTCTACTCTAGCTGTCTGTGGAACAATAGGAACGTTTGTATGTCCCTTCAGAGACTTGAAGGCCCCAAATTTTTAGGAGGAGTTAACTTTCTAGATTTTCAGACTTATCATGCTGCCTTCTTCCTCAAGCAACCTGTATTTTTTCTCAATATAGAACTTACTACCCAGTACCCCCTCTGGGTTGATATTGAGCATTGTTCATCTATCCTTTTTCTTTTCAGGAATTATTCTCTTTCTCTCAAAAGCCTCTTCCTATTTTAAGAACACCTGTAAATTATTGTGTCCAATTTTTGTTCATACACTAATTCTAAAACACAATTCTTACATTTTTCAATTTGTAACAATCAACCGGTTTAATAAAATAACAAACCTATTTTTTGGAGAAATTGGTAGGGAAAGTTCTGAAATAGATTCATCACCATTTTAAAAAAATGTGTCTCTCATTTACTGTAGCTCAACAACAATACTCCCTTTCCTCTTTATTTTTAACCAAATACAATTCTTTAATATCAGATATTCATTCTATTTATGCTAATTTATTAGATGACCCCCATCACTCCCTTTACTCATGTAGCTTCTTCTTTGCTTTCCTTTCCTTCTGTGTCACAAATCTACCATAACATTATGACATCTATAATTCAGGGGAAAGACGGATGTGGAATTTAGTGGGAATGGAAATTAGGTGTTTCTATCTCGATCCCTTTATGGAACAAAATGTGGCTTAAAATACAAAAGTCTTCAAGAGCAGCTAATACTACCTTACATAGGATGTGCCACACTTCTCATTTTTTTGGGTCCTGTAATACATCCCCCTCTGACCTTAAACATATGCTTTTTGAATGTGCCTCAACATATCACTGTCTGGAGGTCTGGAAACAGATAAATTATATTTGTAATACACACATTGCTTCTAATTTTGAGAACTTATTTTTAGGTAGCCTATCAGAATATTGGTCCATTTATGGTGATAGAATTATCATATTAGATGTACTTCTTGCAACAGCATTTTACCAAATGACTAAATCTTGGAAACTTTCTTCTAATTTACCTTTTCAAGCATGGTGGTATAGTGTTTTTAACAATCATAGGCTGGGCAAAGCATATGTTATCCATGTAACACTTGCAAACAAACGAGACCTCCTTTGGCTTCCATTGACAAATCTTTTGGACACTTTAGCAAAACTGACCACTCCAAATGAGACTCAAATTGATGAAGTTCCCAACCCTCGTGATTTTTCCATAAACAATATTATTATTATTTACCTTTTAAGAAATCCCTATGCTATTTCTCTTAGTCAAATTTATAGTCAAATTTTTCCCAACCCTCGTGATTTTTCCATAAACAATATTATTATTTACCTTTTATGAAATCCCTATGCTATTTCTGTTAGTCAAATTTGTAACAATAATATTATATAAAGATATTTATTGACAGGCTTATTCTCATTAAATAATTTTAGTGTTATCTTCCTGTTATAACATGTTGTAAGATTTATTCTTTTGTTCCCTTTATTCTATTCCATGTACTTTATTTATTGTCTTTTATCAAATACTAATAAACATTCTTTTTCAACTTAAAAAAGAAAAGTAAATGCCATCATAAGATGGCGAATTCCATTCTAGGCATGGGTTGTTTATTCTATGTAAGTGTTATCAGAATGCCCAGGCTCAGTCGAGAATTGTCTTTTGTTGTAGCAATGGGCACTCATTTTCAGGTATGATTAGCCTTTACCATGGTGGTTAGCCATGTTATGCTCTTAATTATCTTCATATAAGCAGGCAATTTCACATTCTTATGTACGGATCTAGGCTATTAAGGACATGCAGACACCAAATCCTGTTTGTATGGCCAGAGGAAGGGGTAAGGGGAGAGGAAAGAGGGAATTAATGTGGCAATGAGTGCTAACATTTTAAAATGATACAGTGCTGCAGGCAAGGGATAAGAGGAAAGACGGAAGCCAGAACTAATGGTGCAGCAATTCCATTTCACACAGTACAGCCCAGGTGTCTGTTAATGTTTTCCTATTGACTGAACCTCACAGCTGGCAGCAACCACCTAGAGGAATGACCTAGGTGGTTGCCCCTCATCATAAAAATGATAAATAATTTCCGCTCAACTTTTTCTGGTACACCTGGCAACATATTTAATGATCCTTGGTCTGACATCTGCTTTCTGCCAAACATATAAGGCCTCATTTTGATGTCGGTCAGAGTTGCTTCTGACCGACACCATTTCTGTGTGAGAGCTGACAATAGATGGGTGAATGTCTACACCTTATTTTGATGCAACCACAAATGGTGCAGTACAAAACTCCCATTTCTCCATGGGAGCTTACGAGGCAGGTGGAAACTGCCCGCAGCATAAGTTCCTGTAGAGAAATGGTAGTTTGTGTAAATCCCTGTACCGTGTGGCAGGCACCTCATGGTACCTTTTCCAAACAAAGGGAGATGTATCGATAGGAAGGGCGAGTTCACCACTCAGAGAGAGTAGTAGGTCCAGCCACAGCATATGCCCTCGAAGTCAATGTGTTACAAAGAAGTACCGGGCTGATCCTGGGGAGAGTAGGTGTACAGGTCACGTGAGTGTCTGGATGTGGTAGGGACTCGCAAGAGTCCTACAGAAGGACATCCATTTTGTTGGATATAGTGGCCTCACACACCCTTTCAGGTGTCATGCTTCATCATTGGCAATGCTCCTCGTTGGGTCGGCGGTGCAATACCCAACAGGCAACACCTCAAAGAGGGGCTCTTTGGTGGAGATCTTCTTATCCAACTGCCGTTTGGGTGAAGTGTGGGTGTAGGGCCAGATAGGTGTAGACAAAATGGTGAGTTGAAATGAGGCTGGGGGTACCAGGAGCAAGTTTATTTTGGAGGTACCCTGCTTCAATTAAAAGAAAAGACTAGTCTGTACTCGATGGAAAGTTATGTTTCCTAATTCGAGACTAGACTAGTAAGTGTAGAGAGTGGTCGACATGTTTCTCGCAGATTTGCAGTGACTAGCGATTCATCCTGACCTAAATAAGAAATAAATCTGTCTACAAAAATTGATCTACCTTAGTAACAACTAGTCATTTCAGATTATAGAATGATCGGGAATGTTATATCTGTGTTGCGCTGAGTCTTGCCTAACGGTCAAGTTTATATACAACAACAGTACCCGGCGGGCAGTACATCGGGAAAGTGACCTTTGTAGTTAAGGTTCTAAGGTCTCTTGTCCAAACAATGTAGCCTACCCCTCTCCGCCGGGTCCGAGTCCCTACCACATCTAGACACTCACGTGACCTTTACACGTACTCTCCCCAGGAACAGCCCGGTACTTCTTTGTAACACCTCATGGTACCTGCCACACGGTGCAGGATTTTCAGGGAGGCACCTTAGGTGAGTCACGGGGTGAGAAGGCCCAGCTAGTAGCCTCCTAAGTCTCTTTCCGACAGACTTTCCTTGTTGGAAAGGGCGACATGGAAAGGCTTTTGGTATCTGACATCATAATCCTGATGGTGGAAAGGCGGTCCTTATGGGAGTATGAGTGCTCTCCAACTGGCTGACGGGCTCCTTGTGCCATCGGAACTGAGTCGGTTTCCCCGGCCGGTTAATACTACGAGCGCTGACATTGTAAATGGGTGGTGAGAATGTAAACCTTCCATGTCAGTTGGAAAGACTCTGACCAACGGTCATAGTCTTTCCGACCGACATTGAAATAAGGCCCATAGAATAGGAGACTTTGGGGGAAAGTGATGGCACCACACAATTCACACCAAATGTACATTTAATAAAGAAAAATCCCATGAAGTAATTTGAGGAAATCTGCTTAATTTAAGTAGCTGATATGTGGGCTGCAGATATTCCCACAATCCCTAATGGCCCAGCTTCCACTAATGTAAAGCTGTTTTACATATGTTTCTCAAATTTCTAGTAATGTGAATGCCTCTTTCCAAATTATTTTATGTGGACAAAATATATTTATTGAAACACTATATTATTATATTTTGTATAACCCTTTTCATATGCAATACATTTGCTAAACAAAATTAAAAGTGATTGAACAGTGACGCAAACATTTGCAGTTGTTGTAAATCATTGAAATAGCTTAGTAAAGAAGCAGAAAAAGGGAAACATCAGATTTACTTTCTCTGAAAATATATTAAACATTACCGTAACAAGTTAAAATGGCTACACTTCTGAACACATCAACATAAAAAATAAACATTTGCATAAACAAGTACACCGGCACATCAATATTGGTGTTCCAATGGAAATTCATTTGAAAGTTCTGTAAACTTGACAGCACAATATTGTTTGAAACCATCTTTGCAGAGAATGTACCTTTGAAAAACAAGTAAATCAGTTGTTCAGTTATTGACATAAGACTATTTGAATCAATGCATCAACCTTATTACAGAACACTTTTACCCATTTCTGTGATGCTGCACAGTTTAGTCCTCATTTGCATTGTTATGGACATTCTGACAGGAGAAAAAGAAAATACATTAATGTTAAAGGAAGAAAGAAACATTAAAAATGCAACCTAGATTCCTTACTATCAGAAATTAAGGACTGCAGAATAAGTTATAAAACTCAGACAGGTAAATTGGATATATTGAAGCATGCTGTGGGCCTCTACCATACCATTTTAGTGGACACACTTATAAGTGTCCCAACACCACTTCTATATGATTATGATCCAGATTTTAATAACATATATTTCAAAGGCAATATCAGTCAGATTTCATATTATTTTTTGTCTAGCTCTTTTACATGCCCTTGGTGATAAGGTAATGCCTCAACCAAACCACTGTTTTATTGTGGTAAGGTCTTTCTTCTGCTTTTGTACTTCAATATTTAATTGTGCTACTCCTTTGCATTCTATTTTGACATATTTGTTATGTTTTGCCATTTTGTTTGTGGTCTTATTTTGCTTTGCATTACCTTGAGCTAAAAGTTGGGCTTTCCTTGAAAGTTCCAAAAGCCAACAACCGATTAACATTAAGACTCTTATTACGAGTGGCCCAGTTAATTGTGAAATGTGAGGTAACTGCTACTACCACAAATATTGTAATTCTGAGTGCTATGATAAATATTGGCAGATTAAGGGCCTGATTTATATCGCAACTTACGGGTTACTCATTCACAACTGCGAAGGATATCCCATCAGCCGAAATATAAATCCCTTATATCCTATGGGATTTATACTTTGGCGGACACAATATCCATCACCGGTGTGACTGAGTAATCCGTCTGCCAAGGTATAAATCATACCTTTAGCCTGCTGATAATTGTTGGAAAATGTTTTCAATATTTACTGCAACATGCAGAATTTAGTGCAATAAGCACCAAAATCTGTATATGTTATGTGCATTTGTAAAGCACCATAACCTGCAAGGATATCCTGGAGCTGAGTAGGTGTGTGTCGTAGCCCTACCTATGGCAGGTCAGTTAATTGAACAGCTAGGTCTTCATCTTGCAGAATTCAATAAGAGGGGAGGAGGCTCTGATGTGGAGATGGAGGGCTTTTCACGCTTTAGGAGTGATGTAAGAGAACTCTTGTGCCCCTGATCTGATTCTGTGTATGCGTGGGCTGTGGGTTAGTAGGAGTCCTGCAGAGCAGAGGTGTCTGGATGCTTAGTCAAAAGAGATGCGACTATTCAGGTAGATGAGGACCAGAGTTGTGGAGTGCCTTAATGTGTGAAGTAGGAGTTTGAATTGAAAATGGTTGTGTTTTGGAACCCAGTGCAGCTCCCTGAGGTGTGTTGTAATGTGAGTTCTGTGTGGCACATTGAGGATGAGTCTGGCTGCCGCATTCTGAATGGTCTTTATTCTTCTAGTGAGTTACTTGGGTGATACCGGCATAGAGGGTGTTCTTATAGTCTAACTAGCAGGTTTCTAGGGCGAGTGACCATTACTCTAATGCTGCTTGGAGCCATTTGGAGATCTTTCTCAGCATTTTCAGGGAGTGGAACGAAAAACTTGTAGCTAGGTGGCATTTATTGTACTCTATAAATTCCAACTCAGCAGAGTCAGATTTTATCAGGTGGGAAACAAATGACACCAATTACCATGCTACCTGTAATGAGGGCCACATGTGGTCAAATACAACTTCCCTTTCACTTCAACTATTTTAGAACCAGCCAGCCTAAAACTGAGGAAGAGATTTGTCTAAAATTAGCACTTCCTGGAACTTAGCACTATAAGCATCAAGTTTTGACACAGTTTTGTGCTGACATGTGTCTTAAGTAATTAAACAGCTGGAGCAGGGCTATTTTCCCACCATAGACAATAGTAAATGGTGGTAAGTCACAGTAACTTTCAAAGTATATGCTGCTTTTGGCTGTTAAATTGACAGCATTTGCTGACATAGCAGAAATAAACAAAAACACAATATCATACACAACATAACATGACAACACATATAAAACATAGCTGGGAACATAACAATAAAACAGTAAAAATAGAACACAAAACAACAGCCAGAGTACAACTCTTTTTTTGCACTATTAAATCAAGGCTTTTGAAAGAATGTGCGTCCACAGCACTAAAATGGGCAGATGCTTTACCCTTTGTTTTGATGAGTCTAAGAAGTATTCCTGATAAAAAAGACTGGATTATCACCCCACAAAGTTATTATGGGGAGAGCAATGAGGCAGCCAATAGTTCCAGCAAATCAACTGATGAATATAACTGATGACCTAGTGCTCGATTATTGCAAAGGATTGGCTGATGTGTTGCGTTCCTTGTTTCAGCAGGTTGGAGATGTAGTAACCACAACACAGCAAGAGCAAGGATATGTCCTAAGTCCAGGAGAGTGGATTCTGGTGAAGAAACATGTAAGAAAGTTGTCTTTGGAAATACGTTGGCATGGACCATATCAAGTGATACTGGTGACGACGACAGCAGTTAAGTGTAGTGGCTTACCAAATTGGATTCACGCCAGTCACACAAGAAGAGTCCCAAGTTCACTTGAAAAGAGAGAAACAAATGAAGAAGAGGAGCAAGAATAGACTGAGAGTCAACGAAAGCCTGAACAAAGTCAAATAAAGTGGGCACCAGATACTTGGTCTTGTGAGACTGTGGTCAATGGGAATTAAGAAGAAAGCTTGATTCAAGAACAAGTGCAAACTAGAAAAGAATCAAACAAAAGAAGTTGTGAATCTAGTCTTGAATCTAGTGCTACTGTGCGAATAAAAAATGCTAGAAAAGAAGATATATGGCAAAAGGGAGTGAAACGACTGAAATATACTTTGAAAGGTTCCAAATACAATAAAAGAAGTGTCGAGCCAAACAGAACAAGGTGACTCTGAAGAAGATACAGTTTGGAAAACAAAAAGGGCAAGAGTTCCTTTGAAAGGTTCCAAATACAATAAAAGAAGTATTGAGCCAAACAGAACAAAGTGACTCTGAAGAAGATACAGTTCGGAAAACAAAAAGGGCAAGAGTTCCGAACAAAAAGTACATAGCACCTGAATGGACATACGTGGTGGTTGAAGAAGTTGAGAACACGGATCAGTGTGGGGAAAATACTGTTGCAAAATTGAGTCACAAGAATTGTTATGAGCCAACCTAAATGAACTGTGAAAACAATTGAGGTTCGGAAGTTTGAAAAAAATCACTTTAAAGGGTGCAGAAAAATACTTTGGAATTGAGTTAAAAGCTGTGAAGATATAAAAAAAAGAGGGGTGAAGCAAGAATGCCTAAGAAGTTCTCAGATACACTACACACTATTTTTCAGTTTTTTTAGTTTTAGGTTTTAGTTTAGGTTTTTGTTTTTTTATAGAAAAACTGCAAAAGCAAATTTTCAAGAGACTGGAAAGCAAAACCAAAGTTTTAAACGTAGATGTATTAATGCTTGCTGTATAAGTGTTGTACTACTAATGTTTATTTGATTAACACTAATTGTTGTTGTGCCTTATTTTATGTATCCTACTAAGAATAATATTACTAATAATATGGTGAGTGAAAAGGTAAATTTTCAAGAAGAACCACAAACTAACATTGAGAAAATAACAAGTGCTAATATATATCACCAGGATAATTCCATTATTGATTTTTCGTTAAATGTTTTTACCAGGTTATTGTATGAATATGTGGATACTATGGATGTGAGATATTGTTATGTTTGCATGCAATTACCTTCGTCTGTGTGTGAAGGGCCGACTTATCACCACGTTCCTTTCACATATGGAGTTTTATGTAGTGAACTAACAAGTTTGTTCTATGAGAAAGGAAGTATGCAGTACTTATATTCAAATTATGATTTAGTATTTTCTGAAGTGCCAATTAGAAAGAATATGAATAGGGTAAGAAGTGCAAAAATGCTGAGCATTTGGGTGAGTTCTTTCATTCAAGTAAAACAATAGATAGTATATGCACATTGTAATAATTTAACTTGTAATTTGCATCAGGAAGAGATTGAATGTATACATTTAGTGGAAGAGAGAAGACAGAGTTTTAAGATTAAAGCTGCTGAGCAAAAGTCCTGTGTACTTCGTTAGGTGATTACAAAAGGGGTGAGGCATGCTGCAACAACTCTGGATTGGCATCATAGGGGAAAGCTTTGCTTACTTAGACAGAAAACTGACAAATTTATCCATAATTCCCTAATTACGGGAGGTTCGGGAATAAGAGGTGATGAGGATCCTGTTTTCCCTGGAATATATTATGTGTTTGGTAAGGATGCCTACTATAGGTTGCCTGCACATTGGTATGGGTGTTGGTATATGGGGATAGTTCTATGAAGTCTGCCTGCAGTTGGGAAAATTGACCTGCTGCTTTTCTAATTCATCACCAACTGACCACAGTTTTTCTCACTGCATTTTGCTGCTGGCAAGTTATGCACCTCTGGCAAAGACTTTCTGCAATGACCCTGAACCTCCGATTATATCACGTTTGCTTAAAAAGCCTGATCCTTGCCTCTCTCTCTACATGTGTTAAGCCATGACACACGGAGAGGCACAGAGCACTACGCCATATGATTCATATATCTCAGAGAAATAATGGGACGAAGGGACATCGATAGAGAGCAACAAGCCTGAACAACCATTTTGGTTATTATCGATTTCCACAAGTGACTATAGACATGCTGTAATATTGTCTGGACTACGAGAACCATTAGAAACATTGGAGATTGGATATAAAAATCTCTGTGTAATAACACTTAGAGGGCTCAACTTACAATGTGATATTGGAGGACCCCCTATAGGAAGATGAGACACAGCTACATGATCCCAGTAACATATGTCCTGAGAAAAGCACTGACCTAACGACCGCTAACATTACCTCTCTACGCTCCAGCTGAAGTGCTGCATTGTAGCCTCATAGGATCAGTGTCGACAGATCCCCTACTTTCAAACCATATGAAAATAAGGACTATAAGGTCCTGATGAAGATGGAGATAATTTGTTATGTCCATTGAAACGTACTACAACCAGATAGTGCGACGCCTCAGCTACCAGCACAGCAATTGAGGGCTGATGTTTTCACCCCATGTATTTTCCATCTGTGCATGCAGTGTTGTACTGAGGTGGGTATGAATGTGTGTAATATGTGTCAGTGATATGATTGTGAGTTATGTGAATGAGGTGTGAGTTCGGGGAAATTGTTTTTCTTTGTGGAAAGTGGTTTTAGTCTTTGAAGATGATATGTCAATGATTTATTGTATATATATATGACACATTTATCTTGATTATTACAAGAAAAAGTTTAATCAGATTTGTATACATAATTGGTGATGAGAAGCAATCATGGTCTTGAATAACTTGTTTTTAATTATATGAACAATAAAATAAATGGAATATAAAATATTGACCTATGTGTGGAGAAATATTGTGTAATAGCAAATGACCCATTTCTATGCTATATGTTAATTAGTATTAAAGAAATATAGGTCACGTGGGAGGTTGTTCCTTAATTAAGACACGCTACATCCTTGCCATCTGTGATAGCAGGCTGGGTGGCATTATTGGTCTTCCATCTATATACACCCACACTTCATCTTCAGCCCTACACAAACCTGCTTTGATCCAAGCTTCTTCCTCACTAGCTTCTGCCTGCAATTGCCTAACTTCTTCCCATGTCTCCACAGAAGAAAACATTATATGAAAATTTGTATCAGATTTTTGAATTTTTTTGTTTCTCAAAATAGAATTTTGAGCACAGAAACGTGCAACTTGATCAGCATATCTGTTATCACTAGTTACATACTCGTTTCAAGATTTGTGTGCTGAACACTTCACCACCCCAATCTCTTTGGGTAATTGTAGTGCAAGCAGCAATTCCTTCACGTGATTGGTGTTCCAAATTGGCGAACCTGATGCTGTCAAAAATCCACGTTGCATGCAAAATTGTCCAAAGTCATACACAACCCCAAAACCATATTGACTATCAGTGAATATGGTTATTCTCAGATTTTGGCCAATTATACATGCTCTGGTCAATATGACCAACTCCAAAGTTTGTAATGAACTTATTCCTTTTAAGCAGGAAGCTTCAAGGACTTCAAGGACCATGCCACTGTGCAGACTTCATAGGAAGCGCTTAGCTTGTCATTTTCATCTCTCAAGCAAGATCCATCCACAAACATCACACAATCAGAATCAGGCTATGGTGTGTCTTTTATGTCTGGCCTGGGTTTTGTACATAATTCAGTCAGTCACATCCAGACAATCATAATCTGCTTTATCCACCACTTCCTCAAAGCTTGGACACAGAAGCAATGTAGCTGGATTAAAATGTGTACATCTTGTTACAGCCACATTCTCTGCTCCAGGTATCACTCTTTCATACTTTGTCAATCGACAACTCGTAAGATGCTGTGTTCGACTTTGTGTCAGCAAGATCTTAACAGCTACATTTGTTTTTCACTGCTGTGAGACCTACTTCTCTAAAAAGGTAACCTTTTTAGCTCTACCTGCTTCAAAGCACTTCATTGCATTTATTTCTTCAGATTTCAATATCTCGAATTCTGCATGATAGATTTTGAATGTTTTAGTCCTGTTTTACTCAGATGTTAATTCTCTAAATTTCTAAACTATTGTGGTGTATTTACTGTATTGTTGGAGGAGTTAATGCACAAATACTTTACACATTGCCTTCCAAATTAAGTTTGCCTGCTCCATTCCAAGCTACCAGAGGGTGAGCACAGTATAATTTAAGGATTAGTTATGACTTACCATCATTAGGACTGTGGTCCCTACTTAGATAGGGTGCATACCCCTGCCAACTAGAGTCCCAATTTCTAACATTGCACAACATGCATTCACTGAATCAAATGTTCAATCAGACCCAGGTAAAGAACATTTGAATATTCCAGGTAGGTGATGATCAGAGCTTATACAACCCATCTCTGTGATTCCCAAGGGAGAAAAACCTTTTCAGAATTTTCATTATCCGAATACAAGACTTCACCATGGAAAAGACCTGACCCTTAAAAGAGAGGTGACAATCAAACAACACCCCCACATTTCTGACAACCTCAGTAGGCAGGGGAGGCATTGGACATTACTTTGGACAACTCCCTATCAATCCAGGCAATGGTTTGAGACAAAATAATAGAACTTCTGTCTTATCTGAGTTGCACTGCAAATTAGTTTTTCTCAACCAACTCATAACTCATCCCATAGAGCCAGAGAAAGCCTCCTTTCCAGAGACAAAATCACCCTCATAAGAAAGCAATAACTGAATATCATCCACATATGAGATGATTTTAATGGCAAAAGATTCCACTAACGAGGCAATCATGGACTTATATATATTGAACAAGGTCAGACTCCATACAGATCCTTGTGGCACCCTGCATTTTAATGTCTTAATATCAGAAGTATAAGGGTTCATCCAGACAGTGGGCTATCTAAGGTTCAGGAAGGAACTAAACCAATATCCCGGCCAACCCCCCACCCTGAGGAAAGAAAGGTATCAAAATAAGATATTATGGGAGACAGTGTCGATCGCCACCGAAAGACCTAATAAGATCAAGGTGACATTATGACCAAGATCAAGAGTCATCCTAATCGAATCTGCTATTTCCAGCATCGCGGTTTCAGTGCCAATATGTGATGTTTTTTCTAATACTTTGAAGCTTCCAGAATGAGAGAGATTGGTCTAAATTTTGAAAGAGCAAAGCAGTCTGCTGTTGTTATTTTCAAAAGAGGGACAACACTGTTGTCACTGACACTGTCACTGACATAGTCACTTAACTATACGTTTACTTTAACCTTTGTTTTTTTCTGTGAATTTCTACGTTTTTTTAATCCTAACTTTTTATCACATCTTACTATAACATTACTTTAACCTTTGTGCTTTCTGTGAATTTCTAGGTTTGTTTTTTGTGTAAAGTAATATTTTATGACCATAGGCAAACCCCCTACAGGCAGCTAACCCCACAATGTGCACAGCCTTTGGCACTGCTCAGCAGGGAGTTGGCAACAGAACCTGGACGTCAACCCACCTGGAGGCAGCCAACGCCATGCTGTGCACATCCTTTCTTTGCACATGGTGTAGGGTTAGCAGAGAGCCAACTCCCTGCAGGTAGCCACCCAGAGGCGAAGGATTTAATCTGAAAGCATACTTTGTCATAGCCAATTCAAAGCATAGACTATCTGCAGCGTACCTCCACTTTTGCCAAGCACTACCGAAACCAAAATTCTATACTGTGCACTTTTCAGGTGTTACAAGAAGTAGTATTGAGATTTTTGTTTTAATGATCTTGCTATGGATTTTTAGTTGCCTTCACTTTACTGTGCCAGTATTGCCTATTGACTCATTGGTGTTCAAAATGTTATTAAGGCTTAATTTAAATAATGTAAACGTAACTGTGTGTTTATTATATTGCCTATGAATTCTTTAACATTTTAGTCTCTTGAAAAGATGGACATTATTTGCATTGGAAGTAAAAAATACATTTTTTGTGGTGCGTTTCTGTGGGAGGAAAAAACAGGACATTCATGATGCAAACAATTTAGATCAGCATCAAACACAATATTGCAAAACTGCTGTGCTGCGTAAATGCCAAAGACTTGTGGTTCATTTGATAAAATTTCAATTTTGGATGCCATTTTATAAATGTGGCTCACTTAAATTTTGAAAGTGTGAATTTATGATTGCTATCCCTTCTAAATAAATATACCAATATGTTTTGTTTCTTCGATTTAGTGATTGAAAAGCTAATGTTTGAGGGTCAACATAAGAGGCACAAGGCAATGTTCATCTGTGTGGTTTGCGCATTGAGAAAATAATCCACCTAAAGGTATGCCTTGAGCGATTATGCTCTTTTCAGTAACTGAGAAAGAAGAAGTGTGAGAGGTGGAGCATGGCGAACTCTTTCAAGTGTTGAGAATTGTTTTCTCTAAGGCATTGTGAGGTGTTATTTGACAGCTGTCCAGATAAAGTCAGGAAATACTTTACATTCAATCTCTTGAAAGTCCATGGCCATGCAGACTTCACACCGCATCTCTTATGGGCATTCTAAATACTGCAGCATGTCTTATCCAGTGCATAAAGAAACATGATCACATCCCCCATCCTGATTGAACTCCATTGATTTCCCTTGCTAGACCCTCACCATCTTCAAAACCAGCTGCATTATTTACAAAGCTATTACAACGAGCGTCCTAGCTTATCTTAAATACAAGTTCACCATCTCTGGTGGTTCTCCATGCATCCACAGCCAAGGTACCAAAAGAATGCAAACTAAGAAATGTGAAAAACACATGATAGCGGGTGTTTTCTATCTATTCACGCAGGACCTGGAACAACATCCTTGTATCTATCAGCTCCACTCATCTGGTGTTACAGTTTAGGAAAGAGTTAAAGATGCACCTCTTTAAAAAAAAAACACTTCTTCACAATGCATTAAGCACCCACAGCCTAGCTATTTCTCCTATCACTCATTTACTTTAGGCTTATCTACGACCTTGTACAATATTCTGCTTCTTTTGGCTATGTTTGCACTATAAAATTACAACATACATTCATACACACACATACATACATTATGTGGGTTTAAAGAAATTGTTAATGTGCTTAGTTGAAATTAGGGACAGTGACTCATTGCTACCAAAATGGAAGTTCCTTCAATGCCTATGCTTTAGATACGCTTTTGAGCTTATAACAAGAAAAGCTCATCAAGATATTCTATTACTGGGCAATTTTGCTTTTGAAAGCCTTGTTTTGACATTGCTATAGAGCTCTGCAAAGGTCAAGCTTGATGCATTATGGCACAGTGGCGAGGAAGCAGTCATCTTAGATAGCACTTCACAGACTTCTGGATTCATTGGTGATTTGAAAAGGTGCATTATTTTAGGCTATGCAGGGTGTGATACTGAATGCTAGATATCCAAAAACCTTTTTCCTGCACAAACAGCAATTCAGACTGTGACCATACAAAAATTTTTTTTTATATTTATCAATTATGTTAGGAGTTGGTAAATTATTAACGGCTTACGGACCAGGTTTTTGACTCCATAAGTTCTAGGTGTTCCATTTAAATGGCAATTTATTAAGAGATGTATCATGGTTTTGTAACAGAAATCTGATCACAAGCCATTGAATATTTACCGAATTGGGGAAGTAAGCCTTTCATAAAAGACGGGTTTCTATCGGATGCGTTTCCCTGTCTGAGTTAATAAAAGAATGTGGAGTAGGCAGTGAGTGGTTCAGGGGATCACTGCCAACTCTCAAACAAACTTTTATAAAAAGTAAACATTTTTAAAAATGAAACCATTTTTCCTTTAAAGAATACAGACTGCATTTACAAAAACAAGTTTTTTTATGTAAATACTTTGACAGACACAGGAGTCTGCTGACCCAGCAGGCTATCAATCCTGTGATGCCAATTAGAGTATATTTCAATTTGCAAACTACCTAATTAATATTTATGAGGTAAGTCGAATTGCAAACTAATCTGAATTGGAACTTTATGAACTCGCGCGTTATTACAAACTTCCACACTGGTTGGAAAACACTGGTCACAATTTGGTATTACTGTTTTATCACCAAGAGCTTGTACATCATGCCCATCGAATTTCATTTATTTGCATTGTTTTTTACTGTTCCTTCAATTGCATACACATACTTTAATGTTCACACTTTGAGGGAGATCTGATGGCACAGAACATGGCAAACCGTTTATTTCCAGGTTCCTTGTTAAGTTATGTTATGTATTGTTATTTTATGTTATGGTAAAGGAATTTATTTTAGCGCACAACTCACACCTTAGGTGTATCTCGGGGTGCAGCAAACAGAAGAGGCTATTGCATATAGACCAGTTAAAACATCCACGTTTTTAAAAGATTTTAACATTTTGAAAAATCATGACACATCCTTATTTGCAAGGGGAGCTTGTTCCAATGAATTGGGTAAGATGTGGAAAAAGATCTGCCACCCCGTCTGCAGGTGCAAATTCAATGATGTTTTAATAAAGTCTGATTTAACAATCTAAGCAGTCCCAAAGGCTAGTGTTGACTGAGTCTAGCATGCAGATAAGAAGGAAGGGCCTTTGTTAGTGCCCTATGGGTCAGACAGCACAGTTTAATAATAACACGCTTCCTGTTAATTAACTGTGCTACCATATTCTGCACCCGTTGGAGCTTATCCAGCAACAAGTAATTTTCTGCTACTAAGATTGCATTCCCATAGTCCAAGTGACTGGTAATCAGTGCCTAGACTAGAAACTCTCTGTGTCCTCCATAAACGTAAAGCTGCAAAACAAATGCCACAGGTTGTACTGATTTGGTCCATCATAGAAAGTGCCTGATCCAACTTGACACAGAGGTGTTTAACAAGCCTTTTTGGGCAAGAGGCAGGGCCTAAATCAACAGGTCACCAATCAGATGACAATACCTCCTGAACTTTGTCAAATAACAATATCTGTGTTTCTTTGCTGTTTAATTGGAGACAGCTGTTAGACATCCAATCAGTAATTTTCCTGACAAATGTCCAGAAATTGTGTTTTGACCACATCTGGGGCCTGCCCAAGAGTGATGACTAATTGGGTGCCATCTGCATAAGACTAAATCAAAAACCCACAGGATCTAACATGTTGGGCTCAGGGACTAACCATGTGGGCCCCTCTATTAACCTGCATCTTGTGTGAACTAAAGAAGGCAATAGAGATGGTTTGGGTCCGAATACTGAGAAAATCCCTTAGCCACTGTAGTGCTTTGCTATGTATACCCACATCGTGCAGTAGGCACATTAAAATAGAGTGCGAGACCATGTCAAAAGGCGCAGACAGATCCAGCATTGCCAGCATTGCTGGAATACCTGCATCATGTGAGAGTCTGATAGTATCAGTGACTGTCACTAGTGTTGTTTACATGCTCTTTCAGGTAGGCAGTCAGTTGTTTTTTATATGGTATTCTTGACACTTTCCAAGATGAGGATGCAGAGAGATAGGGTGATAGATGTAAAGAATATCAGAATTGGCATTAGGTTTTGTTTTAATATAGGGGACACTTGGGAAGACTTCCACTTTGCCAGAAAAGAGGCACAGTCTAGAGAGAGATTGAAAACGTCAGCGACCATGGGGACAAAATAGTGGGTTAAGGAGGCAATGACTTTCGGAGGGCAAATGTCCAGCAGAGGGACGGATTTACTGCAGATCAGCATTGCTTGTACCTGCTCCAATGACCATGACTCAAATTCCTCTAATACAGAGGAACTAGTAGGCGAAGGCAGTCTGAAATTCAAGTAAGAGCTGGGTTGACTCTGGTTGCTGGAAAAATTATCATAGCTGGTATTTATCTTGTCTTCAAAAAAAGTCAGCCAGAGAATCGCATTGGAAGCCGGGATATAATGATTACAAGCATGCGGCTTCAGAAAGGCATTCAATGTTTTAAAAAGCTCCTTAGTGGAGTTCCTTGCCTGGTGTATTTCGTCTGAAATGTAATGTTTGCATGCTAGCTTATGTTTGTTTAAAAAAAACAATTATTTGGGAGATATGACATATAAACATGAATACAAAAACAGAAATAATAAACTGCAATCCATCATATCATAAATCCATTTTTTATCAGCTTATCTCCCACCCAACCCCATTGGGTTGTTCCAGAGAAAAGAGTGCAAAAAGAAAATAAAGAAAATCAATTCCCTCATTTCATATGAAAAGTACATAAGTATACATACAAACATAAAAATACCAACAGGATAGCTAATTCTATCGGGCTAATAAAGAAAAAACGATAGAGGAGTATAAAAGAAACAGGTTATCTATACTCCAGATCCAGCTATTTCGTTAAAGGTTCCCAAATCCGCTCCCCCTCCCTCCGAGACATGACTCTTCTTCTCTTAAATACGGAAATTTCCCCTTTATAAATACTCAAAAATTTACTAAACCACACATGTTTGGTCGGGGGAGTTGGATCAAGCCAGACAGTGGCTAGACATAATCTAAGCACAGTCATTGCAGCAAACAGCAACTTCCGCTCAGATTCAGACATATTCTGATCCGTAACACCAAGCATAATAACCTGGGGCGTCAAAAAAATCGAAAAACAGAAAACTTGTCCCAAACACAGTTCTATTTTATGCAGCAGTTGGGTCAGAGAGGGGCAGGTGGCAAACATATGAATGCTGTCTGCCGCAAGCTCCCCACAACGTGAGCAGTTTATCCCGGCTATACCTCCCCATTTATGTATTCTGGAGGGAGTTATATACAAAGTACACCATCTCTTAAAACATTGCACCTGGAGGTTAGCTGAGCAAAAAGCAGATTGGCTATAGAAAAGAGACTCCTCGCATACCCCTTGACCTGCTTGTACCCCTACCTCCCACCGTGTGAAATGCTTGAGCAGGTCATCAGGTCTCTTAGCGTGCAACAGTTTATATATCGAGGATATAGTAGATTGATTCCCAAGTAAGACTTCAATTAACGAAATAGGAGCCCATACAACTGTCCTTTTGCAAAAAAAAGTCCCTCACCTGCAAAAACTTAAAAAAATGTCTATTACCAAGCCCGAATTTTTGTGTTAAAGCTTCAAAGGACATTAACTCAGAGGAAGACAATATATCCCCAACAACCCTAACCCCTTGGGCAGACCACTCCTTAAAATGAGCATCATGAAAAATTTCAGGAAAAAGACCATTATCTGCAAAAAGAGAATATATATGTAGTCTCCCTATATCAAACATTTTACGAACCGACGTCCAAACTTTGAAGGCACCTAAGAGAACCTTAAACTTGACCCGTTTAAAATACACAAAATCTATTTGTCTAAGCAACAGCCCATGGGCCTCAGGCCCGAGAATTAAATGGTAAATCGAAATATCACAACAATCTGTATCGCCCGTATCCAGCAGATCGGATATATGTCTAAGTGTTATAGCCCAGTAATATAGCTTAAAAATTGGGCACCGACCAGCCCCCTCTATCTCTGGGAAGGGTCATATATTTTAAAGCCCTTCTTGGTCCTTTGCCGGCCCATAAAAACCACGAAATAACCAGATCCAATTTTTTAAACCAAGTTAAATCAATCAACGAGGGGATGGCTCGTAGACAATACAGAATCTTGGGCAAAAAAATCATTTTTACAACATTGCATCTACCCATTAAAGTCAGCTGTAGATTATTAATTCGATGGGCATCAGTTTCTAATTTACATATTAAAGGATCCAGGTTTATTTCTACTATATCCCCAGGTTTGGAACAGATCTCAATCCCAAGACATTTAGATTTGCTTACTGTATGAGAATCTCTCAGATTGATTTGTCATTGCATATTATTTGAGTTTTTGCTTCGTTGAGAAGGTAACGGATATTGCCCCAAATTAAGATGTTAAATTTTGGATTTCTTGAAACGCTGCCTGGGGGGAGTCTGTCAAGATGGCAAGATCATCAGCGTAACCTAGAATTTTCGTATCCCCGCCTATAGCCTGCACTGGACAAATTAAAGCCTCATTAAAAAAAATTCTAATTAAAGGGTCAATATACATCGCAAAAAGTAGAGGGGAGCAAGGACACCCCTGTCTCGTTCCTCTCTGTATATTTATAACAGCAGACTGAATCCTCATCATGGACACCTGAGCAGTTGGTTGCATATACATGCTTTGGGTGGCACGGATATATTTCTCCCCAATACCGTAATGTTGTGACGTAGCCCATAAAACAGGCCAGGAGACCCTATCAAAAGTTTTTTCCGCATCGAGCAGAATTAAAGCCATAGGGTCTCCTGTAACCTTTGTGTAATCGAACAACGCAATTGTCCGGCGTATATGTTCGATTGTTTCTCGGCCTGGAACAAAGCCATGTTGCTGCGGGGAAACCAATTTTTTATTTACCTCAGCTAGCTGATTGGCTAAAATTTTAGAATATATTTTTATATCGCTGTTAATCAAGGTGATCGGTCGATATGATCCAGTGTCAGAAGGTGTCTTTCCCTTTTTAAAAAAAGTAACAATCCTTGCCTTCTACCAAGATTCCGGGGGTCTATCTCCGTTTTGAACCTGTACGAACACCTCGAGCATTACCGAGGTGAGTTGCACCCGAAACAGCTTGTAAATTTCTCCGGGCTGAAAATCCGGTCCAACGGCCTTACCACTCGGAAGAGAATCGATAGCCACCCAAAGTTCTTCCATTTTAATCTCAGCATCTAGCATTCCCACTTCTTCAGATGTTAAAGCCCCCACCTCAATTTCATTAAAATAATTTTGAATTTCTGCCTGGACCTCAGAATTATCCCTAATATCCTCATCATATAATTTTTGATAACATTTCTGAAAAGCAAGAGCTATGGCCATTTCCTCCGTAACTAACCCAACCTCCGGGTCCATAATCTCTTTAATACGTGAAACAGCCATCTTCTCTCTTGTTCTAACAGCTAACATGTGTCCTGCTCTTTCATTATTCTCAAAAAAAGGAGGAAAAAAAGATTTTTTTTTCTTTTTGTATGCTTAGATCCCAGAAATTCCTTTGTTTTTTTGGTGTTACTGTAGGGATAGGAAATAGATTAGGGATTTGGCAGGGGCTTGACTCATGCTAGGCTTGGTGGGTCTTCCAGGCCCTGTTCTAAATATGACTTAAATATGACTGGCTGTTTTCTTTCTTTTGCTCCTGCTTTATAATCGTGGTTATGTCTCCTTGTTCCTCTATCTTTTTTCTCCTTCTGGTTTCTAGAAGATCAGGGGGTGAACAGGTGGCACCCTGGCACGCGGTATGGTTGTATGACTAAACCACTACAACTTTTACAACGAATGCCTTAACCACGAAGGCTAAACCACTACCAAAGTTAAAACACTACCTTCTTTACCACAACTTATTAAACCACGAAAAAAAATCAATTTCCATATTTCCTGAATCTACCACTACGTTCTCTTAAACCCATTTTTGAAAGACAGTTCAAAAATGTAATTATATTAAAGAAGTCTATTTATTTAAACATTTGTATGTTTCAGTCTTAAAAATCGTTTTTTACATATACTTATTAACTTTCAAAATGACACTAAGGTACACTAAGAATCCTTAAAATATTAAACCATCATTTTTTTTTATTTCGACTAGAATGCTGACTAAATTAAAATAACACAAAGTGCACTATTTTTAACTATAGTTAAAAAGCAAGTTCTTTCCGAAAATATTTTTTTTTAAATTGATTTTTGATCATTTTGTCATTTTTATAATGATTAGACTTAATTAAAACATTTCATAAAACGGCCAATGTCCATTTTGTCACCTTTTCAAATGTGACAAACAGTCGCATTTTGCACAGATTGAGATCTTCTTTGACTAACAAACTAACAGTGCCATCTACGGGCCTAACACAGTAATTTATATTAAAGACATATATCTAAAGCCTGGGAACATTCCCAAAAACGCTGTTCCCTCGATTTGCCACCAAGCAGGAAGAAAGCTGGCTGCTTCCTCGAGCTCATTAGAGTCCGCCAGCAAGGAAAGGGGTAGGCCTTAGCAAGCCTCCTTGGTTGCCGTTTCCAATGGTTAAAGAGGGGTGGGGGGGGGGCGGAGAAGAGTTAGGTGCCACACAAAAAAAAAACTTCTAGGACCAGGCACTCCCGTTTCCAAGGGTTGAGTGCGAAGAAAAATAACGTAAAAATGTTTTCCATAGGGATGCCAAGCATAGTTTTGCCTCCCTAATTAAAACGAAGAGAGGTGGGATGGTTTAGGAGCGTCGGGGACAGCATAAAGAAGATTAACGTACCACGTTTTACAGAGAGATGCCAAGCATAATTTTGCCTCCCTAATTGGGTACAGCAGTCCGAGTCGTGGTTTAAGAATTCGTTGAAATGAAGAGTCGTGGTTTAGGACTTCGTTGTTCGGGATTCCTCGTTGTTCTGACTTCGTTGTTCAGGTAAGTCGTGATTTAAGTTTCGTTGTTTAGGATATTTCCCACGCAGGAGGCATCGCAAGGGTCTGCGGACCTTTTTTGCCTATATAGTGGGGAGGGGGGAGGAGCGGGGGGGCTTGGGTGGGGGGTTTGTTCCAGGGAAGGGGGAGGGAGAAGCTGGAGGTAATGAGAGGTCTGATTTGTGCAAGAGGATTGTTTTGGTTTACTGGTCATTTTCTTTTTTTGATGGCGGTGGTGATTGTGGCACATTTACTTAATCAGGATGACTAAAAATAGGATTGCATCTATTAACATCTGCGGGCTGAACGACCCAGTTAAACGGCGCCGGTGTAGAGAAGATTTTAGATTTCTGCGGCCAGATATCATTTGTCTTCAAGAGACACATATTGAGGCTAGCCGTCATAAACTTCTAGAGTTCGAGTGATTTCATTTGGCCTCCTGGACAAAAATTGAGGCAAAGACTAAGGGGGTGCTATCCTTACCCGACGGGGGTTGGAAACTATAACCGGCTCCTTGGCAGATGTATATGGCCGGTGGGTTATTATTCATGGCAATATTCAAAATACATTTTTTACATTATGTTCAGTCTACAGCCCGGTATTGGATGATCCTGAACTTTATAATTGGCTCAATCTGGAGCTGGTTGGCTGGCCCGCACCATTTATAATATGCGGGGATTTTAACATTAATATAAGCTATGAGCTTTCAAGCTGTCCAGATATAGAGTATTGTGGCCGGAAAACCAAAGTTTACAGGTCTTTAATACAAATGCAAGAGCTGCATGGTCTGGTCGATTCCTGGGCTCACCTCAGAAGGAATGATCCAGGATTTACTTTTTTTCGGCGCCTCATAAAATCCACTCCCGGCTAGATTATTTTTTATTTCATCAAGCCTGATACTGGGCTCCAATATAACCAGATTTCCGAGAGTTATGTTGGATCATAATCCGTTAGTACTTGAGGTCAATATACAGCCCAGGGTAAAAAAAACAGATGTTTGGACTTTTAATAGAGGTCTCCTAAGGGATAGTGGTTATATCAATTGTATGACTATATAGATTACTAGATGTATCAATGAGAATAAAGGTAGCACCAACATACAAAATGTTTGGGATACACTCAAAGCCGGAATTAGGGGGGAAACTACACGTTATGGATGGGAGAGTCAGCGAAAGGAGAAATTAAAGCTACAGGAACTATATGGTAAGCTGGAAGGTGCCGAGATAACTCTGGCAAGGAATTTATCTGGTGGTCTGAATGGGGATGCGGCACAAACACAGATTATTATTATCAAAGCAGCAATAAATGAAATCTCACAGGCAACAGCTGCAGGTAAATTTTTGGCTTGGCACTCGAAATTATATGACTCTACCTTATGATTGTGATAAGTTTTTAGCAACATCCTATAAATGGCTTCGTCTGAGATACGTTTAGTCAGGCACCACCTGAATTCTAAAGGTTTGCATTTGGATTTTTCCAGACACAGTTCTTCAAAGTACCAAAAAGCATGGACTCAGATTGAATTCTGAGATGCTAGTTTAAGTGGAGCGACTTTGTCAAAGTCACAAGTCAGAAAGCCACTGTATGCAGTTAAGGCATAACATGTCAGAGTGTAAGGGGGGTGTAAAGGGCGTAAGAATTTCAGCCATGGCATTAAATGACACTTTCTATTCTTCAGGATCTTCTGTGTACAGCAGGGCATGATTTAATGTTTGAAAACATCTGTATACCTGGATTTGTACAGCTCACCTCAGACTTTTGTTTTCAAAACGTCTCCATGTTTAAAACATATCAAGAACAGTCTTTGACCCATGAACAGATCTACTGGAATTATGCAATTGTGAAATTGTGGCAATTTGTGAATAATTATAGATTTTCCACGTAATCCATCATCTGCTGCATAATTTGCAGATTTTACCCCACAAATATTTTTGTTTGTTAGCTCAAATGGTCAAAATTTAGTAAAAGCTCTGCAACGTGTTACGCGCTGTGGAAGGCCCTGTGCAAAGGTTAACTGGTCACCTTTCTGTTGCCTATTGGTATATTTAGGTTGGTAAACTTGTACTAATAAGGTGTAGCTAACGCCCAGACAATGTTAACAGGTGTAAAAACAACAAAATGAGGAAATAATACTATCACAAAATGTGTCTCATTTTGTTGCATACTTTGCTTTTTCTTGCCTAATAATTTACTTACTTCAGTTTCAAATTTAGCCCTCCTTTACTGCATAATTACAGTGGTCCTGCCCATGAATATCGGTCTATAAGGAAATATTAATTCAGTTATGTAGACCAGAACCTTCTCCACATACAAGTTTTTTTCTTAATGCAGAATATTCTTGTTCCCCTGGGGGTGACTGGGTGTCTGGGGCAGAGGGACCAGAAGGAAAATAATCTGGATAGGGTTTCTAAAGAGGGACTCCATTTTATTCTGCACTCCAACTGACAGATGTAGCCATCAATTTTCTCTGCTGCTTCCACAGTCTTCAAAATTCCACAAAAAATTAAATAGGCTGGTCAAGTTCCTTGTTATCATCATACACCCCAAGCAAATTGAACTAAACACCTCTTACTAGAGGAAAACAAGCTGTGAGATCCACAAGTTATACAGCTGTATGAGAATACACATTTTAATTTATCACCAGCCTTCTCAATATATATATGATATTATTATGTGTATGTTTTTTCGTCAGCCTCTTTCTCAAATCCACATCAAGAGCACCAGATTGGCCCATTCCTTTTAAGGGAGCCATTGTCACCATAGTAAGTAATATACGGATATTCTAAAAAAATTGTGGCTCCTGAGCATTGACTACAGTTTAGTAGGATCTATCATCGTAGACAGAATATAGAGGGACAAAATATTGAAAGGTAAGTATGTATGGATTGTCTATACCTAACCCGACATCAATGTATCTAGGTACATTGATGTGAAATAAGAAAAGAGAAAATCTGTACTTTCCTATATGCACTCCAACTTTGATATTTTGTCCGTTAATATGTTGTTCATTATATTCTTGCACTCAAGTTTCCAGAATACAAATCTCAAAGAAAAGTGGCCAAGCGCCTCTTTTTACATGATCAAGTCCATTTTTTGCTAAGTGTTCACTTGTATCACTGATTTTTTAACTTTGCATACTGGGCCATTGCTGACTACTCCCCAATGAATGTGATGTGACCCTCAAAACATGGTAAACTTGTCTAATCATCAATTTTCATATGTAATGTACCAGTACGCAATATTAGGTGATGTAGGAAATACACCCTGGCACTCAAGCACATATTTTGACATCCTCCAGGCTGACAAGGGAAACATGACTTCTGTCCTACATGTGTAGCCTGACTACTGAAGCTTTTAAAACTGCAGGCAGGCATATCCAAATACTCCTTTTTAAGCAGAAGGGAACCCCACTTTTAAACATTAACCCCTTCGCTGCTAGGCCTTTTCCCCTCCTGTGCTGAGGCTTTTTTTGGCGTTTTGGAGTAGTGCGCGCTTAGGCCCTTGTAACTTTTTGACCACATAAGGTATCCACGCCAAATTTGCGTCATTTTCTTCCAACATCATGTGGATTCTAAAGGCGCCCAGGGTTTGTGGATTTCCTTGGAGGGGGCCCAGAAATTAACCAAAATATAGTGATTTTTTTGTTTTTTTCAGAAAAATGGGAAAAACGGGCTACAAATGAAAGCCTCTGGGGTTTTCCCTGAAAATGGTATCACAAAAGGGTTTGCGGGGCTGAAATCTCCATTTTCTCAGCTTTCAGGGAATGACAGACCTTTGTCAGAGAACCGAAATTTTTCACTCAGTTTTGGCATTTTTCTGGGACATAGCCTATTTTTGCTATTTTTAGAGCTTTCCACCTCCTTCCAGTTAATGGTAGAAATCAGTTTGAAAGCAATAATGGATCCTGGAAAGCTTTACATTTTCGAAAAGTAGACAGAATTCTGAATTCAGAAAGGGGTCATTTGTCTAAATCCATGAAGGTTTCGTTATAGAAACTAATAGTTAGATATTGGAATATTTGAAATTTTGTTGAAAAAAACAGCCTTTTGTCTCAACGTTTTCACCTATAACTTTTTCTAATTTTGACAGCTCTTAGAAAGCAATATACCGTTACATCCGTTAGACCTTCCTGGTTGTGGGGATATATAGGACTTGTAGTTTCACCAAGAACCCGACGAACCCACATCCAAAAACTGAGCAGCAACTTGCAATGGTATTTTTTCATTTACTGGGTATAGTGCACTTTGTCTTGGAAAATGTATACATGGAATAATCTGTATGAAAGACACCTATGTATTTCTGAATTGGGTACAAATTATAAACTTCAGAAACAGTATATAATTGCACATTTTCAAAGTTGGGAATACTCATACTAGCATGAGAATTATTGGTCATTTTTCATAAAGATTTTTTTTTTACACAATGTCTTTCATTCAAAGGGAGAAATGCATGAAAGCTCAATTGGTAATAACAGTTGATTTACAAATCTGAATTACCCTAAGTGTCCCGATAAAAACGGTACCTCACTTGTGTGGGTCGGCCTTGTGCCTGCGACAGGAAACGGCGCAAAATGCAACGTGGTCACACCTAAATTTAGCAGTTACAAATTGACCCTTTTTTGGCAAAGTGCCTACCTGTAGTTTTTGCACCCTAGCTCTGCCGGCACCTAGGGAAACCTAGCAAACCTATACATTTTTGAAAAGTAGACACCCAGGGAAATTCAGGATGGGGTGACTCGACTGCCTACCACCAGGTTTTGTTACCCAGAATCCCTTGCAAAGCTAAGATTTTCACAAAATAAACACATTTTCCTCACATTTCTGTGGTGGAAAGTTCTGGAATCTGCGTGGATCAACAGATTTCCACCCACCCAGCGTTCCCCCAGGTCTCCCGATAAAAACAGTACCTCACTTGTGTGGGTCGGCCTTGTGCCTACGACAGGAAACGGCACAAAATGCAACGTGGTCGCACCTCAATTTCCCAGTGAAATTTTACGTTCTTTGGAAAAAGAGACTACCTTTTGTTTTTGAGCCATAGCTCTGCCAGCACCTAGGGAAACCTATGAAACCTATACATTTTTGAAAACTAGACACCCAGGGAAATTCAGGATGGGGTGACTCGTCTGCCTACCCCCAGGTTTTGTTACCCAGAATCCCTTGCAAATCTAAAAATTTGACCCAAAAAACACATTTTCCTCACATTTCTGTGGTAGAAAGTTCTGGAATCTGCGTGGATCAACAAATTTCCACCCACCCAGCGTGCCCCCAGGTCTCCCGAAAAAAATGGTACCTCACTTGCGTGGGTAGGCATAGTGGCTGCGACATGAAACAGCGCAAAACGCAGAATGGTCGCACCTCAATTTCCCAGTGAAATTTAGCACGATTCGGACAAAAAGACTACCTTTTGTTTTTGCGCCGTAGCTCTGCCAGCACCTAGGGACACCTAGGAAACCTATACATTTTTGAAAACTAGACACCCAGGGCAAATCAGGATGGGGTGACTCGTCTGCCTACCCTCAGGTTTTGTTACCCAGAATCCCTTGCAAACATAAAAATGTGACCAAAAAAACACATTTTCCTCACATTTCTGTGGTTGAAAGTTCTGGAATCTGCGTGGATCAACAAATTTCTACCCACCCAGCGTGCCCCCAGGTCTCTTGAAAAAAATGGTACCTCACTTGCGTGGGTAGGCATAGTGGCTGCGACATGAAACAGCGCAAAACGCAGCATGGTCGCACCTCAATTTCCCATTGAAATTTAGCACGATTCGGACAAAAAGACTACCTTTTGTTTTTGCGCCGTAGCTCTGCCAGCACCTAGGGAAACCTAGCAAACCTATACATTTTCGAAAACTCGACACCCAGGGCAATTCAGGATGGGGTGACTCGTCTGCCTACCCCCAGGTTTTATTACCCAGAATCCCTTGCAAACATAAACATTTGACCAAAAAAACACATTTTGCTCACATTTCTGTGGTAGAAAGTTCTGGAATCTGCGTGGATCAACACATTTCCACCCACCCAGCGTGCCCCCAGGTCTCCCAAAAAAAATGGTACCTCACTTGCGTGGGTAGGCATAGTGGCTGTGACATGAAACAGCGCAAAACGCAGCATGGTCGCACCTCAATTTCCCAGTGAAATTTAGCACGATTCGGACAAAAAGACTACCTTTTGTTTTGGCGCCGTAGCTCTGCCAGCACCTAGGGAAACCTAGGAAACCTATACATTTTCGAAAACTAGACACCCAGGGAAATTCAAGATAGGGTGACTCGTCTGCCTACCCCCAGGTTTTGTCACCCAGAATCCCTTGCAAACATAAAAATTTGACCAAAAAAACACATTTTCCTCACATTTCTGTGGTGGAAAGTTCTGGAATCTGCGTGGATCAACAAATTTCCACTCACCCAGCGTGCCCCCAGGTCTCCTGAAAAAAATGGTACCTCACTTGCGTGGGTAGGCATAGTGGCTGCGACATGAAACAGCGCAAAACGCAGCATGGTCGCACCTCAATTTCCCATTGAAATTTAGCACGATTCGGACAAAAAGACTACCTTTTGTTTTTGCGCCGTAGCTCTGCCAGCACCTAGGGAAACCTAGCAAACCTATACGTTTTTGAAAACTAGACACCCAGGGCAATTCAGGATGGGGTGACTCGTCTGCCTACCCCCAGGTTTTGTTACACAGAATCCCTTGCAAACATATAAATTTGACCAAAAAAACACATTTTCCTCACATTTCTGTGGTGGAAAGTTCTGGAATCTGCGTGGATCAACAAATTTCCACCCACCCAGCGTGCCCCCAGGTCTCCTGAAAAAAATGGTACCTCACTTGCGTGGTTAGGCATAGTGGCTGCGACATGAAACAGCGCAAAACGCAGCATGGTCTCACCTCAATTTCCCAGTGAAATTTAGCACGATTCGGACAAAAAGACTACCTTTTGTTTTTGCGCCGTAGCTCTGCCAGCACCTAGGGAAACCTAGCAAACCTATACATTTTTGAAAACTAGACACCCAGGGCAATTCAGGATGGGGTGACTCGTCTGCCTACCCCCAGGTTTTGTCACCCAGAATCCCTTGCAAACATAAAAATTTGACCAAAAAAACACATTTTCCTCACATTTCTGTGGTGGAAAGTTCTGGAATCTGCGTGGATCAACAAATTTCCACTCACCCAGCGTGCCCCCAGGTCTCCCGAAAAAAATGGTACCGCACTTGCGTGGGTAGGCATAGTGGCTGCGACATGAAACAGCGCAAAACGCAGCATGGTCGCACCTCAATCTCCCAGTGAAATTTAGAACGATTCGGACAAAAAGACTACCTTTTGTTTTTGCGCCGTAGCTCTGCCAGCACCTAGGGAAACCTAGCAAACCTATACATTTTTGAAAACTAGACACCCAGGGCAATTCAGGATGGGGTGACTCGTCCACCTACCCGTAGGTTTTGTTACCCAGAATCCCTTGAAAACATAAAATTTTGACCAAAAAAACACATTTTCCTCACATTTCTGTGGTGGAAAGTTCTGGAATCTGCGTGGATCAACAAATTTCCACTCACCCAGCGTGCCCCCAGGTCTCCCGAAAAAAATGGTACCTCACTTGCGTGGTTAGGCATAGTGGCTGCGACATGAAACAGCGCAAAACGCAGCATGGTCGCACCTCAATTTCCCAGTGAAATTTAGCACGATTCGGACAAAAAGACTACCTTTTGTTTTTGCGCAGTAGCTCTGCCAGCACCTAGGGAAACGTAGCAAACCTATACATTTTTGAAAACTAGACACCCAGGGCAATTCAGGATGGGGTGACTCGTCCGCCTACCCCCAGGTTTTGTTACCCAGAATCCCTTGAAAACATAAAATTTTGACCAAAAAAACACATTTTCCTCACATTTCTGTGGTGGAAAGTTCTGGAATCTGCGTGGATCAACAAATTTCCATTCACCCAGCGTGCCCCCAGGTCTCCCGAAAAAAATGGTACCTCACTTGCGTGGATAGACATAGTGGCTGCAACAGGAAACGGTTCAAATCGTACAGTGGTGAATTTACATTACCTCATTGCAAAACTACCTTGATTTTGGGGGGGCATCTGAGTTTGTGGCCCGGGGCTCGGTGGTATTCTTTGCAAAGTAGCAAACCCAAACAGTTCTGAAAACTAGACACCCGGGAGAGTCCAGGGAGGTATGGCATGTGTGGGTCACCCAATGTTTTCCAACCCAGAACTCTTTGCAAACCTTAAAAATAGGTAAAAATAGCACTTTTCCAAACATTTTGGCGTGGGATCGCCGTGCCGGCAAAAAAGTTCTACCACCCTGCGTTCCCCTTGTTCTCCCGAGTAAAAGGATACCTCACTTGTGTGGGTGCCCCAAAGCAGAACACGCCAAAAATGAATTTTGAAAAAAGTAGTTTTTAGTCATATTTAAGTTTTACAAATTAAGCACCCCAGCCTGAGTCACATGCCTTTGGCCCACCCACACAAGTGAGGTATCATTTTACTCGGGAGAACAAGGGAAACGCTGGGTGGTAGGACATTTGTTCCGGCAGCGAGATCCCACCCAAAAAAGTATGGAAAAGTGGGTTTTTGGACCAAAATTTCAGGTTTGCAGGGGTTTCTGGGTAGGAAAACATTGGGGGACCCACGCATGCCATACCTCCCTGGACTCCCCCGGGTGTCTAGTTCTCAGAACTGTTTGGGTTTGGTAGTTTCCAAAGATGCCTGCCAAAAGCTCAGGTGACCCCCTCAAAAAATAAGATTATTTGGCTAAAGGTAATTTTTTGGTCTCCACAGTATGAATTGGGCCTTTTCCTAAAGCAGCCGCTATGCCTACCCACGCAAGTGAGGTACCATTTTTATCGGGAGACCTTGGGGAACGCTGGGTGGGAGTTAATTTGTGTGAGCCCAGTGATGCCACGCTTTCCCACACTAAACGTGTGAAAAAACGGATTTTTTCCAAGCAAAAAGGGATTCTGGGTAAAGGAACGTTGGAGGATCCACGCAAGCCATACCTCCTTGGAAGCCCCCGGGTGTCTACTTTTCAGAAATGTGTGGGATTGGTAGGTTTCCCTAGATGGCTGTCTCGCACGGGGCCAAAAACCCAGGTAACCCCTCTTGCAAAAGCTGGTGGACTTAACATTTTCACCATTGTTAAATTCACCAGCTTTTGCAAGAGGGGTTACCTGGGTTTCTGGCCCCGTGCAAGACAGCCATCTATGGAAACCTACCAAATCCAAACAGTTCTGAAAACTAGACACCCGGGAGAGTCCAGGGAGGTATGGCATGTGTGGGTCCCCCAATGTTTTCCTACCCAGAACTCTTTGCAAACCTTAAAAATAGGTAAAAATAGCACTTTTCCAAACATTTTGGCGTGGGATCGCCGTGCTGGCAAAAAAATCCTACTACCCTGCGTTCCCCTTGTTCTCCCGAGTAAAAGGATACCACACCTTAACAGAGTTACTCAAAAGTCAAACATTCAAGCACAGCTATGTATTCCTCAAAGACACACACATACAGGTTGGATTTGGCACGAGGGCGAGTGATGGTTCAGTACATAAAATTTTATTAACAAGATATTTCAAAAAAATGAAATGCTCTGTCAATAAATAAATGCATAAAAACTGAACCAGTGACTCGCAACTCGTGAGCTGTAAAGCCACGACAAGGCACCAACCGTTTTACAGGCCATTCACGCACCTTTCATACCTGATACAAAACAGACCATTGACACCATCCGAATGGAAAAGCAACACATAACAACAATCACAATAAGGGGCAAGGTACACCCTACTGCAGAAAGAGAAAAAAAACAATTATTACTGCACACCCATCTAATCCGCAAGCACACACACATACTGGTTGGATTTGGCACGAGGGTGAGTGATGATTCAGTACATACAATTGGATACGCAAGTAATTTCATCAAAAATGAAATACACTGCGTATAATTGAAAGTATGATAAACTGAACCACTGACTCGCAGCTCGTGAGCTGTAAAGCCACGTCAAGGCACCAACCTCTTTACAGGCCATTCATACACCTTTCGTACGCGTGACACATACAAAACATTCACACCGCCAGCCGCGGACCCATCACATTTCAACACTCACACCAGCAAACAGCGCCATTCAAGGGCCCATCACTTTCACACGCCCACATTTCTGACACTGCAACTACACAAAATGATGGACTGTGTGGAGTGTCACTCAACTAGCAGTGTGTGTATTGACCAACAGAAAGTAACTACTCACACACCGCCTGCCGAGCGCCATTCCACCCACACCACCATCCAAGCACCAGACCATGCACACTGCCAGCCAAACACCACTCAGCGCACACCGACAGCCAACTACCACTCCACACACACCACCAGCCAAGCATCACTCCACGCACACCACCAGCCAAGCGCCACTCCACAAACACAACACCATCCAAGCACCACTCCACACACGCCGCCAGCCAAGCACCACTCCACACACACCGCCAGCCAAGCACCACTCCACTCACACCGCCAGCCAAGCACCTAACCATACACTCCGCCAGCCAAGCAAAAATCCACGCACCCCCCCAGCACAACTCCAATCCATGCACTATGCCAGCCAAGCACCAGACCACGCACACCACCAGCCAAGCGCCATCCACTCACACCACCAGCCAAGCACCTAACCATGCACTCCGCCAGCCAAGCAAAAATCCACACACCCCCCCAGCACAACTCCAATCCATGCACTATGCCAGCCAAGCACCAGACCACGCACACCACCAGCCAAGCGCCATCCACTCACACCACCAGCCAAGCACCTAACCATGCACTCCGCCAGCCAAGCAAAAATCCACTCACCCCCCCAGCACAACTCCAATCCATGCACTATGCCAGCCAAGCACCAGACCACGCACACCACCAGCCAAGCGCCAGTCCACGCACACCAACAATCCAAGCACAATCCTGCACACACCACCATCGAAATTAGAATTTTTTTAAGAAATACCACAAATCAAATGTAGAAACCTACAAATCTGCTAACACAAATTCAAAACCTAAATGCTTTGCACTAATGCAAACCTAAAAGCAAACTAAAAAATATTACAGAAAACAGACCAGACAGTACACTTACAAGCTCAAGGAAACTCCCAAAACTTCTTTTGTGTGTGGTACGATTTAAAACAAGCTGGCACACACAATCCAGGATTTGAAGGACAGTCAGGACAGTGCATACGAGACTCCCTCCGCACTTCTCTTCGCCAACAGACTCTACATCTTTTAGTAGGATTGTCTTTTGCAGTTGTGGGAGGAATGTATTCTGGAAAGTGGCGATCTTTCAGTCTAGCCACTTCCTCCACCACTCCAAATCTTGGCACACTTGCCTGTTCCACTAGTACAAGGCTGCCTATTATAGTCTCCTGAAACTTAACAAAAGGCATCTTTGACTCAGGACAAGATTTCTGGAAAACAACAAAAGCATTAAAGGATGCCAAGTGGAAAAGATGGATAGCCAACTTCTTGTACCAAACGTAAGCCTTTCGAAGAGCAGCATAAGGTTCCAACCTCTGATCTACTCTGTCAACACCACCCATGTGCCTATTATAGTCTAAAATGCACACAGGTTTACGCACTTCAGCAGTCTCACCCCGAACTGGCAGAGCTTCAGTGCTTTCGTCATGGATAGTAGTCAGCATGTAAACATCTCTCCTGTCTGAAAACTTCACAGCTAGAAGCTTCCCACATCGCAATGCAGTAGACTGTCCCCGCACAAGCCTTTTGCAAACAAGTTCTATTGGGAAACCTTTCCCGTTACTGCGCATCGTGCCACATGCAACAGTGCCCACTTTGGCCAACTCCTTGAACAAACGCACACTAGTGTAGAAGTTATCTACATATAAATGGTGGCCTTTGTTAAATAATCGTCTACCTAGTTCCCACACAATTTTCTCAGTCACTCCAAAAGTGGACGGACAAGCAGAAGTGTTAATGCTGGAATCCTTACCGGTGTACACCCTGAAATTATAAACATATCCAGTCTCACTGTCACACAGCATATACAGTTTGATGCCATAGCGTGCCCTCTTACTAGGAATGTATTGCCTAAAAACCAAGCGGCCCTTGAACAATACCAAAGACTCGTCCACAGCTATTTCTCTTCCAGGTGCAAACATCTCAGGAAAACGATCAACAAAGTGATCAAGGACAGGCCAAATCTTAAAAAGACGGTCACAATCAGGGTGATCGCGTGGCAACGCTAAATCATTATCAACAAAATGCATCATGCGAAGAAGAAGCATATATCGATCACGAGTCATAACTGCTGGAAATATAGATGTTGCCATCAAGGGACTAGTGGACCAATAAGAAGACATTGATGGCTTCCTTAGCAAGCCCATCAAAAAAGTTAATCCCAAAAACTTCTTCATCTCTTCAACATATGTGGGAGACCAATGGGTAGCTCTGGAATGGGGCTTAAGGCTGGCACTGTGGTCCCTCAAATACTGCTCTGCATACAAATTAGTTTGCTCCACAATCTCCTGCAAAAACTCATCGTCAAAAAACAACTGAAAAAATTGAATTGGCAAAAAATTGTCAGTATTCACTCTACACCCTGGAACACCAGTGAAGTCTGGCAATTCCGGCTGCACCATGCCAGGGGCAACCCAGACGTCATCACTAACATGAGGAGAAGAAGCCACCCTATCCTGCAGGCCAGATGCCTCTTGCTGCACTACATCAACGGGAACACTAGCATCCCCAGATGCCTCTTGCCTCACTACACCAACAGGAATACTAGCATCCCCAGATACATTTTGCATCTCTTCACCAACAGGAGAACTCACATCCCCAGCTGCCTCTTGCATCTCAACATCAACAGAAGAACTCGCATCCCCAGATGCCACTTGCTGCTCAACAACAACAGAAAGACTAGCAGCACCAGATGCCTCATGCTGCTCTACAACAGGAAGACTAGCAGCACCAGATAACCTTTGGCGCACCACAGCAATGTGAAACCTTTTGGGCGCAGCCTTTACCACACTTGCCTGTTCCCGACGAGAAAAAAAGGGAAACCTTGAGGACCTAGGCTGCCGCTCACATGACTCTTGCCTCTCTACCGGCACATCAATGTCCCTCTCTACCACAGGCACTTCATCAGCACTAGAAGAAGAATCATCATCCGATGATACCATGCGAAGAGAAAACTCACTGCCTGAATCTTCTGCACCTACCTCATGCTCCGAATCGGAGTCAGTGTCTGGACCATGGTCAGAGGAAGACTCAAAAAGCAAACTAACAACCTGCTTAGCAGTAATCCTGCGAGCAGCCATTATCCTTACAAATCAAGAAGACTACACACACAAGTGAACAACAACCTACACTGTGCAAAGGAAGAAGTAAACAAGGTAGAGTCTTCACACAAAAATCAATACACTCAAAAACAATTCAAATCAAAACAAATATAAGAAGACTCACCAGCACCTACTCTGCTGAAACACAGCAAAAAGAAAGGAAATCCCACTGGAAAGAAAAAAAAAGTATAGATTAGACAAAGTACACATCAAGCAGCAATACAAAAAAAAAAGTTAACAATCAAGAAACACAAAGCCACACAAACAGCAATAACTTCACTTTTCATAACAACACATTTATCTAGGAAAAATAGTACAAAAAACATTTACTTACCAAGCACATGCAACTACACAAGCTGCAAAACCAGCATTAACCGAACCACAACCTACACCAATACAAACAGCAAAAGCCTAGATCAAAAACAAAGAAGAAAAAAAATAATTTAATACTACATTTCACAAACAACATAACAAATGAATAAACAATACACAAATTTACCCCCAAAATCACATCCACACAGATGGGCCGTCAAAAAGGGCAAAACGGACAAAAGTACGGGTTGATTTGCCCACCGGGGGGGAGGCCAGAAAATCTAAATTTAAAATCCGACCCACCTGAAAGCGACCCTTGCCCAATGGGTCACTTCCTACAATCTAAAATCAAATCCCTGTTGCTAGTGGGGGCATTTCCACCGCACAATCGCAATGCTGTGCGCGACCGTGAGCCAGAAATGCCCTGCAAAGAGACATCAGAAGAGAGGAAAATCACTTACCTCTCCCCTGATGCCACTTTGCAAACCCCCCCAAATATCTCAAAACCAACCTAACACCTCCAGGCGCAGGAAGCAAATGGCTTCCCGACCGCCTGGGAATCCCTGAAGATGTTGGCGCGTGCTGTGCGCGCTGACGTCATCAGGGATTCTCATGGGGAGGGGGACAACAGAATTACTGTGGTTAACTGCGATGCTGGACAGAGGCACTTGCATCCTTGATTTTCACAAGCGCAATCCTAAAACAGTTCCTATGACCAGGAGCTTCTTTCTCCCCATCTGCTGCTCTCAACAGTCTTCGACCATTTATACACATAAGAGGCATGTGAACTCACACAGAAGATCCCCGTTTGGCAACGCCCACCAACTAGCGGAGTGCACCATCTTTCCTAAATTTACCCACTATGATGGACAGCTCACTCAAGGGACCTGTGCACACATTGGTGCGATGGCATAGTAACACACACGGACACTGGAGACAAAGCAAGCGCTCGAGTTGCAGCACAAATTCAGGAAAACATTCATCAGCCCAAAAACATTTGTGACCTTCCCACTATGATTCACAGCTCACACAAGGGACCCCTGCGCACATCTGTGCAATTGCATAGTAACGCACACATGGACACTGGAGACAAAGATAGGGCTCGAGTTGCAGCACAAACTCAGGAAAGCAATCATCAGCCCAAAAACATTTGTGAACTTCCCACTATGATGAACAAATGGTCTCTGTTTCCAGATACCTAAGAGCCTTGCTAGTTTATTCAGATAGCAACCAACACACACTGGGGTCGATTGTGAAAATATGGTATTGTGTACAAAAAAGGGGAGAAATGCTCCTCTTTTAGGTGTCCCCTCACTCACCAGGGTTGCCCCATGGTGACATGCTTCATCATTGGGGCCATCCCAGTCCTCTACGGGCTGGGGCGTGCTGCGACTTGCGAAAGTTACGTAGGAGCACTTTATTAGACTATGTGTGGTGCATGTGTATTTGAGGAGTGGACTATGTGATGTGTGTTAAAAATACCTGCCCAGTAGGTTTACAATAAACTTTATTCTTGCCTCTAGGTGGTAATAAACGGGGTGGAAAGATAGGCTGCCCTAAACGTAATGTGTCCAGATGTACCTATCAACTCCTATCGTCGACATGTTTCGTGCATACCCCAAGCACTATGATGGACAGCTCACACAAGGGACCCCTGCGCACATCTGTGCAATTGCATAGTAACGCACACATGGACACTGGAGACAAAGATGGCGCTCGAGTTGCGGCACAAACTCAGGAAAACAATCATCAACACAAAAACATTTGTGAGCTTCCCACTATGATGGACAGCTCACTCAAGGGACCCCTGCGCACATTTGTGCAGTTGCATAGTAACGCACACATGGTCAATGGAGACAAAGATGGCGCTAGAGTTGCAGCACAAATTCAGGTAACAATCAACAGCCCAAAAACATTTGTGAGCTTCCCACTATGATGGACAGCTCACTCAAGGGACCCCTTCGCACATGGCATAGTAACACACACATGGTCACTGGAGACAAAGCATGTGTTTGAAAAGCAGCACACAAAAAAAAACATTCATCAGGCCAAAAACACTAGTGAGCTTTGCCTAGGCAGCACAGGTGTGTTTTTTAGCCATTTCAGAAACACACATCAGTATAAGTAATGAAGGACAGAGGCACTTGCATCCTTCATTACAATGAGCACTATCATTTTACTTTATAAATGACCCCCATCAGCATTTTTGTAGAAAAAACGGCCTTTCAACAACATTGCAGCCAAGAGAAGACTTCATAGATAATGTTCCCCCAACAAGGGGAGCGACCCTTCCCCAAGGGGCCGCTCCCCGAACTACGAAATTGATCAAGAAACAAAAAAAAAAAAAAATCCCTAACATTCCTGCTGCACGATCGCACGATCGTGCAGCAGGAAACCTCTAAAGTGCCATCGAGGGAAAGGAAAAGCCTTTCCTTTCCCTCGTTAGAAGTTACAAGCAATCTCCCCCGCCCCAGCCACAAAACGAACCTGTTTCCAACACGACGCGCAGGAAGCAAATGGCTTCCCTGCGCGTCGGTAAACAAAAGGAGCCTCCGGTGACGTCAGCGCGCCTCGCGCGCTGACGTCATTGATGACGCGGGCGGGGAGGGCGGGGGGAGGCAGGGGAAGGTCTTCCCCTGTCATCCCCGCAGAAACGAACAAAATCAGGCAGACTCGGGGGGAGCGCTGGCGCTTCCCCCGAGGGTGGGGCTCATGACGAGCTGGGCTCGTCATGAGCGTGCGAGGAGGCTACGCCATGACGAGCCCAGCTCGTCATCAGCCCCGAAGGGGTTAAGAAATACATTCCTACGTTGCCTTTTAGCCCAAAAAGTAGGTGCGTGATTAAAATAGCAGCATCTAAGAATGTAAGGTTGTCATGCTTCAACAGTGACTACCCCTCACAATTATATCAGCTGTAGAGAACTGTAGCTGTTTGTATGTGAAAAAATAAAAAGTGCAAACAAAATGCTATTTTTGTAACTTTGATTTAGAATAAACTACAGAGTCTATTCAACCATGGTTTTTAATATTTCATAAAAATCCATTTCAATTGGGAAGTTCACTATATTTACACTCTAAGTACCTCTTATGAAGTTATACCTTTTCTGCTTGAAGCTCCAGGTGTCTGTTAATCATTAGCCTACCTGCAGCTGTGACCCTGTCAATCCTTTCCTGTTGAAGAGCTGTGAAAACTTCTCCCAGAGTGAAGACAATGGTTTCAGTTTTTATCAGGGAGACTTGGGTATGAAGTACAGGACACATCTTCTCTCAGGAACAACAGATGTGGAGGGTTCGGGATTTTCAGATTTTTTAACATGACCAGGAGTAAGCCTGCTCATTCATAGTTAAATGTAAAGTGAGACCTGGGTAAAGTGGCCTTTTGATCGAAGGGCACATTAGTCATCCTGGCTCTATCCCAGTGGGAGGAGGAGATGGTCCGCGAACCAGTTTGGTATTGTTGAGTAAAAGGCAATTGCTAATTATTTTAGATACAAGCCATGGTAGCCCCCAAGCCATCCTTGAGGGCAGAAAGGTTCCGCCACGTCTGAGATTCCTGAAAAGGGTGCACTGTGTGGTAGATTAAAGGATGTGCTACACCCACAACCCCTGAGAGAACATCTGGGCTGGTGGATGAACAGAGGAGGACTGGATCTGCTGTCTGTGGTCTTTGTGGAAACTTGAAATGTTAGACCTGCTCCCATCTGTACCCATCACTGAGAAGTGGAGTCCAGAGGTCAGCTGACCTCCTGTGAGGCAGCAGGGATAGTAAAAGCAGCAAGAGGTCCAGTGGCATGTGGACCTGTAATGACCTGTGCTAGAAGCATTTGCAGGAGTGGGTCATAGAATGGAAACGCACTTTCTGAGTTACTGGGAGCCTTACAAATGACCAAGACTCCATTGGGTTGGAAAAGTTGGGATTTGTCGGATTCCAGAACTCTAGAAAAAGGATACCAATCACCCAAGGCAATTAACCCAAAACACAACCTACGATGGTGAGAAAATCATGCCTCGGCTTGAAGAAAGACTTCAAAAGACCCGTTAAGGTATCTGGCTATGTGAGACCTGCCCAGCCATGGCAACCAGCTTGTCGTGCTGGAGGTGTTTCGTATCCATAAAATAGAATTTCAAAGAAGTCTTGACTGGGTGAAAGATCTAAAGGTATTCTGCCAATGAGAGGACTTTGGCTGACACAAATTTGGATTTTCCTGCTCTGACCTTTTCCTGGCAAGGCCATTAGCTTCAAGTGTACCTTTTCCAATGGACATATGGCATTGTGTGGACCTGATTCTATTCAGCCTTCAACCTTGCCCTGTTGGAGGATCTCTACTTCCATTAAAAAAAAGACTTCCTCAGAAGGTAGCTTATTTGAGACACGTCCTCATACTAGGCTTAGCCAGTAAAGGGTGCATAACAGTTTGACCCAACGTTTAGGTCCTGGTCTAATACACCCAAAGATGCTATTCTGTTTCTTGATGCTTTTCAACATAACAACTTTAACAGTTCATTTCTCTAGTTCAACTGATTACATTTTATTCTTTATGTGTCATATCTCATTATATTTTTCATAATTTATAACAATTAGATTTTTTTTGTGCTTTGAGTTTTTAATTGTTATGGTACTGCTAACTACTTTACTCATTTTCCTCAATTAATCCTGCTTGCTGTTTGTCATAGCTACCAGGTTTAAATGAATGGAAACTGCGTTTTTAACCTGACACACTTGTAGACTCAATACTTGCGATTGACTCAATTTTACCCAAATTAGTAACCTACTCGCTAAAACAGGGAAACACAATGCTTAGCAGTTCTTGATGAGTGCCTAAAAACATCTTAAAAGGTATACTTTCATGTGAAAGTCCATCTCACATGGAATTTGCTGATATTCACATACATTTAACCTTTTTTTCAAGAGATACACAAAATTCATATGAGAAAAACTTTGTGACTTATTACGAGTACACTGTCCTCCGGACACCGTTCTCACAGTTGCCGTCCAACTACCGCTGCCACAGTAGTGGTGTAGTAGTATTCTGAGGATGGCATTCGGACCACCACAGTAACGCTGTATCAGCCGGGATCCAGGATACCACGTTGGTCACGCGGCGGTAAGGGGCAGGAATATGCTGGCAATTTCACTGCAGCGCTGCTGCGCATATTCCAAGTTGGCTTTCTACTACCCATTTCATGGCGGTGAGCCTGCCATGAAAAGGGAGGCAGAGAGGCAACTAAGCCACTTCTGGGTGTGCATGTGGGGAGGGTACATGTTGTGCCCTCCTGGAATTGCATCCCCCCTTCCTGCGCTGTGCGGCATACATGCCACACCATGCAGGAACATGCTGCAGGTGCTGTCATGACGTCGGTCTGCTGTTAAGGCTCTTCTATGAGCGTGACACAGCCGCCGCCATGAGACCACCTCAGCACCACAAGCCTGCTCTCTTTTACACGCATGATCCAGCAGGCGCACTACGGACTTGGCAATTCTCATTTTGGCGCGGCGGTGGTGGGCTGACAGAGAAACTGCCACACTCGAAATAAGGCACCAGGTAAATTTGCACATTGGTAATGATATTAGGCTTGTAATAAGTGGAATTAATTCTTGCAAGATTATATATTGAGACGTTTGATCAAACTTTTTTTGATGCTTTACTTGTATGCATTTTCATCAGCATGCTACCTTTCTTCAAACAAAAAGAACTTTTTCTGTCAAAAATGACAATATGAGATGTATTGAGTTAAAAAAAAAAGCTTAATCACATCTAAAAATCTAAAAGTAATGGTCGGAAGACATATATGTGTTAACCCTAAGATGAGTCTAGCACAGCTTCAAAAAGATTTTAAAGCTTCTGAAACAAGCCACTTTTTCCCAACAGCAATCATTTGATGAAGTTAAAGACTAAATAATATATTAAAATGATAATACTTTAATTGATATGCCTTAAATAATTGCTGATTTACCTTTTTTATTTCTTCATTTTCATGAGAAAGATTAGAACTAATTCCCAAGATAACATTTGCCCTTTATCATCTTTAAATGGCAGTGCATAATTGAATTGGCTCGCTCTGCCCTTTATGTACGCTTTTACAAAGCCTGGATCGAGTGCAGTTTGTGTCAATGACATTAATTTTATTGGCCCTAAAATGTAGCTGACAGAGGTCGTATCTCATCAACGATACTGTTTCACTAAAACCCATTTTTTGCTATTTTCCTCTTAACATACTTGGCCATAAAATGTGCTTAAGTGTCTGCCATCTTGTTGGGTCTGACTTAAATTGTACTGTGCATGAACCTGTGTTTGGCAACTCTAAAGCTCTCACCTTATTTATGTAACGAGACATTGTATTTTGGAAAATGGCATTAAGCAGTTCATGACTGTACTGCACTTTTAAACCTACTAATATTACACAGGCTCTTCCTCGTGACGGATATGACGACATTGAAAAGTACTGTTGCCGGAGGAGCCTAGCCTGCAACCATGATGGCCGCCTAATCCTTCGGCTCCGCCGACCTTTTCGCTTCCCTCCCGTCCCGCGACCTATCCTGGCATCGATCCTGATCCTAAGCGGTATTTTCGGGCTCGGGAGGTGACCCCGACTCCACTGGTGTGTCTCATTCGGTGCTCCCTGCGGTGGAAACGCTGGGACGTCCTCGCCTCCTCCCGGACGCTGCCCGGCGCTGACGGGTCTTTGTTCTCCGGGAGCGGCTGCCTTCGCCCACAACAACAGCGGCCGCTGTGGACGGCGCCGGGCCGGCCGACGGAGTGCAGCGGCTGAATTCCGTGTTTCTCCTCTGTCCGCTCTACTCTATACGAGGGGGGCATATTGGCTGCGATTGCAACAATGTTTCACTGCCCGGGCTCCTGTATGCCTTTGTTTGCGTCTTGTCTCGCTCTGTGATGAGGTGGGAGCCATTTTGGAGACAGAGCCGCCGGAGCTCGTTTTTCACGATCCCGGGCTGCAACTGGTGACATGGCTGCTGCGGTCACTACGCTTATGCCTGCTTGGTGCAACATGGTCGGTGCTCCCTTTGTGCCCCCGGCCCGGTGGGGCTCTGCAGCGCGCCGGCGTGGTGCTCAGCTTTGTGATGGTAACGTGGATGGCCAGTCTTGTGGGCTGCACCGAGTTTCCGAGCCCCGTGTGCATGGATCCGATGCATCCTTCCCTCCTAAGGCACCAGTGCGGATTGCGGACATTCTGAGAGCCCTGGATACTCTTCGTACTGCTTTTTGTGCCAATGCCTGTGACCTAGGGCACAGTCTGGATGCTGTTCTATCTGTTGTGCCCCTGCCTGACCAAGCACATTTACGACTGCGTGACGCTGAGCCTCATCCTGTGCCCGACTTCTGTAGACTGCCTGCCCAGATGTGCCCGGAGGTGCTGTTGGTATGTGCTCCCGATATCCCCGAGATGCTGTCTGCGACGGGGATGCAGCGGTCTGATGTCTGTATGCTGGTTCAGTGTGTGGGGTCTCGTCCTCGGACGCCATGTTTGGACACTCCATTGTTGATTTACGGAGACGCTTCCTACGTTATTCTGTGGTTGCTACTACTGCCCGGGCCGGGTGGGCTGTTCCAGTGCGATGTCTGCCCTTCTATCGCTGTTGCACGTATGACATTGGATTGGACAGACTTTGTTAGACGGCGTTCTGATCTGCTGGGGTCACACGGTTTGTTTGTCCCATTCAAGATGGCTACTGTGCAGCTGGACCAAGTCGATATTCTCGATCGCAGGGGCCAGGCTTGAGCTCCCCCTATCAAGCACTGTGGTACCGTATGCTGTTGGGACTGGAATTGATGGACGGTACTATAAAGCTGGACTTTGTCGTTACGCCGGGCTGCGGGGGGCAGGGTAGAGGGTGTCTCCTCCCATGTTAAGATTGTTGATGCTCGTACTGCTGGGATGTTGATGGATAGCCGGGGATGTTCCACATTTATCTGGTATCGATGGCGGGGTCTTGGGATGGGCGGCCCGAGTATTGCATTCCGGGAGCGGGTCTGTTTCTCTCCTCCTCCACTCTTTTTATATTTTTCCCTACTGTGGGGCAGTTCCGGGGCGACAGGCACGCTGTTAGTGGATTTGGCCGTAGCCATTACAGGGGTGCGGGGTGGTGGGTGTGGGGGGGGTTTGTTATTTTAGTTTGTTGTGTTCTATGGTCCCTATCGCTCTTTTCCGGCTTTGGGAGGGTTCTTTCCTCTTCGTGGGGTTGGCTGCTTCGGGGTCTCGCACCTTTTTTCCTCTTGTGTTTCAACGAATCTTTGTTTCCTGTTCTTGGGGTGGGCTTTCTGGGATTACGCTTGGAACTGTTATTTTGTGTATTGCTGCCTATTGTTTGGTTTTATTGTTGCGGATGCTTAGCCTATATAGTTGCTGTATGTATAGCCCACTTTCACTTGTAAATGGGGTACGCCCCTCTTGCCGCGTTTCTTTGTGTCCCTTAATGTAAGGTGTACAATCCTTCCTGTTGCAGCCCCTCGCTTCCTTCTGACTTAAAAATGAAAACCTCCTCTCCTGTGTTGCGCGCCCCATCGTCGCTTCTGGCGTATTTTGCAATATCCTGATGGTATACTGATATACTGTTCGCCTGTTATTTCTCGCCTATCTTTGCGGCCGGCCGTGATGGTTGTGGGCTTGCGCATGTATCTCCTGCTTTTGTCTCCATAAAGGTTTTTAAAAAAAAACAAAAAAAAAAACAATGTTATTATACATTGAAACTTGCTGGGCCGACACAAATCTCTGCAGCAGGTTTCTTAACCCTGTATGATATATTAGAATTCCTCTGTATATCGTATAAACCTGCTTTAATGTCACATTAGTCCTTGATGACAATTTCTTTGCTGGAGAGTTTTATAAAAATAAATAAACGTGCAAGTTGATTGTCAAAAAAAAAAAAAAAAAAAAAAAAGAAAAGTACTGTTGCCATGTAACCAGAATGCACTGATCTTTGGGACTGACATGTTACAAGGGTACTGCCGAGTCCACAAGCAATTTACTAAGTTCCAAATGTCACTATTCCAAATGAAGTTTAGGTTGTAACGGGCAGGAATATGCCTGTGTCTGTGCCCCTAATCACTGTTAATCTAAGGTCAAACAGATCTCTAAATGTGATTTTTATCATATATTGACTCTTCTCAAAATCTAACAAAATTTTGGCTAGAAATTTGGACAAGTTGCCCTCTAGTCTTATTCACCTGGACCCGTTAAATGGGCCTAGGTAGGTTTACAATGACGGTGCAAGAGATATAATGAACAATATTAATTCCGTTGATGATGAATTGGCGTGCCATTTGATCAGACTGAGTGGTTGTCTGAAAATAGTTAGTTAAAATTGCTTTGGAATGTGTCTGTAAACATTTGTAGATAATTTGTGCAGCATCCAAACCACTATTGGCAGCATCTGAACGCTTCTGATACGTAAGGTTACTAGACAGAGGGTTATCTCTTCTCTCACTGCTGTTTGCAATGTGTATTGGACCATTGGACATGGCTACCAAAAACGTCTCTGAAACAAAGTGATGCTAACCTGCCCACCTTTCAAGTGTTTATAAAAAGTTTATACAATTAAACAAGAATGTTTACCAAATGGTGCTACCCCGGAGGTCCCTAACTATCCCCTGTCAGGTTGAAAAAATGACAATGAATTTAAACACGTTGTGTTTAGAAACCAAGGTGCACTGTTCACAATTGCCCTATAAGGTGCTTTTCTGAATCACACACTTTTTTAAAAAAAATAAGAATTTTTTTGAAAAAAGATTTTTTGAAAAATTAAATCAACAGTCAATCTTCAGTTATGACCAATAACTGCATCTCATGTCAACTTACAAATGACGAATCTCAAATACCCACAAATTACATCATTTGTAGATTAATTTGTCAATACCAAGTGCTCATATCTATAATGTAGAGTACCCAAAAATGAATGAGAAGCATTAAAAAAACATCAAAAACAAGGCTGTTTTAAGTTATGTATGCAAACTTTATCAATAGAAAATATCTTCTTCACGAGATTTTCAATATTCCAAAATAGTTCTTTTAGTCTTTCATTGATGCTTCCACCACTTCCCAATGCATTTCGGTGAAAAACACCTTCATCAGGGGTACACTGCTGCGGTAAGTTGCATTACACAGAAAATGTGCCTGCTAGATGCGTCCCAAATATGTTTTGAAGACTGAGCGTCTCATGTCTTGAATATATCTGTGAATGCTCGTCCCTTACTTTAACTCCATAACCATTCGAAATGCGTTAGTTTCGTGTTGATCAACCCGTCCTCCACACTAATTTACCAGTTTGTTATGTAAGTATGTAATGCTATTACACCACATGCTGAGAACAGGGGGGCATATTAGCAAGGGCAGTATCGCCGCTTTAGCGGGACCTTTTCCCGCTAAAGCGGCGATAATTTTATTGCCCTATTAGCAAGCTGTCGCTAACAGCAGTTAGCGACAGCTTTCAGGCGATAGCGACCGGTTTGGGGCTCACTTTACATGTCAGCAATATCTATCGCTCATGACATGCAAAATCGGCTTACCAAACCTGTTAGCGACTGAAAGCAGTCGCTAACACAGCTATCGCCTTTTAGCAAGGCAGGCTATGCTATTACAAAAGTCGTGCTAAGCGCGATTATCGCCAGAACCTAACACCTGCTCAGACCATGGCTTAACCTGTATATCCAATGGAAGGTGGATATTCAGGTTAAGTCCCCATTAGCGTTAATGCCTGAATATCGCAAGATTTCCAGCGATATTCACGCATAGAGCCGCTATCTCCGGATATTTTATCACATTAGAGATAAACGTTGCTAATAGCATGTTATCTCTGCAATAATATCCGCCGATAGACAGCGATAAAAAAAATGCGCTAAGCACATTTAGCGATAAATATTGCTATTTGTTGCTAATATGCCACAGGATTCTTGTACGCAGCAGCAGCCCATCTTTAGAATGGAGGAGCCCCACCCCCTACCTTTTTCTGAACGTGAAGATTTCCTGTGGGGCTGAGCAAAGATCAGCCTGCTACACACTCTTCATTTTCAGTTCGGGCAGCTAGGAGTTGTACTTCCACTAAACACGCAGGCGCCTTAGTGGTTATACCCCTTATGATGAGGGGGGACAGTACTGATAGCCTCGTACCTGGGTTTTAAGCCCTTAAGTGCCCAGGCTGAGTGTCTATCATGACGCTCACCACAGAGTGGGGTGGGGTTAGCAACTCTCATGCTTGAGTAAGGTACTGCCGCCTTCTCTCATCGGCTAGTCCAAGGTCAGCTAATAGGAGGAGACAGTAGTTCCACACCTCCATGAGCCTAAGAGGCTACCCTGGAGATCCCATCTGTGGCCCTGTGAGTGATATTTTTTAATGTTTGGTGTGTGCATGCATGTGTGTATATATTAATGCATGTGTATTTGTGAGTGCGTGATGTGAATTGGTATGTGTGTGCATTTGTATGTGCTTATGAATGGTAGGTCAATGTGTATATGTCTGAACGCATGGGTGTGAGTGAGTGTGCATGTGTGCATTACCTGCTCGCCTCCTCTGCGCCTTTGTTAGACTTACCGGCAGCCACAACTTATACTTGTACAGCCAAAGCTTGTGATACCCAGAATAGTGCCAATGATCGAATGATTGAAATGTTTAGGGGTGTCTCAGTCATTAATATCAACCCTGCAAATTTGAAATCCTACATGCATCCACAGTCAAAGCTCTTCCATAACAGTCTGCGGAGGGTATAATGTACTTTTCATTTGAACCAAAGTACATTTGTCATTTCAATATGGGAACATTAAATCAGAGGGCCAGATGTAGGTAGCCAAATACCAGTCGGTAACGGCCGATTTCGGCCGTTACCGACCGGTATTTGGCTTTTGAGATGTAGGTGGGTCGTTATTTACAGAATCGGTATATTTACCGATTCGGTAAATTTACCACTTCGGTATTTTACCGAATCGGTAAATATACCGATTCTGTAAATCCATATGTAGGTAACACTCCTAAGAGTGCCACAGGCCCTTAAGAGTCGGTATTTTACCACACAATCCTATTGTGTGGTAAAATACCGAATTCAGGTGTGCATGCACATCTGTGCATGCACACCTGTGCAATGTGACACACAGACATGCCCTTAGGGCATGTATGTGTGCCACATGTCACACAAGCCTGTACTTGGGGTGCTAGAGGGTGTCAAAGTGACACCCCCTGCACCCTTGCAGGATTCGGTATTTACCGATTCTGTAAATACCGAATCGGTATTTCACATTAATTCCTATGGGCTTCAAGGCCCATAGGAATCAATGTGAAATACCGATTCGGTATTTACAGAATCGGTAAATACTGACTGTTACAGAATCTGTAAATTAAATATGAGATTTACCTACATATGCCTCCTTCCTATTTACCTACTCTTAAATACCGAATCGGTATGACTCGGTATTTAAGAGTCGGTAAATAGGAATTACCTACATCTGGCCCTTTGTATTTACTTGTTTTGCATCATGCTAAGCATGTTCGTAGCATTTTGTTAGCCAGGTCAGACTTATAGACCTGTCCAGAGGATAATGATGGCAGGGTGGGTGTAAGTGAAAGGATCTTCAGTGCGTTGAACTTGATGTAGACAACTCTACAGCACCTGTCTACAAGTTCGAGTTTTTTTTTCTAAAGATGCTAAGAGCACTATGGAGTCTAATAGCTTCACCGCTGTGTTTTTCACTTGTATTTTCCTGGATTTATCAGCTACTGCAGTGTGTGAGGTTTCTTTCGACTTGACTGTGATAGGGTTGGATTGCAGAAGTGCTTGGGTTCTTCTCCTCAAAAGGGCTTGAAAACATTCACAGCAAGAATTGCATTCTTTGTTCACGTGTTGCTATTCTTTCAGGTTTCTGAATGCTCTTTTCTTAACACCAAATGTTTTCTGTGTTGCCTTAGCCTAGGTGGAAACTGAAATAGGCCTCATGTGAGTTTGACTTTGTTGTTTAGTTGTTGTTGCAATGCCAGTATCCTTCTCACCATCAAGAGCTGCAACATTATTATTTTTGTCACTGATGTGAAGTGTTGGGGGATGATAGCTAATGATCATCACTCTTTGAACCGGTCAAAGAGTTGCTCCCAGTATTGCTGCGCAGTTGACTGCACGGGGTGCAATTAACAAAGTGTTAGACCTGGCACCATTGGTGTGGGTCTCCCTTCCATTTTTGCTGTCGCCCCATGTGTTTTTGCATGTGTTAGATGCTTTGGGCACTGTGCCACTGCTGTCCAGTGCCACGGTGTGAGTGCTCCCTACTGTAAATTAATGTATGAATTTGTGTTTCCATGATTGGCTGGTTTGGTTTACTTGTCAGACCCTATTAAAGTGCACCAGGAGTGCCCAAGGCTTGTAAACCAAATGCTGCAGGTGGGATTACAGCACTGGTTGTGCCACCCACAGAAGCAGCCTGTAAAAGTGTGTCTAAGGTCTGCCATTGCAGAGCCTGTGTGCAGTCTGGTACTGCCATGTTGACTGAGCACGTACACCCACTTGCCAGTCCCTAAACCCTCCCTTTTCTTTATATCAGACACCCCTATGGTAGGCCCAAGGGCAGGGTGCATTGTGAGTATAAGGTAGGACAAGTACTGGTGTGTGTGGCATGTCCTAATAGTGAATTACAGCGTTTTTCGTTTTTCACTATTGCAAGACTCCCTGTTCTCCATAGGACCGAATGGGCAGTTAGATTATTACATCTTATACCTAACTGACTCAGGGAACACAGTAGAAATTCGAGTTTAGAATGCCTGAACTCAGAATGATATATTACATCTTTTGGTGAAGTTGATTTTAACATTCTGTGTTTGAAAATACCACTTTTAGAAAGTAGGTATTTTCTTGTCTAACTATCCAAGCCTGCCTCTGCTAGGTTGTGTATTCTTTGTCTGGAGCTTGAGTGACAGGGCTGGGGGATTCCAGGAGACAGAGTGAGTCAGCCCAGTGGTGAATAGAGGAATCTGCATCTAGATGGGAGGGAGGAGTTGCACCTGGGACCTAAATAGGGCTGTGCCTTCCCTCCACAATGCTGGCTCCACCTCCTGTGGTGTGTCTGATGTTTCTGGCTGCACTGTGAAAGGAGAGAAGGAGTCATGTCAACAGAGTGCTCCAGGACTGTCCAGAACTGGTTCGGACTAGGCAAAGGCCCCTCTGCCCTCAGAGGACAAAGGATTTTGGGGTATTAGTATTGGGACCCTGATCTCAAGAATGCAGATCACTTTTGGACAAACAAGAAGAAACCTTTGCTGAGGAGAGGAACCTGAAGAAAATGAGGAGAGACTATCCCTAAGCTGAAGTGCTGCTTGGACGATTGGCCTGCAGTGGTTGCCTGACTGCCCAAGAAAGGAGCAAGGACTTTATATGCACTTTATTTAACTTGTAAAGGATCTCCAAGGGCTTGAGAGAAGAGCTTGCCTCCTGCTGAAGTCTCAGGGACAAAAGACTTCAACCCCCAGCTCGCAAGAGTTATTTGGAAGTGCCTGCTGCTGTTTTGGGCCTTCTGAGGGACTGCGTGTTGCAAGGAGCTGGAAGCGTCTCGCAACGAAGAAGAAGCGTGTTGCCGACACTGCTGCTGCCGTCGCATCTTGGATGTCGCTGCTGTAGCTGTTGTATTGCACATCATCGAGAGAAGCGTCTCGCAACGAAGGAGAAGTGTGTAGCCGTCACTGCTGCTGCTGTCGCATCATGGATGTCGCTGCTGTAGCTGTCGTATTGCACCGTATCAAGAGAAGCGCCCTGCATCCACGGAGAAGCGTGCCGCCGTCGGAGCTGCTGTCGTCGCATCACGGAACAAGAGTGTCGCTGCTGAAGTTGTCGCATTGAGCGGAAGTGTCTCACAATGTTGGAGAAGAGCATCACCGCCAAACCTGTTGTCGTCACATCACGGAACAAGGGTGTCGCCACTGCAGCTGATGCATAGAGTCGAGACTTCTCGTATCATCGGAGAAGCGTGCCGCAACAAGAAGACGCCTTTATTTCTTTGCACCAAAATTTCAATGCATCATCATCTTTGCAACACTTTTCGTTGCCCTGCGTGTCGCATCTAAAGGTACTCAAAGTGTCGCATTTTAAGATCTAAAGAGAACTAAGCTAAACCTACCATTTTAAGTACAGTATTGTGGATTTTTGTAATTTGTGGTCTTGTGTTAAATCTATATAAAAAATACTTATTTTTAATATACAACTGTGTGTTGTCCATCTGTAGTGTTGTCACTGGATTACTGTATGTGGTCACAAATGCTTTATACACTGCCTCTGAGATAAGCCAGTCTGTCACAAGCCGTGCTCCAGAAGAAATCTGATTGATTGATCAAAATGGTTGGAACAACACCCTTCCAGGAGGGAAGGGGAATGGAGGAATGGATCACCTCCAAACCTAGTGGGGGGGCTCAGAGAAATGGGTTCCCTAGAGGAATACTTTTTCCCCATGAAGAAGAAAATGAAGTAGGCATTGACCAACCCAATACTTCTGACTGTTGTAAGATTAAGTGGTAGGTAGGAGTTGGGTGGCATCCAGTGTTGCCCCCCTTTGTCTTAGAAAGAACAACTTGTACTGAGGCAGCATCTTTGCCTACATCAATATTCCTTGAGTGAATACCATCCTCCTCCGTTTTTAGTAGCTAGGTGTTTTAGGCCAGATAATTCTGTGTCTGCTTGACACTGGGTCCGGTTTCACGGGTGCAGATGGTCACCCAGTGAAGCAGCTGCAGCGATAGTGGCTGCAGGTGGGAACACCGCTAGGCTCCCATCTGACCCTTTCAGCACTGCAGGAGGATCATAAAAGCTCACCTTAGCTGAAGCCAACCCCAGACTTAGACACTAACCCACTTCTGATAACCAACTCCTACCACCTTTCCTGCAGACACATTTCGGCTGCACTGAGAATGAGTGAAAAAAGCACCAGATTAAGATCCAATACTCTCTGTGTGGTTACCCTCTATTCCAGTGACAGATCTTTTAAATGATGGGCATTGGTTTGAAGAGACCAGCCGAAACTAGAACTCCAGCTCCCAGTGTCCTTGCATTAAAATGGAGTCTACTTAAAATGAGGGTTCAAGTGGTAAACATAAAATATATGCACAACATATCATGGAAAATAAGCTACTTTTGAAAAAGGGATACAATTTGTTTTACATTTCTAAAATATGCTTTGTGCCCAGAATCTTTATTTTGTGAACAAACAAAGCTACAAATCCAACATTACATAGGACCCCAGAGGGAATTAGAGTATAGCACTGTCTCTTTACGACGGAGTATGGTATTCATGATGGAAACACTTTCTAAACAAAAAATAAATAATTCAGTGTGGTATCTTCCACCCTGTGCAGCCACCACCCTCCTTCCTCATAGTACGCCGTGGAATGCTCCGTGGTGACATCACTTAGAATGTCACCACTGCGAGAGTTCCAAGGCGTGCACCGGGACTGACTTCTGACCGGTGGTGTTGGGTGTGACTCTAGCTGTGGCTGAGGTCGTTGTTCGTCTTTCCTAAGGACATCTGTTACTTAAATAAATACTACTAGAAACTTGATACCGCCTCCCTCGCCTCCTTGGGTACTTACTACACTGGCGACGAGGACAAGGGATAAGATTTATACGACCTCAACACGGAGGGAAGAATGGAGCACAACGACTGAATATTGAAGGAAACTGAAGTTACTGCCTTGAAAGTGTGCCATAAGGAGAAATGTATGACATCCTAAGCCACATTGCGTGAAACATAGAAATTTCTTAGCGCGAGTGACATCAGGGACTAGAATGAAGAAAAGTGCCGTGTGACTGAATGGACTGAAGTGCGATGAGGAGAATCGCGGATATTGGTGCAGAACTGTTTTGATAATTACTGAATGGAAGCGTTAAGCAAAGCAAAAGCAGCACGAGAGAAGGTGTAGGAACTTCGTATGTCATCGACAGCGTAATGAATTGAATGTCAAGCGGCAGAGGAAATTAGCGGAGGTAGAGTGCTGCGAGTGAAACGAGAATTTGTGACAGCTCTTTGGTGAGGTTGAGATTGGTGTATCAAACGGATTCGTAGGTGTGCGGCGTGGGAGGCCGAACGGAACTGGGAAAAACGTACCTGGACAGAGCCGTGTGTGGCGTAACTGAAGTGCAGTGACAAGGAACTCGGGTATTTGAAGATACGAAGAAGTACACCAGTGAAAGACCACTTGAGGAGTAAACCTTTCATTTTGTCGTTACCAATAAGCTATTGGTTGCAGTCAAGCACATGGGGGATAGCTGTTTCAGGCTGCGTACTTTGTCCGTTTGAAGTGAGGTGCATCCTCCTCATATTTTTGAGGGGACTTCCTGTCAGACGCTGAGAAAATAACTAGCATTCAAGTAAAAAGAGTTGGGATCTGATGGACAGTGAGCTCTTTGAACAACAGTGCCACCTTGTGGGCTCCACAGTACATTTTTTTTTTGTATTTACACATGTCAAAATGGTAATGTGTTTTGGGAGATAGATATATTTGCTCGTTATCTGCCAAAAGTAACGCCCTGGGTCGTACTACTCTATTGAAAAATTAGTCAAAATGTACAGCAGAACTGTTTCTAAGCATGCAAAGCGTAACTCCACCCCCTATGTTTCTATTGAGTCCAGGGGACCCTGCAATACAGTGGAAGAAATGGAAAAAATGTTTATGAATTATGCTGTGGTATGCGGGCCAAATCTGGGATTAGTCAGGAAGGTAGCTTTGTTAGAATATTATTTGTGGGCGGAGGGGGAAGAAGTTTTAGAGCATCTCCCAGAGCTAGGGGCACAAGAGGCTAGAGGGCTTAATGAGTTCAAAATAAGCATTAAAAAACTAGACCTACACTACCTCCCAAACACTAGCACCATCATGGAAAGATACCATTTTGGGAAAAGAGGACAGAAGGAAGGGGAATCTATAGAAGACTTTGTGTCTGACTTGCGAAAACTTGCTGCGACATGCAAATTTGGGGGTTCAAATGAAGAGAGAATCAGGGACCAGTTTGTGTTAGCGTGCAGAACAGAACGTGTACGAGAGGAGTTGTGGTTAAAAGATGACCCTCCTCTAAGAGAAGTACTTATAGTTGCCAAGCAGGTAGAACACATGATGCAATGTGTGAGTGAGATAAAGCAAGATAGTGAAAACAAAGACAGTGAGGGGAAGGTCAAGGTGAGTGAAGTAGTGGCAGAAGGGGACAGTGTACCGGAAGTAAAAGGACAGAAGATGGGGCATAAGGAGCAGACTGAGAGCAGAGTGGGATGGTCTTTTAAAGGGAATTGCTATAGGTGCGGCAAGCAAGGACACATGGCGAATGATAAAGATTGCCCCGCGCTCAAGTACACATGTAACAAGTGTGGTAGGAAGGGCCATTTTAGACAGTATTGCAGGAGTGGTCAGGGCATTAGGAGGCAAACCAGAGACAATACGAACAGAGTGTGTGATGAAATTGTCCTGCAAGTTCAGAGTGGTCAAGTCAGCAGTCCCAAAGACACTATAAAGATTGAGGGGACTAGCATAGAGGCTATGTTTGACTCGTGCTCCAAAATCACGATTATCAATACATAAGAATTTGAAAGGGTGGCCAAGGGTAAGATTATGTTGAGTAGAATGGATGTTAGACAAGGGGGGTATAGCGGCCAGCCTATTAGTATGAAGGGCTACTTCTGGGGCACAGTAGAATACAAAGATAGACTTACAGTGTCGAAGGTGTACGTATCCTCCAAGGGAGACAACATTCTGGGGTGGCAAGCTCAAAAGGATTTAGGCATATACCTCGACCCAAACAAAACCCCACAAATATTAGTACAGGAAGTGAAGGGAACCAGGGACAGCATTGAGACAGAATTCAAAGAGGTGTTCAACGACGAATTGGGTTGCCTGAAAAATTACTTTCACAGGATAAAGCTGAAGGAAAACGCTGTACCGGTGGTAGCTAAGGTGAGGAACCTCCCTATAGCGATTCAGGAGGCAGTCAGAGATGAGCTAGAAAAGTTATGCAAGCAAGGGGTCATAGAGCCGGTGGAGGCAACGGAGTGGCTGGCGCCGATTGTCGCAGCAAGAAAAAAGGATGAATCGTTCCGCCTATGCATTGACCTCAGAGCATTGAACAAGGAGGTGGTTGTTGACAAATTCCCTCTGCCAAACATTGCACAAATGATGAGTGTGCTGGAAGGGGCAAGAATATTCTCCACACTGGATCTGACCTCGGCCTACTTCCAGATCAAGCTCCATGAAGATTCACAGGAACGTTGATTGTTCGTGACGCCCATGGGTGCATTAAAATTCAAGAGAATGCATTTTGGGTTGGTCTCTGCAGCGGCGGTATTTCAGAGAATCATGGGGAGCAGACTGAGAGGAATTCCCAGCATCTTGTGTTACCAGGACGACGTACTCGTGTTTGGCAATGACAACGAACAACATGACAGAAGGTTGAGGCAAGTGCTGGGGAGATTTAAGGACCAAGGCCTCACTGTGAAGAGGGAGAAGTGCAGAATTGGGTGCAAGGAGCTAGACTTTCTGGGACACAAGGTGACACCTGGTGGGATCCGTCCGAAAGCCGAACTACAGAACATCATAACAAACCTGATGCCTCCGAAGAACAAAGAAGAAGTAAAGTCGTTCATGGGAATGCTGGAATTCTACAGTAAATTCGTAAGGAACTTCGCGGGCAGAACATTCGCCATACAACGCCTACTCAAGAAAGATGTAGGGTTCATTTGGGACATTGAATGCCAGAAAGAATTCGAGGATGTAAAGAAAGCACTGGCAGAAGCACCCAGCCTGAAAGCGTTCGTACCAAACAGAAAGACGGCGGTAATGACCGACGCGAGCTCGAAAGGGCTAGGAGCAGTTCTTGCTCAGGTAGGGGCGAGTGGAGAAGAAACTATAGCCTTCGCATCAAGATCGCTACAGAAGTCCGAGATAAACTACTCTGAAATCAAGAAGGAGGCGTTGGCCGTACACTGGGCCATGAGCAAATTCAAAGACTTCATCTGGGGTACAAAATTCACTCTTCGTACAGACCACAAGCCTCTAGTTGAAGTGTTTAACAAGAAGGGACTTGACGCAATCTCGAGCAGAATCAGGCGATGGGTGGTAAATCTACAGGAATACACATTTTGTGTTGAATATGTACCTGGAACGAGGAATTTTGCGGCAGACTACCTCTCGCGGTTGGTAGAGGAAAATGGAGAAGACTTGTCCGAAGACAAGAATGTTGAAGACAAGGAAGACTTCCAAACAGAAAATGTGTCTGTGATCACTCAAGGGGCCATAAGCGAAGAATCTTGGAAAGAGGCCCTGGAGGCAGACGACCTAATGAAGGGAGTATGTGAGAGAGTAAAAGGGACGTGGATACATGAAGATAAATGAAGCGAAACACTACGCCCATTCTGGAGGGTCAGGGAAGAACTGTCTGTGGTTGACGGGTGTCTGTTCAGAGGAACGAGGTTGATCCCGTCCAAAACGGTGAGGGAACAACTGGTGGATTTAGCACACGACGGACATTTGGGCATCACGAAGACCAAACAGAGAATGCGGGAGGACTACTGGTGGCCGTGCATGGATCACACTATCGAAAGGAAGGTGAGAAATTGCATCCCTTGTACGGTTAGTGAAAAGGTCTTGAAACAACACACAACGCCCATGATTTGCAGGCCGCCTCCTTCGGGACCATGGGAGGAAGTGGCACTGGACATAATTGGCCCACTGACGGGAGAACTACGCACACCGTACATACTAGTCTTGGTGGACTTGTATTCAAGATGGCCAGAGGTGAAGGTGGTACCTGAAATCACCACAAAGACAGTCGTTGAGTTCTTACAGGAGCTGTTCCTCAGAGAAGGATTACCCAGCTGTTTGCTAACAGACAACGGAGTGCAGCTGTGCTTGAGGGAAATGAAGGACTTTCTCGAGAAGTATGGGATTGAACACAAGCGCTGCGCGCTTTACCACCCCGAAACCAACGGAATGGTAGAACGGTTTAATAAGACCTTGAAAGAAAGCATCCAGTTAGCTAAGACGAATGGACTAAACTGGAAAGAAGAAATCACAAAACGTCTGGAAGCCTACCGTCTGACCCCTCACCAGACGACGGGGACAACCCCTTTTGAGTTACTCAGAGCGAGAAGACCCAACACAAAACTATCACCAGGATGGATGGGTTGGCACAAAGGATGGACTGATCACTCTAGGGAGTCTAAAGGGCTAGACAGACAGGGCAAGGCCATGTTAGAAAGGAAGGAAATATACGATAGATTGCACTCCACTCATGATGCGGGATTCGGGGTGGGAGATGTCATAAAAATCAGAGCACCCACAGGGAGAGCGAGTTGGTCGGAATTCAGCAGACCCACAAAGATTGTTAAACTATTCAGAAACGCTGTGAAAACCCAGGAGGGAAAGATTTGGAACTTGGGAAGAGTAGTGAGGTATCATTCTCCCAAGGAAGACACTGGAAGGGGGGGAGTGAGAGAGGACAAGCCCCAGGAGAAAGGAGAACTTCCTCCTAAGAAGCGTTTTGTAATAGCTCACTCTGCCAGCAGGACAAGCCAGAGAGTGGTTAGACCGCCCAGACATCTGGAGCAATATGTGACTAAATAATGGGGAGCATGTTCTGAAAATGTTTTGTTGACTTGTTGTATTTGGTTATGTAGGGGAAGGGGGATGTGTGGTATCTTCCACCCTGTGCATCCACCACCCTCCTTCCTCATAGTACGCCGTGGAACGCTCCGTGGTGATATTACTTAGAATGTCAAGAACTGTGTTTCCAACAGGATGTTGGAAGCATCCCCCGGCGCACACTCTTATGTGGTTAGAATACTCCACAAACAGTTAATATAAATAAAAGTTCATAGGCGTGCTTGTAAGAAATGATCTTACTTTATGGTCATAAGTTCATATTTCTTCATATAATGCATTCATATAATCTATTTCATTCAATCAGAATAATCACTTGTTATGTCCAATGCATTTCGGGCTTAAAAGCCCTTCATCTCGGACAAGTACTAGAAACAAGACAAAAAATATGCTGTTCATGATGTCTAGAAGTCAAATATCATGCATAATCATACACGTATGTTTAAACGAACAAGAAAATCGTGACAAAACCAAGGTGCAGCCCCAAGTGTGCGTGATTACAAAAAGTAAAACCATCGACATGACTCACGTGTTATTCTGCCAAATTCGCATTATCGTCTCTTTTTTTATGAAAGCTGTTAAAACGGAGAACGTGTTATTGCCCTAAATGCTTGTGTTGTATTCAAGGTAAGCGTGAGTATTTAAACTCTTAGAACTTACTTAGCGGACGCGCAGGGTCTCCTCGGGAATGTTTCTTCATCTCACTCGAAGCAGCCAACACTGGCAGTCAATCGCGGTAGATATTAGAAAGTGCATGATATCAGTCTCTGTATTGTGTGACGTGATTGGTTGGAGTTCCGATCACGTGATCGGAGGTCCACCAGTCACGAACTGTTAAGCGTGAGGAATCTGGTTAAATAAAGATATCACTAGTGAAAGTAAACAGGTTGCTCGAAAGATGGGACCAACATAAGAGATTCTAATGTATACATCAAAATAATTCACAATATAAATAATAAAACATGTTCAATGTAACAAAGAAAAAATAAATAATATGACATATTGTGAACCAGATTCCTCACGCTTGATTGACTGCCAGCGTTGGCTGCTTCGCGTGAGATGAAGAAACATTCCCGAGCAGACGCTGCGCGTCCGCTAAGTAAGTTCTAAGAGTTTAAATACTCACGCTTACATTGAATACAACACAAGCGTTTAGGGCACTAACACGTTCTCCGTTTTAACAGCTTTCATAAAAAGAGATGATAATGCGAATTTGGCAGAATAACACGTGAGTCATGTCAATGGTTTTACTTTTTGTAATCACGCACACTTGGGGCTGCACCTTGGTTTTGTCACGATTTTCTTGTTCGTTTAAACATACGTGTATGATTATGCATGATATTTGACTTATAGACATCATGAACACATCATGAACAGCATGTTGTTTGTCTTGTTTCTAGTACTTGTCCCAGATGAAGGGCTTTTAAGCCCGAAATGCATTGGACCCAACAAGTGATTATTCTGATTGAATAAAATAGATTATAGGAATGCATTATATGAAGCAATATGAACTTATGACCATAAAATAAGATCATTTCTTACAAGCACGCCTATGAACTTTTATTCATATTAACTGTTTGTGGAGTATTCTAACCACATAAGAGAGTGCGCCGGGGGATGCTTCCAACATCCTGTTGTAAACACAGTTCTTGATGTTTCAATTGACGTCCACGACAAGAGACGCCGCCCAGACAGCCACCTCATACTTTGACGACATTGTATAACAAACGATATAAAATTCTGGATATATTCGAGTTGTGCAACTCTCCACCACTTCAATTACTTAGAATGTCACCACTGCGAGAGTTCCAAGGCGTGCGCCGGGATTGACTTCTGACCGGTGGTGTTAGGTGTGACTCTAGCTGTGGCTGAGGTCGTTGTTCGTCAAGCCTATGGAAATCTGTTACTTAAATAGATACTTCTAGAAACTTGATACCGCCTCCCTCGCCTCCTTGGGTACTTACTACATTTAGCAACTAAAGTGTCATTGTGTTATCAAAGTAAATAGTTAGAGGATGACGTACCGTGTCTGGATTGCAAAATATTTGTAACATGTGTAACCTAACAGTAGGAATGCATGATGTCATTCATAAAAACCAAACGGGATAGTAATTGGGAAATGGGACCATGTTATCTTCCTCAAAATTCCATGGTCTTGACAGTCAGCCCATCTATAACAAAAACAGGAAAACGGAGGGCTGAAAGGTCTGCCCCAGAGCTCTGTGTTCTCCTACGTTTTTGGAGAATTGATGACAGGAGGCCTTTTTTATTAATCGGGGCTATGTTCCTTATGTGAATAGCCTGTTAATAAAATAAATATTAGTCGCTTGCTATCACTCTCTGTTAAATTGACACCATGTAAAAGATTTCTGAGAGCATATCTTTACTGGACCAGTTCTGAAACTTAATTGAGGCTTAATGAAACGCAGCTATGAGGCAGGAAAAATAGCATTTCTGAGCAATGCGAGCAAAACTGAGCCCTACAGCTACTAAATATAGTGGTGTGGATTACTGATGGAATAAATTATTTTATTAACAACATGGAAAAAGATGGGGTTTGCAATTCAAATGTGAATACGTTTTATGAACGCCTGAATAGTATTATTAAATCTACTGTTGTCACTGAGATGAGCATCATAGCATGAAGGCAGACATAGAAGTTTCAGAATATTAGCCTGACATGATTAACATTGGAAGACTTTCCATACATGTATCCCACATAAACTAGAGCATACTAGTCTTTAAAGCATTAAGGTAAAGGATTGTCAAACAGGTCTTTTTTCTTGTTTCATAATTTTACTTTTGAAAAATGTAAGATATATATATACATGAATACAAAAATGTGCTGCAAAGCATTATGGGCTCTAAAAAGATTATCATCAATAAAGATATCACTCTATCTGAAAGAGGGAAAGGATTACATAGAATCAAAAGAGTAGGAATAAAGAAAGGGGGTCAATAAACAAATAATGGAGGAGAAGGATATAGTAAATAGTATGTTTGTAAGTTCATAACTCTCTTTATAATAATCATAGAAAAGTTGAGAATGAAACATGAATATGAATATGAAAAGGGAAACAGAATTTAGTCTATAGAGCATTGAGTGTGTAAGGTGGGGTGAGTGTTGAAAATTATGGGGAATCATATTAAAGGATCATAAATAAATAAATAAATAGATAGATAGATAGATAGATAGATAAATAAATAAATAAGAACATATATAAATAGATAAATGTGGAAAGAGGAATGAATGTAGACTCCTTACCCTCCTAAAAAGAGAGCAAAAGCAAGAGCAAAAAGGGAAAATGAGGGTGGAGATAAGGGAAGGGGGGGATAAAGGAGAAAGATGTATGTACAACTCAAGAAAAGAAAGAAAAGAGAATGAGATGGGGAGAAAGAAGAGGAAGAAAAGAAAGAAAAATGGTGGGGTCAAGAGAAAAACAGAAGGGGGAAAAAGAGAAGAAGAAAAGATGAATAGAGAATGTGAAAGAAGAAGGGAACATTCAAGGATCTCGAAGAAAAGGAGCCCAAACTTAATGGAAAACTTCCTCGTTGTCTTGTAATTGATACATTATACGTTCAAGGGATGCAGTCTGAATCATCGCAGCCATCTAGTCTTCCTGCGAGGGGGGAATTAGGCGATTGGCAATGTCTTAAGATACAATTTTGGCTGTTTTGAGTGCTGTATGCAAAAAACGACGTTGTGGACATGTAGTGGCAGGTGAGTTCCCAAGATCATGCAATAAGATGATGGAAGGGGTAAGGGGGAGATGAAGGGAAGGAATTGTTTCCTTCAGAGTGTCCCCTACATAAGTCCAAAAACACTGCATATAAGGACATCCACAGAGTATATGGTGAAGGTCACAATTGACTCCAGAACACCTTCAATGCTTAGAATGTGGCAGTAATCCTTCTTTTTTGCAATTTCAAAGGTGTCCGTTACCAATCATGCAAAGTTTTTAGAAGGCAGCATTTCAAACCTGCTTCTCAGGTAGCCTTGTCAAGGGGTTCCAATATATACGACCAAACATCTCCTTCAATGGTGATGAGTAAGCGTTCCTGCCATTTCTCACAAAGAGCTTTGAGAAGTGGTTGTGAATATAATGAGTTACAACACCAAAGAAGGAGATAATCTAATATTGGCGAAGAATCTAATGTCCAGGGTAGATGACCCAGACACCGCCTCAGACAATGCTGTGGTTGCAAATGATGTGAAATCCGATGTAAAGGGAGATCAAACTCCTCATGTAGCAAATTAAAGGATTTTAATTCTCCATTTAGTATAACCTGATAAAGTGTTGGAATTCCTCTCAACTTCCAACTGGACCAGTGAAGTACTTGACCATTTATTCTAATACTCTCATTATCCCAGAGTGGAGCTTTATAGTGCAAACGATGAGTAACCTGTAAAAGGCGATGTGCTCGCTGCCATGCTTGATATGTGGTTTGTATCACCGGATGTGGAGGGGAAGATTGTGGATTACGAGTTCTATACAAAAAGTCATGGCCATCATTTTGATTAAGTAGAGAATGTTCTGTTGGGATGTATGACATTACAACGCATGCTTTTACCACGCATGCCTTTACAACGTGGTTTTTACAACGCAAACCTTTACAACGCATAACGCTTTGGGGTGCTGGATAGTGAATAGTTTAATTTACTATTCCAACTCTAGTCCCCGTGGACACTAGGGAAGGTGTTGGATAGTAAATTAAACTTATTCCCTATCCTAGAGCGCCCCCCAGCGCAATGCGTTGTAATGGTTTGCGTTGTAAAAGTTGCGTCGTAAAGGCACTGTGTGGTAAAAGTTGCGTTGTAAAGGATGTTTCCCGTTCTGTTGCGACCCATTGTGGAGTGTCAATTGTACCTGGAAGTAGATGAACTAATTGCGAGAGTTGTACGGCTAAAGAATAATGTTCCAAAGATGGTCACCTCAGACCACCATGGGAGCAGCAAGCCATTAGTTTGGCAGCAGCTAAACGAGGACCCATAGATCTCCAGACAAAAGACCGAATATGAGCATCAACCCGATGCAGCATAGATAAGGGAACTACAATCAGTAGCATTCCAGGCACATAAGTAAAGTGAGGTAAAGTGACAATCCTTACGGCCTGCACTCTTCCCCACATGGAAAGACCTAATAGAGACCATTTAGCAAAATTGGTTTCCATTTGTGTTATATGGGGTGGGAGGTTGTCTGTAGACATACCTATCAAACCTCTATTGACTAAAATTCCCAGGTATTATAATTGCGATGATTTCCAGCAGAAGGGGTATCCATCAATTCATGCTTTTGTGGATACCAGAAGAGAGCGGAAGAGCTTCACTTTTATCCCAGTTCACTTTATAACTGGAATGGACTGCAAAGCAATCAATAAACTCAAGTAAAGTTGATAAAGAGTGAGGAAGGCTTTTTAAAGTTAGGAGAATGTCATCAGCATATAAGTATAGTTTAGATTCACCTCCCCCTATGGGTAAACCCTGAATATGTGGTGAGTGGTGAATAAGTGAGGCAAGGGGTTCTATTGCTAGCAGAAATCGAAAGTGGAAAGGGGACAACCTTGGTGGGTACCCCTTCGGATTGGAAAAGGGTCTGAAAGAAATCCACCACAATTGCCCTGAGCTACTTGGTTGTCATATAGAAGGCAAACTTTAGAAATAAACTGATCACATAGGCCAAAGTGCTTCATAGCAGCAAAGAGGTATCCCCAGTCAATACAGTCAAATGCATTTTCTGCGTCCAATGAAAGAGCCACAGCATCTTCCGTCATTTTTTTGCAGTCCATAAATTATAGCCCAATGTTCGTAAGTTATTCCTAGAGGAACAACCTGGGACAAAATGAACCTGTGAATGATGTATGAGAGATGGGATGATTTTAAAAAGTCGGGCTACTAGAATACTTGCCAACATTTTACCATCTCCATTTATTAGTGAGATGGGATGGTAGCTACCACAAGCAAGCTGATCCTTGCCAGGTTTGGGGATTACCGCAATCAACACCCTATCAGAAATAGGACCATGTGAGTCTGTCTGACAGCCTCTTGAAAGACAGAGTATAAAGAATCAACTGTTTCCATACCAGACCTTTTATAAAACTCTGCAGGAAAACCATCTTCTCCTGGAGATTTATGATAAGGTAATTTGGCAATGGCTGAAGCAATTTCTTCTTTGCTAATGTCACCACCAAGGAAGTCCCTACCTTCATCTGTGAGGCAAGGGAGGTCAATGTCTGCAAGATAGGTAACTAATTAATATCTAGTTACTGAAGTTTCAGGGGTGTAAAGCTTTTTGTAAAAATATGCAAACGTATTTACAATTTCTTGTGGTTTAGTAAGAAGCACACACGTTTCTTTTCTCATTATATGGATAGCCATGGCTGCCTCACGCTGTTTCATCTGTGCTGCAAGTAATCAACCTGCTTTTTCCCCTTGTTCATAATGTCTACCTTTCAGACGCTGAAGTGCATACTCAGCTTTGGAAGTATATTGGTTGCTAAGTGCCATTTTCGCAAGCTCTAGCTTGTGACGGTTGGGTACTGTGGAACGAGATGAGTATATACATGTGAGCGAAATAATTTGAGCCTCTAGTTCAGTACGGCAAAATGATGCTAACTTATTGGTCTCAGCTGCATCTCTCATCAATTGACCACGAATAGTTGCTTTCGCAGCTGCCAAAACGGCTCTACAGGAGGTAAATGATGATTCATCAATAGTTATATAATCAGAGAGATAATAACATAGTAGAGATTTACACTTGGGTGAACGGTATCTTTGAATATTCATACGCCATGGTTTATGGCCGGGGAGATTAAATCTATTTCTAGAGCAAGAAGAAAAGGAGCGTGATCAGATTAAAGCAGCTTCTAGAATATTGGATTCAGTAGGAATTGCAACGGCCGAATGAGATAAAAGAAAGTAATCTATCCTGGATTGGGTGCCGTGAGCAGAAGAGAGGAAAGTGTACTCCTGATCAGAGGAGTGACAAAGACGCCAATGATCCACTAGCCTGTGGTCTTATGTTATGTGTCCCAGTAAAGCTCTGTCTCCCTCAGGACATCTATCCAAGGGACCTGCTCTATCAGTCACTGCGTCGGGGGCAAGATTCCAGTCACCACCAATGACATAGCTAAATGCCCCAATTTTAACCAATAAGCGATTCAAACATAGAAAAAAAAGAGCGTTTAGCTCCCATCGGGGCATATATTGAGCCAACACAAAGGATCCTATTGCCTATTTTCAACTTTGCAAAAAGCATATCTTCTATCTGGATCAACCCAAGTGTTAAGAATTGTAATGGGTAAGGATTTGTGTTGTAGAATAGTTACTCCACATTTCCATGGTTGACTATCCTTAGGAAGAGATTGTGTCATCAAGTCACAAGGAATGACTTTTCCTACCCAATCTTGCCATAATTTAGACAATTCTAGAGCATTCAAATGAGTCTCTTGCAGAAGAGCGATATCAGTTCTTTTCGTTTGTAGATATGGCAGTATTTTGTAACACTTAATGAAATGCATGAGTCCATGAATATTCTACAAACTAATACATAATGGGTGAGAAGTAAAAGAAATGTTCACTGCCATGTGTGCGTTTAAAAATGAAGAGGCAAGCTTATGAGGAAAAGCCTATGAAGGTGTTACATTTTGAGGGAGAGGAGAGAGTAAAGAAGAAAAATAGATTAATAAAGTAAAAGCTGTGCACGGAAGGGAGGGGTGCATAGAAAAAGGTGGATAGGAGTAAGAAATTAGGGAAAATGTTTATAGGAAAAGAGTGGATGTAAAGAGGAGCAAGGTCCGGGCAGTGAGGGAAAGTAAGTATGAATAACTTTTGATTCACAGGAGAACAGGTAAAAAGGAGAAGACACAAGGCACTAAAGAGACTGAAAGAAAAAGAGAAATAATAAGAGAGCGAGAGGGTAGATGTACTACATAAGAATAAAGCTGTACTGGGGGATAGAACTGCTCTCTGTGGGTCTAAGCTTTCAGGCTATATGAACCATGGGGAGCCCCATCCGACGACAAAGTGAATAGAAAAGGAAATAGCTATATAACAATGTTAACCATAATAAGGTTAAAATGATATAAGTGCATAGGTATTCATGTGTTCAAACAGATTGAAAAGTAGAAGAGGGGAGGGGTAAGGGAAAGATAGAGGTAAGGAGAAGAAAAGGAAAAAAGTCAATATCATATGAAAATATGAAAGAATTAGATGCAGAGTTCCATCAGACAAGCTTTGCAATACAATGTATTAGCAATTAAATATTAAATATAACCATAGTTAAATATGATGACAATTAAATAATATAATAGGTAAATATTAACACAGTTAAATATTTCCACACTTAATTAATTAGATAGTAGTGCAGTGGAAAAATACTAATAGTTAAATATTTTCATAAATACTTGCTAAAGAGGAAGAGAAAAGATGGGAGGAAAAATTGTAAAAGAGATAAAAGGAGGAGAACATTGTAGAGAATACAATTTATAACAAGTGAGCAATTGCAACAAGTGTACACATATGCAAACCATAACATAAAGATATGAATTAAAAGTTAAGGGAGGGAGGATAGGGGAAAGAAAGAAGCATCATAGAAGATGTAGCATTAAAAGGAGGAGGAAGATGACATTAGAGAAGAAGTTAAAAAAAGTAAGAAAAAGAAAGAAATTGTCTGTCATATGTAAGATACTGCAAGAAACAAAAAACACACACTCTGGGGGTCTGAAACTGGGCCTAGTAGTGCTCCAGGGGACAATAAAGCACACTGCTAACTAAGTCAGTGGGCGTTGCTAAGGCTATAAAACATTTAGCTTACTTATAGAGTGCCAAGCAGAGCAAACCGTATGCTGGGATTCACTTCAAATATAGAATAGACCCATACAGAGAGAAATTGGATGTCCATCAACGTCAGATGTAGATCATGTATTATCATTTGGTCATCCAGATAGGAATGGTATGTCCCATGATCATTGAAACTGATCCATAACCTAGGTTTTTCTGGGTCTTATCTCCAAATGTAGTGAAGACCATGTGAACAAAGAGATCGTGATGGAGTCCGGTGCAGTGCAAAATAATAAAGTGTAGTGAGATTAAAAAAGGATAGTAGATCAATACAAAACTTTAATATAACTTGATCACTCCCTTAATAAAAACAAGAATAGTACAAGAGTGCAGTTTTAAGCATATAACTGCATACATTCGGCCAACATGTTTCAGCCTAAGGGGAACCAAATCCCGCGGCTTTCATCAGGGCCACAGTTCTTAAGGTTTGCTACTGCGTATCTTTAAATGTGAAAAAAAGAGTAAATCAATCAAAGGATACAACTGTGCAATAATGAATTTTCTGTCAATCCTCTGTATCAATCAGTGTCTGAGCTCAGTTGGAAGCTACGAGGCAGCGACGGACAGAGCGGGGCCTCATATTATCCTGAGCAAGGTTCCAGGAGAGGTGAGGTTCGCTCCCTGTACAATACAGATAAAATCGACACTGATTGATACAGAGGATTGACAAAAAATTCATTATTACACAGTTGTATCCTTTGATTGATTTACTCTTTTTTTCACATTTAAAGATACGCAGTAGCAAACGTTAAGAACTGTGGCCCATCACGATTTCTTTGTTCACATGGTCTTTACTACATTTGGAGATAAGACCCAGAAAAACCTAGGTTATGAATCAGTCTCAATGATCATGGGACATACCATTCCTATCTGGATGACCAAATGATAATACATGATCTACATCTGACGTTGATGGACATCCAATTTCTCTCTGTATGGGTCTATTCTATATTTGAAGTGAATCCCAGCATACGGTTTGCTCTGCTTGGCACTCTATAAGTAAGCTAAATGTTTTATAGCCTTAGCAACGCCCACTGACTTAGTTAGCAGTGTGCTTTATTTCTCTCTGTATGGGTCTATTCTATATTTGAAGTGAATCCCAGCATATGGTTTTCTCTGCTTGGCACTCTATAAGTAAGCTAAATGTTTTATAGCCTTAGCAACGCCCACTGACTTAGTTAGCAGTGTGCTTTATTGTCCCCTGGAGTACTATTAGGCCCAGTTTCAGACCCCCAGAGTGTGTGTTTTTTGTTTCTTGCATTGAATAGTAGGGGGACTTCACCCTGGGTAGGTCTTTAAATATTTTCCCTCTGACCCTTCTTCCCCGTTGTGTTCAATATGTAAGATACTATCAATCTTTTTGCCAGATGAGCTACCTATAACATTATTTCCAAAGGAATTGCCTTGTACTTCATTGCCGGAAACAAATATATTGGCAGGCTGTAGCAAAAAAGCTTTGCACATATATATATATATATATATATATATATATATATATATATATATACATATATGGAATGCTTTTCTATATATATGTATATGGATGTATATATATATATTAAATTAAGAACCCCCGGAGAAGAAAGGGGTATAGCCAACAGACACACTGAAGAACAAGAACTAGCAGACATAAATATCCGAGATTTGGAAACTCTAGCAATATTGGAGGATTTAAGGGATGAGAGCAGCATCACTCAACAAATGCCAGGAATGGATAATACCAAAAGAGCAACTGACCTGGGAATAATTCAAATAGGAGGACCGAGCACATTTAAACCGCCATCTCTCTTCTGCCCCCAATCCCCAATTGATGCTATTGAAATTTTTTCCGAAACAGTGATTAGAGAATTACAAAACCTGACAAGACAAGAAGAACATTTAAAAGGCAAAATAAAATGGAATATATCCTCAAGCCAGAGAAAAACAATACAGAGCTTGGAAAAAGACGATTCCATTATAATAAAGCCTTCTGATAAAGTCTGTAATGTCGTTGTACAAACCCGTAACAACTACTGCAAAGAAGCACTACGACAATTACAAGACAAGGATAATTATGCTCCAACCACTGAAGAAGAGTATACAATCAGCATCCAGGAGTATGCAGACTTAATCTATAAGTGGTATGGAAGAGGAATTTTATCCAAAGAAGAATTTCTCTTTTTACAGAACAAGAAACCAAAAATACCTACCTTTTACCATCTGCCGAGGATCATTAGGACGCTGCTAGACCACCAGGGAGACCAATTGTGTCCTCTATAGGGGGACTAACTGAGAACATGTCCAAATTTATTGATCACTTTTTTGGCACCCTGGGTAACACAATTAAGCTCGTATACAAGGGACACTAAATATTTCCTTAAGCAAATACAAGACATTGGGTGGGAAGATGACTTCATCATGATCACTCTTGACATTTGTAACCTGTACACGAGCATAAGACACAATGATGGAATAACAGCAGTAAGATCTTTCTTGTGGCACCGCCCGGCCAGATATTTGGAACACAGTGAAATGTTAATGGAATGTGTTTCATTTTGCTTAAATAACATAAATTTCATTTTCCAAAGCCAAAGATATTGGCAGATAAGGGATCCGGCGATGGGCACCTGCTTCCCCCCCAGTTACGCAAACTTGTTCATGGGCTGGTGGGAGAAGCAGGTGGCCTGGGCCGTTGACAAGGGTGAGTGGGTGGACAAAGTGGTCTGTTGGCGGAGATACATCGATGATCTCTTTGTTATTTGGAAGGGCATCGGCAGAAGCATATATCACCGCCCTAAATGTTAACGATTTGAATCTAACATTCACCCATGAGATGAGTAAAAATGAAGTTAATCTCTTGGACCTTAAAGTTTTTGTAGAGTCCGGAGGCATCCAAACAGCCCTATACAGAAAAGCCATGGCTGGCAACACTGTCCTGCATGGACGCAGTAGCCACCCGAAGACCCTCGTAAACAGTATCCCCTATGGGGAACTATTACGAATTAAAAGAAACAGCTCAAAGAAATAAGATTACAATCAGGAAGCCAACAATAGCATGAGACGCTTTAAATCAAGAGGCTACTCGCAAAAAGTTTAGCAATTGGCCAAAGAGAAGGTAGAAGCCATAGATAGACGGACATTGTTGAGAGAAACACCAAGTCAAACATCGAGAGAAGGAGCAGGCGATTTGAGACTAATTACTAATTACTCTTCTGCAGCCAACAAAATAAGGGGAATAATGCATAGGAATCGGACTATTTTGAAATCAGACAGCATTATAGGAAAATAACTTCCTGACTACCCTCTAGTAACATTTAGAAAATCGAGGTCTTTAAAAGACAAACTTGTGCAAAGCAATCTTACCAAAGAAAGGCCGATCATAGTGCTGCAAAGCCTTCATGGCTTGTTCCCGTGTGGAAAATGTAAAGCGTGCAGTTCCAGCAAAAAGGTCCTAACGTTTTAAATCCCAGATAAGAAATCTCGTACCAAGATCTCAAAATGTATGACCTGTTCAACAAACCATGTAGTATACTGTCTTGAATGCCCCTGTGGCTACCGCTACATAGGTAGCACAATCAATGCAGTTAAAAAACGTATACTTTAACATCAGAGGGCAATTGCAAACAGAGATGAGAATTATCCGGTAGCCCGCCATTTTGCTAGCCATCACAACAGCGACAGAAATCTTCTACAATTTTTCTGCCTAGACTGTATCCCATTTAACATCAGGGGAGGTGACAAAGAGAAAAATGTACGATGTCTGGAGTCAAGATATATTATCGAACTCCAGACTAAGTCACCGAAGGGTTTAAATGCAGGAGAAGAACTTGTAACTCACTTATAGTCCAGGTTAGATTCAAAATGAACAGCACATGTGTCAAGGGAAAAAGACGGACAGGTATTAGTATGGGTTCAAATTAGTCAATATTAAACCACACAGGAGATTATGTAGTATGATTCAGGAATGGAGTAAAATGAGTAGGTTTATAAGGAGGCTATAATCTGGACACAGAAGGTATTAACCAAGAGAAGGTGCTCACTTGGAAATCCAAATCCAGCCCATTCAGGGCTTAATCAACTAACCAATTATAAATATACATTTTGTGAATATTGAATCATACTAATTTAGAATGAATTAGAACCATGACTAAATGTTTTGGAATAATGGATGCTGCTTTTTCTAAAAATGATTTATTAATGAAATGGGCAAAGCATTCGAGTTATTTACACGTTCCAATATGGCAACCATAATTGTACATAGAATGCATTGAAGCAATGAAGTTAGTGTGTTAAGCGACTTTAATTTTGCCGTTAAAGGGTTTAGTAACTTAACGAACATTTGTTATTCTGTATATATGTAAATTACATGTAAATATTGAAATACGTGTACCCACCAAATCAATTGAGTTAATGCACTGCCTTAGTAGGATTTAGTCATTCCAACATGGCGACTGAGACTGAGACTTAATTTCAAGTCCGTCATCTATATTGATGTAAATATGTGAATATTAACTTCGGCCTTGCAGACGCCAGCTGACACTGACGAAAGCTAAGGCTGAAACGCGTCTGTACGAATTGCGCAATAAATCCTAAGCTGGGTTTAACCGAACGAGAGTGCTTGTTCTTTGCTGTTTGATAGTGGAGCTTCGTATATATATATTCAAAATTCAAAACATTGGAAAAACTGAAAAAAGCGGAGATCACTAAATGGTGGGAAGCGACATCGCTCCAACATTATGTGGACGAAAACATGGTCCCCAGGGGTCTGAGAATCTTGACGATCCCAACCTATGAGAAACCGAATCCCCTAATGCTAGAAGAGTGGTCATCCAATTCAGCCAGCAGCTCACGCAGGATGTTGGAAATACTTATCAAGTATGCCTGGTTAGACCGTGATGACATCATCAAAGAACTAACCGAATTATTGGACGAAATCACAAAAAGTACAGACACTGCCAATCTAGAAAATAAACTAAAAGTGATTAAAGAAAGATTGTCAAAACATGAAGAGGAAATCAAAGCCCGCAAAGAAAGAAAATGGAATCGTGACCTTGCGGACTAGGACAGTGGCCGTATTTTGACTTTTAGTCACAAATATGACTATCTTTATAAACAGGACAGAGAGAGTGACAACGCTGCAGACAACAGCAACATTAATTTGAGCAATGTCGACACCCGTACCAGTGGCAGCGAGTCGGATGTCTCAACTATCGACGGGGCAGCCCCACCTATGGGCAAGAAACAGTTGAATTTTTTAGACGAGTACCGGACTCTGCGAAGGGGACGGTTCACGACGAGGGAAACTCCAGTACCCAAGCCCAGGGGAGGACGAGGAAGAGGACGCGGAAGGGGAAACGCCGCAACCGAAGACTACGGATCAAGCAACGGTGGCAAAAAAGACAAGGGACGTGGCGCTATGGGAACCAAGAGAGGACGCCCAAAGAAGGGAAAATAATGGATGACAAAACGGTAAATAACACCATCGTTAATTTATCTAAGAGAGACCTTAATATGATGGAGAAACGAACCCTGTGTCTAGGATTATCTTTTTGCCCCTCTTCCTCTTCTAGATATACTGATAACCGCATTGATGTATTTAAATATACCCGCAAATTGAAACTGAAAAAATGGTTCAAACTGAAAGGTTATTCCAATACCAATACTGTCACAGCATCCGACTTATCAAACATATACAATTTTGATATCAGGGACAGTGAAACCCTGAATACGGTCATGGATCTGGGGATAAGTGACAATGCTGATGATCCACCTATGAGCACCACACAACTTCTATCAGACTTAGACATTCGCACTGACACTGCTGCAAACACCGAATTCAAAACGAGATCTCTTTTCATGCCTACTCTTCCGAATGACAGTATCGATACTTTCCATGAGTGTGTGAACAAGGGTCTCAATGATTTGAGACACAAGAGACATTGGAAATCGAGTAGCCAGAACATGACACACAAACAACGTCAAGCCATAAAATCCCTCATGGACGACGGTGATATCGTTATTCGTCCAGCTGACAAAGGGGGCAATATTGTGGTACTGGACAGAGAAATGTACATTAATGAGGCCAACAGACAATTGGCTGACAGCCGTTTTTATGAGACCATTGATACGGCAGTTTACCATGAAAGTATCACCATTCTACATGATTTTCTGTTAGACTGGAAGGATAGAGGTATCTTATCATGGGATGAGTTTAAATATCTCAAATGTGACTTTCCTGTACTTCCCGTGTTGTATCTACTGCCCAAAGTTCACAAGAACAAAAATAATCCACCAGGGAGACCCATTGTGTCCTCCAGGGGCAGTGCTTCAGAGATGGTATCCAAGTACATAGACCATTTCTTGAGAGAATCTGTGACTAACTTGTCCAGTTATGTCAAAGATACGAAGGATTTTCTGAAGAAAATCGAAGGTCTAGCATGGGATACAGACTCCATTCTGATTACGCTGGATGTACAGAGTCTGTACACCATAATAGACCATAAGCAAGGACTAGAGGCATGCGAAGAATTTCTCCAGAACAGGCCCATTAGATACAGAGACCATACTGGTATGATTCTATGATTCTAGAAATGATCAAATATTGTCTGGAATATAACATCTTTATGTTTAACGGTGAGTTATACAGACAGGTAAGCGGGTCAGCTATGGGCTCATGTTTTTCACCCAGCTTTGCGAATCTTTTTCTGGGCAAATGGGAATCAGACATACGCAATGACACCAATTTTCAGACAGATTTTGCCACGGTCAAGGTATGGTTGAGATACATTGACGATCTCTTCATTGTGTGGAGTGGCACCATGGTTGAGGCTGATGCTTTTGTTGACAAACTCAACTATAACGACAGAAACATCGTCTTGAGTGGCAACAAAAGCAAGACTTCCATAGAGTATCTTGACGTAAGAGTGAAAATAAAAAACAATCAGGTTCTTACTTCACTCTTCCGCAAGAATAAGGCAGGGAACAGTATGCTGCATGCCCTCAGTAGTCATCCGGAAAATCTCAAGTGGAGCATTCCGTTTGGGGAACTACTGAGGGCCAAACGCAACTGCAATACCAGTCAAAGTTTTGAGGAAGAAAGCAAGGTCATGATGACAAGATTTAGAGAAAGGGGTTACCCTGATTGGGTTCTGAAGAAAGCCAGAATGAGGGTTAATGCTATAGATAGAACCGAAACCATCAGTGACAAACCAGATGATGATATCCAGAAGGGACAAACCACCAGACTCATTCTGACATACAGCTCAGATGCCAAAGCAATCAAGAGAATTGTCACTAGAAATTGGGACATTCTCAAAAGTGACAACGTTCTAGGAGCAGATCTGGCTACCAGACCAAGTATCACGTACAGACGTGGTAAGAATATACGGGACATGCTTGTCCACAGTGACATCACGGTGCACCCCCCTACCAACATAGAGGGCATCGACGGTTTTTACCCTTGTGGACACTGCAAGGCGTGTGCCAACAGCAAGTCTTGTAAGGAAGTCAATCACAATGGCGTTAAGAAAAGTATCAAACCTTTTTTGACTTGCAGCTCCACATTTGTTATCTATGCAATTATTTGCACCTGTAACAAATGGTACATCGGAAGCACTACGTGCATGGCTAAAAAGAGAATACTGGAACATACCAGAGCCATTACCAATTTTGATCCCAAATATCCGGTGGCCCGACATTTTAGAGAAACTCATTTCTCTAATGTGAGGGATTTAAGGTACATCATCCTGGAACAAGTGACTAAGAATCCCAGGGGGGGAAATAGAGTCCTGAAATTGCGTCAAAGGGAGTCTAAACTCATCATTGATTTCCAAACCAAAACCCCGGGGGGCTTGAATGAGAATGAGGATCTATCAGTACATCTCAAGTATTAGCTGAGTGCATACCTATTACCCCGTGTGACACCAGGGCTCTGGTGTCTTTTCATTTCATGACATGTTGTTCTAACTGTGTTTTTTAACTATTTTCCTGTTTTTTAACTATTTTCCTCCTTTTAGGATCCTCTCTCTGAACAATCAGTTCCTCCATAACTGATTTTTAATGTTATTCTATGCTTTCAGCATGCCCAGTTGAATTGATTATACTCATGTTTTGTATATTTTTGTTTGTTTTATTTTCAGAAACATACGAGAAGGGGCCCCTTTTTCACTTATATTTCATGATCACGGGACTCCTCCCCTTCTCCTGTTTCCTGCACACGGGGGCACTGGTTTGCTTGTTAGATGTGAGAGCGGCACTTGAGGGCATCTGAATGACTTCGTACAGTAAGGGCATCAATTCAGGACTTGGGCACTTGCCCTTTATTTACAGACACTTTGTTTGTGACATTTTCTATACTTAGCTGCCTGACTTTGCGCCACTTTTCAGGACATGTCTATGTCCAAATGGGTTAGCATGATTCCATGTCTAACTTGAACCATTTTGAGTTTTGAGTTTTGAGTTTTTTATTGTTGGACACAGGCTTGCCTTGCTATCATTTGGATTATTTCCAGGCCATGCTTGCATGCATTGACACGCTATTGCCATCTTTGTATTATTATTTAATTTATTACATGCATTGACACGCTATTGCCATCTTTTTAGTATTATTCAATTTATTACTTGCATTGATTGCGCATTTGTGCGATAATGTGTTGTTCACAGCAGGCAGATATTTGAGAGCATTTATCTCTTTATTCATTTTCGTGTTTTCACAACAGCATTGCGGGGGTGTCATGAATCATGTTCATTGCATATGCATTTTATGTTATTTTGTGTACCGCGCGCTGTTCGCCTGATCATGCCTGACCTTTCAGTGATGTCTGCCCTCCTACCGCAGTCCTATGTTTATGTTTAGCACATTGGTGAGGTTATTTAACCTTTGTACAACAAGCACTCAATCACGTGATCAAGCCATTTGTTTGGCGAAACGCGTTGTGATTAAACAGCACTTTACTCGGATTGGTACTCTCCCTTTTCTTTCCTGAGAGAGTGTTTACTGAACTTTGTTCTGGGACTATATATATATATATATATATATATATTCACTGAAAAAACCATAGGTTATAGACCATATATAGTTAGGAATTAGCATTTACAAAACCTTGAAAATTCACTGAAAAAACCATAGGTTATAGACCATATATAGTTAGGAATTAGCATTTAAAAAACCTTATTTTACTCACACAAAACCATTGAAATTCCATATATAGTTAGTTGCACTAACTATATATTGCGCACCCGCAATCCACTGCTGATCATGTCACATATTACATCATTCATGACATGGTCAGTGACATCACTGATGACATCACTGATGACATCTCAAATGACATCACTGATGACATCACTGATGACAACATCCAGTGACTATGTTTCTGTAAAGTTAAAATATGTCTTACATATTGAAGAATGAGTGGATGTATAAGTGTCTGGACGAAGGATTTAGTAGGTGCATGACTGAATGTATGAGTGAGTGATTAAATGTGTCTCACTGAGTGCATGGGTTAGTGACTAAACTGTCTTAATTTGTGCATCATTATGTCTGTTGTTCTGTAAACTGCTGCATGTGTTGATCAGTAGCTATATGAGTAACTATATGGGTTATTGATTGATTGCCCAAGTATTTGCATGGGAGACTGAGTGTGTGTGTGGCTGGATGGGAGGTGTGTGACTCTGTACAGATCAATGTGTACTTGTATCAATGATTGTATAAGAGAGTAAGTATGTGTTAGTATATGGTTGAAAACGTAAGGTGCTCTATGTTTAACTGTATAGAGTAGAAAATGGAAGTGTGATTGATTCTTTACAGGACTGACTAGGTGTGTGAGTAACTCCATGGATGAGTGGCAGAGTGTGAGTGTCTGTATAGGTGTATGAGTGCATATGATTGTGTTGTAAACATGAGTGATTGTATGTATGAATGATTGTATGGGTGAATGAGTGAATGTGTGTGTAGACGTAGGAATCAGTGAGTACGTATGTAGTAACTAGTATTGGTGTGTCAATGGTTTCAAAAATTATACTCTGTTTTTAACACTGGGTGAAACAGAGGTTATATTAAAATGTGAAGAGATGCATTGTATTGTCACATGAATAATATCATCAGTGATGTGGTCATTGATGTCAAATGAGATGTCATCAGTGATGTCATCAGTGATGTCATTTGAGATGTCATCAGTGATGTCATCAGTGATGTCACTGACCATGTCATGAATGATGTAATATGTGACATGATCAGCAGTGGATTGCGGGTGCGCAATATATAGTTAGTGCAACTAACTATATATGGAATTTCAATGGTTTTGTGTGAGTAAAATAAGGTTTTTTAAATGCTAATTCCTAACTATATATGGTCTATAACCTATGGTTTTTTCAGTGAATTTTCAAGGTTTTGTAAATGCTAATTCCTAACTATATATGGTCTATAACCTATGGTTTTTTCAGTGAATTTCAATGGTTTTTTAATAGCAAATATCATAAGCTGTCGAATGTCAAGTACGTGGTAAGTGAAAACATTTTCGTGTTTATGCACACTGATCTGCTTTGAATGGTGCCCCCCCCCCTCATTTCTATTAGGAGTACTCTCTCTTTGCAGATAGTGAAAGGTAGTTAACGCAGGCCTTTGCCCCCGTTGTAATCCGTCGTGCCTGCTTCTCTCTCCATTTGATTGATTGTTATCCAAGTATTTACTGTTTTAGAATTAGTTCTCTTTGGTTCATTCTCTATTTACAAACAAACACAGAGTCGCAATACTCTGTTTAGTCTTTGCAGATAACGAAAAATCGTGTAAAAAAAAGAAAAGGAATCGAGCAAAATCAGTAGGCCACTAATGGGATCTCTTTTTGACCTCGCTAAAATAGAAACATTAGGAACAACCCCTCATGACAAATACAAAACTAGTGAGATGAACTGAACTCCACACAATGATGGCTGCAAAACAGCTCGGCTCCGCCACCCACCCCGCCCAAAATAACGATAAAGAGCGGCTGCCATGATTGGTTGCGGAATGGCCACGACGGAGCTACGAAATGATGCTGCTCTCATGCTAACCCCAGCTTCAGTCTGAAACATCCAGAAACACTGTAGACTACCAATTCGATCAGTTCCGGTAGCGCCCCAATGTAACCCGGTAGAGAAGAACTAGCCTCCCCTCTTTGACTGATGGTTCTTGTTGCCTGTCCCTTCTGTTGTCATTTAACAGAACTATTTAGCCTGCTGAAAGGGGGTGTGTTCCGACCGCTGGTTGGTGGAGACATTTTGACTATATTCTGGACCTGCGTTGTCGCGTAATGCGTCATATGACGCGCCGCGTTAGCGCATCCGGAAGTCATCCGGGGCGCGCAGCGTGTAACGTAAGCATAACAAGTCATGTGACTTGTTAATAAAACTTTTCATTGGTTCATTTTACTTTTCTTATTGTAATGATGAAAGGCTTGGTCATATGACCTAAAAATTACGCTTTTCATTACTTCCGAACATTATTTTTTCTTAAATATATGTTATAATGTTCCAGACTAATGTACTTTCCCGGAAATTTTACAACTGTCCTGCAAGTAAAATATATTCTTTTTTCGAGAAAAAGAGCGTTTCTTCGTCCCATGATGGAGCCGTTGAGCAAAAGAGGGTCGACCTGCTGTCTTAGTCGCCGATACGCCTGAATATGAGATTCTTATCGATCACTTTATGTTGCAGGAATAGAAAACACAACAGCCCTTGACCATTTATCTTTACTGCGTTCCTTCGTATTATACCTTTTACCCTTCATGTAATTGGTCTGCTTTATTTCACTTGCCTTTTAATGATTCTAAAACAGTGACTATTATTACAAACTTTACCAATGTATATACTACTACCATGTTTTCTTTTAAAAACCTTTATTGTGAAAATTTCATTATACAAATACGAGCCTATAACCACGTGGGCCGGCCACGGAGCAAACTGTAATCGTATGTGATGAGTAGACATTTACACTGTAGAGGAACGTAACGGGCGGGCCATTAGGTTGCAAGAACTAAGGTGTCTAACAGTTACGGAATCGGTGGACGTACATTTTATAATTAAAATACGACAGGGCCAGTTACAATAAAATTATCTAGATATACATTTGCGGGCAAGTACCATGGGTGACGTTAATTCGAACTTTCAACAGTACAGTAATCAATAACACATCAGAACTTAATATCAATAGGGATGTCGAAATATTCAATCAATTCTCGTCCCCGCCCGCCATGTGCTTCAAAACTGCATACGTATCTCGTGATTTCAAGGTTCTGCAACCAGTACACAACAAGGAGTTACGAGTCCCATTTATTCCGGCGCCATTTTGGGCGAGGACGGGCAGGTCCAGGATATAGTCAAAATGTCTCTACCAACCATCGACTATGATGATGTTCATATGCTGTATTTATTAGAGTAACACTCATCTGTCCACATGAAATTAATTTGCCACAATCTAAACATGTCATTTTAATCTTTCCAAAGTTCTTCTAAAAATTTGGGACCGTTTCCCTTGCCTCTGAAGCTCTCAGTGCCACTTCTTTGATGAATGTACTAGCAGGTCAGGGGTTCTCCTCCAAATCTCTCTTTTATGCAGCACTATAATTAATTGGTGCCACCTCTCCATATGACGATGCATGGTATAGTTACCACAACTATATTTTTTTTCGGTTCCTCTGGAGAGTTCATCGTGGCAGATGAAGCGTGTAACGTACCGGGCATTTACCTTTTTTTGCATGTACAGGAAAGGAAAAAAAAATCGAGCGTCCGAGTTCTAAGGTGTCCCAGGGCCATTTTAGTGGACCAGGCCCAAATCCAAAGAACAGGCCGCCATTTTGAGAGTCCTGTTGCAGCCGCCTGTCGCTGTAGCATCAAGAGCAGCCGAAACTCAGCTGAATGGCAACTGAAACGGTAAAGGGGCGCCCCACTACAGCAGACGAGCCAGGCCCAAATCCAAAGAACAGCTATCTCACAGGCTAATGGGGCGACCCACGCCGAGTTTCAGCATTGTAGGATGACCACACAAGTACAGCAACTTGCTAGACATCACCTCGGTGCCATCCGGATCTCGGCGCCCCACTGCAGATGAAGTGCCTCTCAACTATGAAACCACCACGGTGACATCCGGATCTTGGCGCGTTGTGCTGCCTTCGGCCTATTCGCACATCGGTCCGCTACTGACGCCATCTCACAGGCTAATGGGGCGACCCACGCCGAGTTTCAGCATTGTAGGATGACCACACCAGTACAGCAACTTGCTAGACATCACCTCGGTGCCATCCGGATCTCGGCGCCCCACTGCAGATGAAGTGCCTCTCAACTATGAAACCACCACGGTGACATCCGGATCTTGGCGCGTTGTGCTGCCTTCGGCCTATTCGCACATCGGTCCGCTACTGACGCCATCTCACAGGCTAATGGGGCGACCCACGCCGAGTTTCAGCATTGTAGGATGACCACACCAGTACAGCAACTTGCTAGACATCACCTCGGTGCCATCCGGATCTCGGCGCCCCACTGCAGATGAAGTGCCTCTCAACTATGAAACCACCACGGTGACATCCGGATCTTGGCGCGTTGTGCTGCCTTCGGCCTATTCGCACATCGGTCCGCTACTGACGCCATCTCACAGGCTAATGGGGTGACCCACGCCGAGTTTCAGCATTGTAGGATGACCACACCAACTTGCTAGACATCACCTCAGTGCCATCCGAATCTTGGCATCTCAACGCCTAGTGGTATCTTCCATACAAAAAATATTGTTACGCTGCCTTTGGCCCCATTCGCACATCAGTCCGCAACTTAGACATCACCTCGGTGCCATCCGGATCTTGGCATCTCAGCGCCTTGTGGTGTCAGTCAGAAAATATTGTTGTGCTGCCTTCGGCCTATTCGCACATCGGTCCGCTACTGACGCCATCTCACAGGCCAACGGGGCGCCCCACGCCGACTTTCAGCATTGTAGGATGGCCACACCAGTGCGGCAACTTGCTACACACCACCTCGGTGCCATCCGGATCTTGGCATCTCAGCGCCTTGTGGTCTCTTCTACACCGGAAATATAGTAGAAAATATTGTTGCGCTGCCTTTGGCCCCATTCACACATCAGTCCGCTACTGACACCATCTCACAGGCCAACGGGGCGCCCCACGCCGACTTTCAACATTGTAGGATGGCCACAGAAGTGCGACAACTTACTAGACACCACCTCGGTGCCATCCGGATCTTGGCGCGTTGTGCTGCCTTCGGCCTATTCGCACATCGGTCCGCTACTGACGCAAACTCACAGGCCAACGGGGCGCCCCACGCCGACTTTCAGCATTGTAGGATGGCCACACCAGTGCGGCAACTTCCTACACACCACCTCGGTGCCATCCGGATCTTGGCGCGTAGTGAAGCTGCAGCAGCTGCAAATAAGCTTCAGACAGTGTTACAACCGCTGCTCAGAACTCTCAACTATGACACCACCTCGATGCCATCCGGATCTTGGCGCGTTGTGTTGCCTTCGGCCTATTCGCACATCGGTCCGCTACTGACGCCGCCTCACGTGCCAACGTATTTTCTCCGCATTTTATACCCTATGCCGCATAACAGGTCATGTGACTTGTTTATAAAACTTTTCATTGGTTCATTTTACTTTTGGTTTCCTAATGATGGAAGGCTTGATCATATGACCTAAAAACAACACTTTTCATTGGATGAAAACTTTTTTTTTCCCCCAAACGATGAAAGCCCCACCTTGTTTCTGGATGTTTCAGACTGAAGCTGGCGTCACCATGAGAGCACCACCATCTCGTAGCTCCGTCGTGGTCATTCCGCGAGCAATCATGGCAGCCGCTCCCCACCAGAAGCCTGCAGGAGTCGGGGCCCCCAAAACTTTTGATGAATTCTCAAGGCGGAGGGGACGCTTTCGAGAATGGGGTCCAAGACCTAGCAGACAAGCGTCCGATTTCCAAGGTGTCCCAGGGCCATTTCAGTGGACCAGGCCCAAAAAGGAAACAGCCTGCCGCCATTTTGAGAGTCCTGTGACAGCCGCCTATCGCTGCACCGCAAGAGTGGGCGCAACTCAGCTGAATGGCGGATTTTGACACAGTGGACCAAAAGCGGACGGAATGGCAACTGAAACGGTAAAGGGGCGCCCCACTACAACAGACGAGACTCCACCTGGAGAGGCCCGTTCACGCCGCCTCCCCCGGGGCGCTCCACGCCGTTATTCGGAGCAGCATTGTAGGATACCAAAACCAGTGCGGCAACTTACTGGACATCACCTTGGTGCCATCGTTCTGCTGCCTTGGAACTATTCGCACAACAGTTTGCTACTGATGACCCACCCCCCGCGACGCCCCACGCCGTTATTTGCTGGGTGGCAACTTACTAGACATCACTTTTGTGTCATCTAGATTTCGGCGCGTTCTGCTGCCTTGGAACTATTCGCACAACAGTTTGCTACTGATCACCCACCCCCCGCGACGCCCCACGCCGGAAATCTGGACGTTGTGCTGCGTTGGGACTATTCGCACAGCCGACCGCTACTTCGTTGTTTTTCTCTAAAAATGTTTATATGTTATTACTATTTTTGTTTTCTTGTATATATTTATAAATTATTAAAGTTTTATAATCTTACTACTTTGTCGGAGTGCTATATATTTTTAATGTGACACATAATTGTAAAAACTTTGATGTACAAAGAGTCATCCCTGGAATCTTCCGCTTCACGCTCGGTCCCCTCCCCAATCACAATACAGGATGGTTTTCAGATAATAGCAACGCTTCTGCTGTGACGGATCTCATCGAGTGTGGGCCTTGATCTACTATAACTCCTTTGAAGACGGGTGATTCTTTACAGCTGTGGCTATAAACTACATCTGCAGGGCTAGCTGATAGCCTAGGACCGGCCTGGACAATCGGACACAGAGGAAAAGGAGTGTCAGAGGGTGCGGTAGTGAATAGGGCGAAAGGGAGGTGTCGGGCGGGCACAGGGTGTGATTCTCAGGGAAGAACAGCGCAGATGGGGGGAGGTTTATTACCCATGCATAAAACAGAGAGCGGGGGTGACCACTGCCTGGGGGAGATGCTTGCGAGGGTGGGGAGCCATGCTAAGGATCGACAGCGTGCACAGAGTGGATCTGGTCAAGGCATCTAAAATGGCTGCCGTGCACGACAAAAGTGTGGCATTTGAAAAAAGACAAGATGGCGCACACAATGTTTTTCAACAATTCCTGATTTCCTTCGAATCGAACGTTAACAGACGTTGGGGCATATTACCAAAGTTAAGCGATATTTATCCCTAACGATGCATTGCAAAGATTTTTTTACCGTCAGAAATTATCGCAGATAAACCTTGCTATTATCAAGGTTTATCGCAAATACGATAAAAAACGAGCGCAATGCATTAATATCGCTGAAAACTCCGCGATATTCATGCATTACCGAGCTAATGCTCTTAGCCATGTTATCCACCTCCCATTGGATAACATGGCTAAGAACTGCTCAGGGCAGCTGTTACTTTTTGGAGATATTCGCGCTTATCTCGAATATTTCCAAAAGTTGATAATAGGAGATAGCGATGTTAGCGACTGTTTCCAGTCGCTAACATCTTGGCATGCCCACTTTGCATGTCATTAGTGATAAATATCACTCACATGCAAAGTGGGGCCCAAGATGGTCGCTATCTCCTACTAGCCGTCGCTAACTGGTGCTAGCAACAGCTACGTAATACAGATATAATTTTATCTCCGCGAAGCGGAGCGCTGTTACAGATATATATCTTGTTTTTGAACGTTAATTTCTCAAAATGCACTGAAGCACATATATTGAGACCTAGCAAAGGCACATCGGGCTACCAGTCCCTAATATTTTACCAAGTTTCGTGCAAATCCATTCAGCCGTTCGATTATTATTATTATTTATTTTTTTTGCCCCGCGGGGCCCTTTTAAAACCTCCACATCAAACCTAGGGGATCAGCGAGGATCTACTATGCCCCCTTATGGTCATTTGCCCCTTCGCTTTGGCCTCCTCTTGTCTCTCGATCCTACCGAGAGACAAGATGGCGGCCGCTACGGACTGTTTGGAATGTTTACAGACACCGGAGAGCCAATCAGCTTCGCTTCGCAAAGCTCCGTAACGCGAAAAGTACGCGAAGCGGTCCGCTGTTACAGATATATATCTTTTTTTGAACGTTAATTTCTCAAAATCCACTGAAGCACATATATTGAGACCTAGCAAAGGCACATCGGGCTACCAGTCCCTACAATTTTGCCAAGTTTCGTGCAAATCCATTCAGCCGTAAGATTATTATTATATTTTTTTTTTTTTGCCCCGCGGGGCCCTTTTAAAACCTCCACATCAAACCTAGGGGGTCAGCGAGGATCTACTATTCCCCCTTATGGTCATTTGCCCCTTCGCTTTGGCCTCCTCTTGTCTCTCGATCCTACCGAGAGACAAGATGGCGGCCACTACGGACTGTTTGCGGCCACAACGGACTGTTTGGAATGTTGACAGACGCCGGAGAACCAATCAGCTTCGCTTCACAAAGCTCCGTTGCGCGAAAAGTACGCGTCCTAGGCCGCTGCCCGGTCCGCGCTTACAGATATATATCTTTTTTTAAACGTTAATTTCTCAAAATCCACTGGAGCACATATATTGAGACCTACAAAAGGCACATCGGGCTACCAGTCCCTACAATTTTGCCAAGTTTCGTGCAAATCCATTCAGCCGTTCGGGCTAAAAGTGAGGCCAACCGCCCTATGGAAATTAACATGGGAAAAACGCGTTTTGGGACCCCCCTTTTTTCTCGGCCCCCCCTTGACGAACCCCCCCCAAATTTTCAAAGGCTGCTCAGAAACAAAATGTGCCATTTTCCTGAAAATTTCAGCCAATTCCGTCCACAAACGCCAAAGTTATTAGACATAGAATTTTCAAAAATCCCATAGAGAAAAAATCCTAACTATATATACCTACTGGCGACCGCCAGTAGGTAATATATATATATATATATATATATATATATATATATATATATATATATATATATATATATATATATATATTGCAGAATCCACAAAGACAGCGAAGGCAATGTCACCCTTCTCGCAGCAACATAGACACGGACCAAGGATTCGTGCAAGGTCATTTTATTTCCTGCTTGTTACCGCCATAACGTTTCACCTCCTACGAGGTTTGTTGACATGACAATGTGTTACAGGTACGTGATAGTTTTTAAAGTGACAGTGCTGTTTGAAAAGTGCTTCACGTGATAACTTTGCTGATAGACATAGATAAAATACTTATTACTGCATGTAGTTTGTAATTGTATTGGTAACCCACATATATATTTCAGACATGTCCTATTTTGTATATGCCCAAACGATTATTACATATACATAGTTCACACTAAATATTGATTGTAAATACATAAATAAATAAATATATAAATAAATAGTTATTTATACATATTTAAAAAAGATGTTAATATAAATGCTTAATCGTAGTATTATGTTAAATCCATCACATACGGCTTAAAACACGTTTTAACTGCGGTTAAAAGCATATTTGTGCAAAATGTGCAATAGTGCAAATTGAGCATGTTTTCTGAGCAGGGACCGTGTCAAGTTTCTGCCTGCCCCTATGCATGGCCCCCTAATCTATGGGTGGGGCTTTATTGTGAACAGAGTCTAGTTAATACGTTGGAATAGGGCTATAGTTTAGTCTGGGTTGCATGGAGTACATGGTGGATGAGGCGCCCATCGTGACTGTATGGTGATTTCCTCCCAATGCATTGGAAATTCTGCTATGCTCCACAAGTGGCGTATTCCGGCCGGATGCACCCAATCTTGTGTGCCTGTGACCCCTTGATAATATTGGGTGTGTATGATATCCATTGGATACTCAATGTTGATGCTTAAGACAGCTCTGACATAATTATGGAGAAAATAACGGGATGAATCCCTAACTAATGTTGTCGGCATCAGAAAGTATTAAAATTCCTTGTGTGTGTCCCATATTCTGACAGGCATACTGGAGCATAGATTATAGTCGCCCATAGGATCTACTACCACCTCATCTATGTGCTGTGCAAAAAGTGCTAATGTAGTACAAAGTGATCAAAAAACAGTTTAAAAACTGAGGGTCAACCAACATCCGTTGGATATAGTGATATTGCAATTTCAGGGATAGGTCACCTATTTATTATTCCATCTAAAGTGTTGTGACTACATCTTATTTCAAAGTGGACTTGCATATTTAACGACCCCACAGTGTACATAGAGATTTGTAAAAATGTCTTTTTGGGCAATTATGAAAATGTAAGCGTACAGGACGAGGAGACTTTCCTATGGGGACAGGGCTTAGAAGTTAAGTGGATGGAAATGTCTTATTCTGTCCATTGTAATGGGAATACTCATGTCATAGTAATGACCCCAGATAAGACATTGGTATCTTAATGGTGTAGTTAGGAAAGACATGTATGCAAGTCCTCAGTAATGTTAAGGCCCCCTGGGCTCTTGGAATCGAGTTGGAGGATGTAACGAGTTTCTAGCTTGCGCAACTTCGATTCCCTGGCAATGACCGCATCTATGACAAATAATTTTAGTCCTGAGTTGTCGCTGTTGTGTTTGTCTTTAAAATGCCTAGCTACCGGATAGGTGTTATCGTGGTTAGCTATGGCCCGTAGGTGTTGCAAAATGCGCTTGTGGACAGCAAGCTTGGTACTACTCACGTATTTGAGTCCACATGGACAAATGAGGACGTACACAGCAAACTCGGTCTTACATGTCAATAGTTTGGTAATCTGGTGGTCTTTGTGACTAAAAGCATCTTTGTATACTTTAGTATTGATGCCATGGATGCTTGATTTACATGTCTTGTATCTATAAAAACCACTGTTAGTCTGAAGCCAGGAAGTTTTTTCTATGACATCTGGGCTGGTGTTAACTAGATGCTCTCTCATGCATGGTGGTCTACTGTATGTCAAAGATGCAGTGCGGGGAAGTGTAGGGCCAATGACTGTGTCATTCAGGACAACATACCAGTTATGGTTGATGATTCTGTAAATGTCTGCGTGTTGTTTTTTCACTGGGTTTGTTGTATTTTCCCTTGTATCTTTGCCCTGTGGGTCCTCCTGACTGTATCTGTTGAGGAGAGTTAGTCTATCTAATGACATGGATTTTGTAATGGCTGTGTTAATAGTTTTTTCAGTGTAACCTCTCTCTAGGAATCTGGTTTTGCTTTCACATTGTGCTATTTTCCGATTGCTGATGTTGCTGCACACTCGCCTCAGCCTCAGCATCTCCCCATAGGGGATGCTGAATATTAGATGGGCCGGGTGTGCGCTAGTGGCGCGGAGAATAGTATTACCCGCTGTGCTTTTGGTCTCTATTTTCCCCTCGTTAATGAATACCTCAGTGTCTAAGAACGGGACTGATTGCTGACTCATATAGGCAGTGACTTGCAAATTGAGTGTATTGTTATTGATCTCCTGTATGAATGTCTCAGCTTGTTCCCTTGTCCCCCTCCATAACACAAACAGGTCGTCAATGTATCGCAACCATTTCACAATGTTTTCATCCCAACTTCTTTTGTACTTAACTTTGAGGACCAGCTCTTCCCAGTTACCCATGTGGAGACAGGCATCACTTGGCAAAAAGCTGGCCCCCATCGCCACTCCCTGAAGCTGGCGATATAGTAAATTGTTGTACATAAAGAAATTTTGGTTAAACAGTGTTCCAACATTCGAACAAGAGTCTCATTGTGTTCCCTGTCTGCTTCTGGTCTTTGTGAGAGGTAATGTCTGACAGCCTTTAATCCGTCCTCATGTTTGATACTGGTGTAGAGTGCTGATACATCTAAAGTTAACATCCAAAGCCTATCTTCCCAAGTTGTTTGTTGTATTTTCCAAAGGAAGTCTCCAGTATCCTGAACATAGGAATCCAGTGCCTTCACATAGGGTTGTAAGAAATAGTCAATGTACATAGATGTCTTTTCTAGCATCCCCCCTCTGGCTGATATGATAGGTCTTCCAGGAGGTGTGTCTTTACTCTTATGAACTTTGGGTATGAAATAAATCTTGGGCGTATATGGATTCTCATTCTTTAGATATTTGAATTCATTCTCCGTGATTATTTTTCTAGCGCACCATTTGGACAGTTTGGAGTTATATTCTCTGTGTGCCTGTCGTCCGCTCATAGCAAAGACTAACATTTAGTTGTAAAAAGGCCTCTTTATCATAGTTTGCTTGAGTGAGCAGCACGATGTTGCCTCCTTTGTCACTCGCTCTGATCACTAGGTCTTTGTTTTTGCTTAGTTTTGTGATGAGGGCCTCATATTGCTGTGATTGTCTATTGTATTTGCATTTTTAGTTTGAGATCTTTTTGTGCAGTTGTTTAAGTTGATGCGTTACATTTTCATGGAATACATCCAATGTATCTTGAGGCGTGATTGGATTGAATGTTGAAGCCGGTTTGAATGGAGTAATGTCTGGAAATTCAATAGTTTTGCATTGTCCAGTTGTTGTTTTTTTATTATTTGTAGGCAGCACTGCGTATCCTGCACTATCTGTTCCCAAAGTTCAAAAAGTTCGCTGGCATCGGATGCCCCAGATGATATTGTCTCTTGCCGCATTTCGAACCCCCATTGGATTTTGGACTTTAACCCAGAGGATTCCTTGTTTCCAAGTGCTGCTAGCGCTGCTAGCGTCTTGAACCTCGCCGGACCCGCTTCACGGGTCCCGCAGCGCCGTTTGCTTGGAGGCGCCTGTCAGCGTGGGTCTGCTGTTGCTGTGAGGAGGAGCAGGCAGGGCAGAGTGTCGGCGGGGCTGCGAGCAGGCAGGGACTCCAGTGTCCAGGAGCCCCTGCGCGCCCATTGAACACACCTGGGCTGCTCTCCCCGCTGGACACGCCCCCGCCTGATTGTTGAAAAAGCCGGCACTTCATTTAACCTTTGGATTCCTTACCCTGGTTGCCGCATTTCGAACCCCCATTGGATTTTGGACTTTAACCCAGAGGATTCCTTGTTTCCAAGTGCTGCTAGCGCTGCTAGCGTCTTGAACCTCGCCGGACCCGCTTCGCGGGTCCCGCAGCGCCGTTTGCTTGGAGGCGCCTGTCAGCGTGGGTGTGCTGTTGCTGTGAGGAGGAGCAGGCAGGGCAGAGTGTCGGCGGGGCTGCGAGCAGGCAGGGACTCCAGTGTCCAGGAGCCCCTGCGCGCCCATTGAACACACCTGGGCTGCTCTCCCCGCTGGACACGCCCCCCGCCTGATTGTTGAAAAAGCCGGCACTTCATTTAACCTTTGGATTCCTTACCCTGGTTGCCGCATTTCGAACCCCCATTGGATTTTGGACTTTAACCCAGAGGATTCCTTGTTTCCAAGTGCTGCTAGCGCTGCTAGCGTCTTGAACCTCGCCGGACCCGCTTCGCGGGTCCCGCAGCACCGTTTGCTTGGAGGCGCCTGTCAGCGTGGGTCTGCTGTTGCTGTGAGGAGGAGCAGGCAGGGCAGAGTGTCGGCGGGGCTACGAGCAGGCAGGGACTCCAGTGTCCAGGAGCCCCTGCGCGCCCATTGAACACACCTGGGCTGCTCTCCCCGCTGGACACACCCCCCTGTCCTCCCACCAATTGCCTAGGAGCGCCAAGTATATAATTGATTACAATCCCCGCTAAGCGGGAGCGAGCGGGAGTGCGCCGGGAGAAGCCTGGGACAAGGGCGGGACCGTCAGTGACCGTCCGGGGCCGCTGGAGGCCGGGCTGGGCCACTCCGCTGACGTTTGTATACACCTACCAGTTAGCAGTTAAGTGGGTTCCCAATCTCCTAGAATGCCGGACCACCCTACTAATACTGTCCTGAGGTCCCCAACGGCCGATGCCGGCCAATTAGTTATAGGTCCTTTGGATAAGTTCTTCAATCGCCCTGTCCAGTCAATCGACAAAGAACTATCGCTTGCTGAGAGGCGCGCAGAGCGCAGACTATCAATTGAACTCTTAAAAAACTCTGGGGACAAGCGCTCTGGCCAAATGTATCCTGCTATAGTAACACCATTGTCCTCACTTCATTTACCTGACTTTTCTAATTTGGGTCATGATGCAACTATGAATGGGTCCATTCAGGGTACTGTGGGTGAATCGATCCTTCCCCGTGCAAGCCCCATAGAAACTTCAACCTCCATAACTGAGGTGTGCTCCATTGACTAATTCCAAACCAGGTCTTAAAAGGAAAAGCAACAGTACATATAGGAAAAGCTTTCCACCTAAACCACCTTATAAACTCAGGAAAGTTAATAAAAGCTTGTATCCTAGCAAGGCAGCCACCGTAGTGAGCCGAGGGGGCGAATCTATGCAAGGGGGGGCAACTACACCTTCCGGTAGTACAGATCCTAGTTTTCCCACTTCTATAGATACAGGGACGGTAACGGTAGACACACAGCCATGGCTGACTAGCCTGCTCCCTGAAGTGGAACGGATGTTACGGTCCCTATTGCTTCCACTAGAGGAACGCATTACCAAGCTTACTGACCGCCTAGACCACTTCGAGCAGGCTACACTAGACAATTTCTTTTCGACCAAGGCACTAATAAAAACTCAGTCAAGGCAGGATGGCAACAGCAATTGCCAGATTACTGCTCAAGTTCCATCACATGCTAAGGGACAAAGGGAACATCCCAACTCTCCTCTGTCTGTAAAAACCAACAGTGGGGTGGTAAAGAGACCTCCGAAGTCGCTTAACTCGGCTCCACTGGGGATTGTTGCAAATGCTCCCATTACTGTAGTACCTGCCCAGCCTGTCGTGCAACAGCCGATGCCTAGCACAAATCCTCCGGTTATTGCAGTGGGAGGAGGAGTGGAGGGCACCAAAAAGGGTACTGCTATATCATCTGCCCCTCTTATCGGAAATCAGCCATCAACGAACAAATTAATACCCCGCCCTGCCCCTTCTGTTCCCAGACCATCCTTACCACCCATGAAAAAGCCACCCCACAAGAAACCCCCCATGAACCTCACCCCAGATTCCTTCCCCTATGTAGCAGTCCTGATAAATGTCCCACCACTTCCACCTGGACAGAGAGAAACCTTCCAGATGCTTAAAAACAAATCTATGCACTGGTTAAGGGTTAATCGGCCTCTACCTGGGGAAGTTGATGGACTCATACTGGGAGTGAGGCGAATAGATTGGATAGGTTCCACCACTAAAAACCTGGGGGGGACTGTATTGTGGTCAATTTTCAAGATCCAAGGGTGGTGGGATGGCTAACGAGACAGGGTTGGTGCACGGGCAAGGGAGGTATAGGCATTGTCGACCTTACATTTTTCTACCCACGCCCCTCTAGTATTTTAACCTCCTTGACCAATGAGGTCAACGGCCCCGGAAATTGTCCGTGGCCAGGGACAGTAGCCCCATCCTCACAGAACCTTATCCATATTACCACCCCGTTAACTTCTGTTTTGGGCGGGTGGAATGATTTAGGGAGGGGATGGTGACAATCCCTTGATTGCCAGGAAAATAACAGGAGCCCAGTTGATAATAGAGTGGCTGGTATCCCTAACTGCGGAAATTTAAATTTTTCTGTAGAACCTAACCCACTGCTCGCCTTAAGGGAGCATATGGTCTCAGGTGGCACAAGGGAACCAGGGGTAGCGCCGATTCCAACTGAGCCCACGAACGCCTGTCCCTCGGTGGGAGTTATAGATCTGGTGAATACCATCGAGGCCGGTAGCATCCCGACTGTGACGGACCCACTTTTCAGGGTTCTCAGTTGGAATGTGGCCGGCCTGCATAGGAAATTGTCCCTGCCTGATTGGAACGCCCTGGTGGAGGAATACTCCATTTGTCTGTTCCAGGAAACCTGGTGCAGGGAGCCTTCTCATAAGGCGGGATATTCGTCTCACCATATACCAGCAGTACAAATTGAGTGTGGCCGAGGCCGTCCTTCGGGAGGCCTCCTTGTATGGGTAGCTACCGCATTCAATTGCAGGGTGGACAAGCATGATATCCAATGTCCTGACCTTCTTAACATCACACTGAAAAACTCAAAGGGCCAGGTTATCCTAAATATTTTTAACATTTATGCCCGAGGTGTAAAGGGAGGCAGAGAATCCCCCGTTATAGCACGTTTGGAAGCTTTGCTTCGATCCTCGCCACATAAGCACTGCACCTTGGTTGGAGGTGACCTTAATTGCACCTTTGAGCCCCTTGGACTAGAAGTTTCAGAGGACCAAGAGGTTGTTGACAATAGGTGGGATATACCGGCCCTAGAGCTTAGTCCAATCAAGAAATGGTCGGAAGTGGTGCTCCAGGTCAACTCTATAACATCTGAGTTTGACCTGAGGGCCCTCAATGGTAGGACTAATTCTGATAAAAAGGGAGCCCATACCTACAATAGGCCCGCGCATTCCTCCAGAATAGATTACCTTCTTCTTGATATCCATTTATGGAGTATGGTTAAGGATATGGTCATTATACCCACTGTAGAAAGTGACCACAATCTCCTTTCACTCACCATGTCCAATAGGTGTTTAGATGATTCAGGCATCAGAGATCTGTGTTCCTCAGTCCCGGATATGTCAGTAGTTTCGAATTGCGGTCGACGGCTAAAATGGGCCAAGCTGTCGCTCTCAACAGAGAAACTATTTTCCATATCGCAGATCCTAGCGGTAGCTGTAGGTAACCTTGACCCTTTGGGGGGTGAGGTGGGGGATGTACCTGTAAGATTTTGTAACTTAACCCTGGCTCTTAGTGATTTTTTTATTGTCCCAGGTAGTACTAACGGAAAGAGACCAGGTTCTTGGGCTAGACAAGGCTGGTTTAACCGTACGTGCAGAGAGGCGAAGACTCTGCTAGTTGACGCAGTTAAATCTAAATCCCAAATAAGGATTAGGGAGGCCAGAAGGTCATACTCATTCTGCCAAAGAGTCGCCAAGGAGGACTGGGAAGACAACTTCTGGCAGGAACTCCTGACGGCCAGTCGAGGGAGAGATGCCAGAAGGTTTTGGGACTTGGTGGGCAGTAGGAACCGTCCTGATGACACCTTGAGGACCTGTTCCATCACTGCCAAGGCATAGTTTGATCACTTTTTGGGTCTCTACTGTGCTATTGAAGGCCCACTTAACGACCAATTTATCCTTCCTTCCTATTCTTTGGACAGAGATATGGTTCTTTTCTCCGCTCAAGAAGTTACGAACTTAATTAAAACCCTTACTCCACTAAAAGCAGCAGGCCCGGATGGGCTACCCGGGGATCTTCTTCGTGCATATCCAGGTGACTGGGGGGTGTTGATCTCTGCTCTCCTAAATGCCATCATGGAGGGAGGGTCTGTCCCAGAATCCTGGAAAGGGGCCGAGGTAGTCCCAATATTCAAAAAGGGAAATCGTGATCTACCGGGAAATTATAGGCCTATAAGCCTGATAGACTCGACCCAGAAGGTGGCGGGAAAAGCAATTTTGGGTAGGATCCTTTCTTGGGTAGATGAAAACTATATATTATCCGAGATGCAGGCCGGGTTCCGCACAGGCACAGGAACAATCGAACAAGTTTTTAGACTCCTGTTACTGTACTGGAAGGTGGTGGTACTGGGCAAGGGCAGTCTTTATTTGGCCTTTATAGACCTGAAGACTGCCTTTGACCTTGTTCCCAGGGAGGAACTTTAGAGGGTGCTGTACGGCCTTGGGATGCCCCCATACATTGTGGACCTCCTAATGAAATTGCACAAAGCTAATTATGCCCAGGTCAGATGGGGTTTGAATGGGGAGAAGACTGACAAGATCCAGGTAGAGAGGGGTGTACGGCAGGGCTGCATCCTAGCACCCACCCTCTTCTCGCTATACGTGAACGGGGTGGTAGACTATTTGCTTGAAGAACCAGCAGACGCCCCCACACTCTGTAATGTCAAGATCCCAACTTTGTTGTTTGCTGACGACACCCTTCTCATTTCGAAAACTCCCCAGGGCCTTCAAAAGCTCCTGAACCGATTTCAGGATTTTTGTGTATTGAGAGGTCTTGTTATAAATGTACAAAAAAACAAATATTTAGTCATGCGCCCCCCTAGAAAATTGGGTCGCCCTCCCATTCTGAATTCTATCCCCCTTGAAAAAGTTGCAGAATTCGACTATTTGGGAATTCGGCTGAGCGACAGTATGAGCTGGGTACCCCATACCACTAAAATGACACTGGTCCACAAAAGGGTGGGGGGAGCCTTGCTAAAGGAGTACAACACATCATCGAAACATTGTGTATCACCAATTATTGATATATACAAGGCTAGAGCGGTACCGGCTTCGCTCTACGGAGCGGAGTTATGGGGTCTGGGCATCATGGAGTCTCTGTCTAAAGCGGAGAACAAATTCGTCAAAGATCTAATGGCAGTCCCGATGAGCACCCCGACTGTCCCGATGCTCATGGATGCGGGCTGTAAACCAATTAAAGACCTGGCCTGCCTCCGGCCTCTCCTATTGTGGGCCCGACACTGGAGGGTCCCGGAACTAAAATCCTATGCAGACGGGCTGGTAGAGGTAATGCATTCGGTCGGCTGGCAAAAGATTAAGTGGCTCAGGGACATCAAACACCTGCTCGGGGAACTCGGTTTGGGTTCCTGTTGGTTCACTCATTCAGCTCCCCCAAAGGAGGCTCTGAAAAAAATATACTGGGGCTGGGTGTCCTCAAAACTTATGAGCAATCAACACCACTGCAATTCCACCGCAGCATATTTGAGGATTAAGGATGTTACTGCCTTTGAACCCTTTTTGGACATTATCACCATTCCAATGGATCGGGCCCTGTACATCAAGTTCAGACTAGGAACTTTACCCCTAGCCGACCTCCTTTCAAGATGGAATTCGAATAAGCAGGTATCATGCTTCTGTGCCCTCTGTTCTGACTGTTGCGAAACAGTGGCGCATTTTCTCCTCGACTGTCCAGACTATGCGCGCCCAAGATCTTTTTGGCTTAAACCGCTTTGTAAAGAGATGGGTATCCGCCAGCATTCGGCGGCTCTACGTATTTTACTGACTAATACTGCCCCCCCTATTGTTTGTGCTGTTTCCAAATTTTTAAAATGGGCCTGGTTGATTCGTCTTAAAAGACTGTCTTTATCGATTTAATGCTCTTTTTATAAATAACTTATTCATTCTGTTTTTACTATTTGATGTTATCATGTACAGTCTACGATTTTCTGATGTGCTGTTTTTATATATTTTTGTATAATGCTTTTATGATATATGCATATCGAAATAAAGCTATCAACCAACCAACCAACCAACCGATATTGTCTCTGATTCAACAAGAACTGTGTTCAGCATTTTATTCTTGTCATTCAGCATGAAATATTTGCGGAGCTTCAACTTACGGATTGCCTTGTAAACATCCAATCTAGTAGTGGCATAGTCAAAGTTTATTGGTGGTACATATGAGAGGCCCAATTTTAGAATGTTTTCTTTTTATTGGGTTAGGCAGGTATCTGTAAGGTTGATAATCGTTTGATTGGTACCGGTATTTATTGTTGATTTTTGGGTACCCACTTGCCTCGGCCTTTTTTGTTCCGATACTGCGTGCCTTGACCTCGTCCTGAGCCTCTGCCTCCTCTTGTAGTTCCTGAATTTACATTGTAGTCTTTTTTGTATCCTGGGCCGGAGCGTCTGTAGTCGTTTCTGGCACAAAATACGTATTTCTTCACCTGGAGAGGGTTTTGTTGATTTGTCTGCTGCAACTTGGTTTCTCATCTCAGAGTCAGAGTCACTTCCCCCAAATGAGCTTATGTCAGATGCTGAAGTTTCTGCATGGTCTTTGCTCACCTGGGCCCTCTGCTCACCTGGGCCCTCTTTTGATATGGAGGTTTTTTTTTGTCAGTGACCCGAAGAGCATCATATCTTTTGGCAAATGTGAAGATCTGGCCAAGATCATTATCGTTGCGGTCTCTCTGGAACTTATAGGGTTTCCGTTCTATGATCTTGGCCTCTTTCTTTAATCTCATAGTCATTTCACTGGCCGATTTGGTTTTTTCATCAGGCTGATCAACTTTCTCTAATTCCTCATAAATATCAGCAATTTCCTTTAAGAGCTGAGCTCGATCAATTTCAGCATATTTAAGGAGGATGAGTACCACTCTGCGTGATGCTTCTAGGTTGCTTTCTGCCCACTCCTTCATTAGCTCTGGATTAGGGTTTGCATAACTGGGCGCTGTCAATATTCTTAACACCCTTGGAATTGGATTAACATCTATGTAGCTTTGGAGGGACTTAGCCTCCCACCATTTACTTTGTTCACTACGTAGCTTTTTCTCTAAAAGCTTGTATTTATCTCTCAATGTATTGTTGTGGGGGTTGCTGGGTGTTGTAGTCAGATTCCGGATGTTGGTGGGAATCGGGAGGCTGTCCGAGAACATGGTCATGGTGGCAGCCTCCCTTTCTTTCACATTGTCTGCGGACATGTTAATTAATGCAGGGTAAATTGGTTTGTGTAGTCGGACTAAAACGGTTGAGATTTTTAGTGACAAAAACCCTCCAACCCGCCCATGCACAGTCACTCTCCTCCCCCGAATACCTTTGTTGTTGCGGTGCCTTCAGCTGGATGGGAAAAACCTTCGTCAGTCTCGTGTTAAACAACACGGGTCGCGTCGGTCTCCTTTCCTCGCTCGGCGTTCCTTTGTTTCGGTGCAGGAGGGTCAGATGCTGTTTTCCTCACGGGAACGTGAATAATCCAAGATGAACTCAGATGAAAGTTTCAGCAGTCAAAATGTATTGCAGAATCCACAAAGACAGCGAAGGCAATGTCACCCTTCTCGCAGCAACGTAGACACGGACCAAGGATTCGTGCAAGGTAGATTTATTTCCTGCTTGTTACCGCCATAACGTTTCACCTCCTACGAGGCTTGTTCACGTGACAATGTGTTACAGGTACGTGATAGTTTTTAAAGTGACAGTGCTGTTTGAAAAGTGCATCACGTGATAACGCTGCTGATAGACATAGATAAAATACTTATTACTGTAGTTTGTAATACAAAATTTTCTAGCTATCGCGACAAGAATTTTAGATTCTATTAAGGACACGGAGGCGAGGATTATGCTTTCTCATTTCTTTACTGCACAAACAGCAGCCAATGAAAGTAAAACTACAATGGTAAAAAACAACATTTCCCATGAGGCTTTGAACCACGCCTCCAATAATACAGCCAATCACAGTAGTAACAAGCATATAAAGTATAGAGACACTAATCTGGCCTCCTCTTTCTTTGTGCGAACAGTCTCGTCATAATAAACCAAGTCTTGAACTCTCAACGGAGAGAAAAAACAGTTCCTGTAGGAATTCTCAACGGAGAACAATCCATAACCACGAAGGAATCATCTTCTGCCAGGAAGGTACAGTAGCTCAATCCAAAGAAGGCATTCAACTCTTGTTGGAATCATTTCCTGAAACAGAAAAAGAAGTTTGAGAAAAGGAGCCCACCACTACATTTCTCACTGGGTGGGTACAAAGTTGTTAAACAACATAACTTCAAACAACCCTACAGTTGCATAACTGTCCCAACGGGTGGGATAATCCTCGCCTCCGTGTCCTTAATAGAATCTAAAATTCTTGTCGCGATAGCTAGAAAATTTTGTATTATATGGCAGGACCGGAGGCTTCTGATTATGCTGGTTCAAAGCTCATCAATCACAGCATCAGAAACATAAGGAATAGGCTTATAATAAAAAACTTTAAACATTGAATCAGAAGACCAATCAGCCGCATTGAGGATGTCCTCTAAGCGGGAACCTAACAAATAGGCCTTAGAAGCCATCGCACCTCCAGCTGAATGAGCACCATAGACAGAGATATCGATGCCAGCCTCTGACATAATCCATCGAACCCATCTGGCTAAAGCAGCTGCAGCGACTGGTTTGAAGGGTTTCTGAACAGAGATTAGCAACTGGCCTAAAGGGTCAGTCCTGTGTGCAATAGTACGCTCTTCATAGCATTTCAGACACTGCAACACACATAACTTGCTATTATGTGGGAAAGCGGGATACTCCACTGGGCGTGACATGGTCTTTGTTCGTCGTGTAATAACAAAGGAGACACCCTGCGGAGAAAACATCCTATCAGCCAAATCTAAAGCTCTAACATCTGAAACTCTGCGACATGAAATGAGACACAGTAACATAGTAAGCTTGGCAGAAAGCTGTTTTAAGCACAAATCACCATTATCGGGCCAGGTTTCCAAAAGAGTAAGAACTTTTGTAACATCCCAAAGCGTGGAATACCTGGGCTGAGGAGGGTTGGCCACACGAACTCCTTTAAGTAACTTACAAACCAAGGGATGCATCCCCACAGGCTTACCATCGATGTGATCGTGACCAGCAGAAATAGCAGACCTGAAATTATTAACCGACCTGTAAGCCAGGCCCGAAGCTGCACATTCAGACAGAAAATTCAGAACATCAGTTACATTTGATCCCACGGGATCCACCTGTTTTGGAAGGCACCAACCCACCCACTTCTTCCAAGATGCAGAGTATCGTTTCTGGGTGGAAGGAGCCCACGCCTGCTGCATAAAGCTGGAAGCCTCTTGTGAAAGGCCTGCAAGGCATTCATGTCTCCGGAGAGCGTCCACACCATCAAAGTCAACTGATTCTGCAGGATTAAGGGATGGCAAGACCCCACTGGATCCTGCAGAAGCGTCGGGAAAACTGGGAGCCGGAAGGGAAGGTCCACAGATAACTCCAACAGTGTGGGAAACCACGACTGAGTCGACCAGAACGGAGTCACCAACACTATCATCGCCCTCTGCCGGCGCACAAAGGCCGCCACTCTCGGGATCAGAGCAAACGGGGGAAAGGCATAATTCCTCTGTTGCCCCCAACAGTGTAGGAACGCGTCTGTTCCCATCGCCATCGGATCCGGTCTCCAACTGTAAAACAGGGGAAGATGGGCATTGAGGCTAGAGGCAAATAGATCTATCTGACAGGGGCCTCGCATAGTCATGATCTGAGCAAACAGCGATGGATGAAGCCTCCAATCGCTGAAGTCTCGAAGAAACCGGGAATTCCAATCCGCCACCTGATTGAATTTCCCCGGAAGGTATTCTGCCACCACAGAGATCTTGCAATCCAGGCAAAAGTGCCAAAATTCCTTCGCAATGTGTACCAGCATGCGAGACTTCGTCCCCCCTAACCGATTGATGTATCTCACCGCTGAGACATTGTCCATTCGAAGAGGTATATAAAATTGCTCTTCAGCGGTGAGACAGACCTGATGGCAAAGGACCCTGCCAACAACTCTAGACCGTTTATGTGTAGTGTGAGTTTGTCTGCTGACCATCGTCCTCCTGTGGTAAGTCTCCACAGCGAGCGCCCCAACCCCACTGACTGGCGTCTGACTCGACTACCACATCTGGGGCTGCGCCGAAGATGGCTCGGCCATTCCAGGCTGACATGTGCTCCAGCCACCACTGAAGTTCCTCTCAGGCCTCGGGGGAAAGAGGAATGAGATGGTCGTAATGAAATTTCCTCTGTAAATAAAAGATTTTCAGTCTCTGTAGGGCCCTGTAATGTAAGGGGCCCGGGGAAATTGCCTAAATTGACGAAGCCAGGAGGCCCACAATCCTCGCAAGAACACGCAAGGAAATCATTTCCTTTGTCAAGGTGGACTTTATTTCCCTCTTGATGGACCTGATCTTGTGAAGAGGAAGGAGGAGTTGTGCTGATACTGTGTCTATCAGAAAACCCAGGAATTCCATCTGTTGGTTCGGTATCATCACCGATTTTTTGAAATTGATAACGAACCCCAGATTCTGAAGCAGGGATGTCGTCCACTCTAAGTGGGTGAGAAGAAGAGTCCGATCTTGGGCTAGAATAAGCATGTCGTCTAGGTAAACAATGAGACGCACTCCCATCTCTCGGAGGCGAGAGATCACAGGTTTGAGAAGCTTGGTGAACACCCAAGGGGCTGAGGACATACCAAAGGGAAGCACCCTGTATCGGTACCACTGCCCTTTCCAAGGGAACTGTAAGTACTTTTGATGTGAGGGGCAGATGGGGACTGTCAGATAGGCATCTTTTAAATCTAATCGGACCATCCAGTCGTTCTCCAACAGAAGATCTCGTAAAAGATGGATACCCTCCATCTTGAAGTGGCGATAAGTGACATAGGGATTGAAGACTCTTCAATTTAAAACTAGGCGTTGACCGCCTCCTTTCTTCTGTACTAGGAAGACGTTGCTGCAGAAGCCTCCTGGAATGAAGGGTCCTACAGCAATAGCCCTTTTGGCTAACAATTCTTCCAGCTCTGAGTCGATAAAACTCTGTTCTAGAAGGGAAAAAAGGAGAGGCTGAGGGGGAAAGGCCTGAAGGGGACACCCTAACATCTCTATCTGGTAGCCCTGTACGGTCTGGAGGACCCAAACATCTGAAATGAGATTCGTCCAATTCATCACAAAGTGACGCAACTTGCCCCCTAACGGAGCAAAGGGGCACACGGGACTTACCAGAGGACTGATTGTCGAAATTCTTGTAACCTCTGTTGACACCTCGATTAAAGCGGCCTCTGAAGCCGCGTGAGCGTGACGGGTAGAAACCGGCCTGGTCCGGCTCTTGCGTGTAGCCTCTGCCACGTCCAGCCCTATTAGAGACCTGGTGCAACACCCTCTTCAAGGAGGCTTGAGACTTATCAAGGGACGCAAAGGTATTAACAAATTTCGCAATATCTTTCACAAAATTGTCTCCAAACAATTGCCCTTCCGCCAAAGGACCCGGTTCTGAAGAAGCCAGCTCCATTAACTGTGGGTCAATACGGAGCAAGACTGACTTCCGTCTTTCAGAAGCTAAGGCGCAGTTAGCGTTCCCCAGCATGCAGATGTCACGTTGCGCCCAGCCCGCTAGGACCTCAGGATGAATGGCGTCCCAGTCTCTTGAGCTGGGAGGGCCAGTTCCAGGATCTTGGCCAACGGGCCCGAAAGGTCAAGGACCTTATTTTGGCACGCTCTGAGCGCCAATCAATCCCTTTCTTGGGGTCTTTTTTATATTTCTTGAGGAAAGTAGTCATGGAAGTGTCAATGTCGGGAGTGACGGCCACCTTGTGGGCCAAATCGGGACGGGGACATTCGGACTTCAGGCGTGCTCTCACCTCTTTGTCAAAACCTTTGCGGAGGTGAGTTTCTAGGTATTCCGCCACAGCAGGGGGGGGACCCAATTTGAAGACCTAGGGTGTACAATGTCTGATGGGTCAAAAGAGAAGGGCGAAGGGATGACAGGAGGAAAAGTATGCTTACGTTTCTTAGTGCGCTTACGAGGAGCAGCATGCGAGGAATCCGTATCAGTGTTAGTAGTGGTATCATCCGGGGGAGGGGAGGGGAGGGGACGGGTCGGTAAGGCCTTGTCACCAGCAGAAGACTCTTTGGATTTATATAGCTTATCATAAGAATGAGGATGGGGCCAGGCCGGGTCAGTAGCCACCTTCTTAGGGGGGGGGGGAATGGTCCTGGCCAGGAAGAGGGAGAGGCTTACCAGGGACTAACAGCTCCAGTTTCTTGGCTAAGGGAAGCAGGGCCAAGGAAAGGGCTTTATCAAGTTTAGCGTCCAGCTTTTTGTCAATAATATCCTCCATGGACTCTTCGTCGTAATACTCATCATTGCCCTGGTCACCACACGCAGTACCCTCCTCATCGCAGTATTCCATATCTGCCATACTCACAGAGAATTGTCAAATTCCACTCTAAGTCCCCAGAGGGAAGCACAATTGCCAGCCCAGGAGAGGGCATCGATCAGGGGAAGTGCCAGGCACAGGAGCCGGAAATACCAAGTAAGAAGGTCACAATCAGGCGTATAAAGTCCTGTTCTAGGACTAATGGAGGGAAGTAACCCCTATCTAGCTCAGAAAGGGTTTCCAAAAATTGTCCCCAACCTCACTCACTGGGAAGCAAGGGGTTAATGCTCAAGACCTCCGATGCAAATCGGGAGGGAAAACGCTGCTTTTCAGTGTCAAAAACGGCCCCTCGGCTCCTGCCAAACTGCGTGATTCCCCACTTCAGCCGGGGGCAAAGCGTCTCACTGGCACTAGTGGCGGGCTGCACGCACACACTGACGCCCCCGAGTCCCCGAAGATGCACGTAGGACTTCCGACGGGCTTTGACATGCGCCTCCTTCCCCGAGAGGGGGGGCCAAGTCCCTCCGAATCGCGAACCGCGATTGAAGCAGCCGCAGCCGCAAGCAGCAACCTGGGGTACAACGGGGACCTAGGGGCGCAACACGCGCTCAAAGAAAAAACTAAAGGGACACGGAGCGGGCCAGGGAAGTCCCGCTCCGAAGTCGGGAGGGGAAAGAACGCCGCCAACGGCGCATTGACCAAACAATCGCAACAGCGCAATAAGCATCGAACACACGGTAAAACAGTGCAATTATACACAATATGAGCATATACAATAAAGCAAACACGCCAGGGGCGATATCTGTAACATGAGGCCTGCCATGAAGCAGTACAAGCATATAAAGTAAAAGAGCACTTATCTGGGCTGCGGAGCAGCAAAGAAAGAGGAGGCCAGATTAGTGTCTCTATACTTTATATGCTTGTTACTACTGTGATTGGCTGTATTATTGGAGGCGTGGTTCAAAGCCTCATGGGAAATGTTGTTTTTTACCATTGTAGTTTTACTTTCATTGGCTGCTGTTTGTGCAGTAAAGAAATGAGAAAGCATAATCAGAAGCCTCCGGTCCTGTCATAGAATCGTATTGGTAACCCACATATATATTTCAGACATGTCCTATTTTGTATATGCCCAAACGATTATTACATAGACATAGTTCACACTAAATATTGATTTTAAATACATAGTTATTTATACATATTTTAAAAAGATGTTAATATAAATGCTTAATCGTAGCATTATGTTAAATCCATCACATATGGCTTAAAAACACGTTTTAACTGCGGTTAAAAGCATATTTGTCCAAAATGTGCAATAGTGCAAATTAAGCATGTTTTCTGAGCAGGGACCGTGTCAAGTTTATATATAATTATAAATATATTTATATATATATATATTTATACTTATATACATATATACATACATGTGATCAAGGCCGTAAACCGGTCGAAATGCGTCATGGCGACATGGTGAGTGCTGAATAAATCATCTGTGTGAAAATGTGGGTCTACTGATCAGCCATATATATATATATATATATTCAATCAGAACAGGTAGCCTTATGCGAAGCACTGCCACACCAAGTTTTTCAATAAGCACGTTTATTTGAATCCATTTCACTTGCTCGATCCCCAGCAGATTTCAGAGTCTCCTTCGAACATAAAAGCCTGACGCGTTTCAGGGATGACCCTTTCCTCAGAGGCAATGTTCATGAAGGTCAATCAAACAGTTTCTGGTAGTGTCCACTCAAATAGCTCTCACCTGCCTCTATGGGCGTGTCTCAGGCGCACTGCATCCTGGGCTTTGTAGTGCACTATCCTTAAACCCACAGTGGGACTGCTTCTTCAACCTTGCAATTGGAACCAATATTCTCCCAGTGGAGCGAAGAGAGCACTGGAACCTGTCAGGATGCGCACTTGTAGCAGCGAAAACGTGTCCAAGGCAGCACCACCTGTGTTGGCACTGCGCCTGCCTTCGTTCCATAACTGCAAGCTCTTACCAAAAGCCTGCATGGACCCTCATTCAAGGTGGGACTTGCTCCTCGACTGGGCAACAGCCGAAAATTATTCAATCAGAACAGGTAGCCTTATGCGAAGCACTGCCACACGAAGTTTTTCAATAAGCACGTTTATTTGAATCCATTTCACTTGCTCGATCCCCAGCAGATTTCAGAGTCTCCTTCGAACATAAAAGCCTGACGCGTTTCAGGGATGACCCTTTCCTCAGAGGCAATGTTCATGAAGGTCAATCAAACAGTTTCTGGTAGTGTCCACTCAAATAGCTCTCACCTGCCTCTATGGGCGTGTCTCAGGCGCACTGCATCCTGGGCTTTGTAGTGCACTATCCTTAAACCCACAGTGGGGCTGCTTCTTCAACCTTGCAATTGGAACCAATATTCTCCCAGTGGAGCGAGGAGAGCACTGGAACCTGTCAGGAAGCGCACTTGTAGCAGCGAAAACGTGTCCAAGGCAGCACCACCTGTGTTGGCGCTGCGCCTGCCTTCGTTCCATAACTGCAAGCTCTTACCAAAAGCCTGCATGGACCCTCATTCAAGGTGGGACTTGCTCCTCGACTGGGCAACAGCCGAAAATTATTCAATCAGAACAGGTCGCCTTATGCGAAGCACTGCCACACGAAGTTTTTCAATAAGCACGTTTATTTGAATCCATTTCACTTGCTCGATCCCCAGCAGATTTCAGAGTCTCCTTCGAACATAAAAGCCTGACACGTTTCAGGGATGACCCTTTCCTCAGAGGCAATGTTCATGAAGGTCAATCAAACAGTTTCTGGTAGTGTCCACTCAAATAGCTCTCACCTGCCTCTATTGGCGTGTCTCAGGCGCACTTCATCCTGGGCTTTGTAGTGCACTATCCTTAAACCCACAGTGGGGCTGCTTCTTCAACCTTGCAATTGGAACCAATATTCTCCCAGTGGAGCGAGGAGAGCACTGGAACCTGTCAGGAAGCGCACTTGTAGCAGCGAAAACGTGTCCAAGGCAGCACCACCTGTGTTGGCGCTGCGCCTGCCTTCGTTCCATAACTGCAAGCTCTTACCAAAAGCCTGCATGGACCCTCATTCAAGGTGGGACTTGCTCCTCGACTGGGCAACAGCCGAAAATTATTCAATCAGAACAGGTCGCCTTATGCGAAGCACTGCCACACGAAGTTTTTCAATAAGCACGTTTATTTGAATCCATTTCACTTGCTCGATCCCCAGCAGATTTCAGAGTCTCCTTCGAACATAAAAGCCTGACACGTTTCAGGGATGACCCTTTCCTCAGAGGCAATGTTCATGAAGGTCAATCAAACAGTTTCTGGTAGTGTCCACTCAAATAGCTCTCACCTGCCTCTATTGGCGTGTCTCAGGCGCACTTCATCCTGGGCTTTGTAGTGCACTATCCCTAAACCCACAGTGGGGCTGCTTCTTCAACCTTGCAATTGGAACCAATATATATTCACTGAAAAAAACATAGGTTTTAGGGGTGTTATAGTTAGCTGGACATTTCACTCGTAAAAAACCATTGAAATTCCTCTGTTATAGTTAGTTCTGCTAACTTTAACTCTCGTGCCCGCAATCCACTGCTGATGATGTCACATATTAAATCATTCATGACATGGTCAGTGACATCACTGATGACATCACTGATGACATCTCAAATGACATCACTGATGACATCATCCAGTGAAAGTGGTTTGGTTCGTTATTTAAATATGTATTATATATATAGCAAACTGCATTGAAGAATGAGTGGATATATAAATATAAATATCTGGATGGAGGAATTAGTAGCAGTGTGATTGACTGTTTACTTGACTAATTTATAGTGTCTCACTAAATATATTGGATAGTGACTAAACTGTGTGAATATCTGTATCACTTGTCAGTTGTTGTGTAAACTGCTGCACCAGTTGGTTACTAGGTATGTGAAAGTCTATATTAGTTATTGATTAGTTAACTGAGTATTTGTATGGGAGAGTGAATAGGTGTGTGGTTCGGTGGGGTGTGTGTGACTGCCCAAACATAAGTGAATAGTTGATTCAGTAGGTATATGAGGTTAAGACTGCATGTGAAAACAGTTGTTTGGGTGAGTGAATATCTTTATGGGTGTGGTGATGAGCAAATATATCTCTCAATGGTACATGTCCAACAAACTAGAAACATAAAAGGCATGTATGTGACAGTTGTTGTATATAAATAAGTATACATAAGACTCATTGATTGCATAAGTGACTGTATAGATAATTGTATACTTGTAATAGTGATTTCATAACACACTAAGTATGAGTTACTATCTATATGAGTAAATGTAGTGCTATTTGTATAAGTGTGTAGCTGAGTAACTGTAAATATGATACATTGTTTGCAAAAGTGAGTAGGAAGACTGCATAAGTGAATAGGATGTGTGCTGGTGTGTTCTGTCAATATAGGTGTGTAAGTATATTTGATAGTGTTCTATTGATCAATGTTAGATGTATGAGTAAATCTACACGTAATTGATTAGATGTGTGTGTAGAACTAGGAATCACTGAGTGGGTTTTTAGATACTTGTATTGCTGTGTCAATGGATTCAAATATGGTACTCTTTATTTTACAGTGAGTGATGAAAGGTTATACTAGTGTATGATGAGGTGTATCTGATTGTCACGTGGATGATGTCGTCAGTGATGTCATCAGTGATGTAATTTGAGATGACATCAGTGATGTCATCAGTGGTGTCACTGACCATGTCATGAATGATGTAATATGTGACGTCATCAGCAGTGCATTGTAGGGGCATGAGTTATAGTTAGCTGAACTAACTATAACAGGGGAATTTCTATGGTTTTTCTACGAGGAGAATGTCCGACTAACTATAATGTCCCTGAAACCTATGGTTTTTTTCAGTGAATTCCTAAGGTTTTTTAAATGCTCATTTCTAACCATAACGTCCCTAAAACCTATGTTTTTTTCAGTGAATTGCAAAGGTTTTTTAAATGCTAATTTCATTAAATCGATGTTTTTTTCTTGTTTTTAAATTATCATCCCATTCTCAACCTGGTGGAAACTGCTGATATCATCAGTTTCCCAGCAATAGCTTCCGCAAAACAAATCACCGCAAATGAGAGAGACGACTAACGCTAATTATATGCATAGTAGGCGTTCCCCTGCAAAAATAACACAAAAACACCACTTCCTGATATTTTCAACGACCAGCCAAATCTGTGATGTGATCCAAAAACAGGCAAAAGAGTTAGCAGTAAGAATTTAACATCTGCCTTTTACTGGTGTAAGGCGGTACAAAAGGGGGTGGCGATGGACGGAGCATCTGAACCAATCAAACACTCACACCCAGTCAACAGATCTGGGTTTAATCCATCACCGTTCTTTAGCCCACTCTGCCACCCCAGGTCAGACATGGCCATATGCAGGAAGACTACCTACAGTATTAAAGGGAGCCCACCCTAGAGCCACATCTGAAGACCAACACATGTCATAGAGCTACTGACCATGCAGCTCCGACCCCCAAGAAGGCTACAACACCCACCGCCACCACCCCCAGGGCCACCCCCCTCAACCACCGCCCTCTACTACCACTGAGGCAGTGCAGAACAGGACAGCAGACCTTCCCAAAATGGCATGGCCCCTCAGCCACACAACAGCTGAATGTTTGGAGATGTGGTAACCAAGTATGTGTGAAGGATGCAAGTCACCCATCAATAACAATGCACACAATGGCAAGTGTAGCAGTGATGTGCTGGACAGACCTCATTATGCAGAGTACAGACCTCTCCATGTGTTAATATACTGCTGGTGCTTGTAGTGTTGTAGACAGTGGACGCAACCATGTTACCTCAGGCAGTGAGGAAGATCTCAGTCATGTAACTGTGTCGTCGTCCCTCGACTCCTCGACACAGGCCCCCTGCAAACCCAGTGGCACAGCACCGCAGAGTTATGTCTGTACAGACTACTGCCTTCGATGTACACTGCGGACAACAGGGCTCATCAGATCGAGTCACGATTGCAGATGACGCAGTCCAGTGGGCAACAGACATTGCTCCCAGTGCTGCTGGCCCGGACCACACATCATCGCAGGCTGCACACACGCTGAGTGCTTCAGGTTCCACTAACTCAGAGCACCACAAGTCATCACCACGGAGCCTTATTAAGGCAGAATTCATTAGACAAAAGACATTGCTACCAGTGCAGCCCGCCTGAACCACGCATCATCGCAGGCTGCTCTCTGGCTGAGTGCTACAGGTGCCACTAACTCAGTGCACCACATATCATCACCATGTAACCTTATTAAGGCAGAATTCAATAGACAAAAGACATTGCAACCAATGCGACCCGCTCGGACCACGCATCATCGCAGGCTCCGCAAATGCTAGCTGCTACCTGTGCCACTAACTGTGCAGCTGAAGTCAACGCCACGTGGCTGTGGGCCCTTGCTGGCCGCTGCCTCTGGCCTACAATGCGGACAGCAGGGCTAACAACTCAGATTGAGTTGTGATTGCCTATGACGCAGTCCACTAGGCAACAGACATTGCTCCCAGTGTGGTCCGCCCGTACAACACATCAATACTTGCTGAGAACACGCTGAGTGCTTCAGATGCCACTAACTGTGCAGCTCAAGTGAACGCCACATTACTTTTGGCCCTTGCTGACTGCTGCCTCCGGCCTACACTGCGGTCAGTAGAGCTGACAGTTCAGATAGAGTCGCGATTGCAGATGAAGCAGTCCAGTAGGCAGCAGAAATTTCTACCAGTACAGCCCGCAAGGACCACGCATCATGGCTGGCTGCGCACACGCTGAGTGCTTCAGGTGACACTAACTCTGTGCAGATCAAGTGAATGCCATGTGGCTGTATGCCCTTCCTGATCGCTGCCTCTGGCCAACACTGCAGTCAGCAGGGCTCACAATTCAAGATTAGTACCAATGCAAATTGTGTAAGAGACTATGATCGGTTAAGAAGATCAAATGTTCCCAATCTGTGACACTCAAGTCAACATCACATGGCTGTGGGCCTTTGCTGACCGTTGCCTCCGGCCTACACTGTGGTCATCAGGACTCACAATTCAAATTCAGTCTTGATTCATTCATTAATTTCAGAGTCCAGTAGGCAACTAACTATAACGTCCCGAAACCTACATATTTCGACAATGTAGTCCATACATATTACATCTTTTGTTCCATACGCCTACACTGCGGTCAGCAGAACTCACAGTTTAAATTCAGTCTTGATTTATTAATTTCAGACAAAATTGTACTCTATGTCCTCGTATTTTGTCAAGAGAAAGTGACAAAAACCATTCCTCGATGTCTGTGCTGACTACTGCCTTCGATCCAAATTGCGGACAGCAGGGCTCACAATTCAGATTGAGTTGCGATTGATGATGACGCAGTCCATTAGGCAACAAACATTGCTACCACCGTGGCCTTCCCGGACCACGCCTCATCGCTGGCTGTGCACACACGGATTGCTTCTGATGCCCCTACCTCAGCGCACCACAACTCATGGTCCCTTTATAATATATTCTTTTGTATTTGATTTCAGATGTGCTGCCCTTACCTCAGTGTACCACAAGTCATGGACCCTTTACGATAGAACCTTTTGTGTATTATTTCACATCTGGTGCCTCTACCTTAGTGCAGCGCAAGTCATAAACTCTTTAAGATTGAATCTCTGTGTGTGATCCGATAATTACTGTTGTAATTGTTGCCAGCACAGACATCACTGGACATGTGACCCTGTTATAAAAAGGGGCCGAGGGCATGTGCCCATACCTAGTTCCACTATCTATCTAACTGTGTCTGTGTATTCATTATGTATGCATGATGCTGCCCCTGGGCCCTACCTCATTACATAGTGCTGTGGACTGCAGACGCAACCAGGTTACCTCTGGCAGTGAGGAAAACTTTGGTTATGTAACTTTGTCTTGGTCATTATATAAGTATATAAATAGAGACTGGATCATTAGAGTACTGCAAGTAGAGTGTATAGTGAATGTATAAGTGCTTGGGGATTGGAGGAGTAATTGGATAGATACATACGTTGGCGGATCCTAACCCAGAGCACAAGCTTGGCTCTAATTGGCTCCCTCAATGTGACAAAAACTGAAATTTGGGCTTTGCAGGGCCCTGTATCGCTACAGTTGCAACATTCCACTTAATGTGCAATAAACATTCATATCCACACAGATATGTCATGAGCACTATCTTTCATGTTTGGAAGTATGGATGAATGTAGGGTCAGTGATTCCCTCTACCTTCCATGTTGGCCATGTTGTGGGACTTGGGTCACCGGGTGACACATTGGCGCTTGTGGCCTGCGTGGCAGCAGCACTACAACAGAGACACCCACATCAGTTAATTTCTCACACAGCCCAGGACGGAACCACGCCCATAGCTCCGGAGTCATTGCTCACAGCCTCATGCAGTACTGGCATACACAAGGCCATTCCACTCCGGTTATGCTTACAGGGAGGAACGACAACGACACATGTCCTAGGTCTTCCCTGTAGTGATCTGCTGATCACAGATTTAGTTGTCAGCATGCCACAGCCACTCCCTCATGGCTGGTTTACACCCACACCACACCCTTGCAGCACAGGCGTCACAGAACATGTGACCCTGGCAAGAAAAATGGCCGGGTACATGTGCTGGAGGCCATTTCCATTCTTTCCCATGACTTGAAGTATAGAGAGTTGGTGGCAGCCGAGGCACTTTGCCCGACACAGGCCTCCCGCCATGTGGTGATGACTTGAGTTCCACTGAGTTAGTGCCACCAGAGCTGAGCGGGCGTGCCGCCTACTATGATGCGTGGCCTCAATACACCATCCTGGCAATCAAGACCCGATTGAAATTGTGAGTTTGGTTGGACCGCGTGTACACCATGGCGGAGGAGGTTAAGCAAACCAGCACTGATTTTCAAAACAAGAGCAGTTAATGTTCCTCGCAGCCGCGAGGCTCAGGATGACTCGGGCGAAAATTCCCCGAGCCGGTAACAGACAACACAAGCAATGCGCCAGTAGCGCGAACACATACCCGACTCGTTCTCCCTTCAAGGCGCAAGTGGAACCTCAGGTTTCTCTGTTCCAACGAGTAAAAGGGTTTCAGGAAATAAACGGGAAACAGACGAGCCCTCTGGAATGAACAAAATCACGAGCACTGTTCCCTAGTCCCGCCCCGCTATATCCTGTTACCGCAAAGGAGCATGGGACCTGTAGTTCTTGGCCCGTAAGTCCTGGGAGTTGTAGTTCAGGTAGGCGCGGTACGGAGCTAGATCCTGACAGTACGCCCTCCTCCCAGGCGTCTCCTAGGACCAGGCTTGGCAGGAAACCTTGAATGGAAAGACCTGACCGCCCTGGGGGCATGCACATTGTGCCAAGGCTCCCAAGAGTCATCCTCAGCTGTATAACCTTTCCACGAGACCAAATACCAAAGCACCCCCCTACGACGTTTGGAGTCACGAATAGACTTCACTTTGTACTCCAGACCACCATCGCAGTCTACGGGAGGCGGCGCCTTTCTACGTGATGTGAGAGCTCTTTTCAACAAATGCACATGGAACACTGGATGTATTCTCAATGAATTAGGCAACTTCAACTTGTACGCCACAGGATTGACTTGACGCACTATGGGATAAGGACCAATAAACCTTGGATGGAAGACACTCCTCAACTTGAAACGGATGTATCTTGTTGAGAGCCACACCCTGTCTCCCACCTGGAACAGAGGACCTTGAGCACGGTGTTTGTCCTTCCATCTCTTGTACACCTCCTTCGCTTTCATCAGATGTTTTTGAACCACCCTATGCGCCTTCCTTAAAGCCATAACACGTTCCCTCACCGTGGGCTGGTTGGTCAAATCAGCGGGGATGTCTATCGGCAAAGTGTTGGCAGCAAAACCAAAGTTAGCCTTAAAAGGCGACATACCTGTCGAACTGTGCCATGTATTGTTAAATGCCAACTCAGCCATCCATAGTAAATCCACCCAGGATTCATGGGCTGCCTCAGAGTAACAGCGCAAGTATTTCTTTAAGGTCTGGTTTAGGCGTTCAGTTTGTCCATCCGTTTGGGGATGGAAGCTGGTAGAGAGCGCTGACTCAACGCCCAATGCCTTGCACCACATTTGCCAAAAGCGAGCAATGAACTGAGGTCCCCTGTCTGATACAATTACTCGTGGAATGCCATGTAACCTTATGACCTGCGAAGCCAGCAATTGAGCGGTTTGACCTGCCATGGGGAGGTTTACACAGGGTATAAAGTGTCCCATCTTCGTTAGATTATCCACAACCACCAAAACTGCTGAGTTTCCCTGATCCAAAGGTAAGCCTGTTATGAAATCCAGACTTATGTTCTGCCAAGGGCGAACGGGGGTGGGCATAGGCATCAATAGTCCTTTCCGTTTGGTGTTCTCTCCTTTTGCTCTGGCACAAGTTTCACACTTCCCCACCCATTGGGAAACATCCAAGACCAAAGACTCCCACCAGAAATGTCTTCTAAGCAGTCTCACAGTCTTGGTAACCCCTGGATGTCCTGCTGATGGAACATCATGACACCAGCTAAAGGCTTTCATCCGCAATTCCTCAGTAGTTAAACACAAGCTCTCCCCCTGAAAGGGCAACCCCTGTCTCACCTTCCTGCCAGGTTTCTGAGCAGCCCAACGCTCCCACGATCCCAAAGACCTGGAACTCTTAATGTCTCCCAAAAACCTCTCAGCGTGAACCGCACACACTACCTTGGTAGGAGGGAGGATGGATTGCTCTACTTCCTCATGCTGCTCTGTACATATTTCCTGCCTGGACAGTGCATCTGCTTTCCTGTTCTCTACACCAGGACGAAAGGTTACCCCAAAATTATATTCAGAAAAGAACAGCATCCACCGCATTTGTCTTTGCGTTAAATGTCTCGCTGAGGTCATATATTGGAGATTCCGATGATCGGTATATATTGTCACCGCTTGACTAGACCCCCAGAGGTAAGGCCTCCATTCTTGAAACGCTCTTTTAGTAGCCAACAGTTCTTTCTCTGCTATAGTATAATTGACCTCCGCAGGGCTCAATTTCTTTGACAAATAAGCAACAGGATGGAGCTGACCATTGTCTGAATCTCTCTGGGATAGTATCGCCCCTACGGCTTCATCAGAAGCATCCGCTTCAACTATGAAGGGCCTTTCCAGTACGGGGTGTGTCAACACTGGTGCGGTGGTAAAGGCTCTTTTCAAGGCCTGGAAAGCCTTGTCAGCCTCAGGAGTCCATACAAAAAGTGATCCCTTTCTTAACAGCCTTGTGATGGGGACCGCTGTCTGAGAGAAGTGCAGAATGAACCGGCGATAGTAATTCGCGAATCCTAAAAAACTCTGTACTTCTCTCACATTTCTCGGGGCTGGCCAATCCTGAACTGCCTGTACTTTTCTTTCAGACATCTGTAGGCCATGAGGACTAAGATTCACTCCCAAGAACTCCACTTCTTGTACCCCAAATTCGCATTTGCTCAACTTTACATACAAACTATGTTCTCTCAGTTTGTCCAGAACCTTACACACTTGGGCGGTATGACATGAGATATCCTGAGAGTATATCAAAATATCGTCAATGTACATTACAACAAACCGATCCACATACTCCTTCAACACATCATTTATAAAAAATTGAAATGCTGCCGGAGCATTACAAAGCCCGAAGGGCATCACCAAATATTCCTAAAGACCGAATCTTGTCTTGAACGCCGTTTTCCACTCGTCCCCCTCCCTTACACGGACCAGGTGATAAGCCCCACGTAAGTCCAAACAGGTGTAAATATTGGCCTCTCTCACCTGGTCGAGCAAGACTGAAATGAGGGGCAGAGGGTAACGATTGCGTATGGTGTTTTTATTTAATACGCGGTAATCTACACACGCTCTCAAGTCTCCATTAGCCTTTGCAATGAATAACAGGGGAGATGCCGCTGGAGAGCGGGAAGGCCTGATGAACCCCAAACTCATGTAGTGGTCTATGTATTCTTTCAAGTGGGTGGTTTCAGGCACAGACAAGGCGTATACTCTGCATGTTGGTATTGTAGCCCCTTCCACCAGATCAATGCGGCAGTCATACTCCCTGTGAGGAGGTAAGGTTTCTGCTTTACTCTCACTGAAGACATCGCTGTAAGCCCTATATTCTTTTGGTAGTTGGACATTTTTTTTCGGCCGCGGTAGCCGCCAAAAACGGGGTTGTTAACACCGCAACATGAGCCAGAACACATGGTACTAAATTATCCTGACAAAATTCGGGTACAAAACGAAAGGTCTTTGTCTTCCAGTCCACCACAGGATTGTGTCTGTGCAACCAAGGCATGCCTAGAATGACCTCATATTGAGGAGCAGCGATGATATTTAGTGTCAGATTCTCTGAATGCACATATCCATGCAACACCAAAGACAAACCTACTTCACTGGTTCTTTCAGTTATTTGACCTGATGTTAACGGTTGCCCATCAACCGCCAAAACATCTCTCTTGGGACACGAGGCAACGCTAAACGTGTTACTAAGCCATCGTCTATAAAATTGCCTGTGGCTCCAGAATCCAACATCACCATAACCTGATGTTGCTCATGATCACTTTCAATAGTCATAACCACCACAAGATGCGCTTCAGTTTCCTCTGGTCCTGCAGAGGACAGCGAGTTGAGTTTCCATTCCTGTCCCCCTTCAGCCCTGGGTTTGTTTTCTTCCCTTGCTGCTGTATCTGACATATTTGAAGATATCGCCACCTTCTTGAACCTGTTAAAGCTACCCGAAGTCTTGGCGTTTGGAGGGGCACTCCCTAACGTAGTGCCCCTTCTTCCCACAGTACATGCATAAACCCTGTACTCGCCTCATCTCCCTTTCTTCTCTTGACAAAGGAGCCCTAAGAGCTCCAATTTCCATAGGCTCAGGAGCGGATCCAATCTTAACGCCAAATTCACCATGTCCACATATGTAGTGGGCTGTGGATCCACCTGAGCCACCAAGTCTTTCAACTCCTCTTTTAACCCTGGGTAAAAAAGGGACATCCTTTTCTCCTCTGGCCATTCCACTTCTATCCACCAACCTGTTGAACGCTGTCAAATAAGGAACCAATTCTCCCTTGCCCTGGCGTAATTCTAGAAGTTCTCGATCTGCACTACAAGACGTAGCCCTCCGATCAAAAACCCTCTCAAATTCCGTTCTAAATGCTGACCAATCTTACAGGATAGCGTCATCGCGTTTTACTAAGGGCACTGCCCAATTAGCCGCATTCCCAACTAGATATGAAATAGTGAAAGCCACCCTAGAATGGTTCGTAGGAAAAGAAGATGGCTTACATGAAAAGTGCATAAGAACTTGAGTCAGGAACACCTGTACCTTGCGTGGGTCACCCGAGAACCTTTCAGGATTAGCCAAAGGGATAGGTGGTGGTACTGTAACCTGTACAGAGGAGGCTGGGGCAGAAGCATTAAAAGGGTTACCCCCCAACCGATCCACCTTCTCTCGTAAGGCAGCAGTCTCCACCTTGGAGGCGGCCAACTCCTGCTGCACCAATACCAGAGCATGCAACACATCCTCCATGAACGCCATTACCCCCACACACGGATCAGGCAGAGTGAAATTCTTGGGCTCGTGATTCTGTCAGGATCGCACTCCGCAGGATCCGTATGCAGAAGCAATGCTCCACCTCCGGACCTCCCGAACACCCCGACTGTATATCACAGGGTGTTCAGGTGATACGGTGAGGGAAAAACTCCAAAAGGGGAAAAAACCCAAAAGAAAAGATAGAAGGAAGGGACAGCCGGGGAAAAGAAGCTGCAAGAGAAATACACACGCATTAATACAGTTCTAATGGCTACTCTCATTACATTCTCACTACATGTAACGCAACCTGATTCACCTGTAATAATTCACGTGTTTGCCCCTTCATACAGCAGTGTCTTCTTTGTCCCTCATGCCCTGCACAACACAAGAATCACGGTTATTAAAGGCAATGAAACAATGAGCTGCCTATATACACTATCAATCTGGATACATACCCTGCAATGTACTTTAAGCTAAACCTTGAAATGAACACTCCAAAGAAAACGAAGACTTCAGTCATTAAATCCTTAATAACGGAGTGTTGACGAAAAACAACTCAAATCAAACAAGCAGATTCCTCCTCTGCTAGGTAAATGTAAAGTTTGTCCCAAATAGCACCTCTAGTATCCAAAATAAACTAAACACGGCATGACGTAGTAAACACTACTAACATCCGCTTTAGTATTTGTAATCCGATAGGTTAGGTCAACATCCTGTGATGCGTTTTCGTGCCGGCATTGCGGAGGACTCCCCCCTGCAATCCGTCACTAGATTATGTACATACAACCCCCTCCGGGTGTTGTTGGCATCAGTTAAGCAAACCAGCACTGATTTTCAAAACAAGAGCAGTTAATGTTCCTCGCAGCCGCGAGGCTCAGGATGACTCGGGCGAAAATTCCCCGAGCCGGTAACAGCCAACACAAGCAATGCACCAGTAGCGCGAACACATACCCGACTCGTTCTCCCTTCAAGGCACAAGTGGAACCTCAGGTTTCTCTGTTCCAACGAGTAAAAGGGTTTCAGGAAATAAACGGGAAACAGACGAGCCCTCTGGAACGAACAAAATCACGAGCACTGTTCCCTAGTCCTGCCCCGCTATATCCTGTTACCGCAAAGGAGCATGGGACCTGTAGTTCTTGGCCCGTAAGTCCTGGGAATTGTAGTTCAAGTAGGCGTGTTATGGAGCTAGATCCTGACAGATCTTGCTGGTGCTTGAGAAAGTTGTGAAGTGGTGTGTTCTCTGCTTTTTGCATGGGAATGCCTACTCTGCGTCTCAATTGCGATATTTGCCGGGGTCATCCATAATGATGCTTTTTGAGGCTGCTATCGCTGGTAAACTGGTGATATGGGCTGTTTGCACCAGGTTGTGAGTGGTGCTTTAAAATGATCACCATTTTGGCTGCGATGTGTCCTTGAGAATATGTCTCTGTGTGTTTTAAAAAGCTGAGAACTACTCGAGTGCCGCGCTGAGCGCCGCTCTCTTCATATTCACACTAGGAGGCCACGCAGAGATCTGCACATCTTTCGTGTTCACACTAGAGAGCCGCGCATCCATCGCACTCACACTAGGGGGCCATGCTGAGAGCTGCGCACCCTTCGTGTTCACACTAGGAGGCCACTCTAGGGTCGCAACTCCAAACTTTTTTGACAAATAAAAAGCCTTCCCTTTCATTCATTTACATTCGCCTCAGGGACCCATCCCACGAGGCATGCCCACATCTACATATATATATTTTTCTTTTTCCAAAAGGGAGGGGGCCACATGGCCCCCCCCTACCAGACCACTTCTGGACCTGGAGACCCCACCCCCGGGGCCTGGCCTCCCGGTTGAGGACCGTGGGGGAAGCCCCAATGCCCCCATGGTCCCACCGGCTCCCCGCCTCCTGCGGAAGCCAGCATTCCTTTTGGGCAATGGGACCTGCTAACATGCAGCTTCCCTTGCCCAAAAGCAATTCTCCTTTCCTTTTTTGAAGCGAGAGGAGGTTTTCCTCCCGTCATTTCAACAAAGCAAACCAGGGTTTGCTATCACAAGGTGGAAGCAATGCTCCCGCCCCATTCCTATGACGGGGTGGACACACCGGCACATTGCAGGACCCAGCCATTTGGGGTGACGGTCCCCAAGGCTATCAAGCACTACAGGAGGGGGCCCCCTCTCCCTATTGTCAAAGCCCTGGGGTGGTAGTGGTCCCCGGGGCTGCGGGAGGGCTGTGTGCCCTCCCACACCTAATTTGCATACCCCCCAGGAGCTGGCGGTATAATTATAAGATTGCCCCCGGACCTGGCCCACCTCGGGGCTCATTTAAATGAAGTTGGAGAGCCCCCGCTTAATTCTTTTGACTTTTTTTCATCTAGATTCACACACCCAGCGTTCATTCGGATGTTTAAAAATCCTGCCCCCTTTTCTACATTTTTCACTTTCTTTTACTGTTTTCTTGTGACTCGGTTCTGCCGAGTCATAAGATGGCTACCAACACTTCCTGCTTTGAAGCGTTGGTAGCCAATTAGAATGAAGTGCGTGGTCGGGAAAGTTTGTGAACGCACCGCGCCCATGGATATCGATATATATATATATTTTTTTCTCAGCAACTAATGAACGGATTTGCACCATTTTACAAAAGGTCGCTTTCTGAACCAAGAACTACCTTTTTGACAATTTTGGTGTAGTTCCGTTCAGCAGTTCAGGCTGTAGCCTTGGCTAACATTTCCTATGGGAAATTGATGTTTTGACTTTTATTTTTCTAATTTCTCAGCAGCTATTGAACATATTTAAACCATTTGAAAAAAAGTTCGCTTTCTAAACCAAGCTCTACCTTTTTGCCAAATTTGGTATAATTCAGTTCAGCAGTTCGGGCTGTAGCCTTGGCTAAAGTGTCCTACGGAAATTAACATGGAGAAAGCACTTTTATCAGCCCATGCTTGACGAATCACCCCCAAACTTTCAGGATAGGAGCTGACCTGGATAGACCTTTTTTTGGGAGAATTTCTTGACAATTCGTCAAACAACGCCAAAGTTATTAGCAAATAAAAAATGCTTTTCCCTATGGAAGTTAGGTTCTAACTATAACTACCTACTGGCAACCGCCAGTAGGTAATATTTATATATTCATATATGTCCATATACATATATGCAATGCTTTTCTATATATATGTATACATATATACATATGCATTTTGGATGTGCGTGACGAGGGTGGGTATATTAATAAAAAAGTATTTCATACAGACTCAGGTTCCACCCTGATAGAGTCTTAGTAGTTCAGATTTATTAGCTTAGTAGATTCAAAACACCATATTTTAAATATGAGCTTAAAATTTGTATTACACCATTCAAACTGTGCACATTTGGCCTTGTGAAGCTCAATGGATATTCTAGATCTTTCTATGTAAATCTTAGGCAAATAGTGACACAAGTTAAGGGATGTCCTGTAGTTGGTGAGATCAGACCAAATAATCCCATGAAAGATATATACTTTCACTGGACACCATACATAAAACAAAGAACATTTCAATAGTTTTAAGTATTAACCATTGATTTTGGTAAACAGTTTGCTATGGTTTGGATATGGCATGGACTTGCAACAGCAACACCTGAATCCATGATTTAATTGTAGGTGTCTCAATTGAAACTATATTGTAGATGTGGTCAATAGACAAAATTGTTTCCTAAGTAAAATGTATTAAAAAAATTCTGAATCAGAATACCTCTGACTACAAGGCTGCATCTCCTAAAAAAGAAAGACTTTGCTGGTATTCAGCATTATTAAGGTATCCCTGCTCCAGTATAGCAGAATCATCGATGGGAATGTTTGAATTGACTAATGAAGGTGTCAAGATAATGATGGATTGCCGTTTTCTATGTCCATTTATAAAATTAAAAGACACTGAGAAATGAGTGTAGGATGAGAGGTGTTTATGAGAATTCCGAGAGGGGAAGGTCGATTTTAGCATTATATTATTCGTACTTGAAATTAATTTAAAGGAGAACCATAAACACTCGCTATTGTAATTCACATACATGATTTGTAAGCAGCAGTTTTTCTGTGAATAGCAATAGTTCAACATAGATTAACATCATCACAGGGGTTTGTAGCAAACGTTTGAACGCTAAAAGTTGAAAACTTAATAGTGTAGTTAATTAAAACTATAATAATATCACGAAAAACAAAAAAACGGTAAGCATACATTATACTTAAACCCTTTTCCATTACTCATGCAAAGTGAAAATGGCAATTATCCAAATTCAGGGCCAGATTTATCAATCTTTCTCGTAACACAACATAGCCAGACACATTGCTGTGCTGCGTGGAAGGGAGGGAGCAGGAATGTGCCATATTTAACAAAATATAGCGCATTCCTGTCCTTTCCTTGCGCTGGCGCAAAATGTGCAACCTTGCGCCAATGAAGGAACGCTTGCACCATGATGCAACAATGCCTGCATTGGCAAGATTTTCCTGCACAAAAAGAACAATCCTCCAAGACTTTTTCCTCCTTCGAGAGGAATTCAGCATACATAGACAGAGGAAGAAACGAAGAGAAATTAAGATATTTCTGCGTGATAGCCCCCCCCCCCACCAGGGAAAGTGTAGCATTTTGACTCATTGCTACTTATGGTGAATATGGCAATGCACCAAAATACATGGTTGGATGTTTAGGAACACCCACCCTCCATCCATGGAATACCTCCCTGGGACAGAGTAGTGCAACACAGCAACTTGTACTGGCTTGCGTTACTCTAGATTTACCAAGCACTGAAAGGGCATGCAAGGTGGCCTTGCGTTGCTTGGTAAATCTGTCTTTAGTGTTATGTTGTCCTTGTGTTACCATTGGGTGATGCAAGGGCAATGAAACACTATGATATATATGGCCCTCATTCTGGGACAAGCTTCTCAAAGCACTTGCAATACTTAGAATCGTTCATATATAAAATGTAATGAATTGGGTATTAAACCCCAGACATTATAATCCATGCGTTCTTAGCCTCAACAGAGAAACACAAATCTTGTCAATCATGAGTGAGCACATTTGTTTGTAATAACTGCTTCAGCTATGACATCACCTATAAATACCACTCAAACCTAGGATTTTGCGATTAGGCTTTAACCGCATGCGTGCGGCCGTTTTTCCCGCTGTGTGCGGCATTTTTGTAATTACCGCGTTACATGACGAGCTCAGATCGTCATCAGCACATTGTAGGTAACGCTTATGACGAGCTGAGCTCGTCATCAGCATGGAAGGGGTTAATACATTAAGGGTCATATTTATCAAGATTTTGGGTCACCCTTGCACAGGGCAAGTAAGAGCAAGGGCGACACAAAACCTCATTGAGATTATTCAAGCCACACAAACTACCTTTGTAGCTTGATAAAGTAATGCAAGCCATTTCAAATTGCTGCCTTGTGTTACTCTGCTCCTGAGGGTGGTCCATGGGGTGGAGAGTGAGTGTCTAGCCATGGACTTTGGTTCATTCCCAGATGTACCATTAGTGGTAGACCTGTAAATGTGTTAAAATGCTATGCCTCCCCAGGTATAAAAAGGAGTCATATATTTATTTCTCCTTCATGACATGTTCTATGACATCAATTATGACATCATGCAAACTTCATTTGTAAACATTGCTCTATAAACTAGAATGTCATTTGCAGCCTGAAAGTAACATAACATGTGCATTTGCAAAACGCTCATTCACCAAGAAGGGTATCTTGTCACTGAATAACAGATGTTTATTGTTATCCAACTCATTGGTGATCATTTTATCAACCACAGATGGATGAAAGGCTGAGTGGACCTTCAAGGATTTGAACATTTGACCACAGGCCCCTATAAAAGACACATTGGTCCAGTAACCCACCAGACCAGGACTAAGTAAGTACAAAATAGCTCAAAATAATATGCAGCATCATTCATGGCATCCCAGACACAAATCCCTTAGGTATAGCAAGCAGATGGTATGTGCAACATCAACTCTATACTATATGCTTCATGGATAGCCTAGTTCACATTAACAATCAAGCACAGATGGATGGGAAACCCTCATTGCACATGGTAATCAATATGTATATCACTGTTCAGAGAAAGCCAAGTTCAGCAAGATACTCATCGTCTGTTCCAAAGTTATTTCCCTACTATGGACACCTTTTATCTGTATCAAACCACTCACAGTCATCAAATCTACAAGGAGAAATTAAGCTGATATTAGTAGAAAGGTGGGTGCTATTAACACTGTTTACTCTATGGAGAGAGTTTACTCTGTAGCACACTGTTTGCTCTGATGAGAAGTATTAAAAAGTATCTACCAAGAACAGCGACCACTTTGCAAAAGATGTCAAGAGAGCGGCCTAGTCATTTAAAATAACCAAGGTCTGAGGGAGCTGAAGATCATACTACCTGCAGCCTACATACTTTGGTGAAAAGATAACCCATCTTCTGAAGCAAAACAATCACATGTACATAGGTTAGTACCTGATGCACACAGCCTTCTATGCTATGTAGAAATTGTCATGCTGAGACTCAAGGCTGATTACAATAGTAAGTATGTTTTATGTAGAACCTTTGCCCTGTTGAAAACATTTTTTGCAGTGACAAAAAACTGGTGTGGAACATGCTGAACACATCTTTTTGATGCTTTATTTGTATGTAATATCATCAGCATACTATCTTTCTTCAAAACAATAGGAACCTTTTCTATCAAAAATGACAATACAAGATGCAGTGACTTAAACAAATCTTAATCAAATATAAAGATCTAAAAGTAATAGTTGGAAAATATATATGTTTTAACCCTAATACAAACAACACCCTAGCACAGCCACATTTTAAAGCATCTGAAACAAGCCACTTTTTTCTCCCTCCACAGCAATAATTGAATGAAGTGGTGGACTAAATAATATATTAAAATGATAATACTTTAATTGACATGCCTTAAATAATTTCTGATTTACCTTCCTTTATTTCTTCATTTTCTTGACAAAGATTAGAACTAATTTCCAAGATAACATTTGCCCTTTATCATCTCCAAATGGCATTGCCTAATTGAATTTGCTCTCGCCGCCCTTTATGTATGCTATTAAATAGCCTGGATCGAGTGCAGTTCGTGTCAATGACATTCATTTTATTGGCCCTAAAAGGTAGCTGACAGGGGTGGTGTCTCACCGACACTAGTGTTTCACTAACACCCATTTTTGGATATTTTCCGCTCATCGTTCAGGCCATAAAATGGCTTTAGTGTCTGCCAACCTGTTAAGTCTGACTTAAATTGTACTGTGCATGAACCTGTGTTTGGCCACTCTAAAGCTCTCACCGAATTTATGTAACGAGCCATTGCATTTAGGAAAATGGCATTAAGCAGTTCATAACTGTACTGCACTTTAAAACCTACTAATATTACACAGGCTCTTGCTCGTGACGGATGTGACGACATTGAAGAGTAGTTTTGCCTTGTCAGCCAGGATGTCCTCCTGCATTCTGCATAAGCCACTGATCTGCAGGACTGACATGTTACAAGGGTACTGCTGAGTACACACGTCATTTCCTAAGTTACAATTGTCACTATTCTAAATGCTGCTCTGGTTGAAGTGGGCAGGAATATGTCTGTCTGTGCTCCTGATTATTGTTAATCTGAGGTAAAAAATATCTTTAAATGTGTTTTGTACTCTTCTCAAAACCTAACAAAGTATTGGCGAGAAAATTGACACCTTGCCCTCTAGTCTTATTCACCTGGACCTAGTTAAAATGTGCCTAGGTAAGATGGACCACATTTTACTATGGAAGTGCAAGAGATACCACGAGGAATATTAATTCCACTGATGACGAATTAGCATACCAGTTGATCAGACTGAGTGGTTGTGTAAAAATTGTTAAATAAAGTGGCTTTGGAATGTGTCTGTAAAAATTGGTAGATAATTTGTGCAGCATCCAAACCACTATTGGCAGCCTCTGAGGGCTTCTAATATATAGGGTTAATAGACAGAGGATTGTCTCTTCTCTCACTGCTGTTTGGAATGTGTATTGGACCATTGGACAAGGCTACCAAAAACGTCTCTACTAGTTATGTAAGTAGGTAATGCTTTTACACCACGTTCTAAGAACAGCATGCTTATGCTCAATGGCGACCCATCTTTAGGGACCAGGAGCCCAACTCCCACCTTTTTCTGAAGTGAAGAGCCTCTGTGAGGCTGCGCAAATATCAGACTGCAACACTCTCGTCATGTTCAGGTCAGACAGCCACTCTTCATGTTCAGGTCAGACAGCCAGGTGCTGTACTTCCACTAAATACGCAGGCACCTGGAGTGTTTCACAGTCCATTGAGCATGAGCTCCTCAGTATTGCAAAGAGCTTTATAGTTGCTCCCCTTATTATGAGGGGTGCATTACTGATAGCCTTGAACCAGGGTTTTAAGCCATGAAGTGCCCTGGATGAGTGTCTATCATGAAGCTCTCCGCATAGTAGGGTGGGGTCAGCGACTCTCGCTTGAGTAAGGTACTGCCACCTTCTCTCATTGGCTGGCCCAAGGTCAGCTAATGAGAGGATGCAACAATTCAAAACCTCCGTGAGCCTAAGAGCTTACCCTGGATGTCACCGCTGTGGCCCTATGAGTGTTATTTTTTTAATGTTGGTGTGTGCATGCATGTGTGTTTGTATGAATGGGGAACATCCTTTTCGACACGGATGTTACCCGGCAGTACTTTTAGAACGTGTCCTTTACAACGCAAGTCGTATCCACGACTTGCGCTGGAGGGCGCTAGAGGATAAAGAATAGTAAATGTATGATTCCAACACCTTCCCCAGTATCCACGGGGACTGGTGTTAGAATAGTAAATTATACTTTTTACTATCCGCGCCCCCAACGCAAGTCGTGGTTATGACTTGCGTTGTAAAAGACGCGTTGTAAAAGCACGCGTTGTGACGGTACGCGTCGTACCGTCATACATCCGTATGAATGCATGTGTATTTGTGAGTATGTACTGTGAATGGATGTGAGTGTGTGTGTGTGCATTTGTATGTACTTATGAATGGTGGGACAATGTGTGCCTGTGTGTGACATATCAACTCACACTATGTATGTAGGTAGAGAGATGGAAAAATGTAAGTGAAAGTAGAGGAATGTAGGGCACTGCTTGTTTTCACATGAGAACCCTCACTCACCCTAGGGTGACATGCTTCATCATAGGGTCCCCTCTGCACACTAGGACAGCAATGTACCCAGTTTGGGCTACAACTTTTCCGTAGGAAAGGAGCAGGGATGTTCTCTAGCACATGTGGTACTACTACCTCTGGGGGCGGAGTGAGGGGCAGAGTTAAACTATGTCATAGGTGGCCAAAAACCTTTAATCAAGTGCCCCAATGGGAAGGAATTGAAAAAGTGTAGTAAAATAGGATGTAGATATTACCCTATCTTGTAGTCAACACGTTTTGTCCGTGTATGACTGTGTAGTTCAAGGCATTTACCAGGACCAAAGTTGTAAGTCACTCTGCTATGTATAATGTGTACAGGTGAAGTAATAACAATTAAAAATTATATAATCAGGCCATACAATCAGCTGAACAGCTGTACTTGTAACACCAGCATTAGGAGCGGGCCAGATGGCACTGTAGGAAACATATGAAAAAATAGGCTCCAGTGACTTGGAGAGTGCACACAAATCCAATATGCCCCACCCAAAAACAATATTCACTGGCCTAGATGCACTTAACCTGCATCAGATTGTCCACAAACCCACACACATTGCTGGACTTCTCCTAGATGTCAGTTTTGCTAATAGCGAACTAGTTACCTTTCAAACTAAAACTCCGGTCAGATGGTCAGACCACCACGTGCTTGCTTTCCAACATAAAACAATACTAAGTGACTCACCTAAAACTACCTTACATCCATCCACCTATCTGCGTGGACAAACTCAATTTGGAACACTTAGAAACACAACTAACATCCAGTATAAATCTGTCATTAATACATTTCATTCAAAAACTATATGAGTAGCTACAATAAGCTTTTTACATCCTGATACCGCTCAAAACCACACAACAGAACAAAAGAAAAAAAGCGCCTTGGAGAAAAATAGAGATAATAGACATAAAACAACAAATTAGAAAGCAGCAACGTACCTGGCTCAAAACAAACGCCAAACAAGACAAACTTCACCTACAGAAAATTACAAGATTATACAAGCCAGCTATCAAAGTATCTAAGAAAATGTAATATTCAGACAGAATTCAAAATGCTAAATGTGCAAATAAAGTATTCTAAAAAATACTCAATGAATTTCGCAACCCAAATTGCCTAGAAGGAACTCATCCTGTTACTCATGATTTCTCAGACAAACTGGCAAATCATTACATGGACAAAGCATTCACATTGGACTGATACCTAAAACAGAAACAAAGCACCAGCACTAACCCTTGTACAAAACAACAATCCAAGAATACTCTAACACGCAGCCTCTCCGTTCCTACCAACACATCTCACACAATTAATTGATGGACCTGGTCAAAGTATGCAGGCCTGCCAGCAGCCCTTCTGATCCGTGTCCACCACAAACTTTCAAGACAATTCTTTTTACAACCTCTGCTGCCACTCCAGTAAGAAGAATCATCATTCCTGAAAGATCAACTCAAAATGTCACACATACGCCCTTTACTGAAGAAAACAAACTGGGACCCGCTGAACCCTGACAACTACAGACCCATTACAAATGGACCTTACCTGGGCAAACTGATAGAAAGAGCGGTGTTCGCCCAGATGTCACAATTCATTGAAGAGAATGACATACTTTCAGACTTCCCTACAGGATTCCATCCGGGAAGAGGCACTGAATCTGCCCTCCTGGCCAACTGGGATGACCTGAAGAATACAGTAGATCCACAATGGGGTTGCTGCGCTACTCCACTTGGACCTCTCAGCTACTTTTGACATGGTTGACCATGACACTCTGAAACAAAGTCTCTATGAGGCCGGCATAGAGGGAACTGTTCTAAAATGGATCACGTCCTGCCTTCAAAACAGAACAAATGTCATCCATACCCCACCTTTCTCGTCCAAACATACTCCACAAAAGCAGGGGTCCCTCAAGGCTCTATCATCTCCCCCCATCCTTTTCAACATCTACACGAAGTCATTACAGGTACTGATCAATCAATTTCACCTCACGTGCTATAACTATGCAGATGACACACAACTGGACGCTCCTTCAACTGGAATGCCTCAAAGATATAGGAAAATCCCAAATTTTCAGTTGACTCAGAGCCGTGGATTAGTGGCTGACTTAGAGCCATCTAAAATTGAATGCTTCCAAAATGGAAATACTCATGTGTGGCACTTGGAAACATTATGGATCTATATATTTATCACTTTCTTCTAAATTAGCATTTCCAATTCACTACCCTATTTCTCAGCCTATACTTCTCTCAATATATCTTCTAGCCCAACTTTCTGACTCATCTCAAACTTCTTTCTAATACTATTTCCAATGCACTGCCCTATTTCTCACCCTATACATCTATCAGTATATCCTCTACATCCACTCTCTCATTTATCCCAAACCCCACACCACTACTATGATCCCCAAAATAACCCATTCTAGACTCTCCCCTACTCTGCTCATCCTTGCATCATCTGACATCTCTTTCACTATACCAATCCTCCAAAACAAATCTTTCTAAACTTTTCCCTCTGACTCTTCCCCTCCAAAACCCATTTTTGCTCATTCAAAAGCCTCCTCCTACTGCTATGACCTCCAAAAAAATAATATCCAAATCATTCACTCTTCTCTCTCTCCATTGTCCTTTTCAATCAAAATAACAGACAGACATACATGTTTACTTCTCAAATTCCATATTCCACGATACTAATTCACCACTAATCCCTTATGGGTTCCAGAGTAGCGTGCTACTCGCCAATAAAGCCTTTCAAAACCCCATCAGGGTTACAAGCACTATATAAATGGAAACCTTTTTCCCTTTTCTACCCCTCCCCAACCCTTCTCAATCCAAAAAACTGACTAACATATCCACCACTCAAATTACTTTCTTGTTTCACCATACTAATTCAACACTAATCCTTGTGGGTTCCAGAGTAGCGTGCTACTCACCAAAAGTGCTTCAAAACCACATCAGGGGTAGCAAGCACCATGTAAATACAAACCTCTTTCCCTCTTCTATCACTTAAATTACTTCATATTTCACTATACTCATTTTTAACACTAATCCTTTATGGGTTCCGGAGTAGCGTGTTACTCACCAGAAAAGCGCTTCAACACCAATCAGGGGTAGCAGGTGCTATATGAATGCAAACCTTTCTTTCCCTTCTATCCTTCCGGTATCCTTCTCACTCCAAATAACTAACTAATATCCACCACTCAAATTACTTTCATATTTCACCATACTAATTCCCCCCTAATCCCTTATGGGTTTCCGGAGTAGCGCATTACTTACCAAAAAAAAGTGCTTCAACATCCCATCAGGGGTAACAAGCGCTATATAAATACAAACCTTTTTTCCTTTTCTATCCTTCTGCTATCCTTCTGAATCCGAATAACTGACTAACTTATCTAACACTTAAAATTACTTTCATATTTCACTATACTAATCCTCTATGGGTCCCAGAGTCGCGTGCTACTCGCTGAAAATTCGCTTCAACGCCTCGTCAGGGATAGTAAGCTCTATATAAATGCAATTACAATTACAATACTGTATGTGGGGATGATGACCCGGAAGGTCAACACGAGAATTATGAAACATAGCAGTTTGGTAAAATGCAAAAAAACAAACACTATACTAACAAGAAACTTGCATGGACGCAGGACACACTGAGGATGACATTAAGTGGGTGGTCTTAGGTAAAAGTTATTATTGCAGAGAGATGGGCCCGCTGAATAAAGTCCTCTTCCGTAGGGAACAGTGCTGGGTCTTCAGACTGAGCAGACACCTCTGTGGTCTTAATGATGATGTCCTGTGGTATGCATTATAGTACAGAATTGTATGTGAAGTGATTTATACATGCCATACAACATATCTGGGTTGCTTCTACATGTATGTTTATGTATATGGGTAGTGCTGCAGCATTGCTTTAAAATGTTTACATAACATGACTATCGAATGTATGACCGGTTATGGTCTGGGTCTAGTCTACATGGACACTACTTTGGATTCTATTGTGTTTAAGTAGCTTGATATGTTGTCAGGATACCGCACACACTATTTATACTATCTTCACCCTTAGAATAGTATGTCAGATGCTGGTGTGAGAGCTGACGATTTACACTCCCTGTTGGAACTACGATTCCCAGGTACACCTTGCGGCAACTTCTGGTTTGAGGGGAGGGTTAAGAGAGGTCCCAGAGCCTCGCGTGATTGCTCCCACACACCAGCACGTCGATGAAACACAACATGTAAGGTGAGCGTTGTTGTTGATTTACTAGCAGGCACCCAGCTGACAATGGGGCAAGAGTCGGAGCATATTTGGGTCAGACTGTGAGATGGGGTCGATTTGAAAGTTGTTCATGCTGCACGGTTTTAAAATTTGCTACTGTGCACTGACTAATGAAGTATATGCTGCACGTAGCTTGAATATACATAAGCCAGCGATAGACCAATGACTAGATTTTGTAAGTTGTTTGTGCTGCACGGTTTGTGTGTTTTGCTACTACGCATTTACTAAAGAAGCATATTCTGCACGTAGTTTGAATACACATGAGGCAGTGATCGGCATATGGCTTGTGCAGACGTTATGCTTGTTTATAGTTCTTCACTATATTGCAAATAGCATGGCACTATTGAATGTAATATGTATTCTAACGCTAAAAAGTATTGTAACTTTTTTCCATCCACTATGGTTACTGTTTTGTTTTAAATGATATAACAGTGGTCATTTTGTGTGTTCCAGTGGCCCTATATTGTTCCTTTAGGGACTGTAAATTTGTGGAATAGTTGGGGTGAACAGTGACTCGTTACGGTACTATGACTCGTTCTCGCTGGCCGCTCTTAGTTGTCCTAATGGGATGGTCTCTCTCTCTCTCTCTACACAGGGGTACTGCCAGCCAGGGATAATGCCATGGCCCTTGTTTTTAGGTCTCCCCTAGGCAGTGTGCATGCGCTGATCTAGGAGGACCTTTAGCCATCGGTCTTCACTTTTCAAGCACTGCACTAGTGCTTGTGGCAGCAGCCAACTTGCAGGAGTGAGCAGCGGCACGCCACAAGCACGAGTGCAGTGCTTGAAAAGTGACGACTGCTCTCCCAAGCATGCATGTGTGCACCACTCATGGGCTCACCTCCTGCTCCCTACCTCATCTCCCTCTCTCTCCTCGCCCACACATCCGGCCACTCACTCACTCATCCCTATCCATTTCTATTTCCCTCTCCCACTTGCTCTCTCTCTTTGCCCCCTGTCTACATTCACCCACGCGCGCCCTCTCTCGCTGTTTTTCTATTCTTTGCTCCTCTCTACATTCTCCCATGTGCGAGCGCTCCCGCCCTCTCTCTCTGTTTTTCTTTTTCCCTAGTTTTCTATTTACAGGGGTGATTTTCTAGAACGCCTTGATAAGCCCACGCATGCTCGCCAATTGGAGTATATATCCTGTCTGCACTCTCTGCTTGCTCTGCACTTACCTCATTCATTCTGAGGAGGGGCTGGGGCGAGGGTAATGGGAATTGCATTCTCCAGCTCTGGAGGTCTCTGTTCAGCTGCAAGGCGGGGGTCCTTCTACGGCTGAGCCGGGCATGCACACCACCCCTGAGGTGCCTCGAGAGCTTCCAGTGTAATCTATGCCAAAGTGGGCGATGTGCAGACATACATTTTACTCAGCTCCTCATAGAAAGCATGTCCGTGTAGACTATTTTTTTCTTCCCTCTAAAAAAGGTTGTAAATCCCCAAGTAGAGATCATACCGAGGATAATCTCGGACCACAATCCGGTGGTATTAGAGATTTATGTGAGGGTTCCACCTCAACAAAATGTTGGACTTTTAAGCGTAAACTCCTATTAGACCCCAAGTATTTTACTTATATGGGTGGTTGGATTACAGAATTTTTTTAAATAAATCGGGGAACTGCTCTAGACTCAATTGTTTGGGATTCATTCGTTAACTAAACAGCAAAAGGTACGGTCTGAGATTGAGGCTGGAATGAAGCAACTAAGATTATTGGAAATCGAGCTTATGGAAAAGGTTAGCCACCAACAAAATTTCTATAACACTTTAAAGGCTATTGCAATTTCAAAAATGAAAATTCATCAGCATTTTGCAATAAAGGTGGCAGCAAAACTGGCTACTCATAGGACACAGATTTATGAGGCTGAGGAAGATTCTGACAGGATATTAGCTAAAAGAGGTATCGAATAAAATCTTTAGGATACTGGATAATTCTAATAAAATACAGGAATCCTCGACTGAAGTTTTGAATAATGTTCGTGAATTCTATACTAATTTATATACAAAGGAGGAAGCAGAAGACCTGAAATGAGGGAGTACAGTTGTGAAGTTGAAACCAATAAAGTTTCATCAGAGCAAAATGAGGAATTATCACAAGATATAACTTGGAAAGAAGTAGAGGGAGCAATTTTATCGTTGGCTATGGGGAAAGCTGTTGGTCCGGATGGTATGCCGCTCTAATTTTATAGAACATTTCGTCAGGCTCTAAGAAAGGAACTTATGATATTATTTTGTGCTGCTCAACATGGTGTGGCGCCAGACTCTTGGAGGAAAAGCACTATTATCGTTTTTTTTAAAAAGGGTACACCCGAGGTATGCCCATTGTCGTGTAGGCCGATCTCATTGATCAATTCAGATAGTAAGATTTTCTCTAAAATAATGGCCTTACGGCTTGGGGAAGTTATTACTCCCCTGGTGTCAGTAGTGCAGCATTGGTTCATCCCTTGGAGGGATACGGTGGATCATGTGAGAAGGGTGATTGCTCTGTTAGACTGGGTTCAGGCAACCGACTCTGAACTGGGGGTGATCCTGTTGGACCCGGGAAGGCGTTTAACAGGGTCTCCTGGCAGTAAATGTGGGAGGTTTTGCGATGGAAGGACTTTTGTCCACAGTTTATTCAAGCAGTTAAAACTATGTATGATTGCCCGGTGGCTACTATTCGAATCTCTGGTATTGAGTTGGTATGTTTTAACATTAGTGGAGGCACGCGGCAGGGATGCCTGTGCTCTCCTCTTTTATTTGCTCTGTATATTGATTTATTTTTGAGCAAGCTAAATCAAGATATAGGTATCAAACCATTCAGTCTTTGTAATATAGAGTATAGAGCATTAGCTTATGCTGACAATATAGTGGTATTGTCAACAAACATTGCAACAGCAATACCAGCAATAAAATCATTAGCAGAGCAATTTGGCGGCTTTTCGGGCTATAAATTGAATATAGGAAAAACCCTGGTTTTATAACCTGGTAAAAGCCCCCCTGCTAATGTGACAATAGTTTCCGAGGTGATCTCTCTGGGTATTAAAATCACCTTTATGGTGGATCAGATCCCTGATTTAAATATCCTCGCAGTGATGGAAAAGGCAAGTGCAACTTTGGAACGATTGGATCATCTGCACTTGTCCCTCTATAGCAGAAATAACTTATTAAAAATGATGATCCTTTTGAAGTTTTTATATTTGTTTTGAACAATTGCTTTACAATTTTCTGCGTCTTGTTTTACAAAACTAGAGAGGGTATGTTCTAGATTCTTGTGGGGGTATATAAGATCAAGAAGGGCATATAAGAAAAATATCCTTCCAAGACACAGGGGGGTTTGGGGCATTCCACATTTTATAATGTATTATTGGGCAGCCATACTTCAAGTTATGGGACTATTGGTAGTTGGGGATAAAGCTTATATCCCCGTTTGTTATAGACCTACAATTTATGAGTTCGGGTTGGGCAACGATAGTAATAGCTGTCTATACAAGATTATTGAACCCAGCTACTACAAAAAAACAAAATTGAAGGTACTTAAGGCGGAATACAAGGTTTGGACTCAAATTAAAAGAACATTTTGTATTCTTAATATCAATGCTTACACCCCTTTCTTGACCTCAGGGATTTTGCCTATAATATTTCGGGACCGGGTTGCTTTTAGATGGTGCTTAAAAAGGATTGGCTGTGTAGGTGATTTGTTTTATCAGGGTGGTTTTCCTTCATTTGCAGATCTACAGGCCAAGTATCGATTAGATAGGCAAGATTTTTTCAAATATTTGCACGTCCTAAGCTTCTGTTCAAAATGTGGCTTACTTTCAGTACAACAATTCGGAAAAGTTTCTCTAATCGAAAAAATTATCAGGAAAACACCAATAGGGCAATATTACCAGCAGCTTGTGGAAACTTTCCCGGATGATTAGGAAAAGCGCAAAATCAAATGGGAAAATTAATTAGTGGTTGAGGAGTTAAATAGTTGGAAATCATTGGAATTGGCGAATAGCATGTTAATGACAGGGAGATTACACACTCAGGAATATATGGCCCTTTATGATCTATATTATGCCCCAAGTAAGGTGTGTCAGTGAGGTGGGTCGGTGAGGGATACATGTGACCGTTGTGGTTTATTAGCGGTGGACTCATCCCATATGTTCTTCTCATGTCCTAGGCTGCGGGAGTGTTTTAAAGAAATTGAGAGATTTATAAATGTTATATTAGGTACCCCTATGACTATCATGGGAAATCTAGTGATTATCGGGGTAGGTAGTGATAGTTCGGCCAATGCAAGATCTGTGGCCTCAAAAGCCTTGCTGTTTATCTTTATGGTGGTGGCACAGGCTTGTATCACCAGTGTGTGGATTAGCTCTGACCCTTCTACTTTTATGAGTTGGAGATCAAGATTATTAGCTTTGTATAATTTTAAATCATTGATCTATAAAACTGAAGGTAGAAGGAAGAGAACGATGGGTGTTAAAATTTGGTCTCCAATAGAGGATTGGATATCTTGATTGGTTTGGTAATGGGATTTTGTGTATAAAACTCTGGTGGGGGAAGGGTATATAGGCCGGGGAGGGGTTGCATGGGGGGTATTTTATCATCGTCTTTGGGAAATTCGGAATTGATCACTCAATAGTATGGCGTCCTTTTACATCTCTTTTTGTATGGTAGTAGCGGTATCCTGCTCTGCTTTGGTTTTTTTTTATCTTCTTTCTATATTTGTTTATTTTTTCTCTCATGCTGGCAGCAATGTTTGTACATGTTTTTTGATGTCTTGACAAGGCCTTTTTGTTCGATGCTGCCAGGTAATGACTGTATTATTATGAATGAACCTGCCATAACTGTAAATATTGTATTATCGTATATGACTTAATAAATAAAAAAAATTTAAATAAAAACATCATTCACTCAGTGCAAATCTGTCTGGGCGTAGATTGATGAATATTCTAGGTCTTTCTACTTGAATCTTAGGCACATAGTGACGCAATTTATGGGATGTATAGTAGCTGTTGAGATCAGACCAAATAGTCCAAGGTACCCTAGAAAGATGCATACTTTCACTGTCCACCATACATAAAACAAAGAACACCTCAATAGTTTTTAGTACTAACCATTGATTTTGGTAAACAATGTTCTAGGATTTGGATGTGGCATGGACTTGCAAGAGCAACACGTGAATCCAGGATTTAATTATAGGGGTCTCAATTGAAAAAATATTGTAGATGTGGTTAATAGACAAAATTTGTTCCTAAGTAAAATGTATAAAAATGATTTCTATATTATGAGACCTCTGACTACGAGGATGCATCTCCCATAATTGAAGAAAAGCTTAGCTGTGTATTCAGTATTATTAAGGTATCCTTGCTCCAGTATAGCGGAAACATTGCTGGGAACGTTTGAATTGGCTAATGAAGGTGTCAAGATTATTATGGGTTGCCGTTTTCTATGTCCATTTATAAAATTATAAGAAATTGAAATCCGACTGTAGGGTGAAAGGTGTTTAAGAGAATTCTGAGAGGGTAAGGTCCATTTTATTATTATATTAGTAATACTTAAAAATGATTTAAAGGAAAACCATAAATACTGATTATTGAAATACACATACCTATGGAATTTTTGAATGAGCCTATCAACTCACCTTACGTATCTGTTTTTTATTTTTATTTTTTAAAATTTTAAATACTTCTTACATTCAGTAGTTACGGCAAACATAGGTTAAGACTGTCAAAACAATATTACAAAATTTTCCAAAGAGAAGAAAAAAAAAAGAACCAAAGAATGAACCGACAGGTCAAAAAGGGGATACTGTCTCAAGGTGTGATAAAGAGAAAAGAGGCAAAAGAAAAGATTCATCCAATCCATTCCGAAATTGGGCCCCAGATTTTCCGACCCCTTTCACATCTTCTGCATCCTTTTAGTCTATATACAGCTGATTCCATGTTGTAAATAGCCAGCAATCGAGCCCTCCAATTTATAAATGTGGGGGAGTCAGAACCAATGTTCCCTCTAATTTTTTTCCTCTGTGTGCGGCAGTGTAGGGTCTCTGTGCGCTGCAACCAAGACTATGTGTGCCAGGAACCAGACCTCGCGTGGGGGTGCAGCGTCCAAATATCACTCCAAACTTTTGCTTAAAAAAGTGAAAAGACAGTGCATTTCCACACATGCAGCACCACATGAATGGTCTTAAAGCAGGTTTTCAATGTAGATACACATGCCAAGACATGAATTGGTTATACAGGCAAGTACACTTCAGGTTCAGAAAAGCACAGGACTCCAATGGTGATACCGTAATACGATTTTACTAAAGATCCTCAACTCAAGCACTGTTCATAGGGTGGGGAAATGTTAGGAGCCTATACAAGATCGCACATATACACAATTACATAACATAGTTATAATTTGATGTGCAAGCTACAGAGTAATGTGTGGATATCCCGTCAGAGATAGTTTGTGAAATGTGTGACATCCAGGAAAACAAGTAGTGTGGAAGAGGGCCATTCACATAAGTCAAGTGCCATCACTGTTAATAGGAGCATGGCTGCGGGGCAGGTTGTGAGCCTTTTTGAAAGTATTTATGCTATTTGCTGCAGCAAATATGCATGTACAAGGCGCTGCACATGAATACTTTGGAAAGGCACACAATCAGCCCAGCAGCCGCGTTCTATTAACAAAAGAAATGCAGAGTCTCAAACACGATGTGTGCTTTCAAAATCCTGAGTTTTTAAACACGGGTACTCAAAGTACGGCCCGCGTGCAGCCAGCAGCCCGGCAAGCCTTCCTTGGCGGCCTGCGACCTTACAGATATCGTACCGGTGTTTTTTTTTAAGTGTCGGCAAACACTGCCGGTACTGCTCTGTGGGGGCCGGGCGATTCCAGCCACAGTCAGAATGGTGCTCCAGGAGCGCTTAGAAGAGGTGAACAGAGCCTCATTAACATGTAAATGGTCTTTAAGACCTGTGAAATACTGGGATGGGTGCCCGGGAAGCCCCGGAAGCTGTGTCAGCCCAGGCTGACACACACACATGCAAAGGCGGGGGAGGACAGCGGGTGAGGTGACAGAGGACAGCAGGAACTGAGAGCCCGGTGAGGTGGGAGGGCAGCAGGGAGTGAGAGCCCGGTGAGGTGGGAGGGCTGCAGGGAGTGAGTGCCCGGTGAGGTGGGAGGGCAGCAGGGAGTGAGAGCCCAGTGAGGTGACGGTGGGCAGCAGGGAGTCAGAGCCCGGTGAGGTGACGGAGGGCAGCAGGGAGTGAGAGCCGGATGAGGTGAGACAGATAGAGATCGAGACAGATAAAGACATATAGAGACAGAGACAGAAGCAGAGACAGACAGAAGCAGAGACAGACAGAGGCAGAGACAGACAGAGGCAGAGACAGACAGAGGCAGAGACAGACAGAGGCAGAGACAGACAGAGGCAGAGACAGACAGAAGCAGAGACAGATAGAGGCAGAGACAGATAGAGGCAGAGACAGATAGAGGCAGAGACAGATAGAGGCAGAGACAGACAGAGCTAGATAGGGTCAGAGACAGGTACAGGCAGAGACAGATAAAGGCAGAGACAGATAAAGGCAGAGACAGATAGAGGCAGAGACAGATAGAGGCAGCGACAGATAGAGGCAGCGACAGATAGAGGCAGAGACAGATAGAGATAGAGGCAGAGACAGATAGAGGCAGAGACAGATAGAGGCAGAGACAGATAGAGGCAGCGACAGATAGAGGCAGCGACAGATAGAGGCAGCGACAGATAGAGGCAGCGACAGATAGAGGCAGAGACAGATAAGGGCAGAGACAGATAGAGGCAGAGACAGATAGAGGCAGAGACAGATAGAGGCAGAGACAGATAGAGACAGAGACAGATAGAGACAGAGACAGATAGAGACAAAGACAGATAGGGACAGGGGCAGACAGAGCTAGATAGGGTCAGAGACAGGTACAGGCAGAGACAGATAAAGGCAGAGACAGATAGAGGCAGAGACAGGTAGAGGCAGAGACAGGTAGAGGCAGAGACAGATAGAGGCAGAAGCAGATAGAGGCAGAGACAGATAGAGGCAGAGACAGAGACAGATAGAGGCAGAGACAGATAGAGACAGATAGGGACAGGGGCAGACAGAGCTAGATAGGGTCAGAGACAGGGACATGCAGAGACAGATAGAGGCAGAGACAGATAGAGGCAGGGACAGAAAGTGATAGAGAGAGAGAGACAGAGAGAGACAGAGATAGAGGCAGGGACAGATTGAGAGAGACAGAGACAGACAGAGACAGATAGAGGCAGACAGAGATAGAGACAAAGAGATATAGAGGTAGAGACAGAGACAGACAGAGACACGGACAGACTGAGCCAGAGACGGGCAGAGAGAGAGAGACAGAGACAGGGACAGACAGAGACAGTCGTGATTAAACCAGCCTTTGTTGCTCAAGGGTCGGGTAGTTGGTCTTGCTGTAAGTAAGGATTTAATTTTATCCATTATTATAGAGAAGTTGCTAAGGACTTCCTCATCTACCGTCATTAAGTCTAGACATTTCATAATCTGGGGGTATGTCGCTTTTATCAGCTCTTCGGTGAGTTCTCCAGGATTTATCTTCCCCCATTTTATTGTGAATCCATTTAGTTGACCCAGATTTATATTGTTCTGACTCAGTGCTTTTGCTATTATTTGGGGTAAAGATTGTTGCTGGATTAAATTCAATTCCAGTTTGAGAGCTGAGTGATCGCTTAAGGTGTTTGGGATGACTTCAAAATGGTTAACCCTAGCTTGGAGACCAGCCTATATTAAAATATAGTCGACCGTTGAAAAACAACCCCTTCCCACATAGGTTGGTTCTAGGTGGTTAGTACTACCGTCTAGGGTATTAGCTATTTGGAGGTCCAGATCTGATAAGAGGTCATTCATCATAATACCCAATTTAGTGTGACAAAAGTGAATGAGGGGATTGCCCTCCTCCGTCACCATCCCAGCTCAATTTTTCTCCAGATGCTTACAATAATGTAGGTTGAAATCCCCCGCCCATATGAAAAATACGGAGCCCTTTTCACCTTTTTTCTGCCTTAGGGTAGATAGTTTCTCATGTAAATTTGCTATCACCTTCAGGAGCTGTTGTTCCTCAAGGTTGTTGTAGAAATTTATGAGGACAACTGACTCTTTTTTGGGTAGGGAGAGACAGAGAATCTGAAAATTATCATCCAATTCAATAATAGTTATTTTTATTTGCTGGATAGTATTGGCTATGTGGATGTTTAGACCTCCCTTTGGTCTGCCCTTGGGTCCCACCAATGCTGGGGAAAAGTGCGTCTTAAAGCCCAAAAGGTGAAGTTCTGTCGGTGACCATGTCTCCTGAAGGCAGACTATTTGGTGTCTACCTACAAGGTTCATGATACTCCCATCTTCAATCTTTGGGCGTAGTCCAGCAATATTCCAGGAAACAATGCCCAGAAGTGAAGGATCACTCCTAGGGGTGTTACCACTTTGGGAGTTATGAAAGGTGTCGGACTTCTCTGAATTTTGGCTCTCTGAGTCTTCTGGCTGTGGTGGTCAGTCCACTGACTCTAGGCCACTGTACCTGTTCGTTAATGGTATTTCATTCCAACCCTTCCATCGAGATGGTTCTCTATAGTTCCCCCTCTGATGTGGCTCTCTCCACTCTTCCTTTCCTCTTGCCCGATAACGAGGACCCACTGTGTACCAGGGTCCATCGTTGATAGAGGGACCATCCGGAAATCTTGGTGGGTAGAAAAAGTAGAGGCGCTTTGTGCCGATCCCCCCATTTAGACTAAGGTCCTCCCCTGAGCAGATGTGCTCAACTACTCTTGGGTCTTCGGCAAGTGATTGAGATACAGTCGCCCTGTATTGTTTTTTTCCCATGGCCCACCCAGGGAGCTCTTCTGACCATCAGAATTCTAGCTGAACAGTAGGGCGGAGGTGGGCGATTTATACTAAGCCAGTGTTGGATCTTATTTCTAAGTGACCAGTTTGGTTCGGAATTTTGATCCACCAATTCTGGGACGCCAGTCATGATAACAACAAATGGGCTTGCTTCTGGCGGAAGGGTAACCGGGCGTATTACGCCCAGCGGTTGTCTCTCCCTCTCTCTATTTGTTTGAGATTGTTTTGTTTTCATACCTATATTTGTATGTTCACGAGAGGTATTGATTGTTGTGCTTGAGGGATTTAAAGGTGGATTTTCTGTTGTTTTATTCTTGTCCGCTGTTATGTTTGTGGACTTAGCGACTACTGGCAGTGATGGAGTTGAATTTTTCACTTGGACAGTGGGGGTTAAACAGAGCGGCATAGCTGCCGCTGCTTTTTGTGCCTTCTGGATTAGATTCGGTTTTTGAGTTGGTTTCATCAAGGCTGAAAGTTCGGCTATCGCTGTTTCTATCTTTGTTAATCTAGCTTGTATAGGTGTAAAAGTTTGTTGTAACAGGTCTCCAATTTTTGATAGAAGTTTGATGTTATAGTTGTGGTCTACCTCATTTGTTTGTGGAGCATTGGGTACTATTTTTAAGCTAGTAGGAGGTGAAATATCATGAGTGTGATGTGTCGTCACCGTGTGTCTGTTCTGATTTTCCAACAGGGGGGAGCTAGGTGTATTCTCTATTATCTCAGTTAGAGATACTGTTGATTTGGCTGTTGTTGTGTTACTTGTATCTATAGGTTTCTTTTTCTTTATTGCACCCTCCCTCCTCCGCCTTGCCTGTCTTACCTCTTCCGGGGTGAATTGCGGGGCTAAGTCTGGAGTCTTTTCTAGGTCTGAAGTTGATTGTGTTTCCGAGAGTTGCGAGACCGATAGGTCAACTATATTTGGAAGGCTTTGCCTTTTGCCCCTGCCCTCACTCTGTCTTCGATCTCTATGGGAGACCGGCGTTCTTACATTTGCCAGGTGTCCCATTGAGGATCTTCTAGCCTCTAATAGGTCGTGGGATACTCTGCGTTCAATAAGTGAAATGCTCTGATCTATAAAAGAATTTGCCCTCGTGATAAAGCTATCTATAGGGCCGGTGAGTTACTTATTTTTTGCCGCGGTTTTACTTCTGGTTCCTCTCGGGGACATGGTAATAAATATGAGGTATTAAAAAAATGGAAGAAATAATAAATGTTAATGGTAAGCCTAAAATCACAACGGGAGTTAGAGGTGTGGCCCGGACCGGCCCTAATCGGCCTCTAACGGCCTAAAACGGCCCGCTCTTTGCCCGGTCTTTCCCCGGGCTGCGTCCCGCGCTGCGGGAGATTAGACCATGGATATAGAGGAGTTTACGGGCGGTGGGCAGGACAACAGGGAGAGCGGACCGGAAGCTGGCAATCGGTCACGCAGGGACTCCTGGGAAATGGAGTCCCTGCAACGCTCGCAGCCCCGCTGTCTGCCTCAGCCCAGTTCTAGAAGTCCACAGGTCCCTCGATCACGGACGTGCAGCCCCACACACCAACAGACGCTGCAGCACCCGCGAAGCGGGTGCGGCGAGGTCCGAAGCTGATAAGGGCAGGTTCGCCTCCTGGTGATAACTCCTCACAGGTGTAGTCTTTGGTATAGAATAGTCCCGCTGTAGAAAGGGAAGTAGGGATTTAAAAGGGCTCCAGTGGGCGGTGGGCAGGACAACAGGGAGAGCGGACCGGAAGCTGGCAATCGGTCACGCAGGGACTCCTGGGAAATGGAGTCCCTGCAACGCTCGCAGCCCCGCTGTCTGCCTCAGCCCAGTTCTAGAAGTCCACAGGTCCCTCGATCACGGGCGTGCAGCCCCACACACCAACAGGCGCTGCGGCACCCGCGAAGCGGGTGCGGCGAGGTCCGAAGCTGATAAGGGCAGGTTTGCCTCCTGGTGATAACTCCTCACAGGTGTAGTCTTTGGTATAGAATAGTCCCCTATTCTTGTAGATATTTGGACAGTTTAGGACAGCAGAAGAACATATGGATCGTGTCATCAGCCAAGATACCACCTCTGCTGCACGGGTTCCCACGATTACTAGACCATCTCGAGATTTTCCCAGGGGTATATTATAGGTCAAAAGATGACATGTAGTGCTAGGCCCTCAGACTACCAGTTATTAAAGTCTGATTGGCCAACTCCAAGGAAGCCACTAAATCAGTACCTTCTTGGCTAAATTTCCTGTCCCACCTCTCAGTTTGGATAATTAAATCTTCGGGTAAGCCAGAGATAAGTATTTGATATATAAGCTCAATCCGAGATCTTTTTTCTATGATCCCCAACAAAGGAGTTTTCACAAGCTTGTCTTCTCCTGATGTTACTTGCTTAAGCAAGTAGCTTCTGATTTGTAAAAACTTTAAAAAAAATGCCTGGTAGGGAGCCCATATGTATCTTGAAGGTCAGAGAAAGAGGTAATTTGGCCCTCAGAAAAGAAATCGCCCTATGCATTAATGCCTAGAGTACCCCAGCTGATAGTAATGAAGTCCTGAAAGATTGGAGGCAGCAGACCATGTGACAGCAGAGGGGTATGAGCACTGATGGTCGATATATGCTGAATCGCCCTCAAATGTTTTCCAAACAGAGTAGGCAGATTGGATGACTTTAAATTTGATTTTCTTATAATAGCTTGGTTCCACATTTTTGACTAAGCAATTAAGAGCATCTTCCCCTAGTAGAACCTCAAAAATTGTGGGTCTGGCGAATTCTAGCACCACTGCCTTACCCCCAGCCAATAGAATTCCCATTTGCTGTAATAGTGCAGCTAAATGATATAGCATTAGGGAAGGTAGACCCCAACCACCCCTTAATCTAGGGAGTATTAGCCATTTAGCTGCCCTTCTGGTTTTATGATAACCCCACATGAATCGTGTACAGGCCCTTTCTGCACAAGAAATACAGTGCACTGAAAATTCTATGGGGATAGTCCTAAACAGATATAGAAATTTAGGAAATATGTACATTTTTATGACATTGGAGCGACCATGAAGTGAGAGGTGCAAGTGGTCTAATCTTTCCAGAGTCTTGTTCACCTCTTTGATAATCGGTAGCATATTGATTTCTGGTATCTGGTCTACAGATGGCGTAATCTTCACCCCCAAAAAGGTTGCTACTGGGGCTACTGGGAACCCTTCCGGTTTTGAGAAATCTGAATCTATGGCTTGGGTTTTGTCAACATTCAGCCTGTAACCCGAGACTGCACCAAATTGTTTGGATAAATCATTAACTGCTGGGATAGCAGAGCTGATATCCTTCGTGAAAATGGCCACATCGTTGGCATAGGCCTGAGTTTTATAAGCCACGCCATTACCAATAGCGGCCTTAATCCGTAGATTGTAGTTTAATTTGCTCAGGAAAGGTTCAATATAAATTGAAAATAGAAGCGGAGAGCAGGGGCACCCTTGATGGGTTCCTCTGCTGATAGAGAGGATGCAAGACTCTTGGCCAGCAATACGAACAGAGGCTACTGGGGAAATATATAAAGCTTGTATAGCTGCGATGAACTCCTGTGGGAATCCCTTGGTTTTTAACGATAGCCATACAAAGCCCCTTTTCGGCGTCCAACATAATCATTGCCAAAGGTTGTTTGCAAACCTGGGCCCAATCAAATAGTGCTATTGCCTGCCTGATATGGTCTGAAGTGTTACGGCCAGGTATGAACGTGTGCTGATGGGTGAAAATGCATTGGGCCAATTATAATTTGGATATTTGAACAAATGAAATTTTGAAAAACAATGATGGCAAGAAATAATTGAATGATTTAATAAACTCTTCACTTGAAAGTATGAAGTATAAAGGAAATTTATTGTGCAGTGTGCAACTGAGGACGTCATTCCCGACAGGAATGGCGCTACCATATGTACATTAAGCCTCCAAGGTTCAGAAGGAGGAACTCATTTAGCACCTAACTACATTGAAAATTAACATTTTACCACAAAAACAAGCACAAGTGCGATGGTTCACTGTTCTATCCTGTTTGAAAATCAGGGGGGCAATGACCTTACTCACCTGAGTGCTACGATTTTAGCATAGATTTTGCTATCCGCACAGATTAGGGAAATCGGACAGTAGGAAGAAGGGCTGAGTTCTGGTTTATCTTTTTTCTTAAAGACTACAATGGTAGTCTTATGTCATGAGGCAGGTGTCCGGCCGTTTTGAGCAAGTGAAAACAAAGATTCAAGCTCTCCAGAAAGAATATGAATGAATGTTCGGTAAAATTCAAGGGGCAATGAGTCAGGGTCAGCGGCCTTCCCCGCTGCAAGTGAGGTTATCGCTAGTTCAATCTCCTCCCTGGTTATCAGGGCAGAGAGCATAACCCTCTGTTCCGGTGTGACCGTGGATGTTATATAATCACACAGAAATTCCTCACCCGATATAACTTCATCGTCCTCATCTGGAGAGTAGAGCGTCTTTTAGAACTCTTGAAATACCTCCAACACCTTGCCCGGTCGATCCTGAATCTGACCCTTTTTGTCTTTGATTTGACACATCTGGTTTGAAACAGCCTTATGCTGTAGTCTTTTGGCCAGCAATCTGCCTGTATTTTCACCGAACTCATAAATGTCCATTTTGTATTGAATAAACTTAGCAGCGAGTTCCACCCCGAAGAACTGGTGTATTCTATTTCTACCAATTGCTATCTGGCATTGACATTTCTCTCTTTTACCCTGATATGCAATCACTCAGATGAGCTCTTCCTCTACTGCTCAAAGCTGATTAACCCAGCCATTATACCTTTCTTTTATCACTTTCTGACGATGAATGGAGAAACTGAGGGTCTCCCCCCTCACAGCTGCCTTAAAGGTGTCCCAGACGATTAACTCGGGGGCAGTGCCCTTATTCCTACAGAAAAAGTCAGTTATCCAGTTTGTCATATAGCTGCAATACTCTTGATCTAGGAGTAATTTTTGCTCGAATGTCCAGGTTGCCGCAGCTTGTTTTGAGCTACTAGACGAAATTTGCATTATTAACGGATTATGGTCCGAGATTAATCTAGGATCGAGCTCACAGCTAGTCCCCTCCAGAATCGGGTCTGAGATAAAAAAATAATCTAAACGTACAAATTTTCTATGGGTAGCAGAAAAAAAGTATAGCCAAATTCAGTCGGTTTCGATCTTTGCCAGACATCTACCAAGGCATGTTCGCGAATAAGCCCGCAAATGGCTTTAAATGTTGTGCCCTTCCTCCCAGAGTATGGGGTATTACCATGCAAGTCAAAGTTAGCTTTCAGATGGATATTAAATTCCCCACATAAAACTTTGGGAGAGGGCCATAAAGCAAGTTCGATACTCAGTAAGTTTAAAATAGAAGGGTCATCAAGATTGGAACATACAGAGAGCAAACAGTATATGATGACCCTTTAATTAGAATATCAGCAATACCCAATTGCCTATATTATCCACCTTCACTTGCTTAGTGATAAACGTGCCTTGCCTGGCCAATATAGCTACCCCCCTAGTAGTCCTGGCTTGCCAAGTGCATGCAATAAGATCAAGACCCAGCTCTTTTAACCAAGCCCGGTTGTACTAAGAGATGTGAGTCTCCAGCAAGCATAGTAAGTCTATATCCAAATGCCTAATAAGTTTTGCTAAAATGCCCCTCTTCTTTCTGTCATTTAACTCACAGCAGTTTAAAGAGCAGATTTGTGTGTAATTATGCCTACTCATCATCCTTAAATACTGTCCAGACCAGCCCAGTTCACCCAAAACAGATCAGTGCAGTTTTTCTAATCAGAATGTCGCCAAGAATAAACTTAGTCCAATAAAACTTTTAAAATATTTTGTGTTGTTTGCCATAACTGACTTTGAAAAGGACTGTTCACTCCCCCCCACCCCCAAACTCCCTTTGAGCCCACCCTAGACCCCCCCCTACCCTTTTACCCTTACTACCCCTAAAGCCATCCCTCCCACCTACCATCATCAGAGGCATGGGGACCAGTGGTCCCTGGTGATGCTGAGCTGGGCATCCCCACTCTATCACCACTACACACTAGGTGTACTCATGAATAGATGCAAAATAACAATGAAGAGCATCTAAATGAAAAAAAGAAAGAAAAGAAAAGGAGAAGAACCTGAACCAGTAGAGACCGGAGAAGACCAGATCTAAGAAGCAAAGAGTAGGCAAGGAACCCACTGAACAGAGTTAGTTACAATATTAATTAAAGCAAAAAAGTCGATCGAGTCCCAGAATGCAGGCGGGATTCTGTCCACTAACAGCTATGATAGTTATATCAGGGATTTTACCCTGTCTTCATAGAAAGTAGATACTCTTTGGCCTGAATCTCTCACTGGAAAAAATGAGTTTGACCTTTAAAGATACCTTTTAACTTGGCTGGGTTCAGGAGGAAAATCTGGCTCCCTTTGCCTGGAATTCGGGCATCAGTTGTCGAAGGTGCCATCGCTGTTCCACTGTCTTCTGACAGAAGTCAGGGTGCACGAAGAAGTTGCAGCCTTTCCCAACACTTTAGCGATCGGGCCTTACCAGATCATACAGGGATTCCTGGGAAAAAAAGTTGTTAAGGGAGATCAAGATGGCAGGCGGGCGATTGACAGACTGTCCCCCTGAGCTACGCTGGTTAAATGGGAAGAGATGAGCCCTTTGAATTTGAGTCTTCCAGTCCCATTGAGGGTGATCTGGGAAAGCTTCCTCGAAAAGCTCAATCACGAATTGACGAATGTTAGAACCTTCCTGACCCTCCGGAATACCCAAAATTCTAAGGTTGTTACGCCTTGCCTGATTTTCCAGGTCAGTCAGTTTAAACAGAGTATCATCTCTAGCCGATTGCATAAGTTGCGTCTTGGACTTCCGTGAGGCCAGTTCGTCTTCGAGTTGGGAGATCTTGGTTTCTGCATCTCCTATTCTTGTGGAAAAGTCTGAGCATGTCCTAGCTATCCTAGAATTTTGTAATTTCCTACAGGCCCCTTGTGTACGGGAGCTTTCAGCCCTTGCCTCCTCCCTATGGGCCATCATCACCTGTTAGATTGTAGATAAGGTAATTTCTTTGGGGCAGTTAGGAGCTGTAGTAGTACTCATTGATACTGCTCCATCCATTATGCCATTTTTTTCTACCAAGTCTGATGAGTAGGAATAGTCCCAAGACATATCTCCTGTAGCCTCCTCGGGCAGGGTGGGACAAGCAGAGATTGCACTCGCTTTTTTAACTGTCTCTAAGTTTAGCTGAGAGTAATCAGCGTCGCCCTCCCAATGAAAACTGCTGGTGTCGCTCCCTTCACCAGCCCAGGCCTTATCCTGGGTGTCATCATCTGAAGGATTGGATACATCAGACAAAAAGAATAATTTATCGGCTGTGTCATCCTCCTTGTTAGGATCTTTGCCTCCCTGCTGGATGTTCATAACTGCTGTTTTAGGAGTGTCTAGGCGCTCTGACTCTAGCACTCCAGCTGAGGGGACTGCATTTACCAGAATGCTTTGTGTTTGCTCGATGGGAATTAGGTCAGTTTCTTGCCTTAGTGGATAATCAATCAAGGTACAGCCTGGATCTTCACCTGATACTGCTTGAGTAACTACTGACAATTCTACATCTTGAAGAGACAGTTCACTCACCGGAGCAAGCACAGGTAAAGTGGAAGATTCCCCACTGATCTGAGCAGCCAGCACCTCTGGACAGCTGTTAACAGTAAGAGCTGGTGACTTTAATTAAACAGATCCCCTGGCCCCCGGGGGCATTAAGCGGCGGTTTCACCTTCTGTGACTGTGCTTTGAATAGCGCTGGTACAGTCTGTTTCCCCCAGCCAGCGGTGTGAGTTTTGCCGGCAGACTCCATCACGGAAGCAGGCGCTGTTAGAGGATTGCCGACCTCCCTGCTCTCCGCGTTAGAGTCAGCTACAGGAGTTTTCAGCTGGTTGCCTGGAGCAGACCAAGAGCCACAACCCCTGATGCTTCTGCTTGAAATTTTTGGCGGCATGGTAGCGGAGATCGGTGTCCGTACCGTGGGTCGCACAGCAGGCGAGAGCACAGCAGTTCAGGAATGATCCGGCTACGAGATGCCAGGTAGCAAGGGAGCGGGATGCTCCAAGTCCAAAATTGGGAGTGCCAAATCATTTAAGGAAACCAGCAAAAAACGAGTTGGTGAGTACCCGGCTCTTTTCCGTTCAGGTGGAGAAGATAGCGAGGCTCTCAATTACTAAAGGACAGGTCAGCAGTGGAGAGTGGGGGAGCAGCTCAATCAGCCGTCAGTGCGGCCGCCATCTTGCCACACGTATCTGTTTTAAATGATTTGTAAGCAGCATTTTTCTCTGTGAATAGCAAAAGTTCAATAGATTAACATTGTAAAAGGGCTTTGAAGTTTGCAGCAAATGTTTGAACGTTAAAAGTTGAAAACTTAATTATGCAGTTAGTTAAAACTATAATAATATCACACGAACAACGTTATAAATAAATATAAAACATGCTCAGCAACAACTATAATTAAACCCTTTTCCATTACTCATGCAAAGTGAAAATGTCTAATATCCAAATTCAGGGCCAGAGTTATCAATCTTTCTTGTAACACAACATAGCAAGACACATTGCTGTGCTTCGTGAAAGGAAGAGGGCAATAATGTGTTATATTTAACATAATATGGCTCATTCCAGTCCTTTCCTTGCACTGGCACACACAGTGCTGCCTTGCATCAATCCAGACACGCTTGCACCATGGATTTCTCTGCAGAAAAACATTCCTCTGAGACTTTTTTCTCCTTCCAGAGGAATGCAGCACACATAGACAGAGGAAGAAACAAAAGAGAATAAAGATATTTCCGCTTGTTATGTCCCCCCCACACCTGGAAAGTGTAGCATTTTGACACATTGCCACTTATGGTAAATATGGGTATGCCCCAAAATATGTGGTTGGATGTGTAGGAACATCCACGCTCCATCTATGGAACGCCTCCCTGGGGCAGAGTAACGCAAGGTAGCAACTTGGACAGCCTTGCGTTACTCCAGATTTACCAAGCATGCAAGGTGGCCTTGCGTTGCTTGGTAAATCTTACTTTAGTTTTTTATTGTCCTTGTGTTACCTTGCATGATGCAAGGGCAAAGAAACACTATGATAAATCTGGCCCTCAGTCTTAGACGAGCTTCTCAGAGCACTTCCAATACTTATAATCATTCATATATAAAATGTAATACATTTGGTGTTAAAACCCAGACATTATAATCCATGCTTTCTAATGCCTCAATAGAGAAACACATATATTGTTAGTCATGAGAGAGCAAATTTGTTTTAATACCTGCTTCCGCTATGACATCACCTATAAATAACACTCAAACCTAGGATGTTGCAATTAGGCTTTAATACATCATGTGTCTGATTTATCAAGGTTTTGCGTCACCCTTGCGCCAGGCAAGGAGAAGCAATGTTGACACAAAACCTCACTGAGATTATTCAATCCACACAAACCACCTTCGAAGCTTGATGAAGCTAAAGTAATGCAAGGCCATTGGTTAAAGCGTGAGTGTTCTCATTAATACAGCCATGGATTTTGGTGCATTCCCAGATTTACAATTAGTGGTAGACATGGGAACATGTCAAAATGCCACACCTCCCCAGGTGAGATTTAAAAAGGAGAAATATATTTATTTATCCTTCATGACATGTTCTATGACATCATTTATGACATCACTGATGACATCTTAAACAACATCATTGATGACATCATGCAAGCTTATTTTGTACACATTGCTCTATAAACTATGGCATTAGAGGCCTGAAAGTAACAAAACATGTGGATTTGTAAAGCGCACATTCACCAAGAAGGGGATCTTGGCACTGAATACCAGATGTTTATTGTTACCCAACTCATCGGTACTCATTTTATCGACTTCAGATGGATGAAAGGCTGAGTGGACCTGCCGGGATTTGAACATATGACCATGAAGTCGAATACAGGCCCCTATAAAGTACAAATAAGTCCACAAAGCCTCCAGACACAGCCTAAGTAAGTACAAAATAGCTCAAAATAATATGAATCATCATTAATGCCATCACAGATACAACTCCCTTAGGTGCAGCAAGCATGTGTTATGTACAACATCAACCCTATACTATACATTTCAAGCTAGCCTGGGTGATGCCCTGAAACCGGTCCCAGGATGCTTGTTTCTGGTCCTGGGAGGACCTGGCTTGGCTGTTTGGGCTGGACTGTTCCTAAAGGGAACATGGTCAAGACTGATTTGCATATGGCTGGGTCCAATCTGGGGAGGTGTGGTAAGCAAAAGAATGATGGATTAAACCAGATCCTTGTGACTGGAGGTGTATGTTTGCATTGTTCAGCATTCCGTCCATCAATTGTTTCTTTTGCATATGTCACCCTAAATGGGAAGGGTATGCCCAGATGTGGGTCTCGTGCTCACTACACCATTGGATTCAAGCTAGCCTGACTGATGAAGGGTGATGCCCTGAAACCGGTCCCAGGATGCTTGTTTCCAGTCCAGGGAGGACCTGGCTTGGCAGTGCGGCTGGACTGTTCCCATAGGGAACAGGGTCAAGGTTGATTTGCATATGGCTGGGTCCAAACTGGGGTGGTGTGGTGAGCAAAAGAATGATGGATTAAACCCAGATGCTTCTGACTAGGGGTGAATGTTTGCATTGTTCAGCATTTCGCCCATCAATTGTTTCTTTCACATTAACAATCAACACAGATGGACGTGAAACCCTCATTACACATACTTTTAAATATGTATATCACTGTTCAGAGAAAGCCACATTCTGCAAGTTTTTCTACGTCTGTTCTAAAGTTATTCCCCTACTATGGACATCTTTATCTGTCTCAAACCACTCACTGTCACCAAACCTATACTGAGAAATTAAGTTGATATCAGTAGAAAGGAGGGTACTATTAACACTGTTTACTCTATGGAGAGAGTTTACTTTGTAGAACAATCTTTGCTCTCATGAGAAATACTCATACACCACAGAGTATTAAAAAGTATCTACTAAGAACAGTAAACACTTTGCAAAACATGTCAATAGAGCGAATATTAACTTAAAATAGCCAAGGTCTGGGGGAGCTGAAGACCATACTACCTGCAGCCTACACACTGAGGTGAAAAGATGGCCCATCTTCTGAAGCAAAACAATCACATGTACATAGGTTAGTACCTGGTTCACACAGCATTCTATGCTATGTAGAAATTGTCACACTGAGACTCAAGGCTCCTTCCAATAGTAAATATGTTTTACATAGAATCTTTGCCCTGTTGGAAACATTTTTTTGGATAGCCGTAAGAAATTGCGTGGAACATGCTGAACACAAGTTGTCAACTGTCACCTGCACACAGTTACTCTTCACTACAAAGATATGTAACAAAAACAGCAAGACAGAGGACGGTGGACTATTCTTCCTGCACCTCGATACCAGTTTAATTTATTGTGATAGTCCTGCCCCACAAACCCAGACACCAACCGTCCTGTGGCGTCACTGTCTTCCAAATCCTAAAGCAAATGCTTGAATGGTGTGCGCAGGGAAAAAAATGTCCAGGAATTTGCTCTGAAGTTATACAAAAGAGTTCTTTATTGGCCAAATTTCATAAATGATTCACAGAGAGACGCAATTCAGCCAACACGTTTCGTTCTCAGAGAGAACTTCATCAGGGCTTCTCAGGGAAATACCCCTCTTGAAAGAGAGAACTAGTCGGTTCTCATACGCTGTGAGTACAGCTAAATCATGTACACAGAGAAGATCCAAATATACAATGGTAATATCTCAACAAATGTAGGGTATTTTTCTTTGTAGTAATGTTCCCAGGTTTTCACAAGTGAATCCACAGAAGTTCCTTCCAACAGCAAGGATGCCTTGTGTCTAAATCCAATGAGTCTGATATGAAGCTGCAAGGTCCAAGCTTCATAAAAAAGTAATCCGACGGCATTCTGTGTCAGGTTAAGATAAACACATTTCATATAAAGTGCAATGTGCCATCAAATGTGCCATCAAAGTGCATACAGTGTACTTACATGCTCAAATACAGAAGCCCTATAGCAGTATAGTTCATTGATTATTAGCAGAATTGCATTAATGCAATTATATATCCTCCTTATATTGTTAAAGTGTGAATACTATTGTAGAATGGCATATACCAGAAAGAATACAAATATGGGTCAATACATCTTGAATCTAAATCTTTGGGATACTACCCCTATGATTTTTCTAATTAACCATATTTGAATTAAAGTGCATAGGCATAGATAAAATAAATAATGTAAAGTGACTTGTGCATAATAACATCAAAAAACATTAAACTGTAAACTTACTTTTAGATTCTTTTGTATCAGTTAAATAGAAAACATTCTTTCAATTCATTGTTGTATAGTATGATTACAATCATGAGAAATTGTGCAAACCTCGCTAGAGTTTAGCAATTTTTGGTATCTTGGAATCAAGTTAAAGAATAAATTTAGACTCAGGTTGTCTTAATATTATTTCCCTGTTGCCTCCTCGTCTTAAAATTGGTACTGCCCCTATCACAAAATACTTAAGATCATTTACATTGTTATTGTTGACCAATTTGAAATGTCATGCAACAGGGTAATATGGATCAGAGTTTACTATGGCTTTGAGGTGCTATATTATTATGCTGTATAACCGTAGCTTAGGGCTACCCACGTATTTTAGACTGCATGGGCACTCAAGCACATAAGCAGCATAGTCAGTTCTACATGTGAACCCCTAATGTTGACTAGTTTGTCCTTTAAATGCTGGCTTATAGTTAATCAAACCAAATTTGCATGTTCAACATGAGCTGCATATATGTATATATCTATCTATATACCTACATTCTTGAAATATGATCATATCTATGAGAAAATTGCACAAGGAGTACCACTGGAACAAACACCAGGCACCGCAAGTGGCTCCGAATCAGTGGCAATCAGCGACACAGAGGAGCTGTCTAGCTCCTCGGCGAGTACATCATCTGTAGGAGAAGTAGTTGTAGAGGCACAAGCTACTTTTTTATTTATTTATATATATATTTTTGTACTTTTTAAAATTTATTTTGAAATATGCGATACAAAAACAAAAGCGTAAATAAATTCAATACAGCGTTAGTGCCCACCCCCCACCCTCTGATCTAGAACAATACGTTTTTTACAGCAGCAGGAAAAAAGGCAAATTAAAATGCAAACATCAAACCAGCTGTTATAATGGAAGGTGCTAGCAAAATAAAGTGCCAATGCATAGATTTTCTAGTCTAACAGTATGATAGTACCATTGCTGGAAGGCCAACACTGATAAAGTGCCTTGTGCTTCTTGTGCAAACATTGCAAACAAAGTGAAAAAAGACAAGAGAAGATGAAAGTCATTTGAACCAAGGAAGGTGCAGTGCATCCATTTTCTAGTCTAAAAGTATGAATGTACCATTGCTACAAGTCCATTGCTGATAATGTGCCACATGCTTCTTGTGTCAACATGGAATAAAATACAATAATATTAATAGGATCATTTGAACAAAGTAAGGTGCAGTGGAAAAATTTGCCAGTCTAGAAGTATGAATGTACCATGACTGAAAGGATATTATGATAAAGTTGCTTGTACTATTTCTAAAAATTATACAAGCATATTACAGAAAACAAGAGAGGATAATGATAAAAAGTCAGTTGAGCAACATAAAATGTGGTATGTCAAAATTGTTATATTATGTTATGTAATGTTACTGGAATTTTTAAAGCTCTCTGTTACCCTGGGGTGTCCTGGCGCTGTTAAAGATAAAGATACAAAAACCCTAGGGGTTCGTCTGATTGAGCCACCTGGATAGAGGTTTCCATATATCTAGTCCTGTTTTTTTGGCCTGAATGCCTATTTTTTTAAAGCATATTTATAGGATTCTTCACATTGCATGTGGCTACCAATTGGGCCAGCCATTGGGAGAATAAAGGCGGATTTGGGTCTATCTAGACTGAAGTTATACAAATCCTAAGGGTGGTCATGGCCACAAAAATGAATGCCCACCACGCTTCCTATCGATCCTATCCTGTATGCCCAATAAGATAACAGTGAGGGTTAGCAAGATGTCGTGACATACGCCTACCCTAAGGAAAACCTGTACTTTGTTAAGTAGTGGCTCTAGTTTTATACAGGTGGAAAACATATGGACCGAATCAGCACTAAATTCAGCACATCTAGGGCAGAGAATTCCTTTGCATGTCCCCCATTTTGCGATTATACTAGGAGTGATATATAAAAAGAAGCTAGTTTTGTAAAACTGTGCCCGCAGTTTGGCAGAAATCAAGTCACTCTGGGCCGCACTTATAGCAAGATAAAAAGTATTATTGGAAGCCTCCATTTTTTGTTGCCATTTACTTGTGATCTTAACCATATCATCAGGTATTCGGGTACTGAGTTCAGTATATATACACTCGATGTGGGGCAAATTTGGATAGGTTAGCTTGTCAATAAGGGCGCTAGGGGCAAAGCCTGCAGGCCCACCAGCCTTGCTTACCAAGAAGTCCCTTATAGCAAAGGTATATGAAGGCCTCACTATGACTCAGCTTGAATTGAATCCTAAGATCATTGAAGGGCCGATTCCATCGACTGATATCAAATCTCCTAATTTTAATATGCCCGCTTTAAAAAATTGCAGGCAGATTAACATTATTATTTAAAGGGATATAAAAGTTCTGTCTCCACAAACCTCCAAGTTTGCGTATGTTAGAAAAGACCCTGTAAACACCAATCAAAGTCTTGAATATGACCCACTTGTAGTATTCATATTCCAACTGTCACCATAGGCAACCCCAAGTTTCAACTCCAAGTAATAATTCGAAGGTTGTTCGTTCAGTTGAGAAATGCTTTTCTGCAGAACCAGGGCCCAATAATATAACTTTAGGTTGGGGAGCGGCCACCCCCTTTGCTCCAGAGGAAGGGATAAAAACTCAAAGATCTAAAAAACTATTCAAATCTTTGCCGGATTGTCTTGCTGAATATTAGGGGGATAGCCCTAAAGAAATAAAGTACTCTGGGAAAAAAATAATCTTAAGGACATTGCACCGCCCCACTATGGTCAGGTGCAAATGATTTTTCCAGTTAAGTGCTTTCATCGTTTCAGCTGCCAGTGGGATCAAGTTCTCGCTCAAGATTAACTCAATATTGGCCAGAATGTTCACCCCTAGATATTTAGCCCTTTGGACTACCCTATTATCTGACCATGAACTTTCTTTATTCACAACGATCTGTGTCTTTTCTTTGAGTGCATATCTGGAAATCCTAGCAAATTCTTGAGCCTCCTGTTCTATAGCTATAATGGCTGTCTTAGGGTCCGGACTAACCAATGCATTTCCCATTTATTGAGATTCTGGCAGTGGGATTAAAATACAGGGCCCGCACAGCTTGAATCGCCCTACAGCAAAAATGCATTCTCCTCATGATGCCCCAGGGAAATTGCCAGGAGACCCGATCATATGCTTTCTCAGCATCTAGTAAGATTAGTGTGATCGGGTCTGCTGACACTTGAGCGGTATCGAACAAGGTGATGGTCCGCCGAACATGTTCGGTAGTCCCCTTTTTAGAAATGAACCCATGTTGCCACTTGGCCACAAGATGTTCAATACTGTCAGATATTCTAGATGCAAAAAAATTTGAGTAGACTTTAGAATCACAGTTAATGGGCGTGATTGGCATATATATGAGCCCATAACAAGCGGTGGCTTATCTTTCTTAGGAAAGATTACAATTTTAACAGAAGACCATGAGTCTGGTGGAGGGGCCTGTTAAAGATGGAAACTACCAGTGTGGTAAACAGATCTTTTATCTGGAGGGAAAAGATTTTATAGAATCCCAAAGGAATGCCATCTAACCCAGCAGACTTGTTAAAGCTAGGGCAATCTCTTCCCACGAAGGTGCATTTTCTAATTGATCATGTTCTTCCTCGCTAAGTTGTATAAGCAAAACTGTGTTCAGGTACTCAAGCATCTCTGCCGCTCTAGAATTTGATGAGCTAGTATTCTCCTCTGTGCATAGGCTCTTATAAACTCTCAAAATGCCCCTTGGATTTTAATAGGATTTTTAGTAGTCTCCCATAAAAAGACTTGTATCGAGAGTATTACCTTAGAGGAGACATGCTGCCTGGTACAAATGGCCAATTGATGACCAATGCGTTCACTGCATTTGTAGGTTTTTTTCCCCATGCAGAAGCCCATTTTGCAGCGACCTTCTCTGCAAATATTGATCCGATTTCAGCTTTAATGGCTACCACTTAAAGCTGTGCTGCTTCAATTTCCACCCTCAGCTGAACAGCCTTAGTTAGTTTTTCTTCCGCCTTAGCCATTTTATCTTGTAACTTCAAAATCTGTGCTTTTTCTTGTTTATTTTTCCTTATAGAGTACGGTAAAGTCTCACCTTGAACACATGATTTCAGTGTATCCAACACCACCGCAACGGGTGCAGACCCTATGTTTGTCTCAAGGAACTCCTGGATCCAGTCTTTCATATAAGACTGATATCCGGTATCATACAGGAATGCTCTTTCAAAACTCCAGGATGGAATTTTTCCACTGGGACCCAACCCTTTCACGTTTGAAATTAGTGGATTGTGGTCCAACATGAATCGTGGGGCTGTATCAATGGTACAGTCTCGAATCAAAGATGAAGAAGCCAAAAAATAATCCAACCTTGCAAGGGAGAGTTCTGCGGCTGAGTAGTACGTATACCCTGGCTGATTTGTTTTTAAATTAGCCCACACATCTCTAAGCCCATGAGTATGCATTGTTAGTTAAGGCTTGATATACTTTTGGCTTCCTACCAGTATATTTCCATTGACTACTAACTCTCCAGTTGCTAGGTAAATTGATATTAAAATCCCCACAGATGATAACTGGAGGAGGCCAGTGGACTAATTCATCTGAAATCCAGTCTATAACCCCAGGATGATCCACATTACTTCCATAAATGGAACATGGAGTGACGGAAAAATTAGGAGGTAAGCTGCATTCTACTATGACCCATCTTCCCAGGGAGTCAGATTTCATCCGTGTAGCTTTCAATTGACTATTCTTTTGAACCAGGATCCCTACTCCTATCAACCGTGCTGCTTGATAGGTCCCCCCAAGTACTCTATACCCCAGAGAATTCAAAAGATGTCTTTATGATCCCTCGATGTGGGTTTCCTGGAGGTTAACAATGTCAGCCCCCAGCAGGCGTAGCCCTTATGCTACCTTCTGCCTCTTCTGAGCATCGTTCAAACCGCAAATATTAACTGATACTATTCTCAGATCAGTAATCTTATTCATGTCAATATTTGATCACATTTTCTGAAATTATGCAGAATCCAGTTTCCATATGCAAAACAGTTAAAGTGAATCTGAGAACTGTCAAAAACAACTCCACTCTTCAGGATATACCATACACCATTATCTTGTTTACAGTACATAGAAAATTATTGTTCCTTTGCTAGCATGTGAATATATATTTACATTTTTTTTTCTTTTCACCCTTTCTTCACCTGCTACATTTTTCATCACTTTATTTTTGGACTGACTGAAGCAATCGAGTTGGTAAACACCATCTGATCTCTCCCTGCGGTACTAATTGATAAATGCCCCTGCCCCCATCCCCCCCCCAGAAAAGAGCAATCAGGAATTCCCTGAATGATGGTCATCAACTATGACTTCCCGCTGCCCATCCAAGCCGTGTTTTAGTTTGCTAGTACCTTTAACGTGTAACCGGCATATACAAGAAAAAAAGTTCCTATTAGAAAGTCTAGCAATTCGCCACCCGTATATCCACCCTAGATAACCCAAATAGCAAAAGTAAGAAAAAAGCTAAGTTAGAGAGTGGAAAAGAGGAGGGGTCCTATATATATTAAGATGCTAGTCATTATCAACTAAGATGCTAACTAGCTATTCCCCTTTCTAGCCTTGACTTCCCCGGGGAATTCTTCTGCCTTAATCTCTGATAGAGAAATATGAGAAGACCCATTCAAGATAACCTTTAGTCTAGCCGGATTCATTAAAAACACCTGAGCACCCTGCTGTTGAAACGGCATGATTAACTGACGGAAACACCACGTCCGCTCCACTGTAGCATGGCTGAGATCAGGTTTAGCGATGAACAGCACCCCGTTAGAGCCCTTCTGGGATTTGGGATGAGCCTGACCATAGACCAACTGCCTAATCAAAAAGTTCCCAAAAAACACCAGAAAGGCCCTGGGTTTATCTCTGCTGTAGCTGCTGCCAGCTGGGGAGAGAGCACGATGGCTTCAGAGTGATTTTCCAACCGCTCAGTTGCCCTCGCCGTGTAGGAGCGCATCAGCATTTGGCTACGTTACCTGGATGGGGGATGCAGCGTCGGAAGGCACCGTGAGTGTATCGTGAAACCCGGCTCGGCTACCAATTCAGTTCAGGAGCTGGGACTGCTAGATGCGGGTGTGTGAATTTCCCGGGGGGGAAAGTCTTAGGACGCTTATGGCTTGCAACTGATTATAGTGCTCCTGGTTCGGTTTCCAGTGCTCGGGGGAGGTGGAGCAGGTTGAGCCAGGGAGCAAGAGGCTCCAAATCCAAGACCACAGTTGCGAATGTTGGCCTGGGAGATGCTGAGGCGTCTGATGCCACATTGAAAGGTAAAAAAAGACAGGGTGCCAAAAAGACAGTGGACTGTTATGGAAAACAAAACGCTATTGTATGCTCCACCTATATATATATATTTTTGTATGGTTCTTCTTTTTGTATGCCAATAAAAAATTTCTTTTAAATATAAAAAAACAAAAACAAAATCTTACCCCAAGAGTAGGGTGCTCTATCTGCACCGTTGACATCAACCCCCTAGGTCCCTTGAATAGTAATTCAATTACTACGACCTTGCACGCCCCCATCTCTGTTGCTCACACCACAGTCTCCAGGCTTAAAGAGCCAGTCTCTCAAATTACAGAAAACAACTCAGAGTTGTTGGCTCCTCAGACACCAGAATTAACTGGAGATAATTGTTTTCCATATCTAATGGCTCTGAATCCACCACAGAAGATTGCTTAACTAGTGCAAGTGATGACGGTGACTCTGATAATAATGATAGCACTCTCTTTAGACACACTGGGACTGTTCAGCGCCAAAAGAAGGCACTCAATAAGATTAAAAGACGGAGCCAGCTGAAGTGGGATTATTCAGATTCCCAGCTTTCTTCTTCTAACGGAGAGAAGGCTTTGAAACCCCTACACAAGGGGGACACAGGAACAGCACCCCAAATTACTGATGAGCCTTCTTTAACTTCCATTTTGGTCTCTATAAAGCAGTTCCAGGAAGAGGTCCGCTCCGGAAGAGTACTATCTCTTATAATGTCTGTGTTAAAATTGTTTTTTGTGGCGTTCCAGATCCTGTGCCACAAAACAACTGGTTGTATTTTTATTAAGTCCATTACGTAGTGTATCCCCAACTCTGTGTGGCATGTATAAGTGGAAGAACTGCCTGGGACAGCCAAAAGAAATCTTTAAAAGGTGTTCTCCAGCAACTGTAGGGGCTGGGTGTCAGAAGAGCCTCATACACCAGCGCCACATATAGAGGTAGTGACACATTATGCCATGTATATGCTGAACAACTCTTCAGGACCTCTTTTTCCCACATTCTTGCAAAATTGACTAGGGCGGCCATGGATTTCAGGAATAAAATCTTCATAGCTTTAAATGCCTGGGACCATGTTCCCTTGTGATCGAAGAGAATACCTAAATAAGGGAATGTCTTTGTAGATTCAATCTTTTTATTATCTATGTATATGTCTCCACACTTTGTGCTCCCTCTCCTGCACTTCATAATAAATGTCTTTGAGATATTAACTTGCAGATCCACGTTCTGCATGTACACAGTGAAACTAGTTAACACCCGTTGGAGCCCCAATTGTGTATGTGACATCAAGATGGCATCATCAGAATAGAGAAGGGCCGGTATGGGGAGGTTAGCAATTTGTGGCAAGTTTTGACACTGATCCACCAATGCTTATCCCAATCTATTGGTATAGAGCGTAAACAAAAAAGGGGCCAGGACCTAGCCCTGTCTTACCCCCCTCTCTTCGCTGAATATTGGGTACATTCACCCTTTGCCCCGTAACGTACCCTTGCTTTCACATTAGCTTAGAGCTGCCTCAAAAAAATGTAAGATTGGAGCTACCACACCCACGTTGGCAAGTATGGTCCATAATTTATCATGTTCCATCTAGTTATAGTCTGCTGTTAAGTCTACGAAAGCCAGGTATAATCTACCCTCTTTGGCCGTTGTGAACCTCCAGATTAAAGTATTTAAATGTAATACCTTCTCAACTATACCCAGATAATACATTATTGTCTTTGGCCCAGTCCTGAAGTCTGTTAAGTACAATGCGGCCCACTACCTTAACCAGAGAATCGAGGAGTGATATTGACCGATAGCAGACAGGGCTCTGTCGGGTCTCTTCCTTAAAGATCGGTACTAATAATTATTCTGACCATGTTGTAATAAACCTGAGAAACAGCAAGTTGATATCACTTGTATCAGCAGTGGGCCCCATAGGGCCAAGTTAGCTTTAAAAAGGTCTATGGGCACGCCATCTGGACCAAGTGCTTTTCCTCCCTTGCCAGACCTGATTGCACCATTTACCTCATCTAATGTAATGTGAAGATCATTTGGGTAAACCCTTGGAGCAGTTAATTCCTGCACCAGCTGTTGTTTATCTTTGGTAAGCTTGTCTAGTGTGGATTTATACATATTTATATAATGTTTCACCCATTCATCTTCACCAATAGCAATTTCTATGGTGGGGATATCATGGGGTACCAGAAAGGGAGCGTTGACTGCCCGGCAAATAGCAGTGTTATCTCTAGCCTTTGTTGCTTCGTGTAAGGATGTTCAAGCTTCCCTTCTGATCTCCCCCTTATGCTCTTTCAAGGCTTGTTTGTATTCCCGTCTGCACGCTTTTATTTCTCTACTTTTCTTGGTGTTTTGTGCAGAACATGTTTCAGGTTTGTGAATGCTTTCGTACACCAGACATTGAACCGTCCTTGATGTCTTTTATGTTCTTTTTTATTTTCGGCTGTTAGTGCCTCCTTAATTCCTCGGGTGAACTGCGCAAAAGCTTCTAAAAGTTCAGCATGATCAGTCACCTCATCAAGACAGCTTTCGAGGTTGCTTGATGTTTACACACTATGGGCCGGATGTAGGTCGGTCGGTAACGGCCGAAAATCGGTATTTTCGGCCGTTACCGACCGAGATTCACAAAATGGTATGTAGGTCCACATATTTGACAGAATCGGTAAATTTACCGATCGGTAAATTTACCGAATCTGTAAAATACCGAATCGGTATTTTTTACCGATTCGGTAACAATGAGATGTAGGTGGGACTCTTCTGAGTCCCACAAGCCTTACAGAATTGGTATTTTACCATGAAATCCAACTTCATGGTAAAAAACCGATTCCGGTGTGCATGCACATGTGTGCATGCACACCTGTGCCATATGACAGGCAGACCTGCCCTTAGGGCAGGTATGCCCGCCACATGGCCCCCGAATCTTTTTTGGGGGTGCTAGAGGGTGTCAAAGTGACACCCCCTGCACCCTTGGCAAAATCGGTATTTACCGATTCCGTAAATACCGACCGGTAATGCCCCATTCATTCCTATGGGCTTCAAAGCCCATAGGAATGAATGGGGCATTGCCGGTCGGTATTTACCGAATCGGTAAATACAGATATTTACCGATTCGGTAAAAGGAACATCTGGATGTTCCTACATATCCACCCCTTAGATTTACCGATTTTTAATTACCGAATCGGTATGATTCGGTAATTAAAAATCGGTAAATCTATTTTACCTACATCGGGCCCTTAGGGCCAGATGTAGGTGACCCATTACCGGTCGGTAAACACGAAATTCGTTACATTTCAGGTTTACCGACCGGTATTGAGCCATTTGCTATATCGGGGAGATTCGGTAAATACTGAATCGTTATTTACCGATTCTGTATTTACCGAATTATCATTTACCGATTCGGTATTTACCAAATCGGTAAATGACATGTAGGAAGCACTTTGAAGAGTGCTTCTGTGCTTTAAGGATTCATTATTTACAACCAACTATTAGTTGGTGGTAAATAACGAATACCTCTGAAACGCAAATCTGTGCATTTACACCAGTGCCATGTGGCAGACATGTATGTGTGCCACATGTGCACACAAGCACTATTCAGGGGTGCAACAGGGTGTCAATGTGACACCCTGCCACCCTTGACTCTTTCCCTATTTTACCGAATCGGTATTTACCGATTCGGTAATTGACATTCATTCCTATGGGCCTCCAGGCCCATAGGAATGAATGTCAATTACCGAATCGGTAAATACTGATTCGGTAAATACCGAATCTTCACGATTCGGTAATTTTTACTGAATTATTTGCTACAAAGCATTTACTGTCTCTAAAATACCGAATCGGTAAAATTCGGTATTTTAGATTCAGTAAATACGATTTACCTACATCTGGCCCTAAATTCTTAGTGAATTCAACTGGGTCCATTTAGACCACTGAAGTGAATAACCATGGATTCTATTCAGAACTATGTCATGAACCAAGTGCGTGGACTTGTCTTTGGTATTTAATCACATTGCTGGGCAGTTGAATGGCTACACTCAGGGGGGAATGGCCACTTAAGGCATTATTATGCATTTTAAAACCTTTAAGTCTTGTTGAGTGTCTGTTGCATATGATTATATAGTCAATATTCGAATTCGCACTGCTCCCATTGAACGTAAAATCAAAAGGTACAAGGGGGGGGGGGGGGGGGTACATAAATCATTAGCGAAGCCTAAATCAAAAATGACCAAAATCTCATTTAGACAATCCCCATAGATGGACTGTGGGAAGTGAGTGTAGGTATTGTTGTCATCAGAAAGTATACCACAATTTTTCCCCCATTCAACGAACACAAACCAGTATTAAAATCTCCACCCCAGAGGACAAACATATCTTTTACAATTCAGTTGAGTACATTATTAAGATCTGTGGCCAATGTTCTCAAACTCCCAGGATTTGGACCTGCAGGGCATTGTTAAAAAAGTTTATCACAACTGTACCGTAATATTTATCAATTTCAATAATGATAAATTGATAATGAATTTCAGAAACTGCCAAGGGCATCTTATACACATTCATATAATGTGATACATACCTAGCGAGCCCTCCCTTAGATCGCCTATGTACTGAGAGAATTGCTGCGGTGTGGAGGTCTTATACCCGCTAACATGCATAGGATCCTCTGCCCAGGTCTCCTGAAAACAGAGAATATTACATTTCTCTACAAACTCCAACCAGAGGATATTACATTACATTGATCATCTCTGTTATTATTACCTTTGTAGTTATTTTCATTAACCCTTAGGGAGTGGGGCAAAGTTGTGGGTAGAATATCTGAGTTTAGGCCCGTTCCTCCATCTGTCCTTTCGACAGAATTATTCAATAAAGTGTCAGCGCCTGCATGATGAGAGATAAAGTTCCTGGTGGTGTGTCTACTATTAATCCTTTAACTAGAATTGTCCCGGTCTCAAACCTGCACTCTAAAGTATCTGGGGCTATATCTGGAGTTTTAACATTACACAGTACACCACCAGTGTCTGCCATGTTTAGTCACGCTACCTTTTCTAATGTTGGAAAGCTATTGAACCGGTATTGACAGGAATGTTATATACATAGTGTGCATTTTCATTTGTATATCCATGGTTATTTCTTGTTCTTATCCATATGTTAGTCTGTGGCTGATAGGAATATCCCAACGGCAATAGGTTAATGCCATTACTAGTAATTGTTTGGCTACCCACTCTTCTGATAATATTTTCTACCAAGTGCTGTGTTTTAAACGGCAATATCACACAATCACCATGCAAAATTTTGCGTTCTCTGCCGATTCAGTTAAGTCATCTGACCATTTTAAAATCTATAAAGAGTGCCTGCATTAGGCCTGTTTTCATACCTATCCAGTGAAGGGCTTTATTTCTCAGGGGATCCCAAGATTCTATTTCCTGGGCCGCTATTCTCGGTGGTAAGCTAACACTACTGTGTAGGGAGTGGCTACTGGCGAGAGGTCCAAGTGCTCACAATCAGACAAATTCGTACTTTGATTCTGATGCGGTTTGGAGTGTTTATCATTATTAGGAGGTGCAGTACTAAGGGTAAGCACATTTCCACCATTTTTTGAGTTATCCCTCCTCGTCTCTGGTTGGAAGGGTTGTGAGGTAGCCGTTGTGACTTCTGCTTGCGTCCTTGGGCACACCTTTATTCAGCACATCATAAAATATAGCTCTATGATTTCCTTGGCTGCCGTAGAGGAAGCCTGTGGGATAACAATTACCTCTCTATTGATGGGCTCGAGTGACCCCCTTTGATTAATAAGTTAGGCTGTCATGGCTATCTGCCGTTACCCTTCAGGGGCAGTTTTTCAACATTTCTTTGATCAAAGCCACTCTGATGTTTAAAAAATGTAGGGCCTCTCGTAAAAATCTGTCTAGGTCTTCCACTATTGTGAACAATTTAGTGGATTCTGTCTGAGAGTTTTTAGATAGTTTTTTACCCCTGAGATCTACCCTTTAAGCCTGTAGCTGGAATGGCTGGTATTGTGGTGTGTTTAGTATTTTTTTCTCGTGTTTATCTCGCTGGGAGTGCCTTCTGCATTTCTGGGGAATTTTGATTGTGGCTGTGTGTCGCATTCATGGTCGCTAACAGTTATGTATTCTGACACAATTTCAACTCAGCCATTCTGGACTTGTTGGGCCTTAGAGGTCATGGTTATTATCGCCAAATCTACTGCTTTCTCATTTTTTGTAGACTCTACTACCCTCAACCCACTTGAATTTTTAGTCTCTTCCACAGTTGTAATCTGTTTCTCAATTGCCCTCATCACCCTGGTAAGATATTTCATTACCGTTAAGGAAGGGGTCTCTGATATCATTTTCTTTGGGGGGGATTGATTATTTGTCGCTTTTCTTTTTTCCCATCATGCCCTCATATTAGCAGAATAAGCAAGGTGAAAGCAAGTAATCAACAACAATAACCAGGATGTTCAAAATGTCAGCAATGTCTATAAATGTATGCTCAGTGCTTTTGTGAGCGTACTGAGTACTCAAGTTCTATACTTAGGGAAGTGCTAAAAAGAAAAGTACATGCAGTCTCGCCAACAGTATCAATTTAGAGGTAACTTACGATACCCAAACTCAGATCTGGGACAAACGTAGTAGATGTTGGACAACAGTAGCATGGGTTGGCCCTGCCCTGCCTCTTCCTGTCAATGGCTGGCAAAGACAAGCCTGCTCACGTGTCCCATGCAGTGGGGCACTGCTCGAACTCTTATGGCTCTCCTGAGCGGAAGGCAATCTGTGACCCCTCATCCTCAGTATGGCAGGCCACAGCAGTCTGGGCAATGAATTCTAGGCCTGGGCAGTGAAATTGGCTCCATTCGCAGAGTTTGTGGAGTTTTCTGCACTCCACACACCGCTGAGCTCGCGGAGTGCAGAAAACTTGGCTTTACGATGTGCAGCAGAGTTTTTCCCGCGCTTGCGAACGGTAAGTTCGCGATCGCGAACGGTATGTTCATAAGTGCAAGCTGCCGCTCGGGTAGAATTTCTACCCGAGTAACAGGAATACCAGCATAAACTGCAGTTTGCACTGCACTCCACCACTCGCAGAACTTTGCAGACTTTTGTGGTAACTTTGCAGAGTTCCGCGTAGCAAAACTCCATGAACTATGCCCAGGCCTGATGAATTCCCCCTGCGACAGCGTGTTCCTTGTTGAATAAATGTAGTCTTCATGACTGAGCTGATAGAGTTACAAATATTGTTCATAATTTTACAGGTGAGATTAAAAATCGCATTACCTTTTACCTCTGTCTTTTTAGGTTTTATTTTTAACAGAAGTTAAAGTGTTAGAACAAAGACAATCATAACTTCACTTCAACCTTTGTTTTTTCACTGTATTTCTGCTTTTCTAACATATTTCACATTCAGAAGCTCCTTTTCCTCTTATCTGCTCTACTTTTGGCCTCTGGCTGAGCACACCAGATTTGGACACAGAGTCTATCCTCCTGGATCCATCCCACCACAAGCATGCAACCGCTACTGCTTACAGCCTCAGCTGTGACTAGCGGGAGTTGGCCACATTCAGCCAATTCCCTTCTGCACCAGTCTTAGGCCTTGAATAGCAAAATTGGGTGCAGAACCTGGCCACCCTGTACCTATTCTTCCACAGGTGTCCAACCCCTGTTGCAGGTTGCTATGTAGCTTTGGTGTGTAAATTGTGAATATTAGTGTCCATAGGGCCTTGATTTTTACCATGGGGTCTATTCCCCATTCCATATTTGACTGCAGCAGTCGAACGGCTCATCCCCTAAGCGGCACAGATGTCCAATGGGACCGTCATTGCTGAGTGCCTATTGCCTCCTCAACACATGCACATTGTATTCCCATGTATGTTTCTCAATCCGCTAACCACCTTAAAAACATTGATTTGCTTTTGTGCAAGTTCTATAATGGGTTGGCATCAGAACAAGCAGTTTTAGTGCTCCGTCCATCATCTCCTTGTGTTTGCTTTGTTTGCCCTAAGTTGGCAGGGTATGGCTAGACATGGGGTGGGGTCCCTTGCTCACTTTGCCGCTGGATTCAAGCTAGCCTGGTTGATGAGGGGTGTCATCCTGAAACCGGTCCCTGGATGATTGTTTCCGGTCTAGGGAAGATCTGGCTTGGCAGTTCGGATCAAGACTGATTTGCATATGGCTGGGTCTGAACTGAGGTGGTGAAGTGAGCTAAAGAACAAGGATGGATTCAACCCAGATCTATGACTAGGGGTGAGTGTCTGAAATGTTTCAGCGCTCCGTCCATCATCTCCTTGTGTTTCCTTTATTTGCCCTAAATGGCAGGGTATGCCCAGACATGGGTCCCTTGCTCGCTTTGCCACTGGATTCCAGCAAGCCAGGCTGATGAGGCATGTTACCCCAAAACCGGTCCCAGGATGCTTGTTTCTGGTCCAGGGAAGATCTGGCTTGGCAGATCGGGCTGGACTGTTCCCATGAGGAATAGCGTCAAGACTGATTTGCATATGGCTGGGTCTGAACTGGGGTGGTGAAGTGAGCTAAAGAATCATGATGGATTCAAACCAAATCTGTGACTGGGGGTGAGTGTCTGAAAAGGTTTAGTGATCTTTCCATCATCGTCTTGTGTTTGCTCCATTAACAGTAGTAGACAGGAGTGTGCACCAAGAAAATAAGGTCTCTGTGAGGCAGGCCTTATAAAGAAGAAATGGTTTTATTTCTCCAAACTTTTCTAACTTTGAATGTTTGTTGCACTGCCCAGCACACATCCAAAGTGAGAAAAGATTTAACATTTGTCTGAGTGTAGTATTTTGTACCAAAATGGTACTCTTCAGTACAAAACCTATGCTAGATATGACCTTTTCACTATGGTGAAAATGTATGTGTATGGTGCTAGGCAGCTTGCTTGTGTGCCAGCCAGGGAGAGAGCAGGACAAAGAAATATCTTAGCAGAGATGGTGCTGTCTTGCTCTCTTCCTCGCCAACAAGGCAGTGTATCAACCTTAGTTGCTGTGCTGGGTGAGTTTTAACTTAATCTGCCCCTTAGTTTGTTTTAACACAACTTAGCTTAAAGTTTAATTATAAAAATCTGTATTTTCTTCTCATTTTGTGTTAATTCTTTTTGGTTTTTTTCCCTCTAGCAGTGAATTTCTGGTGGCAAAACAGGCACAAAAATATTTGTTCTAACCTCAGTGAATTCCAAAATGTCATAAAGGAACAAGTCCTTCTTGCCCCATACAAGCCTGTTTTAAACCTGGGATAACAACAAAACTGGTTGTGTTGCCCCCTGTTGCTAACTTTTAGACCTGACGCCATTGGGTGGTAGCCCCCAAAACTTTTTGCTTTCACCCCTCCCATTTTTCTGAACTTGTTTTTGTTGGCTTTAGGACTCTACACACTTTACCACTGCCAACCAGTGTGAAAATGTTTGTGCTCTCTCCTTTCAAAATGATACAATTTACATACACCCAATTGGCGCATTTAATTTATTTATTAGTACCTAGCAAAGTAGTATACCATATACCCGGGCCGGTAAAATAAATTCTACTAGTAGTCCTACAGTACTTATTGTGATACCCACTTAAATAGCCCTTTTAGACATTGGTCAGGCATGCTATTGCAGCATTTGTTTGCAGTTTTGAACTGACTATTTGAGCTTAAATATTTTGCCAGGCCTAAACCTTCCTTTTTAATACATATTTCACCCTAGGGCAGGGCCTAAACAGCCTATATGGCATGTTGCATTGTATTTAAAAAGTGTTGCAAGTACCTTTACTTTTTACATGTCCTGGTTGTCAACAACTTTCAAATTCATTTCTCACTATTGCAAGGTCTATCTCTCCCAAATGATAATTTTTGATTTTTTGCATATTTTCTGAATGTTGGCAAAACATTTCTGGAATCTGGCAGAGTTTTTCTGTAACTCCCAGAACTTCACAGAGTGAACCTCTGAAAGTTCCACCCACCTCTACAATAAAACGAAGCTCCAGTGAATCCATCTGTTTGGACTACTGACACCACCAGCGTTGACTAGCAGTCCGAGATCTGAACTTTGTGAGGCAGCATCCGCATCCTGTGCTGATCACGAATGCAAAGCTCCAACAATGACTGTTTGCAATGCTCAGGAGGATCTTTACGCTACAGCAACTGTTATTCGCGACGTCTTGCCTGCTCTTCGTGTGACAGTGGCAACCACCTGCCACACTTTCCTTGCTCTTTGCCGCCTTCCCCTCTGAGAATTGAACTCTTCACGCTTTACTTTAGAAGACAACTTATTCAGCAGGACTAACCTGGTCCCTGTATCCGGCTCGCTCTCTATTGCAGTCAGCCTGAACTAGTGACTTTCACCTGGTCTCGCATGACCAGCTAATCGTGAAAGGAGCTTTGTGATTTTAGTTGCTCTCTACCTTAAATCTTTGAAATTACATTTCTCTGTACTTGGGAGCCCCCGACTCAACTTTGCGAAAGTTACAAGTCATTCAAAACTGTGCGGCCCGCATCTTACTGCAAATTCCATGCAGACAGTCTGCTAAACCTGGACTAATAAGCCTCCACTGACTTCCTGTTAAGGACAGAATTAGTTTTAAGTCCCTATGTATTGCACACCATTCATTTTGGGAAACTGGCCCGGCAATCAATGACCCCCTAATCAGTACCAGCCTAGCAGACAACTGCGCTCGGCCAATGCCTTTTTAGCCGTGGTGCCCAAGTTCAGAAGAACAAGAATAGGAGGCCGTTCCTTTTCCCTTAACGTGGCAAAGTTATGGAACACCCTCCCTTTCCTCCTGAGGTCCAATATGCAATCGACTTCCTTCCGAAAGCAACTGAAAATGTTTTTGTTTAACAAGTAGACCCCTCCCCGGCCCAGTGTCTAAAGCAACTGATATCATTTGTCCCACAACTAGCTCCCCCCCCGGTCCCATGCCCTGTTAGACAACCCACTCCAGTCTTAGCGCTTGGACGCCTATGGGCAGCTATGTGCGCTTTATAAGAGCCATTTTCATTTCATTCATTTCATTTAATTTGAATTCGAGTTTTGACATTCTGGTGTCAAATAATTTATTAAATGTAACTTAATTTTTCTAAATTGGTGTGGGATTTTCCTTGTGTTGTGTTTTCACTTTATTATTGTATGAGTGCTGCTTAAATACTTTACACATTGCCGCAAAGTTAAGCCTGACTGCTTTTGTGCCAAGCTACCATAGTGTTAAGCACAAGTTAATTTAATGGCTTTTTATAGTTCACCTTGACAAGGATTGTGGCTGTTGTGTGAGAAGTCCTCACACCACCCTCAACTAATATCTCACACTAACCTGTACAAATTGGTGGGCAAATGTGATGAAGTGATGCTGATCCTTTTAGTCCTCTCTTACTCCTTTGATGCAGTTGACCATTCCATCTATTTGGATAGAGAAAAAGGTTTGTCCATAATTGGGACAGTTCTAAATTGGGTAAATGCCTTCCTTTGTTGAAAGTCACAATCTGTAATTCTGCAAGGATTTACCTCTCAAAAATACATACATGATGGTGGTCCCTGAGGGAATGATATTCCCCCTCTTATGTTTTATCTCTATCTGTGCCCCTCAGCACATGCATTTCACAAATTTGATATTTGACTTTTGTTAGACCTGTCAGCCCTAGGAAGGTCTTCCCCCAAACCTTTTTCCATCCTCCTCCATTTTTTTGCTGATCTCATTTTTGCTGGCCTGATAACTCTGTGCACCTTACCACAGCTAACCAGTGCTAAATTGCATCTATTCACTCCTTAAAACATGTTAACATTGGCTTTTCCCCAATTGGCATATTGAATTTATTTATAGGTCCCTAGTAAAGTGGTACCACATATATCTAGGGCCCGTAAATTAAATGCTACAAGTCGGCCTGCCACACTTATTGTACCCCCACTTATGTAGGCCTTTAAATATGTCTCTGGCCTGCCATTGCAGCCTGTGTGTGCAGTTTTACCCTTCAAAATGAACCTATTAAACACAAAAGGACGATGGACAGATGCTGGAACTTTTCAGACACTCACCCCCAGGCACTATTAGATCTGGGTTGAATCCATCATCATTCTTTTGCTCACTTCACCACCCTTGTTCAGACCCAGTCATATGCAAACCAGTCTTGATCCTGTTCGTCACAGTTCAGCCCGTACTGCCAAGCAAGGTCTTCCCTGGACTGGAAACAAGCATCCTGGGACCGGTTTCAGGGTGACACCCCACTTCAACCAGGCTAGCTTGAATCCAGCGGCAAAGTGAGCAAGGGACCCATGTCAGGGCATACCCTGCCAACTTAGGGCAAATAAACAAACACAGTAAGAGGATGAATGGAGCACTGAAACTGTTCAGACACTCCCACAGTCACTAATAGATCTGGGTTGAATCCATCATCATTCTTTTGCTCACTTCGCCACCCCAGTTCAGACCCAGGCATATGCAAATCAGTCTTGACCCGGCTCCTCATGGGAACAGTCCAGCCCAAACTGCTACGTCAGGTCTTCCCTGAACTGGAAACAAGCATCCTAGGCTCAATTCTTCCTTTTTAATACATATGTAACTCCCAGGGCAAGCCCTGGACAGCCCAGAGGGTAGCTTGCAGTTTATTTTAAAAGTTGGACTGGTACTTTTTTTGTTTGGTAGTAAAAAAAACTTTTAAATTCATTGTTCTCTACTGCAAGGCCTACCTCTCCTACAACATTACATTTAACAATGAAGTTAGCTTTTTACCTTTAATAAGCTGTAATTTCCAAATGAGATCAGGTAACCAGTTCCAGTGTGATATCTTTGGAATTTTATTGAAAAATCATCTCTTATGGTGAACTCAAATTTCAAATTAATGTTTTGAAAATGCCATTTTAAATAGTTGGAATTGTCTTGCTTTCACCATTTTGTACTTTCACCCTGTCTCTAGGTCACAAGTTGGGCTTTGAGTTTTCCTCCTAGAGAGCCGCATGCTATAGAGAGGTTAGCTGTGCCTGGATGGGCCATCACTGGCAGGATTGGAGGGCGAAGCTGGACACATCCCTATTTATACTAGAATAGGCTGTGTCCTGCTTCCACACAAAGGGCTGCATACCCCATGTAGTTAGTCTGAAGCCAGGGCAAGGAAGGCAGGGCATCTGTGAACTTTAATTGGAACCCTCTGGAAGCTTCTCCCACTTTGAAAGGCAGAACTGGGTAAAAACATTAGACCTCTGATACCAACTCTTCAGTACACTTTGGACCTGTGGAAGACTGCCAGGAAGAAGGGCTGTTGTGCTGCTGAAAAGACTGCCACTCTGCTGGACTGCTGCCTCAAAGGAATGTTGCCTGCTGTGCTGACCTGCTGCCTGCTGGCTCTTTCCTGGGTGGGTAGTACTGGGCCTTCAACCTGAACCCAGGACCACCAGAATTACTCCAAGGGATCGCCTCTTGTAAAAAGCACCTGTACTCTGCAACTGTGAGTTTTACCCTCCCAAGTGGTGTTATTCCAGTCCTGGACCCTTGGAATTGGATCTGAAGGTGTTCTTCAAGCCCATCTGTGGACCCAGCAGGACAGACGCGTCTCCTCTGCTGCGTGACACAAACCCAATCAGAAGCGTTGCATTGCCTCTGCTGCAAGGATTCTCTCAGCGCAAGGACTCTGCATTGATCCCATAGCCCACATCAGGACCACTGCTGTGTGAAGATTCACCAATGCAGGCCCTTGCATCACAAACCTTTTGTCAACGGCAGCCTCAATGATGATGCTGGATTTTTAATAACAGCCTCACATCTCTTAAGAAGAGACATTTAGTCATGACTGTGCAACACATCCTTAACTCCGAACTTTGCATTGTAAGCCCCTATCGACGGGACACGCAATGCTAATGCAGGACATCGCCTTGAAGTTCCGTAACGGCTTGGAACCGATGCATTGTCTCAGCTGCGCAATGCCTTTTCGACGCAGTCAAGATTTAAGGTACTCTGTTCTGTGGGCTTAACTGGGTCTCTGTAGCCAGACTGTGCTCTATTGTGGTGGGCTTGAACTTGTGACCTTGTCCCGGTCAGGCTCGACCAGATAGCCTCAGTTTGTGCCTTCTGGCACTGTTTTCACTGAAATATTTAAAATTGTATACCTCTGCTTCAACTAATTGGATTATTGTCATTTTGGTCTTGTTTTATATGTTAACATGTACTCAATATTTCTAATTTGGTGTGGGATCCTTGTGTGTAGTGATTTCATTTTTTACTGTTTGAATTGTTGAACAAATACTTTATACCTTGCCTGTAAGTTAAACCTGCCTGCTCAGTGCCAAGCTACCAGGGGGTTGAGCAGAGATTAATCTGGGGTTTGCTTGTGACTTCAACCTAACAAGGATTGTGGTTGCTGCTTAAGAAGGGAATCAACACCTCGTCCAGTAACCCAATTTCTAACAGATTTATGTTCATACCGATGGCACACAGCTCATTTTCAAGCTTTCAGACAATACACCAGACCTGGAAAATGTTCTTAATTCATTTATCACTATCAAACAAGACTGGACGGCGAAAATGTCCATAAACTAATCTCTTGTCAGACTGCTTGTTGAAACTAGGGTGGCAAAGTGAGCTGAAGAACGATGAGCGATTCAACCCAGATCTGTGACTGGGGTTGAGTGTCTGAAAGGATTAAGAGCTCCGCCCCTCATCTCCTTGTGATTACTATTGTCAATAGATATGACTTTGCAATAAATTCCATGGATAGCTCATAGTAACTCCCATGACCCACCCATGGAATGCCTCCTTGACATAAAGTAAAATGAAGCGCTACTTTGAGACACATTCGGACAACTCTTCAGTGCAAAGGGGCACATGTACAAGAACATGTTGCAGCACTGCAAATTTGCAGCACCGTGCAGCACCATTACCAAAACATAGTGATGCACTGTATTTAGAAGAATACAACACACCCCTGTGTTTTCCCTAGCTCTGACGCTAAAAATAGCTGCCTAGCACCAACACAGACACCCTTTCGCCATAGTGACGGGACACCTGTATTGCAGGGATGATTGTTTATGTGCAGGAAGATGTTCCTTCCAGCACATATACAATCAATAGTGGCAATTTGCTACTTCCATGTGTGCTGCACTCTGCAACACACATAGAAGTAGCACATCGCCATTATTTAATGATCGGTTTTGTGCATACAGGGACACCTTCATGCCCAAAAACAATCATTAATGGTGTTTAGGTCTTTCTATGTGTGCTGCATTCTGCAACACAAATGGAAAAAACAAAACAATGAGAAATAAAAGTATTTCTCCTAGTTGCGCCAATCTAATGCCTGCTTTTGCATGGCATTATTTATTGGTGCTGCCTCAGGGTTACAGATCTTTGTAAATCTGAGGCAGCACCAAAATGCAATGGGTGTTACGGTAGAATGCCCACAGCAACACCCATTGCACACCCCTTTTAAGCAGATAAATGTGTGAAAGGGTAGCATATTTACAAAGTGGCGTTAACCCACAAAAAGTGGCTTAACGCCACTTTTGTAAAGATGGAGGAAGGTATCGTGCTACCGGAAAGCCTGTAAAAGTGACGTTCTGGTGGCGCTTTTCCCCTGTACATATGCCCCTAAGTTTTGCGCTGGAAAGTAAATTTCAAATAATCATTTTACTCGGATTACATCAACTTGTGATGCAAACCCAGTGCAAAATGTTGGTAACTCTGACCGTCACAGTAAGGATACTTGCTCCAGGAGTAGGTAGGGAGTAGAGAAAGTGCATTTATTTTCCTCACACATAATAAGTAAAACTGTCACTAAATATGCACTCATTACACAAAAGTCCATACACTGGTCGTATTCGTGAATGTTGAGCATGAATGTATTTTGAGCATGCATAAAGTCAATTAAGATTCTCGTGGGAGACTGGTTCTAATACAAAAGTCTCTATCCAGAGGCACACTTCACTGTCACAAATCGCTCGACTTTTTCTTTTGAACCATTGTATTGCGGGCATAACTTTCTAATCCAACAAAGTGCATTCCAATTCATAACTCGAATTAAAGCTTGCCTAAAGTTTTTAGCCCGGCTCTATTCAGGAGTTATTCTCACGTCTTTATTTTCAAATAATTTGTATTTTACCTGAATATTGACTCCTACTTCCGAAATTATTTTACCAGATTGCTTGTTATAACTGGAGGTAGTTAGGGGCATATTACCAACAACTAGCGATAATTTTTGTCTCTAACTTGTTTAGAGACAAAAATTATCGCCGCACATCGGCGATTTTTATCGCAGATAAACCTTGCTATTAGCAAGGTTTATCGCAAATGCGATAAAAAACGGCCGCAATGCATGAATATCGCTGAAAAGTCAGCGATATTCATGCATTATCGAGCAAATGCTCTTAGCCATGTTATCCACCTCCCATTGGATAACATGGTGAAGAACTGCTCAGGGCAGGTGTTAGCTTTTGGAGATATTCTCGCTTAGCGCGAATATCTCCAAAAGTTGGTAATAGGAGATAGCGATGTTAGCGACTGTTTCCAGTCGCTAACATCTTGGCACGCCCACTTTGCATGTCATTAGTGATAAATATCACTGACATGCAAAGCGGGGCCCAAGATGGTCGCTATCTCCTATTAGCTGTCACTAACTGGTGTTAGCGACAGCTTGGTAATAGGGAGATAATTTTATCTCCGCTTTCTTGGCTTTTAAAGCCAAAAAAGCGGAGATAAACCCCCTTGATAATATGCCCCTTAGTTTTTAAGAACAGGCTGTAATAGTAGTACTTTTACATGAATATCACATTTGTATTCACATTTAGATTCTCAGATACTCATCACTTTTTTTCTGATAAAAAATGTAGTCACGTTTTATTATTTAACTGGCAACTAGCAACCAAAATAATGAGCTTCGGTGATTTTAAGAAGCCCCTCTCTTCCTTACTAGCGGCCGCGAGTTTGGCATTGGGAATTGTAGCTGAAGGCCCTTCTCCACCTCCACTGTTTTTCCGCCCGAAGCTCAAGGAAAATCAATGAGAGATAACTTTTGCTATAACTTGTGAAGCGACTGCCAAGTGCTAACAGTTGGCAACATGTATGTTTAATATCAAGCACACATTTTACTCACTTACTGATGCTTAATAACATTTAGAGCCGTATCACATAAAGGGCTGTATAATGAACTATTTTTAATTGGAGCCAATTGATGCCCTTAGTGATAAGTTAAGGCAGTGCTTGCCCCGAACATATTTTACCTTCATTTTATGAAAATGGATTCCCTCAGGTGGTAATGTGTGAAAAGAATGTGATGGAGCAGGATTTTCACAAAATGAAACCTGCTCAGATTTACCTCCTCATTGTGTGAATTAGTAACCAAATGGTGTGAAAATGAACAGTGCAAAACTAAAGGGGGAAAGACGAAAACTGCGCAAGTGTGTGCTGGGAGTGTTAGAGTAGTCCGCAAATGCACACATTTAATGCAGAAAATAACAGCCAAAAGCCGTGAGTTTATTTTTCACTAATTGTTTAAGAATAATGAGCAGTGCGCAAGAAAAAGCTAGAAAAATCATTCATAGAGCTTTTAATAGTGGAGTTTTTTAAAGTGATAATAACCCTTGTATTTGTTTTTCCTAGAGTGTATTTTACTGCTCTGCAGAAAAGGCCAGAGAGTCTTTTTAGAATTAACTTGCTTATTAGAAATGTAGAAAAGAGAAATTGTGATCTGTCCTTCACAAGTTCCTGATGATGGCCAAGGTTGCTCAGAGGAAACAAATGAACATTATGAATGGAACTTCCTTGCCCTGCAAAGTATGTGGACACTTGTACTGCAAAAATTATACATTAATGAGATGGAGAAATGCATAAACCGCTTGATATTAGAATTTCCTCTGCTGAAGGCTGATTATGAGGGCGAAGTAAAACAATGGAACATTTGAAAGTTCGGCACGTTGAGAGTGGTGTGACTAAACACCCCTTGTTTTGGACCAGTGAAATAGAATAATTCCATATGAGATGATACAATGAGGGTTGGACCTTTAGTGAACCTAAGGTATAATTGATAGTAGTAAGAAGGTGGAGGTTAGGCACGTTTTCTCACTTTGGGAGAGGAGAGAGCTGTTTTCCCTAAATAAATGGGCTGGCTGTTGTTCTGATGATCCTGACTTTGACTTTGCTCTTCAATTCTTCTTGGGTTGCCCAGCTTACTCTCATGGCCAGAGGGTAGCTTTCAGACTTCAAGAACTATGTGAGATTGGTTAGTAGGATATTCTGAATTTGCTTAAATCTATTTTGCAAATGTATTATCCTTTTGTCTCTATGCCTGTCCACTCTCTCATTGCGCTGACATTTGAGTTGTACAATTGGTGTTTTATTTTGCTAATGTTTCTCTTATGTGATGATCTATGATTCGAGCTGTATTGTACTTGATGAACAACAACATTCATTTAGTTAAAGCATTTTGACTTATTAACAGATTTTGTCATTATTCGCGTAATTGATTTAGTTATAAGGAATGATTATTCTATGGTGATACGTTAGAAATTCTGATATTATTTTGCCAATCCCTAACTACTAATAAAGATTCATCGGAGAAGAAAGAGGATAAATAAAATTAGCAAATTGGTAAGATTGGTTTAAAGTCACCCAGCTTGAAAGGGACTGTTAGGTTTTAAATTGGGTCCAGATGATAAAAACGTATCAGTTCCCTAACACTGGATCAATTTTTGGTAGCAGACTTGATGGTTTTATTAATTACATTGGCAAAATAATAGGTCAGAATTAATAATTTTGGTTATTAACATACCATACTATTGTTATATGTTGTGGTCCTTCGTTGACCTCAGGAAAGATGGGTCCAGAGTGGCCTAAGACCCTGGGATGATATTAGCCTAATGGGCAGGTTTAGTGCAGCATATACTAAGTATTGCGTTGCCTTCTGCTGTAGTATTAAGCAACAGATGGGTTGTTAATATTGCACAGGGAACTCTGAAGTTGGTAAAGTGGAGATTTATTTGGGTACTTTTAGAAAACACAGATAAAAAAGTCCCAAAAATTATCAATTAAATGAGAGTGGAGTAACGCTGGTCGATATTCCGCTAAGTAGCAAAATAATTCTTTGAATGATTGAATCTATCTCTTTGTTAGTGGGGCAGACAAAGCAGGTTTGTTTTATGTTGTTTCTAATTTTGTTTCCCTTTGAGAAAAATGTATAATTTACTGCTGAAATATTTTATAAAGGGAGGGTCAGTTGTAGTGTTGTGTATTGATTAAGATTCCAGATGCATTTCACGATTCATGCCCTTTTATGGGTACATTTCACATTGCCCTTAAATAGGCATAGAAATCCAGTCCTTATTTAGGCATAGTCCATGCTAACCCAATACAGGCATGGCTACTTACATCCGTTCATCTACATCACAATGAATTTTTGGAAAACCAGACTCTTAAGCCATTGGGACTTTCCCCCTGCTTCAATATTGATTTCTCCAAGAACTCATTTATTTTGCATGAGCATCTATTCCTTAGGGGTTCATTCATGATGTTCATATGCCCGACTTTTATGTCAATACTGGCATTCCTAAACACCTTCAAGGTATAAATATACCTTCACTTGCTATGGCAAGGCACGGTGTGGTTCGACTACCTATTTGCACGTGGCTCGCCACAGCAAGTCCCGAAGGAAGTCATCTCCACAAGTGACGCACTGACCAGACGCTGTCATCCTCCTCACCGAGAATCTAGCTCCAGTGTTTCTGACTCCCCTTGCGGTGTGTTAGAGATCGAGTCCCGGGAAAGAGATACCAACCTCTCTCATTCTAAGGTAAGGAGCTGATTAGAACCTAGAGGGACTCTTGGCAACTATAGTTAAACTAAACTATAGCAAACTCTTGGCATAACTAAACCAGACTAAGACAGCACCTACTTCTTCCCTCGTACAAGGCTTAGGTTAGGTACACTGGGGCAGGATTATTTAGAAGCACCAGATGAGTATTTTAGCCTGTGTTATTTATGTATGTATTTTAACGAATATATGTCTTAGCTACACAACATGCTATTACAGTATTATTTTATCATACTGCTAACGCTGTACATATTATACATCGCATTCTGTCTTACGATTGTAGCAATTCATTTCTCTTGCATGAGAAAGAAGACTGTTCATTAAACCCTTTTTATTGAAACGCCTGTCTCTCCATTTCTGTTCAACTCTGTAGAAACGAAGCATGCATGATTGACTGAGTGAAACAGTTTTCTATTGTTTCCACGACTCTGAAGATATTAAGTGAAACAAAGTTGTCATGTTTTATGCAGTTGTCAGAGACGAATCCCTTCTTGTTCATTTGAAAAATGTTCTAGTGACCTCTGAGTTAGCTGGCACACACAAGTAATTAAGTTTAATATTCTCAATAGAGACATACTAACCTCAGTCCTATGTCAAATCTGTAGTATACATTATTCCAATGCGCAGAGCCTATTAGAGATATAGGAACTACACTACAGTAGGAGTCTTACTGATGTCATAGAAAGCCGCGCTGACATTGGTCAGCTGGTTTGAATTGTCACAAAAGGGTGTTGTGTTGCTATTAGTTGGTTGGTGTGAGTAGCGCTGGTATTGGGCAACGTGAACGAATAGCATGTGTGGGAATACGACACGGCAGAGTTTTCCTTGGTTTGTCCAGGTCTTAGTATAGTTAAAGAAATATAATGAAGTTATTGAAAATGATAAGGGCTTTTTTTTAGAAAGGATGAGCCTATGCCTATTAGAGAGGGAATTCCTGTGCCATCTGATGGTACGTCTACTTCTTTTATGTCTTTAGAACGAGGATATCATACGTGTACATGGTTGGAGAATTGAGTGAAGTATACAGAAGGAGGTGGGAATATGGCATATCCAGAGCACGGTACTTTTAATGTGAAGATTTTAGAGAACCTGAGATATCAAATGAATCAATTGAGACAGATCCTAGACCCATGCAGTAGGAAGCACCTGAGAAATTGCAACATGAAGTGTATAAGAGAGAAAGAGACAGGTCTGCAAATAAATGTAGAAATACTGTGAGTAGAAATTGAGAGGCAAAATGGGATGCTCAGATGAAAAGATGGAGAAAAGATGTGATTGCAAAAGGTGAAGGTCTATATCCGGTTGTTATAGAAGAGGATCAGACTGGAGGAAAGTGTAAAGAGAAGGAGAAACATGTAGAATATACAGATCCACATCCAAATGAAAGAGATGATGGGTTATTAGATAAGTTATTAGCAAACAGACCTAAACCATATCAGGAAGAGCCGGAAAGAACTACTCCGAATGCTCCATTGATTCAAGTTGAGGTTCCTCAGCCTTCAAAAGCGAGAAGTTCAAACGTAACGAGTCAGGTAAAGGATGATTTGGCACAAAGGATTACTCAAAAAAATTTGAATGTGGAAGCTATATCAGTTCCAGTGACGATTGGTCCCATAGTGCCATTGTATAGTAAGGGTTGGAGTTTTTCAAAAGTGCCTGCTTGGACGATACCTGTTAATAATGATAGAGTTAATAATGGTGCTGAAACAAGTGAGACAGGAACATTGATAGATATTTCAGAAATATCAGTGGAAACCCCAAAGCGTAATGTACAGATGGAACCTAGAAGATTAGTGCAAAATGTGAGATGTGACACCTACTTCAGGAGGTTCAGTAGGACCATCATCTTAAGAATTGGATGAATTGATCAGAGAGAGATTGTGTTTAGTAAAGTAAATACAAGCTTGGATGTAAGCAGATTAAAAGGGACTCGGAGGAAATGATTCTAGGTACGATTAGTCCAGAGAGATTGATTAAATATCAGGAAGAAGAATTATTGTTCTTGTGCAAGAATAATACAATGAGAGCAAAGAATCTTCGTAAGAGGTTTGCTGAAGTGGCACAAACTTATGGAATTGATATAAAGAAATCAAAGGCTTTGCAAAAGAAATATAGATTTGATTTTATTGATAAAGACCTGGAGCGCTTGATATCTTCTGGTAAGCCGTTGCAGATTAAGGAGTTGATTAATACATTGAACCAATGGGGTGAATTGGAACGTTGGAAAGCTAGATGGGCTAAAAAGAAAGATGAAATGCTTGCAAATAAAGGGGCATCATCTATGTATTCTGTGACAAAAACCAGGACAGGGACAATGACTACTAAGATGATATATCCAATGAGAGAAGTACCAGGAGTTGGATATGTTCATGTTCCATGGTCAAGATCAAGGTCCCCAGGACCATCAAGGGCTCCAGGAGGGGGGCCGCGCGGCCCCCCTCCCAACTGTTAAATGCCCCGGCGGTGGTGGGCCGGGGCTGGGGCGTCTGTCACAGACCCTCCAATTTAAATATTAGTGCCCCGGGGAGGTGGCGGTCCCCAAGCAGCCTCGCTTTTAGACCGGATGGTAGGAGCTGCATCGTGTGACCTCTGTAAAGCTCAGGGCATTTGAGAGGAAATGTTAAATACATGGCAGCCTTGGCCGTGGCAGAGGAGCACCATTTCCAACAATTGAAAGGGAAGGCTTGGAAAGGAACTTTTTCTCTCCGTGTAAGCATGCAGCCCCATGGCAAAACAAAGCCTGCAGTTTGGCAACCAAACCTACTCAAGGACTAAAACAAGCTTCAAATTATTTCACAGAGACAATGAATTTTTTGACTCACCTTAGAGACTACGTGAACCAGCATGCAATTGTGCAACTCTTGTGTGTAACGCCCAAAGTGGGTGGTGTTCTCAATAAAGCAACTAAAGAGACAACACTGGTGAGTCAGTCATTTCCCCTGTGTAGCAGCCCATGAAGAAGAGGCGCTGGCCTCGAAACGCGTCGGGAACAGAAAAGGGAATCCTTAAGGGAACAGAAAAGGGAATCCTTAAAATGAAATGGATGCAAAAAACTGCAAGCAGCCTCGCTTTTAGACCGGATGGTAGGAGCTGCATCGTGTGACCTCTGTAAAGCTCAGGGCATTTGAGAGGAAATGTTAAATACACGGCAGCCTTGGCCGTGGCAGAGGAGCACCATTTCCAACAATTAAAAGGGAAGGCTTGGAAAGGAACTTTTTCTCTCCGTGTAAGCATGCAGCCCCATGGAAAAACGAAGCCTGCAGTTTGGCAACCAAACCTACTCAAGGACTAAAACAAGCTTCAAATTATTTCACAGAGACAATGAATTTTTTGACTCACCTTAGAGACTACGTGAACCAGCATGCTATTGTGCAACTCTTGTGTGTAACGCCCAAAGTGGGTGGTGTTCTCAATAAAGCAAATAAAGAGACAACACTGGTGAGTCAGTCATTTCCCCTGTGTAGCAGCCCATGAAGAAGAGGCGCTGGCCTCGAAACGCGTCGGGAACAGAAAAGGGAATCCTTAAGGGAACAGAAAAGGGAATCCTTAAAATGAAATGGATGCAAAAAACTGCAAGCAGCCTCGCTTTTAGACCGGATGGTAGGAGCTGCATCATGTGACTTCTGTAAAGCTCAGGGCATTTGAGAGGATATATATATATATATATATATATATATATATATATATATATATATATCGGCTCACGGTTTCCACAAAGCTTCAACCAAAGAAACCACGCACTCCGAGGTAGCTCTAAGATATTTATTTTAGATTACGCAACAGACGCGTTTCGGCGCTCCGCCTTTATCAATGTTACAAACATTGATGGTAGGAGCCATGTTTATAACAGCGTGCACGTGATTCAATGGCAAAAACAAACAAGGGACTAAAATTCATACTCCATATTGGATGTTGTTCATGGGGTTCATCACATGTTGTCACAGTACATAACATGGTGGCAATACTATATAGTTTAGCCCATCTACATGCTCCAATTACTCTCGAGCATAAACGAGACAAAATTAATTTCGTTTTGTAATTTACAAAAACAAAGAAAATTGTTTTCTTTTTTTCTTTTTCCTTTTCATTTGCGCATACAATTGAAAGTGACATGTTATTACGCCGTGTATCGGCTAAAATATTGCAACACATATTTCTGGTCTATACAATTGCTAGTATATCTATAGCAATGCATTTCCGTCCTAGGTACCAAGAACTAAACTCTCTAAACCTTCTCTCAATTACAATTTGTCCACCTTTTTGGAATTGCAGACCCTCCAATGTCACATCATTCTGTCTCATAATTAAGAACCAAATGTACTGTTACATAACATGCGACGAGTCAAACTGATACTGCCGTGGATCGGCAAATCTCCCTTGACTTATAGTTGTGTTGCCAAAATACTTGGTTTCTACTCAAACCATTACTCAAACCTTAAAATTCCAAAATTAACATTGTGAAAGAAATACGTAAATATCATACATTGCATTCTTGTTAATGCACATATTCAAAATGTCTGACAAATTTCCAAATAACTGCCCTTTTTACATTTTTATCCTAATAATCTTCACCCAAAATATCTTTCTAGGTAACTTTTCATAAGGCAAGTTGGTAATGCAGTCACATATTACAAGGAAGATTTTAATCCCATTATTATTCCATAATTTTCACACTGATATTTTATATTGAGATTCGTACCCACATCAGTCCATTATCACATTATAGAATTCATATACTTAGAGTGTCTCTTAAATTTAATCAAAGTTAAAGTTAGAAACCAATGTGGGATGCCAATTCCTCCCCCGCATTCAATCCACTAGGATGTTTAGTCATTAGGTCTATGATGTATCGAGACTCAAGTCTTCTAAGTCTATGTAGTCTGTCTCCCCCCCTGGGATTCTCTGGTATCAGATCTATACCAAAATATTGATGTCTGCTACTTGAATGTTTTTCCTGAAAATGTCGAGCAACAGGATACGATTGATCATTTTTGTCAATTGCTCTAAGGTGTTCTAAAATCCTTCATTTCAGGGGTTTGATGGTGCTTCCAATGTACATTAGTCCACATGGACACTTGAGACAGTATACTGCGTAAGGAGTGCTACAGGTCAGGTACTTATTGATTGTTTTCACTATTCCTGTATTTGGTATCTTATAATGTTTCACTCTCTTGCTATGTGCGCAGGCTTTGCGATGGTGACATGGATGGAAACCCTTTAGATCTACAAGTGTGTTCGATTTTCTTTCAATTTTTTTTTTTTCAAATGACTTTGAACCAACATGTCCTTAAGAGATCTAGACTTTTTGAAGGTTACCAACGGGTGATCTGGAATGTCGTCTTTAATACAGCTGTCGGTTTTCAGTATGTGCCAATTTTTTCTAAGCATGCGTTTCAAGAAGTTTGCTTCTGCAGAATAAGGAGTTACCAGCCGGAACTTTCCCGTCATTGGCCTTAATGGAATTGTAACTCCTGTCCGTTAGCAATTGTGATCTTTGTAATGCATTGACCTTGTTTAGTGCATTTTGTAACGTGGCCATCGCATAGCCTCTTTTTTGAAATCTGTTGATACATTCTGTTGCTGCAAGTCTAAAATCTGAATCTCTAGAACTGTTGCGTCTGAGCCTAAGTAGCTCTCCATAGGGAATGCTTTGAATCAGTGTAGTTGGATGGTTACTCGTGGCATATAGTACTGAGTTTCCCGCTGTGCTTTTGCGAAAAAGAGATGTCTCTATATTGTTGTCTACTATAAATACCTTCAAGTCCAGATATTCCACACTGATATTACTTACAGTGCCGCTGAAGTTCAGATTCATATCATTCATGTTGAGGGCGTCAATATAGGCCTTGGCAGTATGTTCCGATCCTTGCCAGATAATGAACAAGTCGTCTATATAACGACACCACTTGATCACGCAGCCTTTCTCACCATCCACTTCCAGCGACCTGGGCACCTGCTCCTCCCACCAGCCTACGAATAAATTTGCATAGCTGGGGGCAAAGCAGGTACCCATCGCAGTTCCAGATGTTTGTCTATAATAGACGTCCTCAAATAAGAAAATATTGTGTACCAAACACAATTCCACAAAATTAGCCAACATTTGATTGTGCTCCAAAAACCTCAGTTGTCGCTTTTTGAGGTAATGTTCCACCGCCTTGATTCCTTTTTCATGACTGATGCAGGTGTATAGGCTTGTAATGTCCAACACTAGCATCCTGTAGCTTGGATCCCATTTTATTTTTTCAATTTTTGACAGAAAATCCTTTGTGTCCTTTGTATAGGAATCCAATTCCTGTACCAACGGATTGAGAAAATGATCGATGAAGATGGATAAATGTTCAGTTAGACTGTTTTGTGATGAAATTATAGGTCTACCTGGGGGATCAATGCTGTTCTTATGGATTTTTGGAATGTGATAGAATGTTGGAATTGTCGGATTGTTGCTTCTTAGGAATAAGTATTCCTCTTTTCCCAGCATATCTCTGCGATACCAGCTGTAAATCAGTTCATCATATTTTTGTATACTGGCAGCATAATGTTCTTTAGATGACAGTTCGTAATTTACTGTATTTCGTAGTTGTTTCATCGCCTCTTTACAGTAATTTTCCCTGGTTTGTAGGACAACATTACCGCCTTTGTCTGAAGGCTTGATTATCACACTTGTGTCATGCATTAGATCCAAGAATGCTTTTCTTTCGTCCAGATTTATGTTCTCATTTCCTCTATTCTTGCTGTTCTTTCCATTGTGTGCCCTGAATTTTTGTAGGTCATTGGTCATCGCTTCTGAGAATACTTCAATGGCATCTAACGTTAATTGTGGGTTGAAATGCGATCTGAGTTTGTAGCCGCTCTCCTCTCTTTCTTGTTCGATCCCTAAGATTGCAGCTCTTGCTGCTTCCTCCTCAGTAGATGATGGGAGCTGGCTTGTGTATTCCTCAAGTGCTAGACCTTGCAAAATCTCCACCGCTGGTAAGTCATTCCCTCTCAAGGCATCAGTAGCGGAGGCCCTCACAGGCATTCCAGTTCGATTCTTCAAGGATGGTCTTGTTTTAAAATATTTGTGCAGTTTTATTCTTCGAACGAAATTGAACAGGTCTATACGCGTTTGCGTGTATTCAAGGTGGCTTGTTGGGCAGAAACTGAGTCCTAAACTTAGAACTCTATTCTCAGTGGCAGTGAGGACTCTCGGTGTTAGGTTTATTACAGTGATGTCCTCTACTGTATCTTTGGATGTATTTATTTCTTCCTGTTCACCCAATTGGATTTCTTGGATCTTCCGCGACCTCTTCCACCTGTTGCCCCCACCTCCTCTTCTCGTTTTTCTTCTTCCCGCTCCGGGGGTTTGTTTTTGCCTCCCCGTAGCCATGCCTGTTGGATTACCTGAAATTCGTCCTGAAAAGGTGTCATTTTGGATGCAGTCGCTTGGCTTTTATCCCTTATAGATGTATCATCAGCCGAATCATTCTCCGTTGCGCTGGATTCTGAGGTTTCTACTCTCCGTGTCGATGCCTGTCCACTTTTCTTGTTCAATTCCTTTCTAGGAGCATCGAATTTTCGGGCAAATGTGAGAATGCGACCTTGGGAATAATCTCTTTGATCACGGTCAAATTTTTCTTGTTTCCGTGTTTTGATTTTTTGCTCGTATTTGCCAAGTCTTATTTTCATCTGTGTCCTCATGTTGTCAATCATTTCTTTGTCCTCTTCCATTTTAGCCACTTCTTCTTCCATGGTTTTTATCTCCGCTAACGCCTTTTCACGATCACTCCAGGCGTATTTTATCAGGAGACCCAGGCTGCCTTTGCAATAATGAGATGTCAATTCCTCCCAATCTGTTAGCAGTTGTGGATCAGGGTTCTCATATGATGGAACCGTATATACTCTAAGCCCCCTTGGTACCATCTGCTCGTCGAAGTAATGCTGTAGGCTAATCGCCTCCCACCACTTTCTGACCTCCCTTTCATAGAGTCTTTCTAAAGTGGTCAGTCGATCATTTAATTTATTGGGCGGGCTGGCTTTGAAGGGTGGTGGTATTCCTTCCTTATGTTTTTTAAACATTCCTTTAACGGCTTCATGCCGTGACGCCTCATTAAACATAGCGCCATCCATTTTGTTTTGTTAGCGCTTATCTTTAACTAATGAGAGCATTTATCCCCTCATCTTGCCCAGTATGCTGTAGTACATAGATAAGTTCATTATCTCCTCACCGCTTTATGGTTCCTTACGCAGCCCTCCCAACAAATTGCTGCTCCGGTCCAACAAGCTGTTTGGAGTCGATATCCTCTCCTTTTCACGGCATGGCGGAGCTCTCGAATGTTAATCCAGCTCACTTTCCTGCAAGTTTCGAGAGCACTCTCAGACGGGTGCGTGATGCGGTCGCAGTGACCCGCACAAGTATTCGGCTCACGGTTTCCACAAAGCTTCAACCAAAGAAACCACGCACTCCCGGGTAGCTCTAAGATATTTATTTTAGAGTTCGCAACAGACGCGTTTCGGCGCTCCGCCTTTATCAATGTTACAAACATTGATGGTAGGAGCCATGTTTATAACAGCGTGCACGTGATTCAATGGCAAAAACAAACAAGGGACTAAAATTCATACTCCATATTGGATGTTGTTCATGGGGTTCATCACATGTTGTCACAGTACATAACATGGTGGCAATACTATATAGTTTAGCCCATCTACATGCTCCAATTACTCTCGAGCATAAACGAGACAAAATTAATTTCGTTTTGTAATTTACAAAAACCAAGAAAATTGTTTTCTTTTTTTCTTTTTCCTTTTCATTTGCGCATACAATTGAAAGTGACATGTTACTTGCAGGAAAGTGAGCTGGATATATATATATATATATATATATATATATATATATATATATATATATATATATATATATATATTCACTGAAAAAACCATAGGTTATAGACCATATATAGTTAGGAATTAGCATTTAGAAAACCTTATTTTACTCACACAAAACCATTGAAATTCCATATATAGTTAGTTGCACTAACTATATATCGCGCACCCGCAATCCACTGCTGATCATGTCACATATTACATCATTCATGACATGGTCAGTGACATCACTGATGACATCACTGATGACATCTCAAATGACATCACTGATGACATCACTGATGACATCTCATTTGACATCAATGACCACATCACTGATGATATCTTTCATGTGACAATACAATGCATCTCCTCACATTTTAATATAACCTCTGTTACACCCAGTGTTAAATACAGAGTATAATTTTTGAAACCATTGACACACCAATACTAGTTACTACATACGCACTCACTGATTCCTACGTCTACACACACATTCACTCATTCACCCACTCATTTCAGTGAATATATATATATATATATATATATTCCATATATAGTTAGTTGCACTAACTATATATCGCGCACCCGCAATCCACTGCTGATTATGTCACATATTACATCATTCATGACATGGTCAGTGACATCACTGATGACATCACTGATGACATCTCAAATGACATCACTGATGACATCACTGATGACATCTCAAATGACATCACTGATGACATCACTGATGACAACATCCAGTGACTGTATGTTTCTGTAAAGTTAAAATATGTCTTACATATTGAAGAATGAGTGGATGTATAAGTGTCTGGATGAAGGATTTAGTAGGTGCGTGACTGACTGTATGAGTGAGTGATTAAATGTGTCTCACTGAATGCATGGGTTAGTGACTAAACTGTCTTAATTTGTGCATCATTATGTCTGTTGTTCTGTAAACTGCTGCATGTGTTGATCATTAGCTATACGAGAGGCTATATGTGTTATTAATTGGTTGCCCAAGTATTTCTATGGGAGATTGAGTTTGTGTGGGGGTGGCTGGAAGGTGTGTGACTCTATGCATAGATGTGTGAGCAGTTTATTCACTAGGTGTATGAGTTCAAGAGTGCATGTGGAAACAGCTACATGGGCAGTTGACTGTGTGCATGAGTGTATTGATGAGTGAATGGATATCTCAATGCTACATGTCATAGTAAGTACATATGTAAAACACAGTACATGTGAGAGTTGGTATATATAAATAACTGTGCATGAGAGCCACTGAATGAGTGAGTGGTTGTATCGATCATTGTGAACTTGTATCAGGGATTGTATAAGAGAGTAAATATGTGTTAGTATATGTTTCAATAAGTAAGGTGTGTTTAACTGTATAGTTGAAGAAATGGAGGTGAGATTGTTTCTTTGCATGACTGACTGGGTGTGTGAGTAACTCCATGGATGAGTGGCAGTGTGTGAGTGTCTGTATACACTGAGTGTATCTAAGGTTATATTAGAGTCTGAAGAGGTTTATCGTATTAGCACAAGAATGATGTCAAATGAGATGTCATCAGTGATGTCATCAGTGATGTCATTTGAGATGTCATCAGTGATGTCATCAGTGATGTCACTGACCATGTCATGAATGATGTAATATGTGACATGATCAGCAGTGGATTGCGGGTGCGCGATATATAGTTAGTGCAACTAACTATATATGGAATTTCAATGGTTTTGTGTGAGTAAAATAAGGTTTTCTAAATGCTAATTCCTAACTATATATGGTCTATAACCTATGGTTTTTTCAGTGAATTTTCAAGGTTTTGTAAATGCTAATTCCTAACTATATATGGTCTATAACCTATGGTTTTTTCTGTGAATTTCATTGGTTTTTTAACAGCTAATATCTGTAGCTGTAAAATGTATTCTTCTTTAAATCCCAAAATATATTTTATATGTTTATGAATAATTTTTTTTTTAAATATTTTTTTTTCTTCGTTCCCGCTTCGCGAATCGGGAAGCTTCCCGTTAGCTGACCTTGATGCCGCAAAATAGACCGCGAGCCGGTAAACGTTTCTTTACCGCAAGTGCCGCGTTAGAAAACAACATCGTGACGCCTCCCGTCCGCATGACGTTTCACGTTGTCGCGTGATACGTCATATGACGTGCTACGTTAGCGAACTGGTACGCGAAGCGAGTCGCAAAGCGCAGGTTTCTGGAAGCAAACCGGGAGGCCCTGCAAAGCGCTTAACGTAAACACAGCAAGTCATGTGACTTGGTAATAACACTTTTCATTGGTTCATTTCACTTTTGGTTTCCTAATGATGTAAGACTAGGTCATATAATCTAAAATGAACACTTTTGATTGGTTGAGAACTCTTGTTTTTCCCAAATGATGAAAATCCCTCCTTCTTTCCTCACTCTGACTTTCATCATTGTGAGAGAAAGACCCTTTGTGATCACTGAGCAATGGCTTCTTTAGTAGCTTCAGCTGGTGCTTCCCCACCACCTCCACCACATCCAAGGAAGAGTGGACCACCTGCTCAAGTTATAATTCAACAAGAAGAGGAAGAAGAGGAAGAGGAAGAAGAGCAAGAAGAGAGGCAGTTTTTGCCTGAGCAGCCCAGGACGTCTCACCGGAAAGAAAACTTCATTTGGCAATTTTTTCAAATTCCCAAAGGTCAGAAAAAAGTAAATGCAAGATACGTAACTTGCCTTATATGTCAAGATAGACTGTCCAGAGGGACCGACAAAAAATACAGTTTCGGAAACTACACAATGCATCGCCATATGACTAGGTGGCATCCTAACAACTACAGTGCTGCACAGTTTCGGAACGACCTAGATAATCTCCCTATTATGGCCAGAAGATCTGTTGTACCGGAAGTAACGGGACCAGAGGGCAGGGAGATGGTGCCAAATATACAAATGAGATTTGGTGAAGTATAACACACCTGCGTATATTGCGATGGATTCATTTCCTACGGAGAAAGAAGCATCACTCTGATCAACAGAGCTATTGACTATCATATGCAAGTTTGTACGAAACGCCCAAAATAATAAATACTTCTTTTTTTGTTTTGTTGCTCCTGTTGAGCCCTTTACAATGAATCGTTTTCATTGCCCCCTCCAAGAAAAACCCAAAAAAATATAAAACTGTTCAGAAAAATTCAAAAAAAGTAAAAAAATGTTCCGAAAAATAATAAAAACAATATAAAACAACAAAAACAATAAAAAAAAAGTTCTTTTCAGAACTACCTCCCCGTTATTAAAAAATTGGTACAATATTTGGAACTGTGCCAACCTCTATTTCTCTTAGTTCGCTTCCCAGTTCGCTCGCCGGTACGCGAACCGGAAGCGAACCAAAAACAGTAAGTATAAGGGAAGGAAACAGACACTTATGTTAAAAGAAAGACAGCTATAGGGGAGTAAACTAGAGATACTATTACCCGTAATCCACTGCTGATGATGTCACATATTACATCATTCATGACATGCTCAGTGACATCATCAGCAGAGGATTGCGAGTTTTTTGGCAACGTGCCTTATCCACGGTTTAATAACGCTGCCTTTTGCTTTATATAAGTTTTCAAATTGTATGAAATATATACCAATAGGTCGTTATGAACCTTTAGGTAGTGCTTTTCTTCATGAGGTCTGGTCGCTTCCATACACATACAGATGTTTCAAAGATGATCAAGAAGTTTATCTGAATGGAGAGGAATGCACTGAGACGCCAGATCATTCACTAATGTGTAGGCACATACAGTTACACGGTTCATGCAACAAACACCGACCAAATATGGCTTGCGTGTTGCAAGGCACGCCAGTTCCTGCTATCATCCCCACGTTCAAGTTGTTGGAAAATGGTAGTTATTTGATGCTCAATAATGAAGATTGTTCTGAGTTAATTAAAAGTATTCCTTTTATCGTAACAGTAAGTGAACGGGTTATTTGCTGCAGAAATGTTCTATTTCCTCCCACACATGAACATAGGGAGTTTTCAATCTGGCCACAAATACCAACCTTGGGACAGATTTCAACGGCATGGCAAGAATAAGAGCTCTTTTGTCTCAGAGAGAGGTGGCCTTGAGTTCGGCCCGTGAAACTTTCGTGCTTCACATAGCGAACACCCGTACAGAGATGCACACCCTTTTCAATTCAGATTTGCCTTTCAATTTCAGCAAGATGGTTCCGACTATCTTTAACGCATCCTCCACAAAGGCCCTGGCGCACTTTTTTAAAGTTGTTACCAGTGGTCTCGTGACTTCATTTGAGAAAATCTTTGGAGTCATCCCTGCTTCCTTTCATTCTATTTTCTCCACTCTGGTTCGTGGATTGGCATTTTTACTTGCATTACCAGCGGACGCTCTTGTGCTTTTTTACATTTTTAAATATGGATGTCCCTCCTATGCAACCTCCCACCCTGCAGCTGCTGACACTGTTCCGCAATCGCATGCTAGAATATTATGGCACAATGCCGTTGGCGATATTAAGCACGGCATATGGATTATCTTTTCGATTCTCCTACTTCACCTGTGTCCAGCCTGTATTTCACTGCCTGACCTGTGATTTCGATTGGGCCATTGATTTGTGTCTCTGCGGACCGGTTTCTCCTGACGTCGACTTTAATCAGCTGATGACTCCTATCATTACTCACGAGTTGGTTTGTCCTGGCGAAAGGATTATGGCTGTGGCATTGATGCATGGACTACTTGGTCCCTGGAATTTACTGGCGGCAGCACAGTCTTTCTTGGAACAGAGCTTTCTTGAAAACCCACCGAGCTGTCCTCTGATGGTGATAGAGGATCCGGTGCTGGGAGAGCACGTATGTTCTTTTCCGCTTTTAAATTGGATGGCTGAACTGTTTTCGGATGAAGACGGTGACTTCCTATTGGAGGCTGTTGCAGCTTATTTTGCATACACAGTTATGTCATAGACCTTTTTCATGTTTGATATGCTGAGTACTAGCATTTCATTGACAATTCATTGACTTATTTGTCAAGTTTTTATTATTTACCTTGCCTATTGGCTTAAGACTCGATAAAGTACTTGGCTGTTTTATTTTTCTTTAGCATTAAATTTTCCTAGTTTTTAATGCTTTACCTTGCGGACCGTCCACATATAAACTTGCAATCTGCTCTCATGAGATGGCACTTCTATTATCTTATTCAGTTCGTTTCCGGATCATGGGGAGGTGTCATCTAGGTCCTGGATATCTTTACACCGTGTTAAGTTAGCATGGGCTCATTACCGGTTTAAACGCCATTTTTCCTTTTTTGCAACTTCTGCACACGACACTTAGTTGTTGCTTTAGCTTTCCACCTAGTAGTTCATCATGGTTTACATGAGAATAATATGTTATTGCTCTACTATCTGCTTTGCTTGTTAAACTATATCTGTACAGCGAGTGCTAAAGTTTCAAGAACAACACGATACAGAATTGTTATGAGGTCTGATCTCCACGACTTCATACTCATAACATAAGTGCAACTTCTGCCAATTCTGGGCATGAGGCGGGTTTTATATTGCTTTGCCGAACACACATACACAACAGTTGATGCGGTTCACATGAAGAGAGAGCTGCTGTATGCTGATGTGATTCCTTCAAATCTAAGACACTAAAGTATGGGCACGCCCTAAACCAACACAAAGAGACCTTCTTAGCAAATAATATAATATGTGTATTAGGGAGGGTGAGATATAAGCAGCCGCGGGCCGTGGAGGGAGTTACGGTGAGGCAGGGAGGCGGGGAGGGGGAGAAGCAGGGTGGAGCCCTCTCTACCTTGCCCCTCCCCCTCCCCGCCTCCCTGCCCCACCGTAACTCCCTCCACGGCCCGCGGCTGCTTATAAGTGTTGCTAACTCTTATTCATTTACAGCATGTTAACATACTATCACCATTTGCTTTTTATGTACTAGTAACTATGCTGGTAATTTTGCTACTGATAATATGTGTACTTGTATTATCTAAGATACTACGCCTGAGAAGACGGCATTAGTAAATAAACATTTCAAATACACATGTGTTCTTCTTAACTCCATGTTCTGGTTTCTAAGTAATATATAACGACCGACTGTTCATGAGTTCCACGTATCCTGAGGTACTATAAGTTCATATTCTGGATTGTCTAAACATTGAGAGTTTGTTATATCCAATGTGACACTGTACCTAGCTTGCTAAGGAGTTTTTGATTACTAACGTGAGTTTTGGGACACCCTAATTCGCCGAGGTTCCAATCCTCTGTCCACAGTTCTGTGTGAGAACAGAAACCCTGCGACAGGGGCACCCCCGACCCTTGCTGGAGCTTCATCACACTTGCGATACAACTCCAGCAATGCGCCACCTTTACGGCACAGATACATCACGCATCTGTGCTGTTTTTGCCCCATGATGCGCCGCATTGTAAATGCAGCACACCATAGCTGACGGAACAGCGGCACAGAATGACTAACACATCCCTGGTGATGCGCCAGTCATCATAAATGTATCCCTATGCTTCTTATCTTGTTAGAGATGAACCGCCATATGTATCATCAAAGTTTTTTGCATTTCCTAAATAGCGAACTTTAAGGAATAAATAGCGATTCTTTACCATTCCTAGTTTGCGATTAGCTATTTGCTAATTACAAATTACCCATTCATTTCCTTCATTTCCATAGGGCGGTTGGACTCACTTTTAGCTCGAACGGCTGAATGGATTTCCACGAAACTTGGCAAAATTGTAGGGACTGGTAGCCCGATGTGCCTTTGCTATGTCTCAAGATATATGCTCCAGTGGTTTTTACGAAAATTAACTTTGAAAAATATATATTGGGCTACATTGGCCTATATATATGTTGGAGCCCAAATGTAGCCCAATGTAGCCCAATGAAGCCCAATGTAGCCCAATGTAGCCCAAAGATGGCCGCCAGACACACAAAAAAACAAATGTAGCCCAAATATCAGCCAGATGTAGCCCAACTATAGCCCAGTGACAGAATGACCAATCAGCTTCGCAAACCTCCGTTACGCGAAGCGGAGCACTGTTACAGATATATATCTTTTTTTGAACGTTAATTTCTCAAAATCCACTGGAGCACATATATTGAGACCTAGCAAAGGCACATCGGGCTACCAGTCCCTAATATTTTGCCAAGTTTCGTGCAAATCCATTCAGCCGTTCGATTATTATTATTATTATTTTTTTTTTTTGCCCCGCGGGGCCCTTTTAAAACCTCCACATCAAACCTAGGGGGTCAGCGAGGATCTACTATGCCCCCTTATAGTTATTTGCCCCTTTGTTTTGACCTCCTCTTGTCTCTCGATCCTACCGAGAGACAAGATGGCGGCCGCTACGGACTGTTTGGAATGTTGACAGACGCCGGAGAACCAATCAGCTTCGCTTCACAAAGCTCCGTTGCGCGAAAAGTACGCGTCCTGGGCCGCTGCCCAGTCCGCTGTTACAGATATATATCTTTTTTTAAACGTTAATTTCTCAAAATCCACTGGAGCACATATATTGAGACCTACAAAAGGCACATCGGGCTACCAGTCCCTACAATTTTGCCAAGTTTCGTGCAAATCCATTCAGCCGTTCGGGCTAAAAGTGAGGCCAACCGCCCTATGGAAATTAACATGGGAAAAATGCGTTTTGGGACCCCCCTTTTTTCTCGGCCCCCCCTTGACGAACCCCCCCAACATTTTCAGGGGCTGCTCAGAAAGAAAATGTGCCATTTTCCTGAAAATTTCAGCCAATTCCGTCCACAAACGCCAAAGTTATTAGACATAGAATTTTCAAAAATCCCATAGGGAAAAAATCCTAACTATATATACCTACTGGCGACCGCCAGTAGATAATATATATATATATTACCTACTGGCGATCGCCAGTAGGTAGTTATAGTTAGGATTGGCTACCATAGGAAATCCGCAACATTCTATTGGGAATAACTCTGGCGCCGGTTGAGGAATTTGTGTGTAATTCTCACAAATTTTGGCCAGCTCTGCTCCGCTCCTTCTCTGGAAGTTTTGGGGGGATTCGTGGAGTGGGGGCTGAGAAAAAAGGGGGGTCCCAAAACGTGTTTTCCCGATGTTAATTTCCATAGGACGGTCTGACAAGTCTACAGCCCGAACCGCTGAACGGAATTACGCCAAACTTGGCGAAATTGTAGGAACTGGTACGCAGATGTGCCTTTGCTATATTTGGTGAAAATTGCTCCAGTGGATTTTTTGAAAATTAACTTAAAAAACACATATATATCTATAGGCGCGCTCCAAGCGCTCACCAGTACGCGTACCGGGGAGCGCACCCGGCGCGCTACGGGAGTGCGCGAGAGGAAAGCTGATTGGCTGTCGGGTGTCTGTCAACATTCTAAACAGTCCGGAGAGTCCGCCATCTTGTGTCTCGGTAGAATCGAGACACAAGAGGTGAAAAATAAAGGGGGATATAATTAAAAGGGGGCAGAGTAAACACATCCTGACCCCCTAGGTTTTCTGAGGGGGCCTAGAAGGACCCTGAAGGGTAAAAAAAACTTTTTTTGTTTTTTGAAATTTTCGCGGGGTAAGCGCTGGGTGCGTTCCCAGGTGCGCGCTCCGGTACGCGCACCCTGAGCGCACCACAGGGAAAAACAGTATAAAAAATTATAGTAAAAAAATAATTTAGAGTGCTTAGAGGTAGGGTAGCTCTGAAAAGAGCTGTTGTGTTATGTGGGTGTTTTTTGTACCTACAAGTAGGTACCAATGCAGAGTCTTATATTCAAGAGGAAAACTTTATTCCCCTCATCTGTAAAATGCACACCATCTCTCCTATAGATGTCTTGCATGTTGTAACGCAAGTTGTTGTGGTAAATGGAACCCATACCATAGTCTCTGAGGAAAGCAGAAACATATTTATTCACATGTTTCCTTGCTTTCTCAATCTGTGGACAAAAGTGGTTGGACCAGTTCCATTTTTGCCTTTGGCATATATTAGAAAATACCAAGGCAGTTTTTGGAAAAAGTGACATCAATTGCTCAAAGATGTCCTTTAAAAGCATTTCCAGACCTACCCCAGTCAAAGTGCCCAGGTCATTGCCACCACAGTGCACAATTATGAGGTCAGGGTGTGGTAGATGCATAAAGGATTTTACCAATGGTATCAATTGGTGACTTCTCAATCCTCTCTGTCCAATCCATACAATGTCCACATTTGGTAAATCAAGGTTGTAAATACCTCTGTTAGCTGCGTATTTTTGACTCCAGTGGACAAAGCTATGACCCACAAATCAGACTTTTGGCATCTTGAAGGTAGATGTGCTTGTATTCAGATGAGTTGTGGAAATGAAATGGCAGTTTGAAAGTAGGAGTTATGTAAAAAAGTGGTTGAGATTCAGTGCACTTGAAAAACAAAAAATGATTGGTGCTTTCTTAACATTTTCCACTGAAAACTAGGGTGCATGCTTTTGTTTTTTGAAAGAAGTCATCTCAATGGTTGAGGAAAAGTAATTTCAAGAAACATTGCAAATGATTAGCTGGTACATTGAGTGGTCAAACACCCTTGCTGCTTTTATTTTGCAACATAGTATGATGAACCTCTGAATTGTGTGCTGGGCGAGGAGGGAGTTACCATGGTAACAGGGGAATGAGCACTGGGGGGATGGGTGAATGTTATGTGACTTCCAAAGAGTTCAAAAGTACAAGCAATTAAAATGTGCAGTTTCTTACTCCACTTCATTAACTCCTTCTCTTACTCCTACACTCCCCTTCCCTCATTCCCTCTCTGTTAGCGTCATTCTCTCCGTCCCCTTAGTCTCTCACTCCTTTTCTATCACGCTCACTCCATATAACTCAGCCATACTCCTACACTCACCTTCTTTCAGACCTTTTCCTTTACTTTCCTTCCTCTGTCTTCCCATCCTTCACTCCTTCACTCTTTTCCCCTCCCTTACTCCCCTTACTCCATTTCAGTAACTCCTTCTCTCAATCCCTCTGTCCTCTAACTTACTCACTCCCCTTCTCTCACTCTCTCTGTTACCTCCATTCTCTCCGTCCTCTTAGTCTCTCACTCCTTTTCTATCACACTCACTCCCTATAACTGAGCCATACTCCCACACTCACCTTCTTTCAGACCTTCTGCTTTATTGTCTTTCCTCTCTCTTCCCTTCCTTCACTCCTTCACTGTTTTCCCTTCCCTTACTCTCCTTACTCCACTTCACTAATTCCTTTTCTTACTCCCTCTGTCTTCTTACTTCTACACTCCCCTTACCTCGTTCTCTCTCTGTTAGCCTCATTCTCTCCGTCCCTTTAGTCTCTCACTCCTCTTCTGTCACGCTCACTCCCTATAACTCAGCCATACTCCCACGCTCACCTTCTTTGAAACCTTCTCCTTTACTTCCCTTACTCTCTCTTCCCATCCTTTGCTCCTTCACTCTTTTCTCTTACCTTACTCTCCTTACTCCACTTCACTAACTCCTTCTCTTACTCCCTCTGTCCTCTTAGTTCTACACTCCCCTTCCCTCTTTCTCTCTCTGTTAGCCTCATTCTCTCTGACCCCTTAGTCTGTCACTCCTCTTCTATCAAGCTCACTCCCTATAACACAGCCACACTCCCTCACTTATGTTTCTTTCCTCCCTCACTCAGGGCCTCATTTATGAGAAATGACGCATCGCTGCGTGAAAGCAGCGATGCATCACTTCTCAGTGCGCTCTCCTTAAGACATTCCTGATGCGTCATATTTAATGTATGACGCATCATGTCGCAAGGAGTTACAGATACGTCGGTATTTCTGGCGTATCTGTAAGCGCAAAAGTGACGCATTGTTGGAGTGTGTCACAAAAATGACACAACTCCAGCAATGCATCCTTTCACATGGGGCAAGTCCCATGTGAAAGGGCCTGCGTCAGTCTTACGCCTGCTGTGAGGCAGGCGCAAGATTTTGTCGCAACGGCGTCCTAAAAGTGACGCAGTGAAATCTCATAGACTTCACTGCGTCACTTCTACGACCCTTCCTTGCGTCAATACGCCCCCTTTGCATACATTATACCTGGCGCAGGTATAATGTGGCGCAGGGGTTTACAAAGTGACACATCTACCTAGATGCGTCACTTTTTAAATATGACTCAACAAGGTGCTTTTTTTACACCACTGGTGTGTCACAAAAAGTGACGCACCGGCTGCGTAAAAGTGACGCATGGCCTCAAAAATGAGGCCCTCAGTCTTCTACTCTCACTTTTTCTTTCACTTTCTCTGTCTCTTCACTCCTTTACTCACCTTGTCTCACACTCACTTGCCTTTATCCAGCCTGTATCTCCACTCTTTCCTAAACATCACTGCTCTTTTCTTACCCTTCCACCCCCCGTTCCTTTACTACATTTTCTTCACTTATCCTCATTCCCCATGTTCACTCTCCTCCTCACTCACCTCCCACACTCACCTTCTTTCAGTCCCCCTACTTCACTTCCCTTCCCCTCTCGTCCCTTTCTTTGCTTTCTCACTCATTTTCCTCTCCTCTCTCACTGCACTCCACTTCAGTTACTCTCTTTCATTTTTTTAAGAATACAGCTCTTTTTTGAGAATTGGAGGTAGTTCTAAAAAGAACTTTTTTTTTCTTCTTTTTTCTTTATTTTTCAACAAAAACAAAAACAGGGAATGGGAAACTGCTCAACAGGAGCAAAAAAAAATAATCAAAATTAGGGCTGGGGACGGCAGTGGTGGTTCTCTAATGCTCGAACAGTGATAATAATATTTTGTTCCCCGTAACAAAGTAGAGCATCACAATGTTTGCATTTGATTGTGGCCTCATTAAAAACAGGCTGAATATTTGGGATCAGCTCTTCTGGTGGCCCCCTCACCGATGCAGTTGCTCCTCCAGTTGAAGTAGAGGCACCATCCCTCGGAGCCTCTTGTGCCAGAGCCCTGACACTCTCCCGGGCATAGTTCTGGGGGTGCTTCCTCTGGACGTGTCGAATCATAGTAGAGTTACCAAAACTGTACTTCCTTCTGGGGTCTCCTCAGGAAAGTACAGTATGGCAGATCTTGTGTAGTAGTGTGGCTCACTGGTTAGAGGCGGCAGGCCCAAGAGCAGAAGTCGGCCCGGGACCAGGGTTCAATTCCCAACGCGGCAGGGTCGTGGACCTTGGTCAGCCGACTCGATAATTCTCGCTTCGGTGCTTATTCTAATGAGGGGTTCCACTCGGCAACTCTTGGCATTAGCTTGCTTACTCTCCACAACGGCCCCACCAATTCCGGGGATGCCTGGCTCCACCTTGGGGACGCACAGCAAGGGACCATCCCACAGGGAAAGTCAGGACGGGTTCCCCAGAGACCTATGGACGGGTAGCAGTGCGCTTTACAAGCTCAAAAACATTTACACATTTACATTTACATCTTACACTCCACCTTTGGAGCATTTACTTTTTTAAGTCCCTCAGGTATATCAAAAAATTTCCAAATGAAATGTTCTTTCACCTTCGGCTGAGGAGGCTCTTCATCTATGAAACCATCTGACTCCTCACTGCTGCTGGATGCTCTGGCAGCCATTCTATCCACAGAGTGTTAGCACAGAAAAAAAGAGGTCTTGCTCTCACCAAAGTGAAAGAAGAAGTGAAGGAAAAGGGTGGGGTTTTTATTCTTTGGAAAAAAAATCTGTTAGCAACCAATGAAAATTGTTATTTTAAGGTCACATGAGTTGACGCACTTACGCTACACTCACCGGAGAGCTTCCGGGGGCGCTTACGCGGCGTGTCATTTGAGATGTCATCAGTGATGTCATCAGTGATGTCATTTGAGATGTCATCAGTGATGTCATCAGTGATGTCACTGACCATGTCATGAATGATGTAATATGTGACATCATCAGCAGTGGATTGCGGGCGCGTGAGTTATAGTGAGTCCAACTAACTATAACGTGGGAATTTCAATGGTTTTGTATGAGTAAAATGTTCAGCTAACTATAACTGGTGTGAAACCTATGTTTTTTTCAGTGAATATATATATATATATATCAAAATCAAATCACACCAAAGATTCCTTGATCCTCAAGGATAGTATGAACGCACGAACGCCAACTTGCATCAAAGTGATTTTTATTTGACAAAATCTATCGGCAACAAAGTAGTAACTCGACGCGTTTTGGGAAAGCCTTCCCTTGGTCACGAGTTAAGGTGTGTGAATTTGCTATTGGTTTAAATAAACGAACATGTGATCCCAACATAAAATAACATAAACAAAAGACTTCCGTTAGTGCTTAATTATCGCTAACTAGTCAGGGTGCGTAGCTCTCCAGGTTCTATCGCAGAATACTTCTGAACACTAATGAAAACAATAATAACGGAGGCAAAATACAGCTCAATAAACAATTACACTGCCGGTTCCTTAGCAATCATACTTCATATCAAATGAAGGTATACGGCCACATGTATTTACTGCGGCTTTCTCTTTTTTCGGGAGAGGATCTCACTCTAGTGAGTCAGATTCTCCCTTCCATTCTAACGGTTATTAAATTGGGGCAATAATTTAAGTTGGCAATAAAGAACTTTGTTTAAACATATTTCACGTTGGAAATCGGTTACAATTACACGCATCAATAAAGTTCTTTCTGTATTTTCATTTTATCAAATAGAAATCCTACCCAAGTGGGTCATACATTTAGTCAATAAATTCAAAACCAAAAAACCATATCAAAGGGAATCAGCATACAATCTCGCCCCAGTGGGCAATACATTCCTGTAGTTTATCTCCAAAGTTGTCCAAGTTCAGTAAGACAGTACTGCAGTATCATGGCAAAAACCCATTCCCTGCAATAAAAACAAATAAAACTCTAAATCACAATACATAAAATAAAATTATCATTAAACACACAACACCTGATAAACATTAAGACTTAAAAGACTGTATGTGGGCACATATTTGTTAGCGAAACAATGGATTCTCTATATAGGAAAGACTGTAGTGGCTCCAAGTTAAGAACTATAATTAAGCTCTATGAAAAGTGTGCATCACCTAATGATCTTATGTTTCTACCCTAAATGCACTTCCAATTCCTCATCGTAATTGTGTCCCAGGGGAGTCATTGTCCTATACTATATTATAAATTTAGACTCCAACCTACGCAAACACTGTAATCGGTTGCCACCCCTTTCATTGAGTTTGATGGTGTCCAGGACACAAAAGCTCAATGCATTTGAATTCTGATCATGATGGCTTTGGAAGTGTCTTGCAATTGGGTAGGTCTTGTCTACATTTTTGATGGCTCGAAGGTGTTTGAGAATTCGCAGTTTGGCTTTTTTAATTGTGCTGCCTATATATGCCTTTCGGGATGGGCAGAACAGCGCGTAGACTGCGTAATCGGTGTTGCAAGATGTGTGTTCTCTTATTACAAATGGTTGAGCTACTGATGATAAATTAGCTACTTTCATGTTATGGCTGTTTTTGCAAGCTTTGCAATTCCTGCAAGTGTAGAACCCCTGTACACCCATCATTCTAGTTTTACTTGGTTCAACTGCCTTGCAAAGGTAATCTTTCAGGGATCTTGTTCTCCTGAAAGTGACCTGAGGTGTAATTTCTACGCATGTTAAAATGTCAGGGTCAGTTTGTAGCATTGCCCAAAATTTTTCAAGCTTTTCCTTAGCATAAACGCTTTACTGCTATAGGTGGTAATGAAACAAGTTTTTTCATCTTTTTTCTCTTCATCACTACTATTAGGTAGTTGTAATAGTAGAGATTCTCTAGTTCTACTTGCTACTACTTTTTGAGCATTTGTGATTGTTTTAGAGGAGTAGCCTCTAGATTCAAATCTCTCAATCATTCTTCCTTTTTCGGCCTGGAAACTTTTGTTGGTGCTGCAATTTCGCTTAGCCCTAAGCAACTCTCCCACCGGAATACTCTGAATAAGGGAATTCGGGTGGCAGCTCCGGGCATGCAGGAGACTGGTTCCTGCAGTTGTTTTTCTAAACAATTCGCTATCAAGCTTATTATTTTCAACTTTGAGTTTCAGTTCGAGGAACTCCAATTTATCTTTTGACCGATGACTTGTAAATTTCAAATTGAACTCATTGTCATTGAGTATTTGTAGAAATGTCATAGCTTCTTTCTCCGTTCCTCTCCACACTACAAAAATGTTGTCTATATAACGCATCCATTTAACTGCGTTTTCTTTGTACATAGACAACCTGTAGGTGACCTTTTCCTCCCAGTACCCCATGAAGAGACCCGCAAAGCAAGGAGCAAAGCAGGTCCCCATGGAAGTACAGAGAGTCTGTTGGTAAATCTTATTGTCAAACAGAAAAAATGTTTGTGTGAGACATATGCGCATCATTTGGATCAACATCTGTGTGTGGTGCAAGTATGAAACAGATCTTTTAGATAAAAAATGCATACAAGCTTCTAGCCCAAGCTGGTGCGGGATGCACGTATACAGACTTGTAACGTCAAGGGATAGGAGAGAAAAACTCTCTTCCCATTTGATCGTCTCCATTTGCCTCAAAAAGTCACTCGAGTCTCTTACATATGATGGGAGCTTCTGGACTGAGTTCTGTAAAAAGTAATCTACGTACCTTGACGTATTTTTTAGGTAGCTACCATTAGATGACACAATTGGCCTACCGGGTGGGTTATCACGGTTCTTATGAATTTTCGCCAAAAGATAGTGTGATGTATTCCTATAGGTTCTGTATCGATCCCCCTATTCCTGACCCTATTCTGGTTAGCAAACTAACAAGTTAACTAGCAGCCATCCCATGAGGCAGAAAACCCCCATGATGCAGGAACCGTTATCTGATAAAGCCACACTACGGCACAGGAACATGTTATCTGATTAGGTCATAACGCTTGCCATCTAATTAGACAAGCGATATTCCTCCAGCCCCTGATAAGGCATACGGAGTTCTCAAAACAAATCAAACCTATGACAGGCCTGGGAAAAACCCTGCGGCCATTGTTTTGATTTCACCGAGAACTTCAGCAAAAGAATGTGCTAACGACCTGGTCGTATGACATCTTTATTGACGTATCTATGTCCATCCTTACGTCAATCTCGGCACCTTAAAGGTATAAATATTACCGATATTGCCCTATGCAAACACACGCGGTGGTGACGAGGACGGAGCAGCCAGACTTGCCGAAGCACAGAGCAGAGCAGACCCCGCTGGCGCAGCCCCGCCTTCTTGACGCGCTGAGATCGAGCAGCTGCCTATTTCTCCTGCCGAGAAATCCAGCTCCGGCGCTTCCGGGTAGCCCTCGCAGGCAGCCTGGAATATCGAGACCAGAGACGAGAGTTACCATCCCTAATCCATCCTAGATTCCAGGTACAGAACTGAATAACCCCTCGCAGAGAATTCTTTAGTCAGTCACTTGGCAAAAACAAACTTAACTAAACTGTAACTTTCTATTCCCGCCCACGTATTAGGCATAGGTCAGGTACACGGGGTAGGCGTATTTAGAAACACCAGTTGAGTACGTTTAGTCAAATGTATATGTGTATGTAATATATTTTATTCATTTTAAACCTTCATATGGCTTAGAAACCATATCAATGTTTTTACAGTATTATTTTATACTTCTGCTTTTAATGTATGCACTTTACTTAACTATAAGTATTGCAATAATATCGATCCAATTCTCTTGTATGAGAAAAGAGACTGATCAATAAATAACATCTTTTATTGAACACGCCCGTCTCTTCCTTTTCTCTACAATCTGATGAGACTAAGAACGCACGTACTGACTGAGTAAAATAAATTGCCTTTTGTTCACACGACTCTCGAGATACACTCTTGATTAGGGGAGAGCAAAGTTGTCATGTTCTATGGTTGTCAGAAACTAAATCCCTTCTTGTCTATCCAGGGAGGTTCAACTCCTCCTTGCCTATTCGAGAAAGTTTCTAGTGAACTCTGAGCTAGCTGGCAAACCCAAAACTTTAAGTCTAATATCGACAGTAGTAGACCTAGTTAACGTCTGGTCTAGGCCTATACTATTGAAGGTATTATTCCAATTCGCAGAGCCTATTGGGATAATAGGAACTACACTACATGGCGCCCAACACGTTTGGAAGGGCAATAAAACTAACGTAAGACATTTAGAGTAACTCTGTCGTGCTTTCTCACTCAGACCCCTTTTCCCATAATACTCCAAAGACGTCTGGAGTGGGTAAAAGGTAATATCCGCCAAACCTCGCAGGAGGAAACTCCTATGTATGGTACTTGGTTTAGTCAACGTTGAAGGATACACCGTTCCAAAATATTGTGCATCTAATCTTTGTTTCCATAAGAAACTTGATCTGCAAACAAACAAAATAACCTTCTGGACAGTACAATATCAGACAGTGAAGGAGAAAGAGAGGCAGTTAGATTAGCAACTGAACTCGCAGCAGCTGATGCTGCACTGCAAGACGCAGACCAGGATATAATACTCATCCCGGTCATTAAAAGGAAATCTATAACTTTAAAACTTATAGAAAATGGACTGACACCTAGAGGTGGTACAGTCATATTCGTAATTGAGGTACACGAATATCGGCAGACAGAGGTATACTATTCATGGATACATTTTCCAGCAGCAGATGCTGTAACAAAGTACTTCCACTATTACAAAGTAGAGGAACCTCCTGGAGAGTACACTCCTTTCGAGGAGGTGGAAGTACCACTTAAATTTCAAGAGCATTTGCTCTTATTTAATAGCGCCCTAAAACATAATAATCACATCACCAGGCTCGGTCCTTTAGGTAGACCAGGAGCAACGTGGCCAATCCTAGCCGGATACACACCACATCCAGACATCAATGGGATGTCTGCAGCAGATCTTTTAGTACAACTAAAACAATTAATAAAAATACATAGACAATTAGTCCAATATGTGATGCGGACTTCAACAATTCAACCAGCAATTAAAATTCCACAGCTGACCCCTCACCAGGGGAACACAAATAAAATTACACCACAGAACATACAATCCTGCCTAGGTAAAGTACCAGCTAAACGGGAACAAATACCATTCTGGTTAGCACAAAAAATCACCCAAATAGAGGCTGTGTTTCCAGACACTACCCCGTTAGAAAAACACAGGATTCTGACTATCTGTCTTCCAATGGGATTTGCACCACACATTGAGGACTGTGACACTTGGGGTACAGTCTTTGCTTCCATCTACACAAAAACGCACGGTGTTCCATCCATTTCGGTAATACCAGATGTGCTAAAACAAATTCAAGACGAATACGGTCCAGAACCCGCTTTAACTCTTGGTATGAAATTACTAAAAGACTTCAAGCAGGTCTCGACTATATTATTAGCCAACATAAAGGGTGAAGCAGCAAACGTGGCGATCCGCCAGAGGTTAAAAGAGACAGATATAGCAGACCAACCAGCTGAAATTGCCAGAATCATAGAAAAATCCTATGAGGAACTAGGTATAAATAGTTTAGGTGGAATACCAGTAAACCCTCAACTTATTGAAAGTCCTGAAAAAATATTTTTTAATAATAATTCAACATCACAGAAAAAGAGCTGGGATGGAAACAAACAATCCAATCCTAAAGAAAAGAAATTCCAGTCCAGAGGAAGGTCTCCTAGGCGAAGAGAAAAATCTCCGAACCAAAGACACAGGTCACCCCAGAGTGACCCCTCTGGGAAAAGATATAACCTTAGAAATAGGGATAATATAAAAAAGCCTGATAGATATCAAGACATTGATACACGTCCCTCTCAATCTTTTCAGACTTCCTCGCAGAAATCGGAAAGAAGAGGACGATCAGAACAAAGAGAAGAGCACGCCAAGTCCAAAGACAAGGAACCTGCTCATCTAAAAAAGAAATTACAATTTCCAAAAAAGAAGGTAGCCAGTATCAAGGTAGTTAAAAATGCCGAGAATACTGAGGACACAACTGAAAAATGGAGAATGGGCTCAGACAATGCTAGACAGCGCAGCAGAAGTGGGCATAGCTCGCAAAGTCCTTATGAATCATCTGGAGACAGTGGACACGAATGAATATCTTCAAGTGGAAACTGCAGACACCAGAGTTAGCAAACCCCACAAAATATATGAAATAACATTACGTATAGAGGGGGATAAGACTAGAAAAATAAGGGGACTATTTTGGGATAATCTCTCCAAGGGCTATGACATCCTTCTAGCTGAAAAAGACTGGCCACCAGAGTTTGTCAGGGAGTGCCCTCATGGCGAAGAAATAATTATGCCTGCCTTCTCAAATCACATCCCAATTCATAAAAAATATTCACTTGCCAGAAAGTGGGCAGTAGCTCTAGCTCCTGCTTTATATAAAAATCACGTAGGATGGGATGAGGACTCTCCTCCTCACAAAATCCAGTTAAAATCACAACCTACTGCACAAAGGCAGTACCCAATTAAGCAAGAAGCTAAAAAACAGGTAAAAGAAATCCTAGATCAGCTAGAATACCAGGGGGTGATTGAAACTTGCACCTCACAAATGAACAATCCTTTGTTTCCGGTCTCCAAACCAGACAATTCATATCGTCTAGTTTTGGATTACCGACACCTTAACTCATGTTGCAAAACTTTTGCAGTGCAAAACTCGCATAGTGCTGCACTAATGAATAACATAGTGCGCAAAAAATACAAAACAACATTAGACATCTCTAATGGATTCTTTTGTCAAAACATAGCACCAGAGAGCAGATATTTGTCTGCATTCTCAATAAATGGCACTCAAAAACAATTCTGCCGGTTAGCCCAGGGGTACAAGAACAGCCCGGGGGTATTCTCAGCGAGAGTAACAGAACTACTACAAACATATGATGACGAAGCATTATCGTATGTCGACGACATATACTTAACAGATGATGACTTGGAAACTCACTTGAAGAGAGTGAACACCATAATACTTGGGTTCGCAGCAGAGGGTTACAAATTCAACTTTAAAAAATCCAGAATTGCCCATCTGACAGTCCTGTTCTTAGGATATGAATTATCAAGTGAAGGCAAAAGCCTGGCTGACAATTTTCTAGAAAAATGTGCCGTACTCCAAGCACCTAGAACACTAAAAAACCTACAGTCAATTCTAGGCTTCCTAAATTTCGGAAGAACATACATTGCAAATTACGCAGAAAGGGTCAAACCCCTTTATGATCTAATAAAACCAGATTTTAAAAGAACCAGTTGGACTCAAATACACACAGAAATTCTGAGATCCTTACAAACAGACATGTTAATTAAAACAAAATTAGAAACACGTGATAACACACGCAATCTTGTGATTCGAGTCATCCCAGGAAGATGCGGATTCACATACCTGACCTCTAATGAGGGAGAAAAGGTACCAATTGCATTCAAATCACACTTGTACACTAAGGCTGAAATGAAATTTAGCCCAATGGAAAAAGTTCTTACCGCAACACAGACAGCTATAGCAAAAGAACGAGCCCTGGCACAAGGTAAACGAATAATAATCGTGACACCGATACCAGCCCTAGAGGCTGTAACAAAAGCAAGCATTCCAAATGCTAAAGCGCTCCATCCGAGATGGATACAATGGGCTAATTCTCTTGCTGCAACAGACGTGGCGTACGAATTTGATCCTTACTTAAAAACATAAAAATTTCTCCAATATGAATTTGAATGTCCTCCGCCGACCGAAATTCTGCCTCTAGAACACTACGGCTGTATAATATATACAGACGGATCACCACAACCCGCAGTGGGGGGTAAGCAAGCTTACAGTGCTGCGTGCGCGATCGTTAAAGGTCGCTGGCACGAAGGGAAATTTAAAACAAGCAATCACTAAAACACAATCTTTAGGAGATTGTACAGCTCAGCGAGCTGAACTACTGGCGTTCAAGATGGCGCTTGAAAATACCGATCGAGAATTCCCCACACTCATGGTGTTTGATTCATATTATTGCGTTCAGTCTTACAATGAATACTTGCAGATCTGGCTTCAGAATGGTTTCAAGGATGCGAAAGGTGGCACAATCAAGCATAAAATGCTCTGGGAACAAGTAGTTCTTTTACAAAAAGAACTACCAAAGACTCACGTGATACATACACTGAGTCATCAACGTGATGGCGTTCACGTTGCAGGGAATTCATTGGCTGATGAGGCCGCGAAGGCAGCTGTGCAAACGGCTTCCGTAGCTGCCATCACCCGGTCAAAAACAAAAATAGACAGCGAAATATTACAGGCTGTCAGCGCTACAGAAAAGGATTCGATAGAAACACTCCCGAAAGGCTTTCCAGTAAAATACTCATACATAACTGATGCAAACAATGTTCCTTTTGCTCGAATCCCTGGAGTGGGGGATAGGGCAATTCCAAACATGGAACATAGGTTAGGACTGATAATAGCGGCACACGAAGGGCTTGCTTCTATACATGCTGGCGTCTCAGCCACAGTATCATTATTAAAACAGAGATACTGGTGGCCACAAATGAGAAGACAAACAAGGAACTATGTTTTAGAATGTGAAATATGTCAAAGAATGAAAGTATCAACGGTGAGACGCCCAGCGCAGACGCCCCTTCTAATCTCGGATAAACCATTAGCCTGTGTTTACCTAGACCACTGTGGTCCCTTACAAAGGGATGGTAACTATAAATATATCTTGGTTGCAGTAGACTCATGCACGAGATTCATATGGATGTGGCCCCAGCGAACGGCTGACGCCAGAACTGTTATAAAAGATTTGCGAGTCTTTATCGGCACATACGCAATTGGCATGCTGCATTCAGACCACGGTCCTGCTTTTAGCTCTAGAGCTTATAAGGAGGCCATGGTCAGCATGGGCGTGACATTGCGGTACTCTTGTCCATTTCACCCTGAGGGGAACGGAATTGTTGAAAGAAAAAACCGTGACATAAAGCAATCTATAACGGCAAAGGTATTAGGTTCGGGAGCTGGGTGGGTCAAACATCTAATAAGTGTCCAACGTAGTCTAAATAACCTGCCAAGAAATTCTCTGAAGGGATTCAGTCCGTACGAATTATTATTTGAAACTAGGATGTTGATCTCTGACCTTGACAGTCAAACTTCAGTGGTGAAGGAGAAAAGCTTTGATATCAAAGACCGTTTGGCTATTTTGCAGGACTTAAATGAAACAAGAAAAGACCTGAGCAACATAAAGTTGAAACAACAGCCAACAACCACTGAAGAACCACCACCTGTCCCAGCAAGACCTGTCTGGATTCCAAAAGTCGGGGATCTAGTCAGAGAAAAGATCGCGGTAAAGAAGGAATTTGGGCCTTCTTACAGAAAAGCAGTTCCTGTCTTGTCTGTCAACGGGACAAGATCAGTTGTACTACCGCCACTTGCTGGTAAAAAGGAGAACCGAGTTGTATCCATCGACCTGGTAAAACCACAATCATGTGGCCGATAACAAACAATAGGCCAAGTGGACTCCCAATAAGTAGCAGAACACCAAGGTTTGCTACCAGTACAGAGGTTCTAACAAAGAGGCTAATCACATTCGAAACGCCTACAGAAGAACAACAAGGACTATGCAACAATGCAATGGAACTTAGACCTCTGAAAACCCAAATAAAAACATTTAGCAGAGACACACCAACCTATAATGAAGTACCAAATGATAATGCAAGGAACATTAATCCTGAAGCAATTGGAACAATTGACAGAACTGCATCCGGCTACTTCATAAACTTCGATGATTCCTCTGAAGGCTTCAGTGAATCAAAGACACAGCCATCATCAAAAACCTTTAAAGATAAAGTTAAAGTACTTTTGAAACAACTGAAAGAAACATATCTGATTTCTCCATGGATTGAATTTGGGTGGGTTTTGGTGCATTTATCCTCATACTTTGGCTCATCATGATACTAACATTGGGACGCTTCATTGAGGGAAAATATGCTAAAATGGACACAGCAAGTCAGAAAATCAACTTGATCCTCAAACCACACACATCTTCACACGTCGAGAAAAGAGAACTTTCTTCAGTCAACTTCACAGCCAATCCTATACCGGGTGGGGTAGCATGGGACAACACTGACTACGAAATCTATGGTCCGGTTGAAATCCTGAAATATCCACACCAAATTAAGATCTCATTGAGTGACTTTGTAAAACCAAGCTTATTTGCTGATGATTGGGACTTCGAAAGCATTAATAATATGATGTCTGACTTAGTAATGTCTGCTAAATTTACCAAACATGATTATTTGCAGGGTTCTACAAATTATGATAGTATGTATTGCTACAACCACTATGGTAACCATTTTTTTCATAGATCTGCACAACCTAGAAATGTTTTAAATTATAATCAATGGGAACATTGTGCAACACCTCCAAAAGGAAGCTCAAGAACCGTTTACGACAAATATTCATACTTTTCAGGTTTTAACATAAGTAATGCTGAAACATTTTATTTCAAATTGTCAAATAAGACAGGGACAAAGACCATGATAACCAACACGAAATTGATATATTCAGACTCATTCTTTGAACAAACGAATACTTTTGGTTTTGATTATTGGGACAAAAATGTTGAATTGAAAAGTGTTTGGGGCACAAAAGAATGGCAAGTACAGGGTAAGGAATCTTTGTTTAGAGCCTGCATGATCCCAGAACAAATTATATTTTTAAATGACACTGTTCAACAAACTACCTGTCTTGGCCTAGCCAAAATCAAAGACTTAAATAAACCGTCTATTTCAAAACCTACAATGAACAGCAATAGCTCTATAGATGAAGAGATAGACGTAAATTATGTATTAAACCAAAACAGAACACATACAGATTGGAAACAGTGGTTGATCTGGCCCACAGATACTAATAACTGTCAAGACAGATTCCTGAACAAAACACAGGGGTTCAAAATGACCAGGCCAGACCCTAGATATCCCCAAAGACATCACCCAGGGATAATAACCACCTACAGTGTGGGCAAATTATGCCTTCAATGGCTACAAACTTCCACACTGGCAGAAATTAAGCAACACCTAACTTTACTTACTGATGGTGCTGACTTGCGTGATTTCACTATGGGACCACGCAAACAGCGTCAAAAGCGTTTCATAGCAGCCTCTGTATATGCAGCATACAATGAGGCCTGGAAGGTTACTCAAATTGAGACAGCAGAAAGGATACGGGAAATTGACCGTATTAATTTGGAAAAATCACTTTCTGTAGTGGACAATGGGTTAATGACTCTGTCCTCCAGAATTTTTTCTTTGGACAGCATTGTGTCTTCAGCAATCGACATATTATCGCAAGACTTACTGTTATTACAACACGGTCAGTCCCAATTGCGTTCTATTGTACAGCTTGGCTGGACGTTACAAAATCTGCGTTCAGGCTATGTGCCTTGGCGTTTAATCAACACAACGTCACTTTTCAATATCTTTAACCTTACTGATAGACAAATCAGTATGGCCCAAAAGGGAGCTGATTATACAATCCTGAGCATTGAGAAACTTGAGAGATTACCAGTGACAATGTCAGAACGACCTGTCAGTGAATGGATAATACATGGGATAATTAATATTCCAATATCACCCTTCAGGTTTCAATACTGCCAAAAATATATACAGGCTGGCATGTACGAAAAATTGGGAAAAGGGTACATTAAAACAACATGGAACCTGCCCTATTCACATGCATGTGTCAGTAATAAAGGACAGAAAGTGTTTCTTTGTGGCAATAATTGTGCAATGTCACTAAGTGGTACACATCTGTGTAACGGAATTAGTTTGCATGGAGCCTGTGAAGGGAACTCAAATAACCTTTCATGTCACCAGCAAGGCGCACCTGCAACAGAGATTGAACCATTCTTTCAAAGACTCTATAATGGGAGTTACATTCTAATTGTAGATCGCAGATGTTGTAGTCTTATGCCCGGGACTCCTTATCTCGTAACTACGACTGCGAAGGTCAAGTGCTGTGGACACTCATTGTTCCCCAGCTCTCTTCCAGACAGGGAGGCAAGGGCATGGCCCAACTTGAAAATTACTTCTATTCGAATAGATACTTTAAGCAGAATGAAAACAGTGCTTCTTCAGACGCCGACAAGGCTCACGTCATCAAAAGAAACGTATGATCTCCAAGTCGCAAGGACGACTGCAGAGATACACTCTTTATTATCAACTAATTCCCCCATACATTTCGCAGAAATCCTGAATGAAATCTTAAATATTTCTGATACCAGTGGAGTCTCAAAGGTATTTAAGACAGTATTTTCGATGGCATTAACACCATTCAAAGCCATACTGGGTATTTTTCCAGATTTCGTCCATTCGATTTTTGGCGGACTTCCCCTCATTTTAGGACTGATTGCAGGAATCCTATTCCTAGTCCTTATATTTCGTTATGGCAAACCATGTCACAGACAAAACACCTGCGACAAGGGAAGAAACAACCCTAGCCATTGGATACCGGGACCGGATATCAAAAATCCTGGGACTATCCCGGCTTAGAGACCTGAACATGACTTGGTTTCTATCATTTCGACCAATGTGGCAACGATGTGTTTTACCTGTTTTAAGGTGCCTGCTATGCGGAGAAGAATGCGTGTTAGACACCTGTCTGACGCTACAATCGGATGTGCCAATGGATGCAGAAACATTGTTGAGTCCAACAAAGGCTCATGCTTTGTGCTGCCCTCAACGGCTACCAATCCTGATGACGGCATTCGTGGAGACTTCACCACTACGATTAAGGGGTAGTGAAGTTCAAGATGAAAGCAGCATCGATCAGGTACGACCTTCTGTCAGCAATCCAAATCAGAATGTCAATGGAGACAATCATGCGCACGAATGCATGGTTACACCTATTTCCGAGTTAGTGGAACTCTCCCAGGAAGCTGTTGACAACTTTTTCGAAAGCCTAAATGATATGATGTTCTCACCAGAGCAGAAATAGAGACTTTTGAGCAAGCTCGTACACGGCGTTCCCTGAATTTGGCCTTCAACTTTAATAATAAAGTCACATGAACAATTTTCCCTCCAGTTCACGGACAGCAATTTTTTCAGCAGCCCCAAAATATTTTTGCATATTTTCCGGGACACTATCTTCTGCTTAAAGTAAGAACTATTCTTAGAGAACTAAAATTTCGAATTTTTGATAGCTTATAGACATTAGCTGCCCGCTGGTATGTTCATAATTATTTTATGCTGTGATGAAATGGTCTCGAACCTTTTTTCTGTATTAAGAGCCATTTCATGTGTAAATTTTCATATACAAAATAGCAATAATGTATACAAATGCGTGATTACTTTAGCATTATTCTACAGCTTGAGTGCATACTATACATATGACTGCATTTTTTCCGTATATTTGATAATTTCAAAATGCATTTATGTATTTTGGGGTGGTAAGGTATACACAATACTCTATAGTATGTTTTACTATGCATAGATTAGTAAATATGTCCATAGTTAGCGTGGAGTGGGTGTGATGTATTCCTATAGGTTCTGTATCGATCCCCCTATTCCTGACCCTATTCTGGTTAGCAAACTAACAAGTTAACTAGCAGCCATCCCATGAGGCAGAAAACCCCCATGATGCAGGAACTGTTATCTGATAAAGCCACACTACGGCACAGGAACGTGTTATCTGATTAGGTCATAACGCTTGCCATCTAATTAGACAAGCGATATTCCTCCAGCCCCTGATAAGGCATACGGAGTTCTCAAAACAAATCAAACCTATGACAGACCTGGGAAAAACCCTGCGGCCATTGTTTTGATTTCACCGAGAACTTCAGCAAAAGAATGTGCTAACGACCTGGTCGTATGACATCTTTATTGACGTATCTATGTCCATCCTTACGTCAATCTCGGCACCTTAAAGGTATAAATATTACCGATATTGCCCTATGCAAACACACGCGGTGGTGACGAGGACGGAGCAGCCAGACTTGCCGAAGCACAGAGCAGAGCAGACCCCGCTGGTGCAGCCCCGCCTTCTTGACGCGCTGAGATCGAGCAGCTGCCTATTTCTCCTGCCGAGAAATCCAGCTCCGGCGCTTCCGGGTAGCCCTCGCAGGCAGCCTGGAATATCGAGACCAGAGACGAGAGATACCATCCCTCATCCATCCTAGATTCCAGGTACAGAACTGAATAACCCCTCGCAGAGAATTCTTTAGTCAGTCACTTGGCAAAAACAAACTTAACTAAACTGTAACTTTCTATTCCCGCCCACGTATTAGGCTTAGGTCAGGTACACGGGGTATGCGTATTTAGAAACACCAGTTGAGTACGTTTAGTCAAATGTATATGTGTATGTAATATATTTTATTCATTTTAAACCTTCATATGGCTTAGAAACCATATCAATGTTTTTACAGTATTATTTTATACTTTTGCTTTTAATGTATGCACTTTACTTAACTATAAGTATTGCAATAATATCGATCCAATTCTCTTGTATGAGAAAAGAGACTGATCAATAAATAACATCTTTTATTGAACACGCCCGTCTCTTCCTTTTCTCTACAATCTGATGAGACTAAGAACGCACGTACTGACTGAGTAAAATAAATTGCCTTTTGTTCACACGACTCTCGAGATACACTCTTGATTAGGGGAGAGCAAAGTTATCATGTTCTATGGTTGTCAGAAACTAAATCCCTTCTTGTCTATCCAGGGAGGTTCAACTCCTCCTTGCCTATTCGAGAAAGTTTCTAGTGAACTCTGAGCTAGCTGGCAAACCCAAAACTTTAAGTCTAATATCGACAGTAGTAGACCTAGTTAACGTCTGGTCTAGGCCTATACTATTGAAGGTATTATTCCAATGCGCAGAACCTATTGGGATAATAGGAACTACACTACAATAGAGTGCCGGTAATTTAGGGAATTTACACTCTAAAAACTTGAATTCTTCGACCTCAATTACACTCTTCTCCTTCCATTGTGACAGTTGATTGTTATAAGATTTAACAGAATTCTCATACTCCATACGGTTACTTCTACAATACGTGGTAGTGTCAGAATGTTGCCTCAAACCTTCTTCAATGTACTTTGCTCTTGATTGAACCACCACATTTCCACCCTTGTCCGATTTTTTAATGACAATGGTATGGTCGTTTTTTAGACTCTCTAGTGCTTTTCTCTGTGAGTGTGTGATATCATTCCAGCCTTTATATTTTTTATCGTTAGCAATATGTTGTAACTCTTTGTTCATACTTTTCTCAAATACATCAATGACTTCATTCTTGATAAGGGGTAAGAAAACAGACTTGGGCTTAAAGCCACTGTTTGCGCTCAATCCCAGTGAAATGTTATCAGCTAAGAGACCTGCATAAGGATCACAGTTTTCGTCTACCTCCCCAGCTAACACAATCAAAGAGTGTATCAGTTCTGCTTCAGCCATACTTAATTCATTAGGTTTGTGAGTTGTCGGAGTGGTTTTATCACAAACTTTTGTAGCGTTCCATTTCCTTATTCGTAGCTTTCTAGTGAAAAAAAACAAGTCAATTTTACTTTGTGTGTAATTAAAAACATTCGACGGGCAAAAAGTCAATCCCATAGAAAGTAAATCTACCTCTCACGCAGAGAGTTCTCTCGTGCATAGGTTAATGACCCTCTGTTTGTCTGTCAGTTCACCTTCAGTTGGCCCCTTGTACATGCTCCCACGGGGCTCCCTAATCCTCCTAGAGTTGAGGTATTTTTGCTTTTGCCGCCTCTGTTTCCTCTTCCTCGCTTTTGATAACCTTGTCTGTTGTTCCCTTGTTTGTCCTTCATTACCATGGTGAATTCTGCTAAAACACTGGTTTTTACTCCAGAAAAATGTGAATCACTCGAAATGTCACTACCACTTGTTATACTAGTTCTGGATTGTACTTCATTATCCGGCTGATTTTCAGTTGTGTTGTCCGAACTTCCTACTTGAGCTGAGGTGCTAGTTGTTGGTTGCATTGCTGCTTGCAGATTGTCATATTTTTTGGCAAATGTCAATATTTTTCCCCTCTGATAATCTATTAAGTCTCGCTGAAATTTTCTTTGTTTTCTGCTTTTAATGTCATCTTCGATTTTATTTAGATTGACTTCCATTTTCTCCATTTCGCTCTTAAATTTATCTTCGCTGCATATTTCTTTTAATTCTTTGGTGTATTCATCAATTTCTTGACTTAGTCTTTCAACATCCTTTGTAGCGAATTTTACTAGCATGTGAAGCATATTGATTGAGCATTGATGGTTATTTTCTACCCATTCTGTTATTAATTCTGGGTCTGGATTTTGGAAAGTCGGAGTGACAAAAACACGCAATCCCCTAGGAATCCTAGCCACATCGATGTACGTTTGCAGCGTAGTAGCTTCCCACCATTTGTTTTGTTCCCCCTTTAATGCCTTCCACAATTTCTCCCAGAGAATCCTTTTCGCTGATTTATTTGTTGTTGTAACTTCCCCTGTACTAGTTACGTTAATGTTTGTTTTGTGGCATTGCTCGAACATCTCATCTGCCACTTGTGCTTGCTTGTCTTTTCGCGTTGTTGCCATTATGTCAATGTTTATAAACGTGCATTGCACGAGCTGCGTTTCCGATGCTGTGTTCCTAAGCTTACTTGCTTGAAGCCGAGAAAACACTTTCTGTCTCCGGAGTTAATGACGGGCAAATGCTAAATCGCTTCAGAGTTTCGGACTTACTTGTATACTGTTCTCCTGTTTTTTACAAGTCGCCGTATCTCTCGCGACATTTCATCCCATAATCTCGACTCCATGGGCTGGGTCAAACGTCAATCATAAATCAAACAGGTTCAGCAAACGCCGAACGGCGCCATGACCCCCTCCACTGTACGACAGCGGTTCGTGCTGGAAGGCAAATCCTTATATCAAAATCAAATCACACCAAAGATTCCTTGATCCTCAAGGATAGTATGAACGCACGAACGCCAACTTGCATCAAAGTGATTTTTGTTTGACAAAATCCATCGGCAACAAGGTAGTAACTCGACGCGTTTCGGGAAAGCCTTCCCTTGGTCACGAGTTAAGGTGTGTGAATTTGCTATTGGTTTAAATAAACGAAAATGTGATCGCAACATAAAATAACATAAACAAAAGACTTCCGTTAGTGCTTAATTATCGCTAACTAGTCAGGGTGCGTAGCTCTCCAGGTTCTATCGCAGAATACTTCTGAACACGGTGACCGCTCAGCCCTCCATAGGGCTTGGTCGCCCCACTCACTGCTGACGCTCCTGCCTGCCTTTGCCGCCTCCTGCCTGCAGATTCCTTCGCTCGCTGCCCGCTGCTCCTGGGAATTCCCGCTGCTCCTGGGAATTTCCCGCTGCTCCTGGGAATTTCCCGCTGCCCGCTGCTTCTTGGAATTTCCCGCCGCTGCCTCCCTGCGGCCCCACCCCCCTGTGATTCCATTCGCCGCCCCGCTCCCGCCACCCAGCTGCTCCTCCCTCCCGGCTCCTTACTTATGACGCCCCCAGAGCGACCGCGCAGCGGATGCGCGCAGCGGACGCGCGCAGCGGGAGCACCGATTGAGCGCTGAAGGTGCGCCAAAGGTAAGCCCGTCTGCGCCCGTCCGCACCTGGCCCGCGCCCAGCGCCAGGACCCCTGGCCCTCCCCGCCGAGGCAAGACGACCCAGCTGACCTACGCCGCCGCCACTCTCAACGCACTCAATGCCGGCCGGACGCACGCCTGCTGCCGAGCCACCCTGAGATGCACCCACGGACCCTTCACCTGCTGCACCTGCAAGTTCACCTGCCTCCGAACCTGCCCCGCACCCGCCAAGACAAACACCAGCAGCAACCACCTCAAGTGCATCCTGATCAACACCCGCTCCGTCCACAGACACGCCGTGGAACTCTGGAACCTCCTCGACGCTACATCACCTGACGTCGCCTTCCTCGCGGAAACCTGGATGAACGCCTCCTCTGCACCCGACATCGCCATCGCCATCCCGGACGGGTACAAGATCATCAGGAGTGACTGCATCAACCAGACCGGAGGTGGCATCGCCATCGTCCACAGGAACACCATCCGCATCACGACCGACGCCAACGACTCCTTCGCCGCAGCCGAACATCTCCACTTCCAGATTCACACTGACCCTAAGACGACCCTCAGAGGCACCCTCGTCTACAGACCCCTGGGACCACGCACACAATTCAGCGAAGACATCACAGACTTCATCAGCCCGCACGCCCTCCCCTCCACCGACTACATCCTCCTCGGGGACCTCAACTTCCACCTGGAGAACAACAAGGACCGCAACACCACTGCCCTGCTGGAAAACCTCGCCAACCTCGGACTCAAGCAACTGGTCAACACCCCCACCCACTACGCCGGCCACACGCTTGATCCCATCTTCTCTTCCAGCAAGTACATCACCTTCAGCCACGCCACCGGACTCCACTTGACCGACCACAGCTGCGTCCACTTCAGCTTCAAAAGATCCACGACCCACCACCACCCGCAACAGGTACCTCACAGGAATTGGAGCAAGATCACCGCAGACCAGCTCACCACCTCCCTCAGCCAGAGCCCACCCGCCAACACAACGGACCCCAACGAAGCAGCCCGCAACTTCACACAGTGGCTGACCGCCTGCGCCGATGACCTCGCGCCACTTAAGAACCCTCCCAGCAGACCCAGAAGCAAGAAGGCATCCTGGTTCACCGACGACCTCAAGGACTCCAAGAAGACCTGCCGCACCCTCGAGAAAGCCTGGCTCCTCGACCGGACCACCGACAACATGACCGCCCTCAAACACGCTACCCGCAAGCACCACCAGCTCATCCGCACCACCAAGAAGAAATCCCTGAAGGAACGACTGAACAACAACGCCCACGACAGCAAAGAGCTCTTCACTATCGTCAAGGAGTTCTCCAACCCCAGCACCGGCACCAACGACATCACTCCGTCACAAGACCTCTGCGACTCCCTCGCCTCGTTCTTCCACCGCAAGATCGCCGACATCCACAACAGCTTCGGCGCCCCACCCACGCACCCAACCATCGAACCAACGCCCCCCACCGCCACCCTTCGCACCTGGACCACGGTGACCACCGAAGACACAGCCCGCACGATGAACACCATCCACTCCAGATCACCGACCGACCCCTGCCCACACCACGTCTTCAACAAGGCCGACTCCACCATCGTACCCCAACTCCGGAACATCATCAACACCTCCTTCAACACCGCCACCTTCCCGGAGAGCTGGAAGCACGCCGAGATCAGCGCCCTCCTGAAGAAAACCTACAGCGGACCCCACCGATCTCAAAAACTTCCGCCCCATCTTGCTCCTCCCTTTTCCTGCTAAAGTCATCGAGAAGATCGTCAACAGACAGCTGACCGCCTTCCTCGAGACGAACGGATCCCTCGACCCCTTGCAGTCTGGCTTCAGAGCTAACCACAGCACCGAGACCGCCCTCATCGCAGCCACCGACGACATCCGGACCCTGCTCGACAAGGGGGAAACAGTGGCCCTCATCCTCCTGGACCTCTCCGCTGCGTTCGCCACGGTCTGCCACCGCCCCCTAGTCCAGCGCCTCAGCAACATCGGTATCCAAGAGAAGGCACTGGAGTGGATCATCTCGTTCCTCGCGGAAGAACACAAAGAGTCCACCTCCCCCCGTTTCGCTCCGAGGCCACCGAAGTCATCTGCGGCGTCCCGCAAGGATCTTTACTCAGCCCCACCCTCTTCAACATCTACATGAAACCTCTCGCAGCCATCGCACGCCAGCACAACCTCAACATCATCTCTTACGCCGACAACACCCAGCTGATCCTCTCCCTCACCAGAGACCCCGACACCTCCAGAACCTGCCTACACGAAGGGATGAAAGACGTTGACGAGTGGATGAAGGACAGCCGCCTGAAACTGAACTCGGACAAGACGGAAGTCCTCATCCTGGGATCTTCGCCCTCCGCCAAGGACGACTCCAGGTGGCCCCCAGCCCTGGGCACCGCACCCAAGCCAACCGACCACGCACGCAACCTGGGCTTCATCATGGACCCCTCCCTCTCGATGACAAGACAAGTCAACGCCGTCTCCTCATCGTGCTTCAACACCCTGCGTATGCTTCGCAAGATCTTCCGCTGGATCCCGACCGAGACCAGGAAGACTGTCACCCAGGCATTTGTCACCAGCCGACTGGACTACGGAAACGCCCTCTACGCCGGAACCACAGCCAAGCTACAGAAAAGACTCCAGCGCATCCAGAACGCCTCCGCCCGACTCATCCTGGATGTCCCCAGACGCAGCCACATCTCCAGCCACCTGAGGAACCTGCACTGGCTCCCCGTCGACAAAAGGATCACGTTCTGGCTCCTCACCCACGCACACAAGTCTCTCCACGACCTGGGCCCCAAGTACCTCAACGACCGCCTGACCTTCTACACGCCCACCCGCCAGCTACGGTCCACCAGCCTCGCCCTCGCAGCCGTACCACGCATCCGAAGAGCCACCGCCGGAGGAAGATCCTTCTCTTACCTGGCTGCCAAGACTTGGAACTCCTTCCCCATCCACCTTCGGCTGACCCAGGACCATCTCGCCTTCAGGAAACAACTCAAGACCTGGCTGTTCGAGCAGTAGCATACCCCTCCCCCCAACCGCCTTGAGACCCTCCCGGGTGAGTAGTGCGCTATACAAATGGCATGATTGATTGATTGATTGATTAACACTAATGAAAACAATAATAATGGAGGCAAAATACAGCTCAATAAACAATTACACTGCCAGTTCCTTAGCAATCATACTTCATATCAAATGAAGGTATACGGCCACATGTATTTACTGCGGCTTTCTCTTTTTTCGGGAGAGGATCTCACTCTAGTGAGTCAGATTCTCCCTTTCATTCTAACGGTTATTAAATTGGGCCAATAATTTAAGTTGGCAATAAAGAACTTTGCCTAAACATATTTCACGTTGGAAATCGGTTACATTTACACGCATCAATAAAGTCCTTTCTGTATTTTCATTTTATCAAATAGAAATCCTACCCAAGTGGGTCATACATTTAGTCAATAAATTCAAAACCAAAAAACCATATCAAAGGGAATCAGCATCCAACAGCATTTATATAAACATATATATATATATATATATATATATATATATATATATATATATATATATATATATATATATATATTACCTACTGGCGGTCGCCAGTAGGTATATATAGTTAGGATTTTTTCTCTATGGGTTTTTTGAAAATTCTATGTCTAATAACTTTGGCGTTTGTGGACGGAATTGGCTGAAATTTTCAGGAAAATGGCACATTTTGTTTCTGAGCAGCCCTTGAAAATTTGGGGGGGGTTCGTCCAGTGGGGGCCGAGAAAAAAGGGGGGTCCCAAAACGTGTTTTTAACATTGAGTTTTCCATAGGGCGGTTGGCCTCACTTTTAGCCCGAACGGCTGAATGGATTTGCACGAAACTTGGCAAAATTGTAGGGACTGGTAGCCCGATGTGCCTTTTGTAGGTCTCAATATATGTGCTCCAGTGGATTTTGAGAAATTAACGTTTTAAAAAAGATATATATCTGTAACAGCGGACCGGTTAGCGCTCTGGTTCGCGGACTTTTCGCGCAACGGAGCTTTGTGAAGCGAAGCTGATTGGTTCTCCGGCGTCTGTCAACATTCCAAACAGTCCGTAGCGGCCGCCATCTTGTCTCTCGGTAGGATCGAGAGACAAGAGGAGGTCAAAACAAAGGGGGAAATAACTATAAGGGGGCATAGTAGATCCTCGCTGACCCCCTAGGTTTGATGTGGAGGTTTTAAAAGGGCCCCGCGGGGCAAAAAAAAATAATAAAAATAATAATTGAACGGCTGAATGGATTTGCACGAAACTTGGCAAAATATTAGGGACTGGTAGCCCGATGTGCCTTTGCTAGGTCTCAATATATGTGCTCCAGTGGATTTTGAGAAATTAACGTTCAAAAAAAGATATATATCTGTAACAGCGCTCCGCTTCGCGTAACGGAGGTTTGCGAAGCTGATTGGTCATTCTGTCACTGGGCTATAGTTGGGCTACATCTGGCTGATATTTGGGCTACATTTGTTTTTTTGTGTGTCTGGCGGCCATCTTTGGGCTACATTGGGCTACATTGGGCTTCATTGGGCTACATTCGGCTAATTAGCAAATAGCTCATCGCAAACTAGGAATGGTAAAGAATCGCTATTTATTCCTTAAAGTTCGCTATTTAGGAAATGCAAATAACTTTGATGATACATATGGCGGTTCATCTCTAACAAGATAAGAAGCATAGGGATAGATTTATGATGACTGGCGCATCACCAGGGATGTGTTAGTCATTCTGTGCCGCTGTTCCGTCACCTATGGTGTGCTGCATTTACAATGCGGCGCATCACGGGGCAAAAACAGCACAGATGCGTGATGTATCTGTGCCGTAAAGGTGGCGCATTGCTGGAGTTGTATCGCAAGTGTGATGAAGGTCCAGCAAGGGTCGGGGGTGCCCCTGTCGCAGGGTTTCTGTTCTCACACAGAACTGTGGACAGAGGATTGGAACCTCGGCGAATTAGGGTGTCCCAAAACTCACGTTAGTAATCAAAAACTATTTAGCAAGCTAGGTACAGTGTCACATTGGATATAACAAACTCTCAATGTTTAGACAATCCAGAATATGAACTTATAGTACCTCAGGATACGTGGAACTCATGAACAGTCGGTCGTTATATATTTCTTAGAAACCAGAACATGGAGTTAAGAAGAACACATGTGTATTTGAAATGTTTATTTACTAATGCCGTCTTCTCAGGCGTAGTACCTTAGATAATAAAAGTACACATATTATCAGTAGCAAAATTACCAGCATAGTTACTAGTACATAAAAAGTGAATGGTGATAGTATGTTAACATGCTGTAAATGAATAAGAGTTAGCAACACTTATAAGCAGCCGCGGGCCGTGGAGGGAGTTACGGTGAGGCAGGGAGGCGGGGAGGGGGAGAAGCAGGGTGGAGAATACAAGTACACATATTATCAGTAGCAAAATTACCAGCATAGTTACTAGTACATAAAAAGCGAATGGTGACAGTATGTTAACATGCTGTAAATGAATAAGAGTTAGCAACACTTATAAGCAGCCGCGGGCCGTGGAGGGAGTTACGGTGGGGCAGGGAGGCGGGGAGGGGGAGGGGCAAGGTAGAGAGGGCTCCACCCTGCTTCTCCCCCTCCCCGCCTCCCTGCCTCACCGTAACTCCCTCCACGGCCCGCGGCTGCTTATATCTCACCCTCCCTAATACACATATTATATTATTTGCTAAGAAGGTCTCTTTGTGTTGGTTTAGGGCGTGCCCATACTTTAGTGTCTTAGATTTGAAGGAATCACATCAGCATACACCAGCTCTCTCTTCATGTGAACCGCATCAACTGTTGTGTATGTGTGTTCGGCAAAGCAATATAAAACCCGCCTCATGCCCAGAATTGGCAGAAGTTGCACTTATGTTATGAGTATGAAGTCGTGGAGGTCAGACCTCATAACAATTCTGTATCGTGTTGTTCTTGAAACTTTAGCACTCGCTGTACAGATATAGTTTAACAAGTAAAGCAGATAGTAGACCAATAACATATTATTCTCATGTAAACCACGATGAACTACTAGGTGGAAAGCTAAAGCAACAACTAAATGTCGTGTGCAGAAGTTGCAAAAAAGGAAAAATGGCGTTTAAACCGGTAATGAGCCCATGCTAACTTAACACGGTGTAAAGATATCCAGGACCTAGATGACACCTCCTCATGATCCGGAAACGAACTGAATAAGATAATAGAAGTGCCATCTCATGAGAGCAGATTGCAAGTTTATATGTGGACGGTCCGCAAGGTAAAGCATTAAAAACTAGGAAAATTCAATGCTAAAGAAAAATAAAACAGCCAAGTACTTTATCGAGTCTTAAGCCAATAGGCAAGGTAAATAATAAAAACTTGACAATTAAGTCAATGAATTGTCAATGAAATTCTAGTACTCAGCATATGAAACATGAAAAAGGTCTATGACATAACTGTGTATGCAAAATAAGCTGCAACAGCCTCCAACAGGAAGTCACCGTCTTCATCCGAAAACTGTTCAGCCATCCAATTTAAAAGCGGAAAAGAACATACGTGCTCTCCCAGCACCGGATCCTCTATCACCATCAGAGGACAGCTCGGTGGGTTTTCAAGAAAGCTGTGTTCCAAGAAAGACTGTGCTGCCGCCAGTAAATTCCAGGGACCAAGTAGTCCATGCATCAATGCCACAGCCATAATCCTTTCGCCAGGACAAATCAACTCGTGAGTAATGATAGGAGTCATCAGCTGATTAAAGTCGACGTCAGGAGAAACCGGTCCGCAGAGACACAAATCAATGGCCCAATCGAAATCACAGGTCAGGCAGTGAAATACAGGCTGGACACAGGTGAAGTAGGAGAACCGAAAAGATAATCCATATGCCGTGCTTAATATCGCCAACGGCATTGTGCCATAATATTCTAGCATGCGATTGCGGAACAGTGTCAGCAGCTGCAGGGTCGGAGGTTGCATAGGAGGGACATCCATATTTAAAAATGTAAAAAAGCACAAGAGCGTCCGCTGGTAATGCAAGTAAAAATGCAATCCACGAACCAGAGTGGAGAAAATGGAATGAAAGGGAGCAGGGATGACTCCAAAGATTTTCTCAAATGAAGTCACGAGACCACTGGTAACAACTTTAAAAAAGTGTGCCAGGGATTTTGTGGAGGATGCGTTAAAGATAGTCGGAAACATGTTGCTGAAATTGAAAGGCAAACCTGTGTACGGGTGTTCGCTATGTGAAGTACGAAAGTTTCACGGGCCGAACTCAAGGCCACCTCTCTCTGAGACAAAAGAGCTCTTATTCTTGTCATGCCGTTGAAACGTGTCCCAAGGTTGGTATTTGTGGCCAGATTGAAAACTCCCTATGTTCATGTGTGGGAGGAAATAGAACATTTCTGCAGCAAATAACCCGTTCACTTACTGTTACGATAAAAGGAATACTTTTAATTAACTCAGAACAATCTTCATTATTGAGCATCAAATAACTACCATTTTCCAACAACTTGAACGTGGGGATGATAGCAGGAACTGGCGTGCCTTGCAACACGCAAGCCATATTTGGTCGGTGTTTGTTGCATGAATCGTGTAACTGTATGTGCCTACACATTAGTGAATGATCTGGCGTCTCAGTGCATTCCTCTCCATTCAGATAAACTTCTTGATCATCTTTGAAACATCTGTATGTGTATGGAAGCGACCAGACCTCATGAACAAAAGCACTACCTAAAGGTTCATAAAGACCTATTGGTATATATTTCATACAATTTGAAAACTTATATAAAGCAAAAGGCAGCGTTATTAAACCGTGGATAAGGCATGTTGCCAAAAAACCCGCAATCCTCTGCTGATGATGTCACTGAGCATGTCATGAATGATGTAATATGTGACATCATCAGTAGTGGATTATGGGTAATAGTATCTCTAGTTTACTCCCCTATAGCTGTCTTTCTTTTAACATAAGTGTGTGTTTCCTTCCCTTATACTTACTGTTTTTGGTTCGCTTCCAGTTCGCGTACCAGCGAGCGAACTAGGAAGCGAACTAAGAGAAATAGAGGTTGGCACAGTTCCAAATATTGTACCAATTTTTTAATAACGGGGAGGTAGTTCTGAAAAGAACTTTTTTTTTTATTTTTCTGAACATTTTTTTAATGTTTTTGAATTTTTCGGAACAGTTTTATATTTTTTTGGGTTTTTCTTGGAGGGGGCAATGAAAACGATTCATTGTAAAGGGCTCAACAGGAGCAACAAAACAAAAAAAAGAAGTATTTATTATTTTGGGCGTTTCGGACAAACTTGCATATGATAGTCAATAGCTCTGTTGATCAGAGTGATGCTTCTTTCTCCGTAGGAAATGAATCCATCGCAAAATACGCAGGTGTGTTTTACTTCACCAAATCTCATTTGTATATTTGGCACCATCTCCCTGCCCTCTGGTCCCGTTACTTCCGGTACAACAGATCTTCTGGCCATAATAGGGAGATTATCTAGGTCGTTCCGAAACTGTGCAGCACTGTAGTTGTTAGGATGCCACCTAGTCATATGGCGATGCATTGTGTAGTTTCCGAAACTGTATTTTTTGTCGGTCCCTCTGGACAGTCTATCTTGACATATAAGGCAAGTAACGTATCTTGCATTTACTTTTTTCTGACCTTTGGGAATTTTAAAAAATTGCCAAATGAAGTTTTCTTTCCGGTGAGACGTCTTGGGCTGCTCAGGCAAAAACTGCCTCTCTTCGTGCTCGTCCTCCTGTTCCTCTTCTTCTTCTTCTTGTTGAATTACAACTTGAGCAGGTGGTCCACTCTTCCTTGGATGTGGTGGAGGTGGTGGGGAAGCACCAGCTGAAGCTACTAAAGAAGCCATTGCTCAGTGATCACAAAGGGTCTTTCTCTCACAATGATGAAAGTCAGAGTGAGGAAAGAAGGAGGGATTTTCATCATTTGGGAAAAACAAGAGTTCTCAACCAATCAAAAGTGTTCATTTTAGATTATATGACCTAGTCTTACATCATTAGGAAACCAAAAGTGAAATGAACCAATGAAAAGTGTTATTACCAAGTCACATGACTTGCTGTGTTTACGTTAAGCGCTTTGCAGGGCCTCCCGGTTTGCTTCCAGAAACCTGCGCTTTGGCACTCGCTTCGCGTACCAGTTCGCTAACGTAGCACGTCATATGACGTATCACGCGACAACGTGGAACGTCATGCGGACGGGAGGCGTCACGATGTTGTTTTCTAACGCGGCACTTGCGGTAAAGAAACGTTTACCGGCTCGCGGTCTATTTCGCGGCATCAAGGTCAGCTAACGGGAAGCTTCCCGATTCGCGAAGCGGGAACGAAGAAAAAAAGAATATTTTTAAAAAAAATTATTCATAAACATATAAAATATATTTTTGGATTTAAAGAAGAATACATTTTACAGCTACAGATATTAGCTGTTAAAAAAACAATGAAATTCACAGAAAAAACCATAGGTTATAGACCATATATAGTTAGGAATTAGCATTTACAAAACCTTGAAAATTCACTGAAAAAACCATAGGTTATAGACCATATATAGTTAGGAATTAGCATTTAGAAAACCTTATTTTACTCACACAAAACCATTGAAATTCCATATATAGTTAGTTGCACTAACTATATATCGCGCACCCGCAATCCACTGCTGATGATGTCACATATTACATCATTCATGACATGGTCAGTGACATCACTGATGACATCACTGATGACAACATCCAGTGATTATGTGTTTCTGTAAAGTTTAAATATGTTTTACATATTGAAGAATGAGTGGATGTATAAGTGTCTGAATGAAGGTTTTAGTAGGTGCGTGATTGACTGTATGAGTGAGTGATTAAATGCGTCTTACTGAATGCACGGGTTAGTGACTAAACTGTCTTAATTTGTGCATCATTATGTCTGTTGTGATGTAAACTGCTGCATGTGTTGATCATTAGCTATACGAGAGGCTATATGTGTTATTAATTGGTTGCCCAAGTATTTCTATGGGAGATTGAGTTTGTGTGGGGGTGGCTGGAAGGTGTGTGACTCTGTGCATAGATGTGTGAGCAGTTTATTCACTAGGTGTATGAGTTCAAGAGTGCATGTGGAAACAGCTACATGGGCAGTTGACTGTGTGCATGAGTGTATTGATGAGTGAATGGATATCTCAATGCTACATGTCATAGTAAGTACATATGTCAAACACAGTACATGTGAGAGTTGGCATATATAAATAACTGTGCATGAGAGCCACTGAGTGAGTGGTTGTATCGATCATTGTGAACTTGTATCAGGGATTGTATAAGAGAGTAAATATGTGTTAGTATATGTTTCAATAAGTAAGGTGTGTATAACTGTATAGTTGAAGAAATGGAGGTGAGATTGTTTCTTTGCATGACTGACTGGGTGTGTGAGTAACTCCATGGATGAGTGGCAGTGTGTGAGTGTCTGTATACACTGAGTGTATCTAAGGTTATATTAGAGTCTGAAGAAGTTTATCGTATTAGCACAAGAATGATGCCAAATGAGACGTCATCAGTGATGTCATCAGTGATGTCATTTGAGATGTCATCAGTGATGTCATCAGTGATGTCACTGACCATGTCATGAATGATGTAATATGTGACATCATCAGCAGTGGATTGCGGGTGCGCGATATATAGTTAGTGCAACTAACTATATATGGAATTTCAATGGTTTTGTGTGAGTAAAATAAGGTTTTCTAAATGCTAATTCCTAACTATATATGGTCTATAACCTATGGTTTTTTCAGTGAATATATATATATATATATATATTACCTACTGGCGGTCGCCAGTAGGTATATATAGTTAGGATTTTTTCTCTATGGGTTTTTTGAAAATTCTATGTCTAATAACTTTGGCGTTTGTGGACGGAATCGGCTGAAATTTTCAGGAAAATGGCACATTTTGTTTCTGAGCAGCCCTTGAAAATTTGGGGGGGGTTCGTCCAGTGGGGGCCGAGAAAAAAGGGGGGTCCCAAAACGTGTTTTTAACATTGAGTTTTCCATAGGGCGGTTGGCCTCACTTTTAGCCCGAACGGCTGAATGGATTTGCACGAAACTTGGCAAAATTGTAGGGACTGGTAGCCCGATGTGCCTTTTGTAGGTCTCAATATATGTGCTCCAGTGGATTTTGAGAAATTAACGTTTAAAAAAAGATATATATCTGTAACAGCGGACCGGTTAGCGCTCTGGTTCGCGGACTTTTCGCGCAACGGAGCTTTGTGAAGCGAAGCTGATTGGTTCTCCGGCGTCTGTCAACATTCCAAACAGTCCGTAGCGGCCGCCATCTTGTCTCTCGGTAGGATCGAGAGACAAGAGGAGGTCAAAACAAAGGGGGAAATAACTATAAGGGGGCATAGTAGATCCTCGCTGACCCCCTAGGTTTGATGTGGAGGTTTTAAAAGGGCCCCGCGGGGCAAAAAAAAACCAAAATAATAATAATCGAACGGCTGAATGGATTTGCACGAAACTTGGCAAAATATTAGGGACTGGTAGCCCGATGTGCCTTTGCTAGGTCTCAATATATGTGCTCCAGTGGATTTTGAGAAATTAACGTTAAAAAAAAGATATATATCTGTAAAAGCGCTCCGCTTCGCGTACTTTTCGCGTTACGGAGCTTTGCGAAGCTGATTGGTTCTCCGGCGTCTGTCAACATTCCAAACAGTCCGTAGCGGCCGCCATCTTGTCCCTCGGTAGGATTGAGAGACAAGAGGAGGCCAAAGCGAAGGGGGAAATGACCATAAGGGGGCATAGTAGATCCTTCCTGACCTCTTAGGTTTGATGTACCATTTTGCCAAGTTTGGTGTAATTCCGTTCAGCCATTCAGGCTGTAGACGTATGTAAATGTCCTATGGAAAATTGCATGGGGAAAACACATTTGAAAGTGTTGAAATTTAGAACCAATTAAAATGTTACTTTGGTTTTGTATTTGTGTGTGATGAAAGTTAATTGGTTATGTATATATGTCAAATGAGAGGAAACCACAGCCATTTTGTGATACTACTGTCTGAGGTACATTTGTGAGGAATTTTTGGTGGTGAATTTCTGGTGTTTGATTTACACAGTACTAACACTTCTGCTACTTTTAAAAAGGTGAGTTGTTAATTTGTAAGGGGAACTATGTTGTACACTTGAAGATAATTTGAAAAATGTTTTCTGTTATTTATTTGCAGTCCTTCTGTTATACTAAATACTTGATGAAGTTAGTTTTATATTATGTATTACTAAAAACGATAAATGAAAGTGATTATTTTTTTCTGCAATTTACAGCAAGCAATTTCAAAATAAAATGGCTCACAATGAAGAGACCGTGGCAATTTCTTTTGAATTGTCCACTACATTGATTGAAATTGAGAGCACCAATAATGAAATATTGTCACAAGGAGGACATGACTTGTATGATTCCATTAGATTGATTGAAATGGACAGCACCAAGAATGAAATATTGTCACAAGGAGATGACTTGAATGATTCCACTACATTGATTGAAATTGAGAGCACCAATAATGAAATATTGTCACAAGGAGGAGATGGCTTGTATGATTCCATTAGATTGATTGAAATGGACAGCACCAATAATGAAATATTGTCACAAGGAGGAGATGACTTGAATGATTCCACTACATTGATTGAAATTGAGAGCACCAATAATGAAATATTGTCACGAGGAGATGACTTGAATGATTCCACTACATTGATTGAAATGGACAGCACCAATAATGAAATATTGTCAGAAGGAGGAGATGACTTGAATGATTTTTTTGATCAATCTCTTGATGGCGAATTTATCGAGTGTTTGGAGACCATAGAGTTACAAGAATCATCATTGCAGACTTTTAATGAGGAGATTCCAGATGAGATGATTGAAGAGGAAATTACTGATGAGGACATGTTACTAGTTGTTTCAAATTTAGAAAATTCTGAAGAATAAATTTATATTTAGAAATCAAAAATTGTTTGAGACATTATTTATTTTTATTTTTAATTTATGAGGTTGTAGCGAAGTGATTGTAGTATAAAATGAGACTTATAGTATAGAGTGCAACATTTTTATGTTACATGGTAAGTTTACTCATATTTACTTCCCTTCTGCCACTATATTATCTCCAATGTGTATTTGACATGTCTTCTTCATCTCCGGCCTCCTTTCTCTCACTGTGTGTCTCCGATGCATCTTATCGCTGGTATTTTGTGTAATTACAGAAGAGAGTAAAATAAAATAGTTCGGAACGTGAAAAGGGGGCAAAGTAGAGTACTCCTCACCCCCTAGGCCTTTTTAGGCGGTCCCAAAAGGATCAGTTTCTGCTTTCCTGAGAGATTATGGTATGAGTTCCATATACCACAATAACTTGCATTACAACATGCAAGATATCTATCTCCTATTACCAACTTTTGGAGATATTCGCGCTAAGCGCGAATATCTCCAAAAAGTAACACCTGCCCTGAGCAGTTCTTAGCCATGTTATCCAATGGGAGGTGGATAACATGGCTAAGAGTATTAGCTCGGTAATGCATGAATATCGCGGAGTTTTTAGCGATATTCATGCATTGCGGCCGTTTATTATCGCATTTGCGATAAACCTTGATAATAGTAAGGTTTATCTTCGATAATTTCTGACGATGCTTAGTGGTAAAAAATTGGTTGGTAAGCATCGTTAGCGATAAATATCGCTTAACTTTGGTAATATGCCCCAACGTCTGTTAACGTTCGATTCGAAGGAAATGAGGAAGTGTTGAAAAACATTGTCTGCGCCATCTTGCCTTTTTTGAAATGCCACACTTTTGTCGTGCACGGCAGCCATTTTAGATGTCTTGACCAGACCCACTCTCTGCACGCTGTCGATTCGTAGCATGGCTCCTCACCCTCGTAAGCATCTCCCCCAGGCACTGGTCACCACCGCTCTCTGTCTTATGCATGGGCAATAAACCTTCCCCCATCTGCGCTGCTCTTCCCTGAGAATCACACTCTGTGCCCGCCCGACACCTCCCTTTCGCCCTATTCACTACCGCACCCTCTGACACTCCTCTTCCTCTGTGTCCGAATGTCCAGGCCGGTCCTAGGCTATCAGCTAGCCCTGCAGATGTAGTTTATGGCCCCAGCTGTAAAGAATCACCCCTCTTCAAAGGAGTTATAGTAGATCAAGGCCCACACCCGATGTGATCCGTCACAGCACACGCGTTCCTACTATCTGAAAACCATCCTGTATTGTGATTGGGGAGGGGACCGAGCCTGAAGCGGAAGATTCCAGGAATGACTCTTTGTACATCAAAGTTTTTACAATTATGTGTCACATTAAAAATATATAGCACTCCAACAAAGTAGTAGGAATATAAAACTTTAATAACATATAAATATATACAACAAAACAAAAACAGTAAAAACATTTAAACAACGAAGAGACCGTGGCAATTTCTTTTTAATTATCCAATAGATTTATTGAAATTGACAGCACCAATAATGAAATATTCTTGTCAGTAGCGGTCTGTTGTGCGAATAGTTCCAAGGCAGCAGAACGCGCTGAAATCTAGATGGCACGAAAGTGATGTCTAGTAAGTTGCCGCCCAGCAAAAAACGGCGTGGGGCGCCGCGGGGGTGAGTGAGTCCAGTAGGCACCACAGCTATTCTTACCGGCATTGCAGAATTACTGCTGGGGACAATGCCTGTGCTGTAGCAGGGTCACAGCAGAAACAAAAAGGATTCTGTTGAAGATGTTGTTGGTTTTCAATTTGAAAACAGTTCTGGTGTCAACTGCTATGCTAATGTAGTGGTTAATGTTTTGTTTTCTCTAGAAAATGTAAAAGAGGGGGAGGCAGTCCAAAGTTCCGTTAAAAGGGCAAAGGAAAGGATCGGTGGTTTGAACTATCAGTCAAAAAGGGGAGGGGGTGCAATAATTTTTCCTACCGGGTCACACTGTGCTTTCACCGGAAGTAAGGTCTGCAGGATTGTAGTAATTCAAAGTGAGGCTGGCGCCAGCATGGGAGCGCCGACGTCCCGCGGATACAGTTTCGTCACTCCACGGGCGATCATGGCAGTCATTCCCCATCGGGGGTCGGAGACTCCCGCGGCTCCTCTAGAATCTTCAAGGTCGTGGAGGACTACGGTGGTGGAGTCAACCAGTGACCGGGCCATTTCTTTATGTTGGGCCCGCTCTTGCCAGGTCGACCGCCATTTTGAGAGTTCGGCAGCTACTGGCGATCGCGGGGTCACATGAGCGGACGGGCTCCACCCTGCCGGGCGAGACGTTGCAGCATGGCCACAGTGGAAGAACCGTTATCTAGGTCGTTCCGAAACTGTGCAGCACTGTAGTTGTTAGGATGCCACCGCCTGGAGCGCTGAGGGTGCAGCTGGGAAGCCTCCACCTGGGGAGGCGGGAGAGGCCTGTTCGCACCGTCTCTCCCTCCCAGTGCACCCCACGGCGTCTCGCTTGAGATTTGTTATGGCCGGACCAGGCGATGAGGACGAGGGGGGGGTCGGAGGCATGTGCAAGACATCCCCCTCCAGTGTTGTCGCAGCCATTATAAAAGAAAGAAGTGTCCCGTCCGTCTTCGGGCCGGGCTTCCGGTGGATGTCGGCCGGACGCCCCTGGCTCTGGCCCCATGAACGGGTTTCTTGGTTTATCGGCTGCAGCCGGATCCTGTCGGCCTCGGCCCCCCGACCGTTGGTGGTCGGACCGGAAGAGCATGTGGCGGGACTACCTGCAACTCTCAAGGGCCACCGCGGCCGGACTGGGAGAGAGAGGGGAGGGTCGAGGAGACATTCCCCCCCCCTGCAACTGTTCAGCGTTGTAAAGGCAATCCCCTGGCCGGGTCCCGCTGGTCTCGGCCTCTCCTCCGGCTACACCCTACGTTAGGATCTCCTGGCCGAGGCGTGGCAGCAGGACCTGCCTTATATGGGCTGCTCCCGGCTGGGCGTAGCCGGAACCCTGCCCCACCTTGGAAGTTTCCAGAGTGGGGGTGGATGTTCTACTGACTTGCATTTTCCCTAGTCTATCGATTTTTTTGGCGTGGCAGGCGGTGGGACAGCGAGGGGTGATTTGGTTTCTCTTACTGTTTTTCTGGTCTCTCACCACTGGCATATTTTAACGTTTTCTTGTTTCTAGGACATTAATAGGTTTTATCATTACGTTATGTTATCGTTTCTTTGTTCGTTGTTTAATAAAAGTTCATGTTCATCAGTGGCCTACTGATTTTCGTTTTCCTATTTTTTTCTTTCCAGGTTGTTTCATGGTAAAGTTTCTGTTAACAGGATACAGTGATCACTTCGTTATTATTGCATATGTCCTTTTCACTAGGGGTGCTCTCTGGTCGGGCCAGATGACGTATCTCTAGTAAATGGTCCGGGTGAAAAAGGTGCATCAATCAGTGGGGAGTAGATAGGCATGACAGATTACAACGGGGGAGAACGGTCCGCATTACGTACCCTTTCACTACTTGCAAAGATTTTCCTACGTTTATTTGCAAACAGGGAATACCTCCAAAAAGAACTAATTCCCAAACAGTCAATGTTCGGACAATCAATCAATCAATGAGGAATGAAATAGGTACGACGTGTTAAAGGCTTGCGTTACCTACCCTTCACTATCTGCAAAGGGAGATAGAATATTCCTATTCTTCCTCGTTTGCAGGTAGAGAAGATCGTTAAGAGAATTAACTTCGAACAATTCAATGCTCGATTGAAACAATCAACAAGGGGTACTGTGAACACAAATGAACGCCGCTTATATACATACGCATTGCTATTTTCAACAGGTTGTTCCTAATGTTTCTATTTTAGCGAGGTCAAAAGAGATCCCATTAGTGGCCTACTGATTTTGCTCGATTCCTTTTGTTTTTTACACGATTTTTCGCTATCTGCAAAGACTAAACAGAGTATTGCGACTCTGTGCTTGTTTGTAAATAGAGAATGAACCAAAGAGAACAATCAATCAAATGGAGAGAGAAGCAGGCACGACGGATTACAAAGGGGGAAAGGGCTGCGTTAACTACCCTTCACTATCTGCAAAGAGAGAGTACTCCTAATAGAAATGAGGGGTGGGGGGCAGCAATCAAAGCAGATCAGTGTGCATAAACACGAAAAAAAAAATTCTTACCACGTACTTGACATTCGACAGCTTATGATATTTGCTATTAAAAAACCATTGAAATTCACTGAAAAAACCATAGGTTATAGACCATATATAGTTAGGAATTAGCATTTACAAAACCTTGAAAATTCACTGAAAAAACCATAGGTTATAGACCATATATAGTTAGGAATTAGCATTTAAAAAACCTTATTTTACTCACACAAAACCATTGAAATTCCATATATAGTTAGTTGCACTAACTATATATTGCGCACCCGCAATCCACTGCTGATGATGTCACATATTACATCATTCATGACATGGTCAGTGACATCACTGATGACATCACTGATGACATCTCAAATGACATCACTGATGACATCTCACTTGACATCAGTGATCACATCACTGATGATATCATTCATGTGACAATACAATGCATCTCCTCACATTTTAATATAACCTCTGTTTCACCCAGTGTTAAAAACAGAGTATAATTTTTGAAACCATTGACACACCAATACTAGTTACTACATACGTACTCACTGATTCCTACGTCTACACACACATTCACTCATTCACCCATACAATCATTCATACATACAATCACTCATGTTTACAACACAATCATATGCACTCATACACCTATACAGACACTCACACTCTGCCACTCATCCATGGAGTTACTCACACACCTAGTCAGTCCTGTAAAGAATCAATCACACTTCCATTTTCTACTCTATACAGTTAAACATAGAGCACCTTACGTTTTCAACCATATACTAACACATACTTACTCTCTTATACAATCATTGATACAAGTACACATTGATCTGTACAGAGTCACACACCTCCCATCCAGCCACACACACACTCAGTCTCCCATGCAAATACTTGGGCAATCAATCAATAACCCATATAGTTACTCATATAGCTACTGATCAACACATGCAGCAGTTTACAGAACAACAGACATAATGATGCACAAATTAAGACAGTTTAGTCACTAACCCATGCACTCAGTGAGACACATTTAATCACTCACTCATACATTCAGTCATGCACCTACTAAATTCTTCGTCCAGACACTTATACATCCACTCATTCTTCAATATGTAAGACATATTTTAACTTTACAGAAACATAGTCACTGGATGTTGTCATCAGTGATGTCATCAGTGATGTCATTTGAGATGTCATCAGTGATGTCATCAGTGATGTCACTGACCATGTCATGAATGATGTAATATGTGACATCATCAGCAGTGGATTGCGGGTGCGCAATATATAGTTAGTGCAACTAACTATATATGGAATTTCAATGGTTTTGTGTGAGTAAAATAAGGTTTTTTAAATGCTAATTCCTAACTATATATGGTCTATAACCTATGGTTTTTTCAGTGAATTTTCAAGGTTTTGTAAATGCTAATTCCTAACTATATATGGTCTATAACCTATGGTTTTTTCAGTGAATATATATATATATATACCCCAACCAGAAGGGTCCAGCAGGGCTTACAGGCTTAACTGTATTTTGCCTTTAAAAATGTGTTATAGAAAGGAAAAGTTACAGATGAAAACATAAATTAAAATGGCAGTTTTTTCAACTCCATGTCAATATCCTTTTTATTTCAACTGTTACATTTTAAAGGAAGAGCTTGAAGGATCTACACAAATGACCCCTTGCTGAATTTATACTACTGCCTATGTTATAAAAATGTATCAATTTTTGGGATCCACCATGGGTTTCAACCAGTTTTTACCACTAACTGGAAGGTAAATCACAAAATTAGGAGAAATGGTCTATCTCCCGGTCTATCTCCCTGTAAAATGCCAAAACAGTGTTGAATTATATGATTTTCTGACTCAATCTGCCTATTCCTGAAAGCTGGGAAGATGGTGATTCTAGCACCACAAAATCTTTGTTGATGTCCTTTGGAGGAGGAAAACAGATGCTTTCTTCTGCAGCACTTTTTCCCCATTACCGCCCCCTCAAAAAACAAAGTTTAGTTGTATTGTGGCTAATTTCACAGTCACCTTCAGGGGAATCTACAACCCTTGCTATCTTTAGAATCCCCATGATATTAGCAAAAAAAGGACACAAATTTGGCATAGATACCCTATGTAGAAAAAACATTATGGAGGCCAATAGTGTGAACTACCTCAGAGGTTAAAATATTTAATTAAAGTGTACAGATTCATTACAATTCCAACACACCTCAATTCCAGTAAAACAAGACCATAATATCTACTTATTGTGAATGATTTCAAGTATCTGTTCCATATTCTGCTCTATCAACTTGTTGCGAAAGAATACACCCATTAGTACTGCAGATGTTATAGAAAATTGGTTCAACATGTACCTTGCTGGATAACTTCCAGAATGAAAAACTTATTGCAAACTGTCATAGTTTATGGATGATGTTGTCAATGGTGTCATTTAACATGTCGTCAGTGATGTTAATATTTAAGGTCATAAACAGTGCACTGTTTTCAGGTCAGTTAAAGTAAGTTCAGTAAACCAAAAATGGTAAATGTAAATGATTTTTATTTTTTCGATTAACTTTTGTATTAATATGAAAATTAAGTAAGACTTCACTTTAACCTTCAATTTTTTTTCTTTTAATTGCTAGTTTTTTTTTTTACATTAGCTAAAATCTGTTTTGCTTACCTAAATTTAACTTAATGTTAACCTTTACATTTTTGAGTGAATTGCTGATGTTTGTTTCCTCATTATGTAAGATCTTATTCCTATACCTAACAATAACATCATTTTAACAATTGTCTTAATTAATTTTCACTTTCATTTAATGTAAAGTAAGATCTTATTACCATATCTAAAATTATGTCACGTTAACCTTTGTTTTTTACCAGTACAATTTGTTATTATTTATCATATTCCCTATACTCCCTCACTGAGCAGAGCTTTCGGCCTAAGTGGAATGGGGATGGCAAGGCACTGAGCCCTAGCTCCCATGCAGAGAGCCAACTCCTGCCACATACGGCCAAAGTAGGGTTGTCAATAGGGCCTAGCTGCATCCTACTCTCCATGAGTGACAAATTCCATGTCATGCACTACATTTGACCATTGGCAGCAGGGGCTGGAGACACTTTTTTCACTTCTTGGCCATTGGGGCCCATGGTAGTGCCTGCAGTGAGTGCCAGAGGGCAGGGTGACCCTACCATACCCCTTATATGTTTCTTAATAAAAATAAGTTAAGGACACAGGGACCAAGTCCTCGTGTTTTGTAATGATGGCTGTAACATAATTCTTAATATTACAGCCAGCCAATCACATCTTCTGGACCTGCATGATGGTGCTAGTCCCACAGGACCAAAACAACTAATGGTAAAAAAAAGCCCTCTATGCCAATCAGATTGCACTATTTTTCTAATTCATGGTTCAGCAGGGGTCCAGTGGCACTCTAGCCAGAAAAACCTTCCATCTCACTACAATTTAATTGCTACTTTCTCTAAAAGTCAGCATAGACTAATTATGCAGTTTTTTATGTACTACTTCCCACAATTTATTTTGCCAACTTTTTGTGACACCCTCCCTTTTTTCTTGGCCTCCACTTGACAGATCACCCCACAACTTTACAAGAAGGAGCTTAAGCAGGCAACCTAATTTTGGGAAAGATTTGTGAAGATGTGTAAAATGGTGCTAAAGTTATTAGCAAAACATTAAAACGTTCTACCTATGGAAACTGTGGCCTAGACTTCAACTACAAAGCGTCCATATGAAGGAGCTACTCGCCATCTAAAACTTGGGATTTACTTACAAAGCCCTGTCTTATTGCATAATTTAAGCGGCACTCTAAGCCTGAATGGGCACTGTTTTGACTTATATTGGGAAAAAAAATCCATAGAAATTCATTAAAAAGCCAAAAGTTGCAGGGATAGTATAACTAGGTTCACATTTTACTCACACAAATCCATAGAAATTTAGCATTCATATTTTTTCTTATCTGAAGAAAACATAACTCGTGCTGTCAAGTATCTTTAGGCCACAAGTTATTCTTTCTTAGCATAAATATAACGATAACTGCTGAGTTTCTATGTTTTCTGTGGGTGAAATATGAACGTATCTCTTATGTCCCTGTTTCTTTTGTTTTTTTCAAATGAATTTGTATGTTTTTTTAGCATAAAGTATTATACAGGTACGAAAGACCCTAGAAGTTTTATTTCTTCCAAAACTACTGAACAGATTTACATCAAATTGCAAAAAGGACTTTTTCTGAGGAAAGAGCTAGTTTTCTGCAAAATTTGGTGTTAATCCGTTCAGCGGTTTGGCCTGCAGTATGTCTAAAAAGTGCAAGATTCCCATTGCCATTGCATGAGAAAAAATTGTTTGGGCCCCCCTTTTTCTCAGCCCCCACTTGACAAATCACCCCAAAACTTTCCCTGCAGAACTAGGTAAAGTAAGGCACTTTTTAGGGGAAACTTTTGTGAAGATTCATCAAATGGCACGTAAATTATTACCAAAACAAAAAATGCTTTTGTCTATGGGAAAAGTTGGCCCTAACTTTAATTGGGTATCACCAGTAAATAATATATTTTCATTGAAAAAAACAAAGATTTCAGAAATGTTATAGTTAAGAAAAAGAATGAAAAAAATGTAGAAATTTACTGAAAAAAATAAAAGTTTCAGGGACTTTATAGTTAGGAAATAGAATTTTTAGACTCGTAGGAATTCATTACAAAATCAAAGGTTACAGGGACGTTTTAGTTAGATTCACATTTTACACACACAAAACAATAGAAATTCAGCCATTATAGTTATCGCGAGTGACTTGAACTCCTTTCCTTAGGTAACTGTAACTTTCATCCCCGCCATGTACAGTTTTCTCATCAATAATTTTACAGAAAATGGTGCAGTGATATTATCAATTGTGTCATAAAAAATGTCATAAGGGATGTAATACGTAGGGTAATTAGAAGTGCATGGCGAGGGCATAAGTTATAGTTACCTTGGGGTTATATTTATCATCTGGAACATCCCTAACAAGGGCTAATAGGGTAGGGTATCCCTATCCCGCCCCTATTATTTATTTTGTTTTTACATTTTCAGTACAGGGTTCCTGGGGGTCCTGTAATGGTCATGGCAACATTAGTTTTCATGTTTTCAGCCAGCCAATCAGAGTGCTCACTCTCACTGGACACCCAAGACTAATCAGATAGCTCTATTGCCCATATTATTTTTACTTTTTTACTTGGGCTCGTGGGACTCTCATGAGTGGCAAGAGAACCCAACTATCCAGATATACAAATATTTTTCTTTAAAACTACTTACAGGATTTACACCTGTACCACCAAGTCACCAAAAGCACACTTTTTGGAACAAGAACCAGCTTGCTACAAAATGTAATGTCATTCTGCATTCCAAAGATGAATAATGTTTGGTACATTGGGAATTTGCATTTTGGACCCCCCCTCTTTCCCTGCCCCCTCTTAATGGATCACCCCGAAAAGCATTTCAAGAAGGAGCTTATTCCAGGAAGTTTCCTGAAGATTCAACAAACTGCAGCAACTTTATAAACAGGCAAAAAGCCTTTTCCTTTATATATATATATATATTACCTACTGGCGGTCGCCAGTAGGTATATATAGTTAGGACCTAGTTTCCATAGGAAATCTGCAATATTCTATTGGGAATAACTTTGGCGCCGGTTGATGAATTTCCACGAATTTCTCAAAGAAAATGGCCCGTTCCTTCCCTGAAAGTTTTGGGGGCATTCGACAAGTGGGGGCCTAGAAAAAAGGGGGGTCCCAAAACGTGTTTTCCCCATGTTATTTTCCATAGGAAGATTAGACACGGCTACAGCCCGAACCGCTGAACGGAATTACACCAAACTTGGCAAAATGGTAAGGACTGGTACGCAGTAGGGCCTTTTGTTTAAATTGTGTAAATCCCTCCAGTAGTTCTTGGGAAAATTGAATTTGAAAAACTATATATATCTATATAAGCTTCCTGTAAGCGTGCTGTACTCTGTACCTTCCCGAGTATGAGCTGCATTCTGATTGGCTGCCAATGTCTGTCAACACTCCAAAACAGAAATTGTTGGCAGCCATCTTGTACCTTGGTAGACTGAGGCACAGGAAAGCAGAAAAACAAACGTGTAGAACTCAAAAAGGGGGCAGGGTAGAAGCACCCTGACCCCCTAGGCCTGCTCAGGGGGTCCCAAAAGGACCCGCCAGGCCCCCCCTAAATTTTCTTTTCTTTTTTGAAATTGCAGGGTACGCCATCTTGGGACCAATATACATGATAGCATCTCATTAACTCCATTAGTGCTAAGCAATTCCCCCCTGGTTCTGAACTCTGCAGATCCCCATTGTTGATGACGAGCTCAGCTCGTCATCAGCGCAGGAGCAGTGCACTGCATGACGAGCTGAGCTCGTCATGAGCATGGAAGGGGTTAAAAAGCATTGCAGTTAATAGAAGGTTTTAGGACTTTAGTTACATTATAAATCATTTGTTGATGGTATCATACTCATTTTAGGAATTGTGGTGTGTTCTAAGGTGATTTTACCATGTGAAAAAGCCTTCTGCTGGGATATCATGAATCATGTTTGAAAGAAAACTATTATCTCATGCTTTTCCCACAGTGGTTTGGAAGGGGATCTATAAGCTAAACTGAAAGCATATTTTCTGTAAATTCACATTATCTTTCTCAGTCATGTGAGAATGAAGTCTGACATTCACAGTAAAACATGTACATCCAACAAGGACAGAGACTGTGAGTTGATTCCTTTGTGTTCTACTGAAGCCTCCTAGAGTGTTCTAAAGAGCAACTAGAGCGCTAACAGTCCTACTTATTACAAAGGTACGGCACACCTGAAGCCATCTTGAGTGGAATAAAGTGGTAACTCTTAAAACATTTAATTTAAAAAGGAACAAAATGAGGGGGTATATTTGGCCATAGAAAGTATGATTAGTGCTGCAGAGGGAACGTTTTGAGTGACTTCTCAAATCCTCTTCTATTTCATTAAAAAATTCTGACATGCAGTCTCCCAAGATGGCCACCAGAGACAAAAGAGCCCACATGTAGCCCAAATATCACCCAGATGTAGCCCAAGTATAGCCCAATGACAGAATGTCCCAGGGTGTTCTAAAGAACAACTAGAGCGCTAACAGTCTTACTTATGACAAAAGTATGGCACACCAGAAGCCATCTTGATTCGAATGAAGTGGTAAGTCTGAAAACATTTAATTTAAAAAGGAACAAAATGAGGCAGGTCATTTTGCCATAGAAAGTATGATTAGTGCTTCAGAAAGAAAAATTAGGGCACATTTTGACTTCTCAAATCCTCTTCTATTTCATTAAAAAAATTCTGACATGCAGACTGAAACATGCGCTTTGAATACCAGCAGCAGACTTCCCTGGTGAGCAGTAGCTTTACTACAGTGATCTAATGAGCAACTAGAGTGCTAACATTCAGAATTTATGGCAAATGTGTGACACATCTGAATTCCTTCTTGATGGAACCAAAGTAAACAAGCATTGAAAATGCAATAGATCTCGCCCTCGTTTAAGTTAAAGTCATTCTGTTTGTAATGAGGTGGCTTTTTAGCTTTGCTTTTATCAGTGTTTTTCAAACTTTCATGTAAATAACATGCATATGTATGCATATATGTATATGTATGCATGCATTTATATTTGTATTTATATAGATATGCAGATTATATATATTTATATATGTATGTATATATACATATACACATACATATATATAAATGCATATGCATATATATGCATATATATATGTATATGTGTGCGTGTAGAGAGAGGTAGAGAGGTAGAGGTGTAGAGGTAGAGAGGTAGAGACTAGTAGAGAGAGAAGTAGAGAGAGGTAGAGAGATAGAGAGTAGAGAGTGAGTAATAGAGAGTAGAGAGTGAGTAGTAGAGAGAAGCAGAGAGCAGTAGAGAGAGTAGCAGAGAGTGAGTAGTAGAGCGTAGTAGAGTGAATAGTAGAGTGAGTAGTAGAGAATAGTAGAGAGTGAGTAGTAGAGAGTGAGTAGTAGATTAGTAGAGAGTAAGTAGTAGAGTGAGTAGTAGAGAGCAGTAGAGAGTGAGTAGTAGAGAGTAGTAAAGAGTGAGTAGTAGAGAGTAGTAGAGTGAGTAGTAGAGAATGAGTAGTAGAGAGTAGTAGAGAGTGAGTAGTAGAGAGTGAGTAGCAGAGAGAGAGAATAGTAGAGAGTAGTAGAGAGTGAGTAGTAGAGTAGTAGAGAGTGAGTAGTAGAGAGTAGTAGAGAGTGAGTAGTAGAGTGAGTAGTAGAGAGTGAGTAGTAGAGAGTTGTAAACAGAGAGTAGTAGAGAGTGAGTAGTAGAGAGTAGTAGAGAGTGAGAAGTAGAGAGTGAGTAGTAGAGAGTGAGTAGTAAAGAGTGAGTAGTAGAGAGAGAGTAGTAGAGAGTGAGTAGTAGAGAGTAGAGAGTAGTAGAGAGTGAGTAGTAGAGAGTAGTAGATAGTGAGTAGTAGGGAGTGAGTAGTAGAGAGAGAGTAGTAGAGAGTAGTAGAGTAGTAGAGAATGAGTAGTAGAGAGTGAGTATTAGAGAGTAGTGGAGTAGTAGAGAGTGAGTAGTAGAGAGTAGTGGAGAATATTCCAAAGTTTGGCACAGCACCACTAGCGCAACAAGTCCAAACAAATCATATCACTTGGAGTCCTTATTGAAGCACTGAATCTTGGTGTATATTCAAATGCTTTTATTGTCCTTAAGTTTACGTACCACAGCCAGCCGATGCGTTTCGTTCTGTACAACAGCACTTCTTCAGGGCGTTCTTATTTTCTTCAAGTTATGTCGGCATCCTGTTGTCATATAACTAGATATTTCTTCCAAATGTTAGACGAGAAGTAAGTACATTCTTATTCAAAGTGACTAGGTATCAATTTTACCCACACAATTCGGGCAGACTTGAGTAATTTATAGCATCCTCAAAGTCAGTCTTTCAAAAATTCCAAAGTATAGGACGTGATAATCCAAATCCAAATGTTTCTCATGAAAAGTCATTTTCAATCGTTCGGAATATCGGCGTTTGGGCAGATATGACCCACGGACACGGTTTATGACTTTTCTTGAGAAACATTTGGATTTGGATTGTCATGTCCTATACTTTGGAATTTTTGAAAGACTGACTTTGAGGATGCTATAAATTACTCAAGTCTGCCCGAATTGTGAAAACATTTTTTTTTTCAAAAAATCGCGGGGTGCGCGTACCGTGTGCGCACGGGTCCGCGTACGTATGGTACGCGGATGGTGCGCGTATCTTTCCGAGAAAGCTGCATGCTTATTGGCTGCCAACACTCCAAACCAGGAAGTGTTGGCATCCATCTTGTGCTCATTAGACTGAGGCACAAGAAAGCAGAAAAACAAATGTGTAGAACACAAAAAGGGGGCAGGGTAGAAACACCCTGACCACCTAGGCCTGCTAAGGTGGTCCCACAAGGACCCCCAAGGCCAACATTTCAAAAAAACAAAAAAAAACAGTATGTTTTTTTTTTAAATTACCCCCCAGGGCGACCAAATCGCAGGGTCATAGTGATAAAGAATTGTGGGGGGTGCCCAATCCACCCCACACTGCCCCGGGGACCGCCACCCTCCGGGGTAAAGCAACACAGCCCCCTGGCGCATACTGGAGGCTCCTGGTGGGCTAGTGGGCCCCCAGGGACCCCCAGTATGCAAGGGGAATTAGTTCCCCCTCTGCAAATGCGCCAGTGGGCTGCATTGCAGAGAGGTGTAAAAAGGGGCATAGCCTCATTACACCTCTGTGCAATGCATCCCCCTGGCGCATACTGGAGGTTCCAGGTGGGCTAGTTGGCCTGGGGAATTAGTTCCCCCTCTTCAAACATGCACGGGGGCTGCGTTGCAGAGAGGTGTAAAAAAGGTGTGGCCTCATTACACCTCTCTGCAATGCAGCCCCCTGGCGCTTACTGGAGATTCCTGGTGGGTGTTCCGATGCCGACCGGCCCAACACCGCAGGAGTGAAGAACGTCCCAATCCTCTACCCTCACCGTGACCCCCAACACCCGCAATCAAAACGGATGGTGGAGAACACGACACCGGGAGAAGGTGGGTAACAAAACAAGGGAACCCAAGGTCTTGGGGAACACAACTCATGTCCTCTGGCTTCTTGACAGCTGACAGCTTGACACAGACGAGACCGCTAAAATGAAAGAAGGAGACAAGATTAAACACACCCCTACTACTATTCCCAGTGCCAGGTACACACACGAACCACTAACCTCCCTGCTTACCCCAGATAACAGACGGGAGTGGCTTGATACGAAACAGGAATTCTTCCACTACAATCGTATTGGTTGTTTCTTGCGTAACCCCAGACCAACCACGCCCCCTCGGGAAACACCGAGAATGACAAAGGGGGTGGAATTCACAATTCTTAAGACAAAAAAGGACAGGGAAAAAATTGTATCAAAGGGAATACGAAAGACACCCAAAAAACCCTGGAATCTAAAAAAGAACACGAAGGTAGCACAAAAACTGCCGTTATTCAGCTCCTTCGTGAAACCACCCAAACACAGCGTATAACAAGATGGTTTAGATACAAAAAAGGGATAATAACGGGACGTTAAAACTCAAAGGAAACGCAGCCGCGAATCCCAGAACGTCACCAAAGATCAAAAACAGGTCCCCAATAAAGGGTTCTGAAATGCCCAAGGGAATAGGAAAACAAGGGGACAGGGGAAAATGGGATCAAAACCCAGCACTAGAAAAGACCGCTGGAACGGAGCTCGAAGGAAGGGAAACAAGGTAGAACCACAGGAACAGGAAACACACGGCAAGGGACCAATAAAGAAACCAAGCACCTGTTTCCTGTTGGCAGCCCCCTTTTAAAGCGAGCTCTAGGGAGCATCCATAAATTCGCATATGCACTTGGCACTTTTAGGAAGAACCGCTAACGGCGAACTAGACAGAAGGAACCAGGCCCCCTTGAACCCCAACAGTACCCCCTCCCGAAAGCCTCCCTACAGACCTTGGCTTCCCAGGGTGCAGGCGATGAAACAGACGAACTAACCGGGCAGCATGAACCCTACTTGCCGGAACCCAAGAACGGTCCTCTGGGGGATAACCCGTCCAGTCAATTAGGTAATACAGCCGTCCCTTCATCCGCTTGGAATTCATAACAGTTTTAACCTCATACTCCACGTTATCATCTACTAAAACAGGAGGAGGAGGTGGCAACTCTTGAGAAGTGGTGACGTATGGCTTCAACAAAGAGGTGTGAAATACAGGATGAATACCATACTCAGCCGGTAAAGCCAACCTGATCGCAACTGGATTCACCACCTTTTGGACAGGAAAGGGACCTACAAACCGAGGCTGTAATTTTCTTGGTCCTGGCAACTTCAGATTCTTCGTTGATAGCCAAACCCTATCCCCAACTGCATACAGAGGAGCTGGCCGTCTATGCCTATCTGCCTGTGCTTTCATGGCTTTCTTGGACTCAAATAAATGCTGTTGGGCTTTCTTCCAGATTTCAATCAAACCCCTACTCAGGGAATCCACTGCTGGTACCCTCTCAGATGGCTGAATAGGAATGGTCTTGGGATGGAACCCCATTGAACAATAAAACGGTGACATGCCTAAAGCTGAGTGCATGCTGTTATTATATGCAAACTCAGCCACAGGAAGGGCTTGTACCCAACTGCCCGTCAGTGACGTTAGCAAACAGCGCAAATATTGCTCCATGGTTTGATTGGTACGTTCTGTTTGCCCGTCGCTTTGTGGATGGTAAGCTGTTGACAAACGTACTTCCATCTTTAATGATCGACACAGGGCAGTCCAAAAATGTGAAACAAACTGTGCCCCTCTATCTGAAACGATGGCAGTAGGAACCCCATGCAGTCGGATCACTTAGGCCATAAACACATCAGCCAATTCTCTAGATGTAGGTAACCCTGGCAAGGGAACGAAGCGAGCCATTTTTGTGAATAAATCCACAACAACTAAAATGGCCGTAAACCCTGAATCAAGCGGCAAATCGGTCACAAAGTCCATACTGACCGTATGCCAGGGGAAAGGAGGCACTGGGTGCAACAACCCAGACGGAGACATGTGCGAGGACTTACTAACAGCACACACCGGGCATGAGGCCACAAATACCTGTACATCATGGGCCAGAGACTTCCACCAAAACCAACGCATACACAGCTCTTTGGTCTTATTGACCCCCAGATGCCAAACCAAGGACGATGAATGACTGTAGAAAGGACGGCGTGCCATCCCCACATCCTTAGGTCACGAACCCAGCCATGGCGCGTCCCTGTCATCCCAGACTCCTCCCCTCTCTCTCCCTCTGCAGGAACCCGTGACGGAGTGCGCAGGACCGGAAGCAGTTCCCCTTGACCCTGGAAGCTCACCGCTGGAAGACAGAAAAGACGGCGAACAGGAAGAGAAGACGTTCCGAGCAGCAGACCCGTGGCAGGAGGACGCAAGCAAAGAACCGGAGACCGAGAGCGAAGGAAAGGAGAAGACCAGTGGCGAGGACGAGGAAGACGACGTCTGGTCGGAAGACTGGTGGAGTCCTCAGGAGGTGGCTGGAGAGCGGCCGTAACTCACAGGAGAGTTACGGCGGGGCACATGAGTACAGTGTCTCTGTGTCCCCTCTGTTTATAGTTGTAAATAGTGTTGTAGTTAAAACACCTGTAATATCACCGCCTCACTGTATATATATATATAAGTGCACCGTTAGCTGTAGAAAGACCCCTGTGCCCATCCTCACATGGTCACCCTCTTCCCTCCCCCTTTTCTGATTCTCTCCCTCACGGCCCTCCCCTCTGTCCTACCCTCACTGTCCGTCTTCAGGTCCTACACATCCCCGGTGTCGGTGGCAGAACGCTAACCGTCCAAAGCTCCAGGACTAACGGCCCTGTCCTTTCTCTCTCTTTTCATACCTCCGAGGGACACTAGGACTACACAGGACCTGAGCACCCGCATCCTACTGGGAACTCCTTCAGACGACGTCCCTCCAGGGGAAGACTGCAAACCAACTCCTGGCATTCGTACTCTTTGTGTCCCTGACAATAAATACTTGGAATCATTGCACACTTCATCTGGCCTCCTCGCCTGTTATTCCGGTCCGCCCGAACCCCTTTCCCACAATGACAATATGTAAGAACCAGTGTACGCAATTCGGGGGGCACAAACAACTTCTTTGCCTGATACAATAACCCATCCTTTAACGTGATTCCAGGTTCCGACAGCCACGGAGCCAGATCTAACTGCTTCATTTCATCCTGCACTTTAACCATGAAATCGTCCATGGAAGCACAACCAACTATCTTATCACCAGGAATCATAAAACAGGACTCCCCCGTCTTGTTTCCTTGTGACGGATCTGCATGAATCCGAGATAATGCGTCAGATTTCCCCTGTTGAGCAGCTGGCCTATACGTGATGGTAAAATCATATTCATTGAAGAATAGCACCCATCTCATCTGTCTGGGAGTTATAGCCCTAGCGGACCAGAAAAACTCCAAGTTCTTGTGATCCGTATAGATGGTAATGGGGTGATGATCCCCCCAAAGGTAATGGCGCCATTCCTCAAAAGACAGCTTTATGGCCAATAGTTCCCTTTCGGCAATCGTATAATTCTGCTCGGCAGGTCGCAATTTCTTTGAAAAGTACGCAATTGGACGCATCAACCCAGATTCATTGTCACGCTGAGACAACACGCCCCCAACGGCAAGCTCGGACGCATCCGCCTCTACATAATACGGAAGAGCAGGATCAGGATGCATCAACACAGGAGCAGATGTAAAAAGCCCAATCAATCTTTCCAAAGCCAACTGTGCCGCAGGCGTCCACTCAAACACCACTCCCTTCTTCAACAATGAAGTCATAGGCGAAACAATGTCAGAGAAATGACTGATAAAACGCCTGTAGAAGTTGGCAAAACCAAGTAGCACCTGTATATCCTTAACACTTGCGGGTATGGGCCAGTTAACTATAGCTTCGATCATCCGGGGATCCATCTTTATACCATCCGCAGATATCAGGAATCCCAAAAACTCAACATGTGTCGCACCGAAAGTGCATTTATCCAGCTTGACAAATAAACGGTGTTCCAACAACTTAGACAAAACCTGCGAAACATGAGCATCATGTTCCTCAAAGGACGGGGAAAAAACCAAAATATCATCAATGTAAACAATCACACTGACATCCAAAAACTCACGCAAAACCTAATTTACAAAAAACTGAAAAGCGGCAGGGGCGTTACACAAACCAAAAGGCATAACACAATATTCAAACAAACCAAACTTAAGGACTCATTAGGATGGCGGACGGACTTGCGTCTGTCCGCCACCCTAGAGGAGGAGGGACCGTCCGCAGGGGCTGCGGCGGTCCCTCCACTGCAATTAGGATGTGACCGCCAGGGTGGCGGTCACATCCTCTATCTTTAACATTGCGGCGGGTGCAGCTTCAAGCTGCACCCGCCGCAATGTTAAAACTGCATACATTGCATTTGTATGCAGAAAGCAGCAGGCACCGCGCGGTGCCTGCCGATTTCTGCATACAAATGCCCCCCATGTGCACCCCCCACCCCCCCTTCACCTAGGGGGCCCGCAACGGGCCCCCGCAGTGAAGTTCCACATGCTTTTCCACGGCGGAAAATCCGCCGCGGAAAAGCATCTTTTCAAGCCCATCCTAATATGGTGGACGGTGTCTGAGAGACACTGCCACCATATTAGAGCTTTTCCGCCGCGGTTGTAAGCCAACCGTGGCGGAAAAGCTGCGGACGGAAACCAGGGCCCACCAGCCATCCTAATGTGGCGGTGGGTCTTTGGTGAGTCGGCAGAGGATTTTCCGCATCCTCCGGGCCGGCGGTGGCTTCCGCCGGCCCGGAGGATGCGGAAAATCCTCCATCATAATGAGCCCCTTAGTACGGAACGCCGTTTTCCATTCGTCGCCCTCGCGGACGCGAACGAGATGGTAAGCGCCTCTTAAATCAAGCTTCGTGAACACCTTGGCATGTCGCAGCTGGTCTAACAACACCGGTATAAGAGGTAATGGGTACTTGTTCTTTATTGTGACCTTATTCCACGCTCTGTAGTCCACGCAAGCGCGAAGATCACCCTCCTTCTTCGGTATAAAAAATATGGAGGAAGACACAGGCGAAGAAGAAGGCCGAATAAACACATTCTTTAACATCTCATCCAAATACTGCCGTAGATGTTTCTCCTCCGGCTCCGACAACGCATAAACCCTACTACAGGGCAAAATGGCCCCCGGAACCAAATCAATACGGCAATCAAAAGCCCTGTGTGGTGGCAATACACACGCCTGATCCTTATCAAACACCTCCTTATATGCCACAAACGAAGGAGGCAAACCGTTCTGATCGCAACCACTCGCTGCACAAGACAACGGAGACACCCTATCAGTCGCCTCACAATAACAGTGAAGAAGACAATACTCCGAATCAAGCGTAACCAGCCTCCGCGCCCAATCGATTCTGGGATTATGGGCCTGTAACCAGGGTACCCCGAGTACCACCCCAAATGCTGGTGCGGCAATCAGATCGAAATAGACCGTCTCAGAATGCCCATTATCAAATGTCATCAACAAAGGTTCGGTTTGTCGTACAATCGAGCCAGAGGTTAGCTCCGTGCCGTCAATAGCCCTCACGGGTTCAGGTTGTTTCTTCATCACACAGGGAACCATCAACGACTCGGCCAACCCAATGTCCATAAAGTTCCCTGTGGCCCCACAATCCAATAATACCGACAAGGAAGCTCTACCACAAGATGAGTAAGCGAAGCAAGCCGATACCGTGAAATGATGCGGGACTCTTTTAACTGCCCCTTGTACGTCATATGGGTTACAAAAACCTCTTTCATGGACTAAAGGACTCTCGCAATCCCTTCCCACGAAAGCCACATCCTTATTCTCCGGGATGGTTTCACTGGACACTCTCGAGCAAAGTGTCCACCGCTCCCACAATACAAACACAACTGCAACAAGCGCCTTCGCTCCTTTTCCTCCTTGGATAAGGGACCCCGCACCCCACCCAAAGGCATAGGTTCAGGATCTGTTTTCACGCCCCCATTCTCAGATGATTCTCTCTTGGTTACAGTTGTCCTTGGGAGTTGAAAACTGATCTTTTCCCCTTTTCTTTCACTCATACGATGGTTGAGTTTGACAACCAAATCGATGAACTCAACACAATCTTTAGGGGGGTCTACAACCTGAGAGACTATATCTTTTAAGTCCTCGCACAAGCCCTGATAAAACAAAGAGGTTCTTTTTTCCATGGGCCATTGTGTCTCTTGGGCCATTGTGTCTCTGCTACTAGGCGATTGAAAGTAGCCACATAACCCAAAAGATACTGCTTACCCTGCCGGAGCTTTAACAATTCAACATCACTTGCCTGCATAAAAGCATGCTTAGCAAACAGACTATGCATCTGGTTCTTAAAGGCCGGGAAACTATTAAACACAGCGTCATTCTTTTCCACTAAGGGGACCGCCCAACTAGCTGCAGTACCCGAAAGATATGAGATCACAAATGCTACTTTAGTAGTGTCGTCAGGAAAAGCGGTTGGTCGACACATGAAGTGCAAATGGCACTGGTTCATAAATATAGCATATCTGCTACTATCCCCGGAAAACCTCTCTGGAGCTGCTAGAGGCACCGGCACGGGAGTGTTCACTGTAACGGACAAAGGAGAAGGAGACCCACTCTGCCCCCCACTCCTCTTATATAGAAATGTGGCTGGTTGAATCAATGGGGGCTTAGCCTTAACTGAGGGATCCCTCCCTCTTCTTTTAGTGCTTTTCTTCACCTCACTCAGTGTCCCCCGTAACTCCTGATTCTCCTGACGCAGGGATTGGACTTCACCCTGTATGTGCGCTAAAGCCTGCATGATTTCCTGCATCGAAGAAGCCCCCCCTGCTGCCTCCTCAACCATTCTTCACTCGGGCGGTGTGTTAATTCGTGGGCTTGGTTTTCTGTTCCGATGCCGACCGGCCCAACACCGCAGGAGTGAAGAACGTCCCAATCCTCTACCCTCACCGTGACCCCCAACACCCGCAATCAAAACGGATGGTGGAGAACACGACACCGGGAGAAGGTGGGTAACAAAACAAGGGAACCCAAGGTCTTGGGGAACACAACTCGTCTCCTCTGGCTTCTTGGCAGCTGACAGCTTGACACAGGCGAGACCGCTAAAATTAAAGAAGGAGACAAGATTAAACACACCCCTACTACTATTACCAGTGCCAAGTACACACACGAACCACCGACCTCCCTGCTTACCCCAGATAACAGACGGGAGTGGCTTGATACGAAACAGGAATTCTTCCACTGCAATCGTATTGGTTGTTTCTTGCGTAACCCCAGACCAACCACGCCCCCTCGGGAAACACCGAGAATGACAAAGGGGGTGGAATTCACAATTCTTAGGACAAAAAAGGACAGGGGAAAAATGGTATCAAAGGGAATACGAAAGACACCCGAAAAACCCCTGGAATCTAAAAAAGAGCACGAAGGTAGCACAAAAACGGCCGTTATTCAGCTCCTTCGTGAAACCACCCAAACACAGCGTATAACAAGATGGTTTGGATACAAAAAAGGGATAATAACGGGACGTTAAAACTCAAAGGAAATGCAGCCGCGAATCCCAGAACATCACCGAAGATCAAAAACAGGTCCCCAATAAAGGGTTCTGAAATGCTCAAGGGAATAGGAAAACAAGGGGACAGGGGAAAAAGGGGATCAAAACCCAGCACTAGAAAAGACCGCTGGAACGGAGCTCGAAGGAAGGGAAACAAGGGAGAACCACAGGAACAGGAAACACACGGCAAGGGACCAATAAAGAAACCAAGCACCTGTTTCCTGTTGGCAGCCCCCTTTTAAAGCGAACTCTAGGGAGCGTCCATAAATTCGCATATGCACTTGGCACTTTTAAGAAGAACCGCTAACGGGGAACTAGACAGAAGGAACCAGGCCCCCTTGAACCCCAACAGTGGGCTTTCAGGTCTTATATAGTTAGGAATTAGCATTAAAAAAACCTTTGAAATTCACTGAAAAAACCATAGATTACAGGCCTTATATAGTTAGGAATTAGCATTTAAAAAACCTTGCAAATTCACTGAAAAAACCCATAGGTTTCAGGCCTTATATAGTTAGGAATTAGCATTTAAAAAACCTTTGAAATTCACTGAAAAAACCATAGGTTTCAGGACTTGTATAGTTAGGAATTAGCAGTTAAAAAAACCTTTAAAATTCACTCAAAAAACTATACGTTTTAGGGGTGATATACTTAGCTGGACATTTCACTCATACAAAACCATTGAAATTGCTCCTATATAGTTAGTTGTACTAACTATATTTCGCGCACCGGCAATTCACTGCTGATGATGTCACATATTTCATCATTCATGACATGGTCAGTGACATCACTGATGACATCTCAAATGACATCACTGATGACATATATTACCCATTATCTCTTGCCACTGGGTAGTTACAGTTAGGATCTCTTTTCATAGGAAATGCATTTTCTCGTTTCTTACACCTCAGGCTCCATTCGACAAATCTTCACAAACCTCCCCCCCCTGAAAAAAAAATCACCTCAGCTCCTAACTTGAATGTTTTGAGGGAATACATCAAGCGGGGACCAACAAAAAGGGGGGTCCCAAACTGTGTTTTTCCCATTCATTTTTACATAAGAAATTTAGGCACAGCTACAGCCCAAACTGCTTAATGCATTTACACCAAATTTGGCAGGAAGTAAGATCTTGTTACAGAAAAGTCTTTTTGTGATTTGGTATATATCTGTTCTGTACTTTCTGAGCACATAAGGCTCAAAAACTTTGCATATTTAGAGCCTCTGAAGATCTGTAGGACCGGCAGATCGCATAGAGTGATCTGAGTGGCTGTCACCATCTTAGAACTTGGGACTTAGTCTCAAGTCCTAAATAAAATGCAAAACAAAGACATAGGGTGCAGGGTAGAGCTACCCTGACTCTTTTGGCCTAGTGGTGCTGGGGCCAAAAACTTTTTTTGCCACAAATGTTTGGAGGATTTTTCAAGGCTGTAGATACTGGTGAATATATTCAATCTCTATCTATACAGTATATTGGTTCTTTCAGGTCATTACTATAAATTTGAAAAAAACATGTAGTGCTGGTCTGTGACAGTTATTTTCTGTCACCTTGACATATTGGGTGAGTCCTCTTAACACGTCCTGTCTTTTAAGGGATGTTAGGTTACTTCAGGTATGTTGTCTCTGTGTGTCAGGAAAGCCCCAGAGTGGTCTGGATCATGTGAGGAGAGACCTGCTCTTTAATTCCGAAATGATAAAGTTAAGTCTAAGGTGTTTCAATTGGTATATATTCTATTTTTAGAAACTTACCTTCAATCACTCTCATTCTAGATCACAAGAAAATTATCTACTGGCTAGAACCAAACTCTGACATTAATAAGGTGTAGTCAAGTGAACCTTTTGAAAAAGGTTTACCGCATGTAAACAAATTAAGCAAGATTATTGGAAGGTATAATCTGCCAGATCCCTTCTGAAAAGCCAACAGGACAAACAGCAAGAATAAATGATGTAGCTTGTATTTTTTGTAAGCTTAGCAGTGTCATTACCCAAGAGTGGGATAAGTAGGAAACAATTGTTGTCCCAGTTCTAATACGTTTTGATGCAGACAGAGGAATGTTCTCATTCAAAAAAGTGTTCTTTTTATTAGGTCCTCAACGACATTTGATAAAAAATGTGTGAAACCTCTACTAGAATTACTGAAATACATGGGTTCATAGTCCCTTTGAACTGTGAATTATGCATATGTTGTTAAAAAGAGTACATCAAATCAGTATTCCTAATATGAGTTAAAATTCCCAGACATGGTTAAAGTGTAAGATGATGTTGAAGCTGAAAATATTTAAATTATTAGTCCAAGCTGAATTACTGTCTACTCATAAAAGTTGAAATGGGCGCGTAAAAATAAGGTTTAGCGTGTTCCTAGTGCTTCAACTTTAAGTTAGTGGTACAGCTAAACAACTATTACCAGAGTATCTAAATTATTCAGTGTGGTTTATTCTATGAGCCTGAAGAGCTCCAGTCAGTTCCATGGAAATGAATAAAATAAAAGTTAATAAAACATTGACTCTCAAATTTAATTTGGTATCACGCAATGCACGCAGCATTCAAATATTCAGTGCTGGGTTGAGCAAAGGGAAAAACACAGCACTAGTCTTATCTACAAAGTTAGGCCTGTTGCTGGTCAAATTACCAGAGTCTGCCCTGCAGCCTTGCACTATATACACCCTTGCACCATGGCAGTGGAGCTTGTGCATTTCCTTGCACAGCAATTAATTGCCAGCATACACTTTAAGTACAAATTCCTAGACATAAATAACCACTGAAGGGCCAGGTGCATTGAATGTGTTCTGTGCACTGTAGTACACATGAAGGCCCTAATTTATGGGTATTTATACAATACTGTGCTTTTCTATCTTTTCCCCTTGCACTGGTACCATTTTGTCAGCCTAGCAACAGCACAGGCCCACTTGCACCATGGTGCAAGGGTCCCTTTGTTGTTGGCAGGTTTGTTCTTATGCAGAAATGGGCACCTCCCTGCACAGAAAAAAGCCTAGGATGCATTTTCCTCTTGGTATATAGGGTGCAGAATACAGCACACATAGTAAGTGGAAAAAACAAGGAGAAATAAAGATATTTATCCTCGCTATGCCTCCCCTCAGGAGATGTATGTTTTGGCAAATCCCTAGGCTTACATGCTCTGGTAAATCTGGGGAAGTAGCATAAACCATGGGTGTTGCTTGGAAAAATTCACCACAACACCCTTGGAATGTCACCTTAGCACAAGGTATGGCAACACAGCGATTTGCGCTGTCTGGCCTTACTCCATATGTATGAGGTCATTCAAATCGCAAAACAAAATGAGAGTTGCTCCCTCTCAACTCCAAAGGGAATGGAGCACCAGATTACGTTCAGTAAACAAGAATTTATCCCTTAGGGTATGAACTGTACCTTTATATACCAGCAACACACGGAACCATTATCCATTCAATTACAACCACCACTCTTAGTGCACTACAGTGAAACACTTGCAAAAGACAAAAGGGTTATATATTCAAATCTATCAAAGATACACTATTTATTTTTGAAAATATTAAAAACACATATTATTACATTTAAAAAGACATGTACATGAAATCAATTAAAAAACGTATTAAAAAAACATAACAATTCATACAGTTGTAATGGAGAAATCACGAATAAAGACAATCAAATCTGTCTTGTATTGAGTTAATTTAGAAACTTTTGGTACAACATGAAGTTTGGAACTAATTCCTTATCCCCTCATCAATGTTGACCACTCCAAATTTAACTTGAATAGAAGCGTCGACGCGTTTCGGCGCTGTTGAATTATTGTAACCACCTTCTTCAGGACAATTTAATACGACTTCTCCTTATAATCAGCATATCCTAATACAAGAATAAAACATTCATTTATCTAATGAAAGTACACAGTTACATTAAGACATCTATTACAGAATATATGTACCAAACTTTCGCCACCACTGTAGTCAAAACATATGTATTATACGATCCAATATGCATATCTCACATTGGTACATCACTGTTAAGTCATTCTATGGATCCCCTTCTGCATATAGTTCTATTATCATAACTTCACAATGCATTAAACTATATGCTATTTCATATGGGGCTTCTCCTTTTACCGCTTTCGCAACATAAAAGACGTGGACATGTTATGCCACATCGGGTATGCCCTCTGTTTTCTCTAACATTTGGTTCCGTACTGCACCACGATTTTACACTAGATTTCTATCACCAATCTCTGTTATATTAAAACATTTGTTGTTAAAAAATCCTCATCCAATTCCCCTATCTAGAACACGTTGTATTTGCAATTATTTCACTGAGTTTACCATCTTTCTTAAAGCAGTCACACGGTTCATTCTCGCAAGTTAATTTTAACGAATGCTTACTACTCACCCATACTTTCGTACATATGTAGCGTGGTATGCTTGTAGGTATCCTCGTGATTAAGCATGGGCGGATTTTGCGGATCCACGATTCACGAATTTGCGGATTCACGGATCGTGGATCCGCAAAATCCGCGGATTATGCGGATCGGCGGATTTGGGGGCGGGGCTTCCTCGAGTGTGTGGGCGGGGCCAAACGGACGGGGCTTCCATGCGAGCGCGCATGCCGCTTGTGTGTATAAAAGGTCAGAGACCGATCAGAGCAGCAGATTAAGAGACAGAAGCTCGGGCGGGGCCAAACGGACGGGGCTTCCAAGCGAGCGCACATGGCGCTTGTGTGTATAAAAGGTCAGAGACCGATCAGAGCAGCAGATTAAGAGACAGACTCGTGCTCGACACACCTGCCCAGCCTCCACAACGCTCACGATTATTTTTGGGCTGATGAATGAGTCACTGAATTTAAGCTTCAACTAGGGCACATGCGTTATTGATATCTGCAAGTGTTTCCTGTTGAGGTTTATTTTTTGTGCCAGGACCGTCGTGCCAGAATGAACCCTGCCCTTCATATTTATTCAAGAAGACACCACCGTTTTTCCCCATGCAAATAATTTACTATGGCGCCGGCAAGCTGCCAGCGCCATCCTGCAAAAGTTACTTAATTAGCTTCAACAGGAAGCTCCAACTGATAAAATAAAGCAGGCGCTCGAGCCCCTGCTTTATCTTATCTGTTAGAGCTTCCTGTTGAAGCTAATTAAGTAACCATTTGAGGATGGCGCTGGCAGCTTGCCGGCGCCATCGTAAATTAGGCATTAGGCTTGAACTTTTGACCGCAAAATCCGCTCCGATCGCGGATTGTGGATTTTCGGTGAATTCGCGAGAGTTCGCGGACCGCGGATTCACCGAAAATCCGCAAAATCCGCGATCGGAGCGGATTTTGCGCTCATGCTTACTCGTGATTCTATATCGAGAACCCTGTCTCCCTATGGATTATAACACAGTATATTTTATTGATTATATAGTTATTTCCTATACATTTCTCAATTGGAGCTTTAACTGTGACTGCTTTAAGAAAGATGGTAAACTCAGTGAAATAATTGCAAATACAACGTATTCTAGATAGGGGGATTGGATGAGGATTTTTTAACAACAAATGTTTTAATATAACAGAGATTGGTGATAGAAATCTAGTGTAAAATTGTGGTGCAGTACGGAACCAAATGTTAGAGAAAACAGAGGGCATACCCGATGTGGCATAACACGTCCACGTCTTTTATGTTGCGAAAGCGGTAAAAGGAGAAGCCCTATATGAAATAGCATATGGTTTAATGCATTGTGAAGTTATGATAATAGAACTATATACAGAAGGGGATCCATAGGATGACTTAACAGAGATGTACCAATGTGAGATATGCATATTGGATCGTATAATACATATGTTTTGACTATAGTGGTGGCGAACTTTTGGTACATATATTCTGTAATAGATGTCTTAATGTAACTGTGTACTTTCACTAGATAAATGAATGTTTTATTCTTGTATTAGGATATGCTGATTATAAGGAGAAGTCGTATTAAATCGTCCTGAGGAAGGTGGTTACAATAAGTGAACACCGCCGAAACGCGTTGACGCTTCTATTCAAGTTAAATTTGGAGTGGTCAACATTGATGAGGGGATAAGGAATTAGTTCCAAACTTCATGTTGTACCAAAAGTTTCTAAAGTAACTCAATACAAGACAGATTTGATTGTCTTTATTCGTGATTTCTCCAATACAAATGTACGAATTGTTATTTTTTTTAATAAGTTTTTTAATTGATTTCATGTACATGTCTTTTTAAACGTAATAATATGTGTTTTTAATATTTTCAAAAATAAATAGTGTATCTTTGATAGATTTGAATATATAACCCTTTTGTCTTTTGCAAGTGTTTCACTGTAGTGCACTAAGAGTGGTGGTTGTAATTGAATGGATAATGGTTCCGTGTGTTGCTGGTCTTCTCTAATCCTGTTTTTTATATTACTGAGCAATTTAACTCTTGGACTAATACGGTCCTAGATATAATTATCCCTTGTACATCATTTAACCATTGCAGAAGTCGCCCATCTGCCCATGGCAAAACAAAGACGTATATACAGCAAAGAGGAGTTGTAAGAAATTAGAGTGACTGTGGAGGTGCTCTTAGGGGCATATTTATGACATTGTTATGCATTGCAGTACAGCACGTCACCTTGCTGCGCTGCGTGACATGGAAAGGATAGGAATAGGCTGTATTTAAGTTAATATGGTGTATTCCTGCCTTTTTCCCGGCGCTGGTGCAATTTTGGCTTCCTGGCACCAACACAGGCACTTTTGCACCATGGTACAAGGGTGCCTGCATTGTAAGGTGGATTGTTTTTGTACAGGAGGGGGAATCTTCCTGCACAAAACAATCCCGTGAGGCATCATCCTTTTCTATGTATGCAGTAGAATGCAGCACACATAACAAGAGGTCAAATCAGAAGAAATACACATATTTCTCCTTTTTAGGGCTCATCTGGGGAGGCATAGGTTATTGGACCATTCCCAGGGCTAGCACTTCTGTTAAATCTGGGAATGCATCAAATCTGTAGGTGTTGCATGGAACCCCCACGCAACACCCATTGATTGACTCCCTGGTGCAGAGTAAGGCAAACCAGCGATTTGCGCTATGCTTTTTAATATTGGAAAATACAAACTTGCATTGCTGTTGTCGAATCCACCCGACATGACCTCTCCATAAACCCCAAGTCATAAATACGTGGTCAGGCAGGCCCTAGGACATAGGCCTGAATCAACTGATTGGCAGGTTACAGGTGGGGTAACCCTTAGACAAACTTGTGAACAGGAAAAAACAGAAAGATCCCACAGATAGGCAGAAACCCACAATGGTCTTAGGAGATTGGCCCCAATAAAACACGTTTTTACGGAAGGGTGTGCGTTCCCAAAACACCATAAAGTGAGATGCCACACTAAGGGGTCCATTAGGATGGCGGACGGATAGCCACCGCCATGCAGGCGGTGGTGATCCGTCCGCCATCCTTGCCCGTCCACCACCTTTCTTCCCCCACCATATTACAATGGCGGGGCGGACCGTGGCGGTTCCTGCTCTGGGTGCCCGTTGCGGGCCCCCAGGTTGAAGGGGGGTGGGGGGTGCACATGGGGGGTACCTATGGTACCCCCCTGCTGTTGCAAGCACAATGCAGCAGGCACCGCACAGCATGCATTTTTAACTTTGCGGTGGGTGCTGCTTAAAGCAGCACCCGCCGCAATGTTAAATATACGGGATGTGACCGCCAGGGTGGCGGTCACAATCCTAATTCCAAAGGAGGGATTGCCGCTGCCCCTGCGGACGGTCCCTCCACATCGGTTGTGGCGGACGGATGCAGGTCCGTCTGTCATCGTAATCGACCCCTAAGTTAGGAACACTTAGACAATCAGAGCCCCTCATGCCTACTACAAGCAGTGATCAAGCACTCTCCATTTCGAATATCTGGATATGTACCCACTGATCCTACATTGAGTCCACGCAAGGTTTAGATCCACCTGCGCTTCTTATAAAATGACCAGATTTATGGCCACCTGACTAGGCCCAGATTCCTGTTCTGAAAGGATGCACAAATTGCTTTATGACACTTTGTGAAATGTACAAAGTGACGGTCAAAACCAATATACTGTAAGACGGTCATCAGACCCCAATTGCCTGTTCTCCTGGCTGCTGAATGAAACCAATTGTTCCTGTTTTGCCAAACGCCTCTTGCCTTTATTTTTTTTAGGTAAATTCACATAAAAGCAACAAGGTGCTTTAATTGATATTTATGAAGCCACTCGGGACCATGCGCAGTGGCCTTGTGTGGCTTCAAAAATCTAATTTTTTAATCGTGTTGGTCTTGCACCACATAATGGAGCTCGTAAATATGCTGCAAGATGTCTATCTGCAAGACAAAACTATAAAGAGGAGCTAAGCATTTATAACAAGCTGGTTAGACAAGCCTGATCCAATTACTTTCACATGAGAATCTCTAACTCGGCTAAACCTTCAAAGAAGATTTTTTCAGTATACCATTCCTTTGCACATGCGAAGGCACCAGCCGCCTCACATTTCCATCCACCTAAGGTTTGCAATATTCTTTCAGATTTTTTTCATTACAAGATAAAATAACTGGTCGATTCAGCCCTGCAAACTTTCCCATTACTTGTAGTGACAGATATCTCTTCATCTTCTGATTGGATAGGATTTATGGAACCACCCCTCAGTGAAATTAAGATTAGTCTTACTACAATATATTCCTGCTTGCTGTTAAATGCTATCCTGGTGAAGGTTGTAAAAAACATGTTGTCTAACTTTCACACAGCTATTACTTCAACCTGATGAACTCACTATCTATACACATATTCCTCATCTCCTGGAAGCAGAGAAGGAAGGCTTTTTTGTACCTTCTCACATACTACAGCCAAATTTCTATATTTTTTTAAGTGCAATTGGCTCTTATATAGGACAGAAGCTGCTTTAAGAAAATGTTTACAGGGAATGCAAAGACAGGAATAATGGTAAACTGTGCCTTTTAAGCCACGATCTCTGTCTTTGCAGTCTGTTACAAGTTTTCACATATAGCTACCTATCTACATACTATTCATTAAGCAGGTCGCTCTGTGACTCCCTGTGGCCAAACATTTTATGATGTCAACTTATAGTACATAGGTTGGATCACAAGATTAGAGTTTCACAAAATGTTGTTATTTAATTTACAACCACTATTTGAGGCCAGTTGTTTGCTAAATCGTACCCCATATAATAATTTAGATCATAGTAATTGGTGTTAATCTTTTGATACACCACTGTAGACCCTGAAAGGAGTTCTTGTTCCACTGCAACCTTTAGAATATGTTTGTCTTGGAATGCTAAGGGCTTGAAGGACAATGGTTAGATTTGTTTTATAACAACCTTTGATGTGATCTGTTTACAGGAATCATGATTAGTTGAGCATTGCTGTGTGTTGATAGGTACAATGCTTTTATTAACTACAGCTACTGCATCAAGGAGAAGGCACACTTCTGGCAGCCTAAATAAACTAATAACACTCAGATTGTCTTATGTGATTTTCCTATTCACAACTAATTCTCATAATTTCATGGAACTGGAGTTTAGTTTTGTTTTTGGGTGTATTCGTAACTAGCTATTTACTATAATAATCATTTGGTGGCTATCATCTCCCCACATCTAATTGCACTTTCTGAGTTTCTTGATGACGTCTTTGCCATGAAATATGTCAACAATTCCTCCATTAGTGGAGTGTTGGCTATGGGTGACTTTAATGCCAAACTCGGCCAGATTAGACTTATTATTTCAATATTAGACTGAACCATTTATGTGACAATCGGGGTCCTCTGAATGATTTACCCAGAAGAGGGCATCAAAGCAGACTTATGCAGTACTTTCTTGCCCCCGCAGCGTATAGGCAGGAGTTCACTAAATATTGTTAGCCATCATTTGATTTGTTGTACTTACCAAGGGATGCAACTTGAACTAGTATTTCTGCCAATTTTATGGAGTATTTCAATTTGTATGATGTACCTAGATTGGATGAGAGTGATTTTAGCCCTACAATGAAACTCTTTGCCTACCAAATTGATAGCCTTGAAGAAGACAGTAACAATGAAGAATGCTGTGGAAGGCTTTGATCCCTTGGGAAAAGCATATTAACCTTGTAAATAATGAGAACCTTCAATCTATTGCTAATGTCTAAATGAATCTATAACTGGCTTAATGGCGTAAGAAGAGTTCCAGAAGATCAATAAAGGAATGGCTGATTTATTTATGGTAAAGTGATTTACATGGATACACAAAAAGGAGATAACCTAGTTTGATGTTAATTGCAGAAGAGCATGGGACAGCCATCTACTGCCATTAAAATCTTCCATAGGGTTGACAAGATGATTGCCAACAAGAGAACCTTCTGCAAGCAGGCTATCCAAGCAGCCAAGTATAAAGTTACAAAGTCAAGATTAACTCATGAGAATAGTTATTGGATCCATGCACTGCAAGACTTAGGAGACCATCCTGGAGGTTAGTGGCAGAATACGTCTTGTGTACCATTATTCCAAATTTTGATTTGTACACATACTCCATTAACCTGCATGGAATTTCTGGAGAGGAAGGATCATGTGATCGTATTTCTCATGAGGGTACCACTGATTTTCTACTTTTATGAGTTTATGAAGTCAATAGAAGCTAGCACTGCCCAGATTTTGACAGAGTAGTTGTTGGTTTATAAAATATAACCCTCTCTTTGTACTCCTCTGTTGGCCAAAGTATCAAATGGATTCTTAAAATGTGGCCATTTTTCCGACACGTGAGCCCTTTCTGTTATCATCCATATATTCAATAAAATGTATCATTCTAATGCTAGTTGTTACTGTCCGATGTCCTTCTTAGACTCCTGCCTGCATTGCAGGGATGACTTCCTACAACACAGAAACCCTTGTGCCATAGTGCAAGGGTGTCTGTGTTGCTGGGAATGATTGTTTATGAACAGGAAGGGACATCTTCCTGCACATAAACATTCTTTAAAGGTGATTTGCTTTTTAGCCCACGTAAGTCCATTCTGTTATCATCCATGTATGCTATAAAAAGTATTAGGCTAACACTAGCTGTTACTGCCTGATTTCCCCTTAGACTCCTGCCTGCAGTGCAGGAAGGGACACCTTCCTGCACATACACATTCTTTAAAGGTGATTTGCTCTTTCTAAGTGTGCTGCAAAATGCAGCACACATAGAAAGTGCAAAACTGAGGAGAAAAAAAACTATGCCTCCTTGTTGTGTCAATGTAACACCTGCTTTAGAATGGCATTAGTTTTGGCACTGCCTCAGGTTTACAAATCCTTGAAAATCTGCGGTAGAGTAAAAAAGCAATGGGTGTTGCTGTGAAATGACAATAGCAATACCCATTGCATGCCCCTTTCATGCAGATATCTGCGTGACAGGGTATCGTATTTACAAAGTGGTGTTAAGCCACACAAAGTGGCTGAGCACCACCAGAACTTCAGAAAAAGTGACACTCAGTGGCACAATCACCTTGTAAATATGCCCCATTGTTTCATAGATGAAAGCAGAAATTCCTCACAGACTGTCATGTAGTTCCTACTAATCTGTGAGATCTGCACATTGTTTGGACAACATAAACCAGGGGCTATGTGCCAAGACTGATTCCGGACACCCCCACAGGATACGTTGGCCTATAGACCAGCTAGCTCATAGTGCCACCGCAAGCACCCCTAGCCTACCAGGGAGCAAATTGTTCATGGCAACCACTGAACATGACAACCCTGACACCTCAGGGATCGTTGAAACAGTACAGAACCTTTGACTCAGTCACTCCTCCTTACTTATTCTCAGAGAAGTTTACAGAGAATACACAGTGGGACATTTTCAATATATTTATTTAACAAACGTTATTCTTGTATGGAATACATGGGCTGCAATGATTATTAGACAGGAGCATATAAAAGTGATTACAAGCACCAAAAGTGTGAATAGTGGATATAGTTCTAGCATGGTGAAAAAAAAAAGTATATATGCTGCATATAAATCAAGACAGTAATCAAAAGTACTTCTACTATGTGAATACTACTCTAAGTAAACCTAGAGTGTGTGTAGGTGTAGAGCCAAGAATCCCTCCAAGAGATGATCCAACCCTATTACCTGGTGGGAGAGAATGAAGGATCCCGTCTTGATCACGAACTGGACACCCCTCACGTAATGTCAGACCGCTGTGTGTGTGTAGAATTCTCAGCATGCACTGGACCTCTGGTGTCTGCTGGGGTGCTTTCTCTGCTATTGCTTTTATAATAGAACACAGCCTTGTGAAGCGCATATAGATTAGGGGTGTTATGGATATGTAGATAGCCCTGTTGCCCCTTGGATGAAGATAGAGATGACATTTGTACATAGTGCGAAAAGAGACCTTGTGTGTGAAGCTAGATGTGTAAACAAGCTTATGTTCGAGGAAACTAATCCAAGAACGTTGTGCACGCAAATATTTACAAAAGGTTACTGCTGAAAAATAAGGCAATGTAAGAAATATGCTGCTTCGCTACATGGGACTAATTTGGGAATATACAAGACTATCAAGTTGACAACAGAAGGTAAGAGAACTGTACTTAATTTCCTAAAAGTACGCATTTTACATGTGTATTTCTATGTAAGGAAGATTTATTTTGTAGAAAGAAAGACTTAAAGACTCCTATATGCCGTTTCAGCTAGGATGCCATTAATGTACATCAGATCACAACATGGCTGAAATTTCCTAGTACATAACAGAAATGTATATGTGTATATATGACGGGAAAAAAAACATACAGGAACCATTTTGGAAATGTGAGGAATACAACTCCATGAAGTGTAGAGCTAGAGCAAACATGGTAGAGGAAGATGTGGTGGACACTTCAGAGTACAATCATATCCATAATTCAATAAAAACACAAGTGAAAACAACTGCTACTGAAATGAAAACATGTAAGCTGGAAATGAGGCGTCCACAATTAATATCCTAAAGGACACATTTAATAATCTACCACCTCATATAGTGGGGGAATTACAAGGTTCTTATCTCTGTAAATAACAAATCCTAAGAGCAAAATGTAGAAAACTAATACTATCATGTAATATGAACACATATGAGGTAATACTATTCCAGCTCCTTTAGCCAGAACTCTAAAATTGCAACCGTTCTTACACAAACAGATTCCCCTCAAATAGCAGTAAATCCTAATGTTCTGTACAGAGGAATGCATACATTTTAATGCATTCTAGTCACTGGCAAATGGACCACATCTGATCAGTATGCCCTTTACCATTCAAATAATTGTACAGAATTCATTGTGATATAAATGAGCAAACATTTCCTATGATCTTACTCTACTTTCTCATAAAACCACGGAGCCATTGTGTACATGATTTGACAAAAAATGACTAATGGTAAATATCTGAAAACAATAATAGCTGACTTTGAACAACTAGAAACCAGTGCTATTGTGTATGTTCGTTCAGAAAGTACAGTTCAGGGCTGCTATTTTCATTATAGTCAAGGCTTGTGGAGAAATATGGAAAGGGAATTAATGGTTGTAAGAAAAATACAGTGCTGGCCCTGGTTTGCATTTAGCATGCGTCTAAAATGCAGCCTTGCATTTCTTTTTATTAGTGAAATTATAATTGCAGATGAACCTGGAACCCTTCCCAGACTAAATTAATGAAACATAGGTAGGCAGAGGCGTTCTTGAATTCCCATTTAAAATGTGGAGCTGCATAGATTGTGTCATGAGTAATATCTTCAAAACAAGCATCAGCCTTGAAGGGCGGTACATTGGGGCAGATTTACAAGCCCCTTGCGACATTTTTGCGTCACTTTTAACATGGGACAAGCGCAGCAATAAAGGCGCAAGGGGCTTGTAAATCTGCCCCTTTGTATTTAGAAAGCTGCTAAGCATAAAGCAGCCACCTTATTGCCAGTTTTTTTAATACTACCTTCGAAGGTAATACAACTATCAAGAATACAAACAAACCATTAGTGGCAGGTAAAATAATATTAAAAAACGAATAAAAAGTGTAAAGATTCTTAACAAAAACCTACTCAAACCAGTGCACAACTATGGCACACTAAGGTCAGTCAGTCAGTCAGTACAAGCTTTATTCGATTAATTAAAATCATAAAAGCAATTCCAGCATAAAAATACAAATGACAATTCATATGTTAAAAACAATTCATATTAACAATTTAGCTTAAAAAGGAACATTTAAGAGAACAATTTCATATAATTACATGGGATGGTACAATTCATTGGAACAGCTATTGGTCAGTTAATATGAGTGCATATCATGGAACGTTTAACTTCAATTGTTTAGACTTAATACGCGTAGCTGCAACCAGAAAACTTGCGACCCCGAATATTACTTTAGTGCTACTTAGAAGCTGTAGGTAACGGAGAGTGGGACGAACTTGTATAAACCCTGCTTCTCTCAGAATAGGTAGTAAAAACTGTTTCCTACATTCCTCGTAGTAGCCGCAAAACATAATAAAGTGCATCAGGGTTTGTTCAGAGAAATTATCGCAGCTACAGGGGATAGATGGATCTGGCTTACCCCATACTGGGTAATTCCCCAGGGAATATTGAATGATATTAAGTCTGAATCTCACAAGGAGATTACGATGGAAGGGCCGAGATACAATAGTCAAGTAGGGTTCCAATTTCGGGGTAGTCTGCAGTATGTAATTAGCTCTTACTCCCGATTTTTGGAGCTCTACTTCTTCCTGTTCCATCTCCCTACGTGCCAGAAAATGATTCTTAATCCATAGCACATCACCTCTCTTGATGGTATTCGGGGCGAAATATAGTTCAGGGCTACCCAATTTGTAAAACGTATTTTTAATGTAGACCAACCATGGGATTTTGTTCACTTTATCCAGTGCCAAACAGTCTGTTAGAATAGAGTGATTTAAACTAATTTCTGGGTTCAGCCAGGTCTTGACCCAACAGATCAGAGGTGCTAGCTGTAATTGATCACTGATGAAGCCAAGACCCAACTCAGTATGAACTGAAAGTACTGGAGTTGATTGGGGGACCACTAACAGGGATCTAAGAAACTTATTTTCTACCACCTGTAGTTTGTCTTGCGGTAGATAGCCCCATAGTGAAGCACCATACCTGGCGATTGAAAGGCTTTTTGACTTGTAAACTGTCAGTAGTGCTTCTACTGGGCGTGAACCTAGCTGTTTCACAAAGCCCAGCAGAGCGGAAGTGGATCTAGTGCCAGCTAGGCCTTTAGCATTTAGTTGTGGCTTCCAGGTGCCCTTTTCGTCGAACAGGACCCCCAAATAGGTAAAGACCGGAACCGTGGCGATTTCTTCACTGTTGCATAGTAACTTTTTTACCTTTACACTTTTCAAACGTTTCCCTGCAACCATTACATGTGATTTTTTATTGTTAATCTGTAGATCCAGGGAGGACATAAAAACCCCAAAATCATCCAAGAGTTTCTGTAGCCCCATCCCGGTACGAGCTAACAATACTGCGTCATCCGCGTAGAGGAGCACCAGAACTGTGTACTCCCCCACGCGGGGGACATCAGATGTGGACCCCTTCAGGGCAGATTCAAGGGAGTTTATATATAAGGTAAATAGGAGGGGTGCCAAAATGCACCCCTGCCTTACTCCCCGTTTTGATCTAAAAAAGCTAGTAGTACCTCCCTCTCTATTAGTTCTGATAGAGGCACGGAGATCTTGGTGCAGTGTCGCTAGGTAATTCACCAAAGGCGGGTCTATCCCTATGTTAATTAAAATCGCCCAAAGTTTGGATCGATTGACCAAGTCGAAAGCCGACGATAAATCCATGAATGCCATATATAATTGACCCTCCTTAGCCAAGGTATATTTACTGATTAGCATGTGGAGGTTTAGGCATTGATCTAGGGTGCCCCTTCCAGCCCTAAACCCATATTGTAGATCAGAAAGGACCCTCCTCTCTTCCAGATGGTCACCGAGTCTCTGCAGAATGACTCTGCCCAAGATTTTAACCGCAGAGTCAATCAGAGAGATCGGCCTGTTACAGGCAGGGTCATTTCTTGAGCCTTTTTTAAAGACGGGTATTATAGATGAAGTGGCCCAGGATGAGAGGAACCCCGAGATGATTGTGGAGTTGAATACGTTTGTGAGTGTTTTAGTCCAAAACTCCACAGGGGACCTATAAAGGTCTGCGGCAGACCATCTGGGCCCGGGGCCTTGTTTTTTGTCATCTCTGTGATAGCCCTAAGTACCTCCATTTCCTTGAAACATAAAAAAGGGGCTGCTCCATATTCTATGGGATTAACTATTAAAGTATACTCCTCAGCACTATCGTATATTTTACTGAAGTGCGCAACCCATGTCTCATCAGGGATCACGGAATCCAACACCTTGTTATTTGTATCAGTAAAGTAAGGGTGGTCAATTACAGCCCAAAATTCTGAGATGTCTCTAAGTACATCAATTGAGATGAGGTCTTCCCAAGCCTCCTTTTTAATGCATTTGTTACGGTTATCCGTGGCTAATTTATAGTTTTTCCTAAGTGCAGCCACCAGCTCCCGGTTTCTTGGATTTTGTTTTAGTGCATAAATAAGTTTTTTGTGGGCTTTTGAGCATGTCTCATCAAACCACCTTGGTTGGTCGGGACCATCCCCCTTCTTCTTACATTTCAGTTGGAGTTTAACTTGAGCACAGATGTTGGAAAAAGAATTTAAGACCACATTACCATCCGCCTGATTATCTAGGCATATTGCCATATCTTCCTTTACTTTGTTCTCTAGTTCCATCATAAAAGTGTCTGGGACCACCTTGGCCCAATTCAATCTCCTCCCCTGGTCTTTAGGAATGAGTGTATCAGAATTACTTTCCTCGATGTCCCTTTGATTGTCTGTCTCCCACCCCTTATGTAGGGACATAATCAATGGATTATGGTCACTAAAAACTGAGGTTGCAACCTCAATAGAGGAACACACATAAACTATGCCAGGGGAAACGAAAATATAATCAATTACAGTCTCTACCTCTCTACCTACGAAGGTCGGAGCCCTTTCCTCCCCTCCGCTACCTTCCACTTCATATAAATTGGTATTTGCAAGAAGTTCTTCCAACAATTCGCCCTGGGGCGAGTGTTCGAAGTGAGTAGAGATTGAGCCAGGTGGACCTGTATTTAGTTTAGCCAAGCAATCCCAGGCACAGGGGTGTATATTAAAATCTCCCATTAGAATTACATCAAATAAAGCATTTTGTGTTGTTTTATAATGTTCTAAAAAGGAGGCCAGTGTATTCAGGTGTATATGTTGTGTGTCCTTCTCTGGCGCATTATAAAAATTCAGTAGTAGAATCTTTGGGTGTTTGGGGCGACTCCATTCTAGTCCTTGTAGGTTAGCTGAGAGCGGTCCCAAATCGGTAAATGAACCTGGGAGTCTTAGTGAAGTTAAAATATATAGACCACCTTTAGGTCTCCCGCCCAGTCCGGGGGTAGCCTTGACTTGATAGCTACAGTAGCCATCTAGATAAAAGAGATCACTCTTTTTTTACGGTTATCCGTGGCTAATTTATAGTTTTTCCTAAGTGCAGCCACTATCTCCCGGTTACTTGGATTTTGTTTTAGTGCATAAATAAGTTTTTTGTGGGCTTTTGAGCATGTCTCATCAAACCACCTTGGTTGGTCGGGACCATCCCCCTTCTTCTTACAACCCAGGTCTCTTGTAGGGCTATGATCTCATGTTGTTTCACGTATTGTAGCCAACTGTCATCCTTAACTTTCTTACCTAACCCAGCCACGTTCCAACTAATTATTTTGAGCAGGGAAGGGGATTTCGGTTGAGTGTTCTGGGCATTACTGGACATGTTCACATTACCATTGGGTAGTTGTCAATCATTTGTATCTAAACTAGACAGAGCGGAAAATCTATTAGATAGTGTTATATCTGAATTGACTCCTGTGCCACTTATGTCGACCGTGCCTGTTTCTGCTACCCTTAAGGATGCCTGATGTGATTGATACGAATGGCTTTTGATTTTGTTGTCATTCAGTGTAGGACCACGTGTCGGGGGAGCTGTGTATCGACCTGCTGTGGGTTGTGGGAGGGGAGGTGGATAAAAATAACCCAAAGGAAGTGGCCTGATGCCTAGTCCATCAAGCTCAGAGCCATCCCACAGCAAAGTGTCCCCAATGTTTGGTCCACTGAAATTTACAACCACACAATCTCCTGGGATGGACTTTTTCCGTTTCCCCACCCACTCAACCCTTCTGGCCGCGATGATACTCGTGGAAATGTCAGCGCTCCCACTACTGAACTGAGAGCACCACCTTTTGGTTCTGTGTAAAAGATCTTTCTAGTTTTCCTCAGTACCAGTTTTTAAGGGAGGAATACCAGACAAAACCACCACTAGAGGGGCAGCTTGTGGGGGAAGGTGTAATCTGGGTAATTTTAAGGTGTGTCGATCTTTGGCTAGAGTCTTTACATGCGTGACCTCATTTGATAAGGGATGGCGTTGAACCCCCAGGGTAGAATCTGGCGTCTTTACTTGTTTTTTAAGACTTCCTATATTATTTTGCAAGTCCTCTCCCGAGGGAATATCATTATCTATATCCTGTCTGGGCACCCTAGCTTGTTCTACACATGAGGCATTACCATGATTGGGACCTATCAAGTTGGCCCTTAAGTCCTTCAGGAAATTGTCTATATTTTCACATTTCTTGACAATATGTGCGACACAAAGGTTCAGGGAGTCCACAATGTCCTTGCCAATGTTCACAAGCACAGGCTCTAAATGAGATTCAATCAATTCCTCCATCAACTCCAAAACATTATTTGGTAGTCCAAGGTCCGGGTTATTAGCCACTCCCCCTTCGGTCTGTTTTGGTGGTTTGTTCCTTTTGGTATCTTTCTTAGTAGTTTTAAGGCGGTAAAGGTAGACAGTGGCAGTGTCTCCCTACCCCGCTTGGCGCCAGGTAAAACATTTGCAGAGCAGAAGACTCTGCTGGCTTTGTTCTCTCCTAATTAGCTCTATGTCACGCTATTTTAAAAATTGATAACGAATTTTTAAAACCTCACTGTGTGTTCCTTGTGTTAAAATTGATGTGATAATTTTTAAACACGCATTTACTGCGCACTCACGTTCTTTGGGGCTGCCAGGGTCATTCAGGCTCGTTTTCTACATCTCTGCTCCGTGTTGCAGCCTGCCCGCCCCGGTCCGACTCGGTAGCCAATACCGTTGAGCGGAGGGCGGGGCAGGTAAGAGCCAGAGTGAAACGCCCAGGTACTTCCTGAAAGCTCGAGTGGAGCGGTTAGCGCTCTAGCCTTCTAGCACACAGGGCTATTTAGCCACTCGTCGGCCCTAGCGCGCAGCGGTTGCGCGCAGGGTGGCGCCTAAGTCTGCGCCTAAGACGAGCCAAAGACCAGCCCGTCTGCGCCCGTCCGCGACAGGACGGGGCACAGGGGCCATGGGGGCTGCATCAATCGGTCTCCAAGGACATTCCCCGCGAGGGCTCAAATATACACCTCAGGTACTGTGGCAACTTAAATCTGCCCCTCTATCGGGCTGTAAACGGGATGTGTTCCCTGAGATAGAGGGCCCTTTTTCCTGCTACCATTGCCATAGTCAGTTCAGTACTCTAATAAGAGATAATTCTGGGGCTAAATATTATCAACCAGGCAAATTGCCTAGAAACATTGAGATCGATTCTACCCAGACTCCCTCGGGGAGGAAAAACATACTTTGCAATATTAGATCACTTTCCAAACATACTGCTGAAGTATGGGACTTAATCTCCTCAAAACAGCCCGACTTGTGCTATCTTACAGAGACATGGTTAAAACCACACTCCACCCCTGCTATAACCCTAGGAATTCCTGTCGACTACAAGATAGTCAGACTGGACCGACCTATAAAATCTGGTGGTGGGATAGCCATTGTATATAAACAAGAAATCAGCATCACGATATTAGATGAGCTAAGTACCCCTGAAATGGAACTACTAATTTTTAAAATTGTATGGTCCCCCAAAGAAAGTCAAAAAGGTGCCCTAGTATACCGTCCTCCGGGGCCCTGCACAAACTTTTCCAATAGGCTGATTGAGCTACTGGCCCCTCATATTAATAATGAGAGCAACTTCATACTAGTAGGAGATTTTAATGTTCACAGCGAAAAGCTGGATTGTAAGGAGGCACAGACCCTACTGACAGATTTATCCTTATTAGGACTATTAAAACGAAATTCTGGGCCCACCCATCAGGCTGGACACACGCTCGACCTGGTTTTATCTAATTTCCTGTCAGTTTCATGTCTACCTGGAGTTCAGGTTAACTGGACTGATCACTTTTTAATGGAATTCTACACCCCATATTCTAACCCTACCCCTGCAAGGACTATCTCCCTACCTAGTGTGCGCAGACAATGGCACAAAGTTACTGCTGAGACCTTCAAGGAAAAATTCAAGCCCGTTGCCATCCTCCCCACTGATAATGCTGAAATAGCACTTGGGAAAATTGAATGCGCAACTAGGGATGCGATAGATAAAATTGCCCCCATGAAGCAATTTAAACCCCGACCTGCTAAAAAACAGGAAGTCTGGTTCTCGGACCAGCTAAGGACGTTAAAGCTAACCGCCAGGAAGCTGGAGAAGAAGTGGAGAACCTCTCATTTGGTAGAGGACAAGAACAAATATTGGGACTCACTATCCATCTACCATAAAGCCATCCGGGTAGCACGAAAAACCCACATTACGGCACAAATCACAGCTGCAGGGAATTCACCCAGGGTCCTTTATCAAATCCTTCAAACATTTGTTAAACCTATAGCATGTGAAACACCTGAGGTAGCATCACAGCAGCTGTGCAATGAAATATCTCAATTTTTTACAGAAAAAATAGATAAAATCTATGAGAAAATAATCAATGCCAGTAAGACCATCACTACAGATACAGCGCCTCTCCCAATAGACGCCGACCTGAAGCAGAGTACGTACTCTTTGGATACCTTCCCTCCTATTTCGTCCGATAACATCCTCTCTTTGATCTTACAGATCAAAAGTGGTAGCCCAGACGATACTATCCCAGCGAGGATAATGCCCGCCTTAGCGGACCAACTCTGCCCCATGATTGGAGACATGGTAAACCTTTCTCTGAGCACAGGTAATGTCCCCAGAGAATGGAAACGAGCCATTGTTAGACCAATTAGGAAAAACACTGCGACTCCATGGACCGAATTGGCTAATCTGAGGCCCATCTCATTACTACCTTTCCTAGGAAAACTGACTGAGAAGCATGTCAACCACCATCTCTCCAGCTATATCGAACTTGCTGGGGCTCTGGACTACTCTCAGTCAGGGTTCAGACCCAAACATAGCACTGAATCCACCCTTCTGTCAGTCACTGATGACCTGCACATGTACCAGGACAAGGGCATCTCAGTAATCTTAGTTCTTTTAGATCTGTCTGCAGCGTTCGACACCGTGTCACATTCCATCCTGACTGAGCGGTTGTCGAACGCTGGCATTAAGAACAAAGCCCTTGCCTGGCTAAGGAGTTTTTTATCCGAGCGCACCCAGACTGTCACCATGGGTGCATATCGTTCAGCGGAGATGGAGATATCAAAAGGGGTGCCCCAGGGTTCGTGTCTTAGCCCGACCCTCTTCAACATTTATGTGGCACCCCTGGCTAGAGTGATGCGTAGGTACGGGTTTATCCCAGTATCCTACGCTGACGATACCCAGCTCCTCTTCCCTTTTAAAACCCTCTCCGCTGAAGTAAGAAACTCCTTTTCATCAGGCATGAAGGCAGTGGCACATTGGATGTCTTCCAACTGCCTTCAGTGCAACGTCAGCAAGACGGAAGTCATGCTGTTTGGAGAAGCCAGGATGCTATGGGTCCCAGATTGGTGGCCACAGGACTTGGGAGCAGCCCCAGAACCAAAGCAGATAGTGAAAAACCTGGGGGTCCGTTTGGACCAAGAACTATCTCTAAAACAGCATTCCAACTTTATCTCGGGTTCTTGCTTCCATACCATCAGCCTGCTGCGCAAGGTCTTCCCTCTACTGCCGGATTCTTTTAGGAGGACGCTAGTACAGGCACTCGTGCTAAGTCGGATCGATTATTGTAATGGCCTGCTGCTTTCTGCCAATGAAGGTGTGCTGGCTAAGCTCCAGGTCATTCAAAATACAGCGGCCCGACTAGTTCTGAATGCCCCGCCAAGGACTCCATCCAAACCCCTCCTTGAGCAATTACATTGGCTCTCGATCCGGCAAAGAACAAAATTCAAGATAGCTTGCCTGATCCACAAATGTCTCCATGGACAAGGGCCTGCTTATCTTAAAAACAAATGTATTCCCTACATGCCATCTCGAACGCTAAGATCAAGCAACAATTTGCTCTTAGTGGTGCCCCGCGCCAAGAAAGCGAGGCATGGGAATAAAGCATTGTCAATTACAGGACCCACACTATGGAACAGACTTCCTCTGTCCCTAAGACAGTGTACTGAGCACTTGAAATTCAGAAGGCAACTGAAAACTGTTTTATTTAAAAATGAGATCTAGCATCTGCTCCAATTTCACATCTTCTGTTTAGCCGGCACCAAAAGCGCAGAGATACTCCATCTGGAGTCGATTCAAGCGCTATAAAAACCAGCAAATAAATAAATAAATAAATAAATAAATGCTTTCATCACATGACCTTTTCAACCCCGAACTAGCTGTTTCGGAAGTGTCCACAGCGACCGGGTTATCTTGGGCACCCTGGAGCAAATTGACTACGATGATGTCTGGCTCTAGAGGAGTGGAGGGTGCGGTGCTTGGCAACAGTTCTGCATTCAGAGTGGGCACAGCGTTTGTAAGTACATCTAGTCCCAGTTCCTTCTCAACGTTTGCTTTTTGGTCATTTAAAGCCCCTACTGCAGAAGTTAAGTAAGAAATGATCGACTCCAATTTTCGGGGCACCTTGGCCTTCTTACCTTCCTCTTGTCTGGTGTTTAGTTTTCGCTTGCCCATCCTGATGCCAAGGGGGGTGGCCCGACCCGACCACTGCTGACCCCTGACGGCCACAGACGGCCCGCCCTCTGCCCGGGCTCAGCCCGGCGTCGCCCGCGCGCATCCCGCGACGAGGGAGGAGCGCCGCATCTAAATGCGCCTCCGGGCGTGGGAAAGTGGCGCTGCTGTGGGCTTCCCGTCATCCCAGCAAGGGACGCTAGGAAATGTAGTCCTTTGCTCGCTCCCCCCTCTCGGCAACCGCAATGACAACTGCGGCGGCCGGGGAGAGCGGTAGGGTGATGGCGCAGTGTCCGATAATCAGCAAAGCTGCCTGGTAGGGTGAGTTTCAGCCAGTGCCCCCAGGTGAATGAGTCCCCCGCTCCTCTGCTGGAGCGCCGCGTCTAAATGCGCCTCCGGGCACGGGAAAGTGGCGCTGCTGTGGGCGTCCCGTTGTCCCAGCAAGGGACGCTGGGAAATGTAGTCCTTTGCTTGCTCCCCCCTCTCGGCGGCCGCGATGACAACTGCGGCGGCGGGGGAGAGCGGTAGGGTGATGGCGCGTGTCCGATAATCAGCAAAGCTGCCTGGTAGGGTGAGTTTCAGCCAGTGCCCCCAGGTGAATGAGTCCCCCCTAAGGACTTTAGTCTACTAGTCAATTTAAAAATACGTGCTAAAATGTTAACCACCAATAACTTCCTTTTTTACTGCAAGAGAACCAGTTGACTACATATCATCAGGGGCACTTTGTTCCAGTCTTGTACTTACCGCTAAACTCCTAAACGTTATACATTAACCTTTCATTCCAGATCATTAGACCTACAGCCTGAATCCTTGACCCTTATGCCCTTAGCCCTTCCCTGAACACTAAAGACTCCTTATGCCCCTTTATTCTACCCTTCTCTTACCCCTAAAACCCTCAACTTCCCCTTAATGAAACCCTTACCTGAACCATAAAAAAAATCTTACTTCTTTTTAATGTTATCTTTCGGTAAACCCTAATAAACACATACTACCCTGTACAGTCTGTACAGAATCACTTGCAACACCAACTGTCTTTTCCAAATAACTATGTTTTTATTTAATGGGTTTGGTAAAGTATTTATCTAAATCTCTTCTCAGTGTAACACAACCATATGTTAAATTAGGATAAGCTTATGCTTGTAATAGGTAGCCCCTCAGAAGATCTTCCACCCTAGGACTTCTCAATCCATTCAAGGGCTACCCAGTTAATCCAGGGTTGCAGTCCACACCTCAGGGCATGGGGAGGAGCCCTGTGATAAAGCATGCCTTCATGTTGGTGGGTGAGGACTATTGTCTTTCAAAGCAAGATTTATTATGTGGCTTACTGAGACCTATGTAACAGATATTGTCCATAGTGTACCTGAGGTTTGATATGTTTGGTTGAGGGTCTATACTCTATTCTTCCTCTCCTTCTCCTCGTAGTTCTGTTCAGGAGTAAGGACTTTGCCTACGTCTGACCCTCAGGACAAGATGGGTATCACCCGGGACGGTGACACTTGCCCTGTTATGCCCACTGAGGAAAATGGCTTGGACACCACTGCCCCCGAGGTGTCCAGCAATAGGGCCAGGAGGCCATGAGGACTTTAGAATGCAAGGATTTGGAGAATGCTAGTGGCAGGGTGCCAGTGAGACCAGATCCCTGCAAAGTGTTGTCCTTCTAGAGAGCCGGAGGTCAGTTAAAAATGGTTCAGGTGTCTAGGGTTTGCTGCCATGAGTAAAATTAGACATAATCAAAATCAGTCCAATGGGGTCCAAGTTATTGTTCTTTAAATAATTTTCATTGCAGATCGAGGCCCTGATTTACTAACATTTGACGCAGCTCAATGCAGCAAGGTAATTTGCCGCGCTATGTCAAATGGAAAGAACAGAAAATGACATCATTACTAACATATGGCACATACCTGCTCTCTCTGTGCTGGCACACTTACAACTTTTAAGCACCTATGACAAACACTCTGTATCTAAAATCCTAACAGCCCTAAACCCCAATAACCATTTCAATGACCCGCTCCCTTCCAACTGCCTAGCAGCCGTCGTCCAATGAATTATTCCTAGCTGGACTGCAATACTTAACGCCTCGCTCCAGCAGGGTTCCATTCCTGACTCTCTGAAAGCCGGCCAAGTCCTCCCCATTTTGAAAAAAACGTTGCTGGATCCAGCCATTGCGACAATTTCAGACCTATCTCCAACATCCCCCTCTTAGCCAAAGTACTGGAGAAGTGTGTACAACAGCAACTAAGTCAGCACATCAACAACTTTCACCTTCTCGATGACTTCCAATCTGGATTCAGACCTGGGAACAGTACTGAAACGACCATGCTCCACATCGTTGACGATGTCCTCCAAGCCCTGGACCAAGGGAAAACGTGCCTTCTAATCCTCATAGATTTATCCTCGGCCTTTCATACGGTCAACCACAAAAAACTAATTGAACACCTCAAACTCAGAATGGGTTTGGAAGGCTCTGTTCTAAAATGGTTTAGATCCTTCCTCCAAAATCTATCGCAGCGATTCCTAATCAACGGCAACCTATCTGCTTCCTCTCCGGCCAAGGTCGGAGTGCCTCATGGTTCAACCCTGTCCCCCACCCTCTTCAACCTTTACCTTGAACCACTTACTGAAGTACTAGACACAGCGATTATCTTCTATCATATGTATCCTGACAACACTCTGCTCTACATCAAAGCTTCTTCTCTCGAGGATATTCTCTCCCTGAATGAGGCCCTGAAATCAACCGTCCATTGGCTCACCTCCAATCAACTTAAACTCAACGCTAAGAAAACACAATTTCTCTTAATTTTCCCTCCAAAAACCAATCCCGAGATGCAGATATGGATCAAGGCAATCACAGCCTTAGATTGCCCAACAACCATCGTGGACTCAGCAAAATGTCTGGGAATAACCCTTGACTGCAATTTGAACATGCGAGACCACATCAACTTGATGGCCAAATCAGCCAGATTCCACTCAAGCTACCTCTGAAAACTGAAACCCTTCCTTGACACAAACGACCTACAAAATGCAGTCCAAGCGCTAGTAATCTCCAGACTGTAACATGGCTTTTCCACTCTCTCAGGTTTACCCAAGATCTCCCTGGCACCCTTAAAAGCCTGCCTTAATGCTGCCGCCAGACTTCTTACAAGGTCAAAATTTTTTTACCATATCTCTCCACACCTGAAAGCTCTGAACTGGCTTCCCCTCGAGGCCAGAATACAACTCAAACTGGCTTGCATCACACACAAGACTTTATACTCAAACTCCCCTGCTTATCTCGCACAGAAACGTGTGGTATCCAGCCAACTCAGAAACTCCCGGTCCGCCACAGACCTCTTACTCCAACCTGCATGGTTCGGGGAAAAAAAAACTTTTATCCAGGCTTTCTCTGGATCTGCTCCAAGAATATGAAACTCTCTCCTGCCCACCATCAGAAGAATCCCTTCTCTGGCGCATTTCAAAAAGGAGGCCAAAGCCTTCCTTATGGGTAATTCCTCTCCTAAATGCTGCCTTCTACCAACACATAGACCTTGACCAACTACCCACTAGCGCCTCTTTTCAGAATACCGTGCTACCTCATCAAGAAATCTCTGGCCTTATCTGGAGTCACTTAAATGTAAACTGTACATACGTGTCCTCTATCCTTAATGTGATTCCTTGCCTACTGTACACTGCTCTGATCCCCTGTAAAGCACTCTGATACCCTAACGGGTCAAGTTCGCGCTCAATAAAACAATAAAAATACAAATAAAAATAAATAACAATGCAGGCACCTATCGCCATTTTTGCAAAGATGCCTGTGATGCAGTCAGGATTGTTTCTGTGCAGGAAGGGATACCTTGCTGCACAAATAAAATCGATAGAGGGATTTTCCTTTTTCTATATGTGCTTCAGAATGCAGCACATGTAGAAAAAGGAAATATGGAGGAGAAATAAATATATTTCTCTGTGTTACGCCTCACCTGGGAAGGCGTATGTTGGACTGGCTCTCTCTGCGGGGTCATCGCCAAACCTGTTGACTTCACTCCTATTTTTTCAGAATTCATTTTTGTTGGCCTTAGTACTCTGTGCACTTCACCACTGCTAAACATAGTAGATTTGCTTGTACTCAATTGGCAAATTTAATTTACTTATGAATCCCTAGTAAATTGCAATACATGTGGCCAGCGCCTGTAGATTAAATGCTACTAGGGGGCCTGTAGCATGATTGTGTCAACCACTTAAGTAGCCCTTCAAATATGTCTCAGATCTGCCATTGCAGAGCCTGTGTGTGAGAAACCAGACCTTTTTACAGATGCCCCCCACTATTTGCCCCATGTAGACTATTAGAGGCTGGGTTTCTACTCTGACAGTGCACTGCAGCCTGCTAACCAGGCCCCAGTGCTAGTTCTCTCTCCCTAAAACTTATCTGTGAGAATTGGTAACCCCAATTGGCAAAGGACGTTTACCCCCTAATAAGTGCCTAGTATAAGGTACCAGTGGAACCCAGGCATGGGAGTTAAAGGGGTCACCAGGGCCTGAAGCACTGTTTGGTCCACCTTGAGTGACCCAAGTAAACTACTGACTGCATACCTGGCATTGCAGACTGCAGAAACAATGCAAACTGCTAACCCTTGGCTTTGCCCTAACCATGTACGGCAATATCAATGCACTATGTTTAACATATGCCAGTCACCCCTAAGGAAGGCCTTCTAAAGCTAAGAGGCAGGGTGCATTATATCAAAAGTGTGGACATGTTAGTGCAAGCTCATATGTCCCTATTGTGGCCTTTACCATAAAAGGACACTTTAAGTGTTAGATGGTCCATAGGATAGCATGGACTGGCACCCTTGCAAACCCAAAGCTCACAGCTCCATTGTGGTACTGCCTAAATATGTTGTGTTTGGTATCAAATAAAGTGCCTCATCACCCCTAACACGAAACATGTGTTGAGGAAGATGTTGCATGCACCCAGGTGGTACCTTAGAGGTTGCCCACCTGGTTTCCCCAGCCTTCCTGTGCTCTGGTCATCAGCCTGTGCTTGCTGCTACCAAGAAAGAATCTGTCTCCCAGTCAGGAGGTGTGAATCCTTCCAGGAGTCAAAAACAATGGCCTGGGTGAGAAGGAGGTCACACTACCCTCCCTGAAAGACTGACACATTAAGGCGATGAGTTTCAAAGGCTTCACAGCCTGTGATATGCAACTAGGTTTCCTACCAAAGGAGGAAACAGCCCTTTGTCTGACACAAGGCACATTTGCACCTGGGCAGGGAGGAAAAGTAGGTACCCAGGAGGTGTACACCCCCAGAAGGCAAGCCACACCTCAAGGGTTAGCTACTTGGTCTGTGCCGGTAAGAAAGGCTTCTGCCATTTTTAAAGGAGATGAAATAGTGGGTTCTGGGCAGAAAATGTGCCTACGCCCCCAGATGTGTTCCCCTCAAGGGCAGATTAGCCCTGGGGGCTAGTAGCCCATTGGCCACTTGCCCCCACACCCCTAGCATACAGTAATCCAAGATTTGAAAACTACCCCTGACACCTGAACTTCAGTTCTGAACCAACCTGCATCAAAGAGGACAAAGTACAGTCCCTAGTCTGGTACAACAGTACTTCTACAAATCAAAAGAGGGCTACTGTGCACCTGTGGCAACCCTCCTGGAACTGCATGACCAAGACTCGTCCTAGGCAAAAGCTCAGCTCCCCCAGACAGAGGGACCACTGTGAGAGCCAAAAGATACCTCATACTCCCCTGGACTGTAGGCACCAGTTACTTGCAAGCGCAGGTACAAGCAATGTACAGGAACCGAAGAATCGCCAGCCATTGGGCCTTCCTAGGGATTGCTCAGAGCTAGATGGTCCAGTGCATTGTGGGAAAAGTAGTCCTGACTTATTCGAAGTTTCAGGTGGCTACAGCATTTCCCAGGATCTCCGGACATTGAATTAACTTTCTGCTATGCCTACCGCTGCCAAGGTTTGTTGGTCGCCAGTCTGGCAACCACCCCCTGTACTCGACGCTGCACCTTGTGGGAACTCTGCAAGCCCTGCATCTGATGTCAGAAGTGACTTCATTGTTGACTTTTTAAACCCTATTCCCCACTTCAGCACCAAGGACAGCCGGAACAACTCTGCACATAGGCTTCTTGAACGAGGTCAAACTGAACTGACTGTTGCGTCTTGATCCTGTGACCTACAGCACCTTTACCCTACTTGGGTTCCACACAACTTGACCTACAAGTGACTGATAGTCACTCCCACTTTTTTCCATTGACATCAATTGAAACGTTCTACAGTAGTGAATTACTGTGATTTATGTTTTCTTCTAAAATTGATAACTCTGGTTATAGGTATCTGATCTCGTTCATTTAACTGACTAAATTAGGATAAAAATCTACATTATTGTTATAAATTGGTGTTGGATTTCTTTTGAGTCATGTCAATTACTTATTGTTCATATTGGTTCTCTGAAATGCTTAACACATGTCTCTTTAACAAAGACTGACTGCTCTTTGCAAATCTACCAGAACTGAGCTAAGGATTTATTATTGTGAATCCAAGGACCATCTTTGAGGTATTGCATAATGAAGCCTAACCAACATCACCACAGAAAACTCCACCTTCCTACACTCTGTGTAGAGCTTAACCTCCCATTTCGACCAGGGAAAACACAATGTGTTTTCTCATGCAAGGACTGGAAAACCCTATGCCATCTAGGAAGTAAATCCCTGCGCGCGGACAATTTTAAAAGGATGGCATTTTTATCACTTTGGCTTGCCTATTTGACTCCGGAGGCCCTAGGGAAAAGATATCCGGAGGTTGAAAATAAGTGTTTTAGATGTCAAGCCAATGGTCAGCGCGGGTGGCTTCAAATTTGTTTTAACTTGTCCACGATACTTGCAGTTCATTACTCTAGATATACTAAGCCATGCAGATACATGCAAAGTGGCTCTGTGTGGATAGTAAATCTAACTTTAGGGTTTTTGTTGCCTTGCATGACACAAGGGCAATGCAAGCCCTTAATAAATATAGGCTTGACTATCCAGAGGTGTGATTTAGAATGACCTGTCACTTTCTATTTTTTTCAGTGATTGTTGGTCCCTGCACATGCAGGTGCCACAGGAAATAGAATTGCATTCAATTTGCTTTGACTTCCTTTATGTATATAGATGTGTCTCTGTGAAAATGCTATTGTGGATTGGTCAACAGTATTAGGAGGATATTTATAATTTGGCAGAAACAGGGGTCACTTCATGGCCTGCAATGGGTCCCTCATCTAGCTCCTTACTGCTCTTGCAGAGAATTTTAGCTGGCATTGCTCTTCTGACACTTTCAGAGCATGTTCAGCAAAAACATGTATACCGGTGGGCAGACATGTCTAGAAAGCCTGGGCTCATGTGTTTCAATTTTTGAAAACAAGCTTCCAAATTGGTAACATTTTAGATGCTATTGAAATACAGGGAGTTTTCCCCATGCATGTTAAAGGCATTATATATTTTTTACTGCCCAGGACCCCTATGCCTCCTAGGGCAGTACTAGGCAGCTCAATTCAGTGGCAGAAGTCTCACCCTTAAAGGAGTGTTCATGCTGACACTGTCAATTTAATGGTGTGGCACTGTGGTGGATGTGCTAGCAGTGGATTGTTGCTAGAGGCCAAAGCAACAGAGGCCCCACTATTGAAAACAAAGTGGTTCCCCCAAATCTAAATGAAATGTAGGTGGCTTGAACACAACATCTACTGATAAACAGTAGGTGTCCAATTGGTGCCCGCCTCTAAATGACCCCCTTAGCATTTCTTTTTTTCAGAAGTTTTTCATCACATATCCAGTTTGTCAATTTCTTTATCTTCTTTTTTTCTAAGTGTGCCATTACCCTATCAACCATATAACATTCGTCAGAGTCTTTTGATTAACTTTTGAAATTGCTTTTCCTCACTGTGCTGTGCAAGACAGCAGTGTTTAATTTGTGTCAGTGTGTGGTTGAGGACTGCATGCCACTCAAGGGAGGTTCTCAAGTAGACTTATTCTTACAGGCCCAGAAACGTTGTTTCTCCAGAGCATCCAGATAACAACCATGTTACTGTCTTCCGTTTAACTGTCACCTTTAGAACCAGGCACTGCAGGTTTATGACTTGACCAATGCTGACATATAGAATGGACATGCCTCATATTGACATCCAGCAAACCAGACCCATTCTATTACATTATATGGTTTATGGTGGTGTGCTTCTGCACACGTTTTTGGTACTTATTTTCAAAATTCGACTTTAACTAGAGCGAACAAGAGAAAGGCAGAAAAAGAAGTACGAAAGAGGAAGAGAACAATTCAAAATAAACACAAAGGAAATACAAAGGAAGGAAGAGAAATGAAAAAGACTGCAGGAGTGAGATAAAGATACTGGAATAAGTGTGGTGGAAAAAAGTGTTTTGAGGTGGAATCAAGACAAGACTGTCTTTGTATTGGCATCCTCAGCACTTGTGACATGCTCCTAATAAACATCTTTAAGTCCTTGCACTTATTTCTTTGTTCACCAATCAAACACTGTCTGCAGTCAAGTGATTTACCACTCCTCTGACCCTCCTCACCTTCAGCAATGAAATACTGCAAATGTGCCAATATTGTGCAAAGCTCAACTCTCAAAACTGTGACACACCATCCAAAAGCAGGTAGCCTCTTCACGAACTTAAGGGCATATTACCAACAATTATCGCTAAATAGGCTTAGCGACAATTTTTTTATCGCTGCCTATCGCTGGATATGTTAGTGGAGAAAACATGCTATTAGCAACGTTTTTCTCCATTGTGCTAAAATATCCAGCGATAGCAGTGAAATGCGTGAATATCGCTGAGAATACAGAGATATTCACGCATTAGCGACTAAATGCTCTTAGCCATGTTATCCACCTCCCATTGGATAACATGGCCAAGAACTGGTCTGGGCAGGTGTTAGTATTTGGAGATATTCGTGCTTAGCGCGAATATTTCCATCGCTACTCCTGCCTTTGCTAATAGGCGATAGCGACGTTAGCGACTGCTTACAGTCGCTAACTGGTTGGGTACGCCCACTTTGCATGTCATTAGCGATAAACATCGCTGACATGCAAAGCGGGCCCCAAACCGCTCGCTATCACCTAAAAGCTGTCGCTAACATCAGTTAGCGACAACTTGCTAATAGGGCGATAGAATTATCGCCCTGCTTGATAATATGCCCCTTAATTTTTTAAGTGCATTAACCTTGAGTCATTATGCCTACTTAAAAAAAACTAAAAAAAGACATAATTACACATTCCTTGTAGCGAACTTTTGGGAGTTATCTTCAAAAAGCCACTTCATCATTCAGATTTACAACATATACTAGTGAACGCTTTTGTTGATAATTGGGTTGTTCAAGCCACCTGAAGTAGTACATAATAATGTCCATTTGTAAGTGATGAAGTTAGCTAATGGAATTGCCCTGTTGCTTATGCAGCGAGCATCTTGGTACCCAGCAGCTTGACTTCGTACATGAAGAATGGCTCTTGTTATATCAACGTGGGGACTCCACGATTAAGGAAACATATAGCCTGGTTTCCCGCAGGGAGTTGTTAAAGGCAGAAAAAAGAAAAGGAAACATCATGTTGAGTATTAGGTTAAATCCGGTACAGCAGCAGCCTGAATAGTAAGTAACTTAATTTTAGAGCACTGGCAGGAAAGTTCCGTGTAATAGAGACAATGAAAGTGATTGAGAAAATTGCTTTCTTTGTGGTGAGCCTCGTAGACCAAGTAAATATGACTGTGTTCTGTAATACTTAATGTAGCTCGTGTTTTCAGCGTTTGAAGTGAAGGGCTGTGAAATATTGATGACAACAGCGAGCGGAAGTTCATGAATTAGGCATTTGACTACCTATTAAACAACTTTCAGTTTAAATGAAAATTAGATCATTGAAAAGTCTTCAAAGCAATGTTTTTACAAATTGTAACAATATCAGTCAGTACTTACAGTGCTATTACATTTATGTTATTACAGCGTATTTGAGGAAAGTGGAATTTTCGAAAGAAATTCAAAGAGGCAGTCCTGACTTTTGGTGAGCCAAGGATTCCTGCAATGTCTCTGGGACCAGGTCCCTGGTTTGGATGCGTTTGATCTCTACCTTGAAGAAAAAAGAAAACTGCCACTCTTTATAGGAACACATATACCTTGTCAACACTTGTCCTTTTTGAATGTGATGACTTAAGTTTAAATCATTTTTATTCGTTACAATAAATAGACCTTAGTGCTGTAGGTACAGGCATATAATACAGATCATAAATTATGTGCACTACATATTCAGTTATTTTCTTTAAAAAGGTACACAGATAATTATAATACATAGATTAAAATGTAAATTAAAAAGGAGAACTACCCAGATAACTATAATTAAAAAACATAAAAGTGATAATCAGAATATCTCATATGACATGCATCCACACACATTCAAGCATATTTCAACTACTGCAAATTTCATAATCGTCTTAAGTCTACTAAAATAAGTGCAATTCAGGGCTGGGCTGGCTACCGGGCAGTTGTGTGTGCTGCCGAGCAGGGGGATGATTTCTCCGTGGTATGGGCGTATTTCGTTGAAGGGGACCTGCGTGTGCTTTGAACATAAAAACGGCAAAACGAATTTCGATTTGCACACACAGGTCCCCATCAACGAAAGCATCCCCCTGCTCGGCAGCACACACAACTGCCCGGTAGCCAGTCCGGCCCTGGTGCAATTTGACTATAACATTAATACCCCCACCCACAGTTACCCAGAATCAAGTAAAGCAGTCAGAAATAAAGTGCAAAAATAGTCCACATGGACAAGTATATCACAGTAGTACCCATTATCACCTTATTATCAGTATTAGACTAGATTTCCCTTCTTTCACCCACAAGGATTCAGGGAGCTACTCTAAGAGTCTGTGTCTACTTCTAGGGCCCACAAGCTATCCACCAGGTGTTCCCACGCTTTAACCCTTCCAATTTTCCCTTGTCCTATTTTTATCTCCCAAAACAGCACAGCGGTCTCTAAACTTGCCCATTTAACCATTTCCTTATGCCATCTAGTAATTAGAGGACCATGCACCAATTTCCAATGATGACTTATTCCACCGTTTCTTCAACAACATTCAGTGGAAACCGGTGTTATCTTTTGAAAACCAATTCACTCAACAAAAAACACTTTGCCTTAAATTACTCATTTGGCTCAGTAGATTTTCCTGATTGAGTGACGTCATGCAGAATTGTGGTTTTATGCAGAATTTATTATCCTTCAGTTCTACCTTACAAAAAATGTTCGAATCTTATAAATTGCAAATAAATTTTGACCCATATTTCACTCCTGTTTCCAGAGTTGTGAGTCACAAACTATTGCCCCGTTGAAGGCATTGTTGTACTTGGTCCCAGATTTACTATTCTTTGACGCAAGGCAAAGCTGCACCAAAGTTGCTGTGCTGCCTTGTGTCAAAGAGAGACGGCAAACATTTGTCATGGATATCTACTAAAATATGGGGCATTTTTTCTACCCACCAGTAGTTTTGGCAGCCATTTACCAATGTGTACACCATTACATCATAGTGCAGGGTCTGTGCATTCTCTGGAAACAACAAATGCTTGAAAGCTTTTCTCACTTTGTATGTTTTTCCTCTATATTGCAGCAAACATGCAAAGTTGTAAAAACGAGGAGAAATGAAAAATGTTCTAATCCTTATGCTTGCCTCGAGGAAGCTTAATTATCTGGTGCAAGTCCACATTGTCTAAATATTTCTAGATAGCGATATGCCTGAAAACCTATGGACGATTGCATGAGAAGGCCATGCACCGCCCATTCTTTGCCTTTGTGTTATTTTGGGATACAATCCAGTGCAATTGCTAACTTGCATTGGATAGTAAATCCCACCCTAGCACTTTGCAAAGGGTTTGCATGACAAAATATGTAAACTCAGCACAAGGCATTAGTAAATCCAGGCCTTGATGTATATATTCTCTGCAACCTGATAAAACAGCAGCTACTTACCTAATCCCAAAGGATTAACATTTGTGCTTTCAAATGCTCAGCACGAGGAGTTTACACTCTTCATTCAAACACTTTCCCACTCCATGCTCATTTAAATCCCAGATTTAGTGCACTGTAGTAAATCATTGTTGCCTCTGTATATGAGGACTTGTATGAAAAAGAGTGACTGGAAAGCAGGGCCGGGCTGGCCGTAGCGGGCACCGGCGTTTCTCCAGTGGGCCGCTAGGGTGGGGCCACCTTTGGACTCCTGGGGGCCAATTTTGTTTCAGGGGGCCGGCAATATCAGCTCCCTGTAACAAAATTGGCTTAAACTGGCCCTAGCATACAGCTTGGCTGCGCACCCAAACCCCCCTCGGGTGGGCCCTGCGGAGCAGTTTGCCAGGGCCGGTTTCGGTTCCCAGTCCGGCCCTGCTGCGAAGACAAACGAATGGGTTCACAATCATAGTATGGCCCAGATTTACCAATATTTAATGCAATGTGGTACAGCAACAAACTTTGCTGTGCTTCGTTGCATCAAAGGAAGAGGGAAAAATTGGATCTCTACTAGGATATGGCAAATATTTTATCTCCCCCAGCGCTGGTGCTTTTTTAGTTGCCAAAGACAAACCCACAGAAAATTGCACTATTGTGCAGGGGTGTGCATTCTGTAAAGCATAGATTTATTACCGGAAAGGGACCCTTCCAATACATAAAATTAACTTTCCTTTAAGACATTTCCCACTTTAAATGTATGCTGTACAAAGTAGTAAACATGCATAGTGGGAAAAATAGGGAGAACATTTTATGCCTGCCTAGAGGAGGTGTAAGGTTTTTGGTACAAAACCCTGCATATGAACATTAGTAGATAGGGATTTACATCAAAACCTGTGGTGGCATGGGAATTACCACAAACTACCCATGAAATGTCCCTTTGATGTAAATTAGTGCATAGTGCAAAGTAACATGTAGCACAACTTTGTGTTACTTTTGGATACTTTCTGATGCAAATCCTGATTTTCATTGGATAGTAAATCCAACTTCAATTCTTTGTGTGAGGCCGCAAACCAGGTTCAAAGTATTAGTAAATGTGGGCTTATATGATTTGAATTCTCATATCACGCAAGCCATACATAGCAAGCTCCTAGTGCATCTCCTACACCCATTCGCTCTCACTCTTTCACACTATCTTTTGGGGAAATGCCACATAACCCTCTTAATGTTTTTTTCTAGGACATCCAGCCTAGTTATGCAGTAAAAGGATAGCAGGTTTGAGGACATCTTCTTGTGGATTCTTTCCTGTATGGGCCTCATTAAACTGGGAATAGACAAGGGGACCAGAAAGACTGTCTCTATTCACTACCTCACTTATCTTTTCAAATTCCATCCACTTTAAAGTAACTACTCCCTTTCCTCAAGTCACTCTATTGACTTCAAGGATCAGAAACTTATGAGAATGGAAAACAAATCTGCCAGGTGTGAAAAATAATGTTTATTCAAGAAATTAAATGCAAACATGACGGGCACTTCTGTCTCCTCCCATCCGCATCCTCACTGTTGTAACTGATGTGTTAAGACTCCAGTTCTTGAATCCCAGCACTTCAGCCAACAAAACAGAATGAGAAAAAGGGATAAGAGTATACAGCACATCTCCCCCAATCAATACAATATATAGTAATCCACAAATAATACAAAAAAGCTGCAAAATGCATAATATACTGTATAACCAAAAAAGAATTGCTAACAGAAAATAAGAATATAAAAAAATCCACTATGAACAACTAAACAAAGCGATACATAAATAAGGTGATAAACAATATGAAACAAATATATAACAGATACTCAAAACACTTTGACATATGAAGTTATATCATTCAAGAATAAAATCATTATACTTGACACGGTGAAAGCTTTTTCTTCGATTGTAAACATAAGATTGCTTAGCTTTACCACAAAGAAACAAAGAAAAAAAGAAATAGAACTGGGTCAGCTATCTGTCAGATTCAAGCAAGTTTATACTTCAAGCTAGGTTTTTGCATAGTGTGTCAAGGAGGCTATATATCAAGGTCTTTAAGGATTTTCTGAAGACTGATTCGGAAGGGATTTGCAGAAGAGGCAGGGGTAGTTTGTTCCAGGCTTTTGACCCCAGGACAGCCAAAGCCTTTCCTCCCATTGTCTTTAATCTAAAAGTGGGGATGGTGAGGAGGTTAGCTTTTGCAGATCTCAGATTCCGTGAAGGTTTGTAACGCTCAAACATGTCCTGGATGTAACTGGGTCTTTATAGGACAACGCATTTAAGAACCTTGTCATCCCATGCACTTCTTATACATTTCTTATTCCATTCTTTAATATCCCCTTTCATGCCTGGCCACCAGTAGATTTCCCTAAAACAGTTTTTTCATGGTCATTTCTAGATGACCTTGATGACAGATACTAAGCAAATTATTTCTCAGCTTATAAGGTGGAATGAGTTCATCACTTCTAAAAAGTAGTCCATCTTGCACACTTATTTCAGCTTGAACCTTGCTATACGGATGCAAACACATTGGAAGGCTGCCTTCTCTAGGCCACCATTTAATAGAATGCTCCATAAGATTTCCCAGCATCATATCCTCATCAAGAGCTTTCCTCCAATACTTTTGGCGCACACATTTTTCAATAAACACATTCTGAAACGCACCAGCCAACAAACAATCAACATATTTTTGATCTTTATCACTTGCCTCTTCTAAAACATCTTGTTGTGAAAAACAAGAAAGACAGTCAGCTTTCTTGTTTATATTAAATATCAAAATGATGTTCTGAAAGCTTCACACTCAACCTGATCATTCTAGCAGTAGCTTTAGTTGAGCATACATTGACCCCAGGCTATAACGGCACAAAAATTCCATGATCCATGAATAGCATACATTTTGCACTTCTGACATAAGCTCTAAAACATTCTTCAGCCCACATACAAGCAATCACTCAATGACTAGGTATGATCTTTACTGAGCCTTCATTGTGCTTGAAGCAAAAGCAACAATCGTTCCGAGTCTCCTTTGCCGTGTAAAAGCAACTATTCCAAATCCATATCACTAGCACCAACAGTAATTTATAAGGGTTTACCAGGAGAATAACGGCTCTAAAGGGGGGCATTGACCAATATTGTTTTCAGCTTATTTAAATCTAAATTATATGCCTCCAACAATATAAATAGCACATTCCCTTTCAGCAAAAACTGAAGAGGTTCTGCTTTTGTAGCAAGATTCCCAATAAAATTTACATAATAATTGCACATCCCTAGAAAAGATTGACGCTACTCACAATCTTTCAGGATAATTCATTGATTGCTTTTAATAATCCGTAACGTAGAGCAATTCATTTGTCTGTTACCACATGTCCCAAATATTCTACCTCTTGTACTTAAAATACACATTGATACTACCTCAATTTTAATCTTTTGAGTCACAGTGCAGTGAGATCCTCATCTAATCTCTGTCTATGTTCCTCACAACTCTTGCCAAAAATGAGTATCTCATCTTGGAATACAAATACCCCTTGAAGACCCTTTTAACACATCACCATTAATTGCTGAAACATGGTAGCAGCTGAAGCAAGCCCAAACGGCATCCTTCAATGTTTACATTGTCTACCCCCACCATTTATTGAACAGAGACAGGTTTGAGAATCAGGCCCAGATACCCCTAATGATGCCCACCAATGATATCACAACATGAACAAGAACCATTACCTTTTCCAACAACTTCCCTCCCCTGGAATTTAACTACAGTATAAAAATAACCTTCAAGATCAAGTCTTGTACCATCATAACCTTGAGAATAAATGTCAGGAACTTTATATTTCTTTGAAATTCTTTGGGTTAAATGTCTTCCTCAAAATGATGATGATTTTTGATCCAGAATCAGTCAGCAAAGGCACACATACACCATACATACAAAATTCTCAACTGGATATTTGGATGTAGAAGAATCATTCTCATGTACTCTTACACCGAACACCAAATAATCCGTATTGCTAGTTAAATCATCTTCGGTACCAGTCTCATTTTCGGTAACCATGTTTACACTATCAGATTTATTGCCCATACAGACAAATCTAGCAATATTACCAGTTGTGCCACAGTGAGCACTCTGTTTACCTAAAGCAGGACACTCCTTAAGAGAAGCTATGTAGAACTTCAATCCACAATCAAAACAAGAACATTTAATGGCCTTCCTTCTTTGTGCAGGAGAAGACATACAGCCTGATTCATGAACGGGCCGTTTTGCGAGCCCCTAATAGCGATTCATAGCGAATCGCTATTGAGGACTCGCAAAACGGTATTCATGTAGGAATTGCAAAAAATATTGCGATTCCTACACATTCCTTATTTGCGAGTAGCAAATTGCTACTCGCAATTAAGGAATAACTCCCCATTCATTCCTATGGGCCAAAAGGCCCATAGGAATGAATGGGGTGTATCCCTTATTTGCGAGTAGCAATTTGCTACTCGCAAATAAGATAGCGATTTTAAGGGTGCCAGGGGTGTCCAAAGGACACCCTGTAGCACCCCTTAAATGCACATTTGAACAGGTGTTGCGCACACACATGTCCAAAGGACATGTGTGTGTGCAACATGCAACTTAGAAAAATGCTTTTAAATGCATTTTTCTAAGTTTTTGCTATTTACCGAGAGGTCTGACCTCTCGGTAAATAGCGGCCCAAAATTGCAAATTCGCAATTTTTAAAAGTGTCATGAATAGCATTTAAGGAATCTCTAATAGAGATTCCTTAAATGCTAATCCTCGCATATTTGCTAATTCTTTATTAGCGATTTTTGCATTTGGGATTGTGAATCCCAAATGCCAAAATTGCACTCGCAAAAGGCAAGATTCTGAGAATCTTGCCCTTTGCGAGTGCAATTTAGCTTTATGAATCAGGCTGTTAGTGCCTGATTTAGATCTTGGCGGACGGGTTACTCCATCATAAAGGTGACAGATACCTTGTCTGCTGAAATATAAATCCCATAGTCTTTAATGGGATTTATATTTTGGCATAGAGGATATCCGTCTCCGTTGTGATGGAGTAACCTATCCACCAAGATCTAATTAAGGCCCTTATTATACTTATTACTTTTCACAACACCAATTGTGCTGTCAACGTACTTATTCAGTAGCTTGACAGACTCGATTAAATCTTGTATTCTTTTAGCAATGTCAATGTCTTGTGATTGTTTTTGTGAAGGAAAGTTTCTCTTTAAGGTAGCAGGGCAGACAATGGCATATTAAAGCTCAAATGATATTTGCTATAAAATCTCCAGATCTCAGTCCTGCAAGCACCCAGTCCACTTCTGATAGGATTGAGGTTTCCCTTTATGCTCTGTATCACACAGTAATTGATACCACTGCACCACCTTATTTTTTTGTGTGGCAGCCATATACAAGTCTCTATCCTGCATCGGATCCTCCACACATCTCTCTTAATTTAATGCCACAAACCATGAGCTGAGTTACAGATATTTGAATCTAGCTAGACGCTGATCTATTTTATGGTAGATTTCTTCCCAAGATCTCAGCTCACTGTCAACAATCAGATCACCCCCATCTTACATAGTTCGCTACATTAAGTGGTCGTCTTAAAGCACCTTTCAGAAACTCAGGTGTCCTTGGAGATTCCCAAAATGGTGCCTGTGCAGAGTAATACAGAACCCCCCCCCCATTCCTTACTTTATACCATAATTTTAGAGCTGTTATTTAGACCTTTAGCTGACCTTTTGGAAATATTTAGGTTAGCCAAACTTAAACATGGAACTCTGTGAGCACTTCATCACCCAGATTTTCTGTCCATTTCTGTCCTTTGGTGTTTCCTCAATGACCTGAAGGTTTTTAATTGAAAGGCCCAACAGTACAATTTGCAATCTCATAACCCCAGGCTTCTCTTTCCTAACCACTGTCTCAATATTTTTAGGTGATTCTCGCCCCCTTACCTGCCCAAATAAAGGTGTTAATATCCCCCTGAATTTTCTGAGGGCTTTTTGGTCAAATGTTAGTAGGATACAGATAAACAGGAAAGCAAGCTTGGGGGACATGGACATTTCCACTAAGTTCACTCTCCCTTATATAGTCAAAGGGAGATTTAGCCATTTCTTTACATTTCTTTTAACCTCCATTGCTGCACAATACAGATTTCTTTTTGGCACCAATTCTAGATCCTGGTAAATAATAACCCCCAAATATCACATTTGCGTACATAATGGACTCTCAAAGTTGCCAGTATTAAAACGCATTATCCCTGTCTTCTCTTGATTGACTGAGTACCAGTGCCATCCTTCCAATGTACCCAACTAACTGCAGTCATGACCTGTGCTGGTAAGAGTGGTGGGGTGGATGCAGGGTGGGGGGACTATGTCTGCAGACAACGATGAGCAAAAATAAAATAAATAGAAAAAGAAAACCCCTTATCTAGCACTCGCCGCATCGCCTAGTGCAAGGCAAGTGTTATTTTTATTTTCTCTTGTTGCCATCTGTTGACTCCCCCAGCCCCACCACCCCACCGCTCCTACCTGCACTGGCCACCACTGGCTTACTGTGAGAAAGTGGAAATTCCTGTCTCTGGTTCACATGTAAAGATGATCAAGTCATCAACATACAGTGCAATAATTTTCCTATACCCACAAAAAAAGGTGTACCTTCTTCCTCCACCCTAATTGCTTGTGCCAAAGGCTCAACAAAAAGATCAAAAAGAATGGAAGAGAGGACAACCCTGCCTTGTGTCACTCTCAATTACCACTTTCTCTGTGAGTGCATTATTAACCAAAATGTTGGCCAAGGAGTTCCTTTACAAAGCCTTAACTGCCTGAATAAACCTAGACGGAGGCTCATCATTTTTTAGACAGGACCATAACAACTCCCATTTAATGTGGTCTGAAGCCTTAGCTGCCCCTCAGGTTATCAGGGCTAGAGGGACTTGGTATATACTCCAGGCTGACAACTGAATCAGCTGATCCACTGGGTGATCGGAGGTAAGAAAAAATACATTAATTATAAATAAAATGTTACAAATTGAAAAATCCCGAAAATGCTATTAACATTAAAAAAATCTTTTTAAAACAATAGTATAAAGTACAAAAAATAACAATTGATGTTAGGAAATCACTCTAAGAATCATAAATATGCTGTTCTCACTCCAGTCAGTGCAACTGTAGGGAAAGCACCAGACTTTGGAAGGGTTAAATTTACTATTCTCTACTCTAAGCAACTGTATGGAAAACATTGGACTTCAGAGGGGTGAAATGTACTATTCCCACGCCAAACAACATAACCATAGGGAAAGTGTTGAAATTTGAAGGGGTTACATTTACAATTCTCACTCCAAACAGGGCAACAGAAGGGAAAGTGCTGGACTTTGGGGGTGTAAGATCTACTATTCCCATTCCAGTCTGTGCAACAGTAGGGAAAGTGCTGGATTTTGGAGGAGTGACATTTACTATTATTATCACACCAAACAAGGCAAATGTAGGCAAAGCAATGGATTTCAGAGGGGTAACATTTACTATTCCCACTCCAAATAATCACTTAATTAATTATTACTTAAGTAACTTCCCACTCTACGCCCCTCTAAACCTAGAGGCTGCAACTAAAATATAAGTACAATAAATAGGTATTCCATTAATTACATAATTAAAAATCAACTAAAACAAATTGCAATTATTAATTCATCTTAATGAATTATTAATTAATTAACATCCCACCCTGTACCCCTATAAAGCCAACAACCAGTAAATAACATATACAAATAAATCAGTATTACATCAAATGCATGCTAAATATCAATCATAAAATTAATAAAATGTATTAAATAATTATTAATTATGTATTAACTACCAACCTATCACCCTACAAACCCAACAGTCTGCTGCAATGTTATAAATTACTATACAAAATGAATAAAACATTCTAAATCACGAAATATTAGAAGTTATATTTTAAAACAATGAGTAACATTTATATAAACAATAGTAACACATCAAACCTCTTTTTGTCACTGTTTTCTCATCTTCCTTTGACCGTCTTTCCCCAATATGTGTTTTTGACTTTCTTGCTCAATTGTTAACATTTCTATAAACAACAGTAACACATAAAATTACCAAAGCAACTAAAATACATGAATATAATAAAAAAATGATATTTATAACTACTATATTAGTGAACACGATATTAACATCATAGATATTATTTACAATATTACCTCAAAAAACAATATTTTTGTCAACAATATTTGCACATATTATAAATTTGTGTCATCAGATTTAAATTATGATATTTAAGTGTTCCCAAAGTTTTAAAAAGATATTGTGTACCAATCCCACACATTAATGTACCTACTGTACTCACAGAGACTGACACATTCCAGTGCTGCTGATACAAGTCTGATTACCTGATCCGGCCCATGAGTTCAAGGTGGATGTTCACAGGGTGAGTGATCAGTGCTTAATTTGTTAAAAACATAAGGGGCCCATTAGTATATCGGGCGGATCGCCACTGCCCGTATGGCGGTGGCGACACGCCCAACATATTCCCCCACAGGCATGCAAATTTCCTCCCGCCACATTAACATGGCGGGAGGGACCCCAGCGGACAGAAAGACCATCTGCCGGTTTTCCGCCTGGTCTATAAGTCGACCGGGCGGAAAAGCTTTTAATATGGTGGCGGTGTCTGGGAGACACCGCCATCCATATTAGAATACATGCGGGGACATGCCTCTTGCCGCCACGGAAAGGCACGCGACTCTCAACACTGGGGGCCTGTAGCTGGCCCCCAGGAATTCTGGGGGGTGGGGGGTGCACATGGGGGGTACCTATGGTAATCCCCCTGCATTTGACAGTACAACGTGGCTGGCACCACGCGGTGCCTGTCATGTTGTACTGTCAAATGCACAACTTGCATTTCTGGCATTGCGGAGGGTGGTGCTTTCAGCAACGCCCGCCGCAATGTTAGACATGCGGGATGTGCCCGCCAGTGTGGTGGGCGCATCCTAATGGGATGTGTCTGACTGCCGCGTGCATTGCAGGCGGTCCCATTTCCTGTCCACCCACCATGCTAATGAGCCCCTAAGTGTTAGGCTCAAAGTTTTGCTTAGAAGTCCCATGGAGAAGTGTGGCTCAGGGGTTAGAGGCAGCAGACCCGGAAGCTGAGATCGGTCCTGGACCAGGGTTCAATTCCCCGCCTCGGCGGGTCTTGGGCTAAAAATTCCACGGACTCGATAATTCTCGCCCCGGTGCCACCTCGACTCACGGGTTCACACTCTGCGACTCTGGGCAATAGCTTGCTTAATCTCCACAACGGCCCCTCGGGGCGGGATGCCTGACTTTCACCTTGTGGATACCCTGCTATCTCACAGGGGAATACCAGAAAGGGTTCCCTAAGCAAGCGCCGGGAAACCCACTGCGGGTAGCTGTGCGCTATATAAGCTCAACTACATTTACATTTACATGGCTGGCGCTATTAAAGGTTGGGGTGCTGAATACCAAGGCACCATAGTCTTGATTACATTTCATGTCTCTTTAATCTGTCACTCCCTATTTCTTTGTATCTATCTTGGAGGTTCATTTTTATCCCTGCTTTCTCTCTCTGTCACTGTTTTCTCATTTTCTCCTCATCTTTCTTTTCCCCTTTTGTGTTTTCCTCTTTCTTGCTCTGTATCACATTTTGTTTAGAAAAAAAAATGGGGACCCCAAATATCTGTGCCAATGGGCCCCACCTGCAATCAACTTGCTTAAATTAAACACTGGGTAGGTTATAGCATGGCAGGATAAGGAGGTAATAGTCATGGATATGTGCAGGCCCAGCATAAAGGAACGTGGATGTAGGATTAGGAGAAATGAGTCTAAATGTAGACAATTGAAGAGAATAGTTTTGGAAGAACCATTTACAAGCAGTCCAATGCTTTGTGAATTTTACAGTGGAAGTCACTATTTTGCATGCAGCATATCACATTACACTGATATATATAATTCATCAACCTACCCCTACATTGTAAGGTAGGCATTGTATCACTATCGTTAATTCCAATTATACTTACCTCCCAAGGTAAGTTAGCTTGGAATTGAGAATAGTAAATATATTTGGGATAAATGACTCCATTGCAATACATTTTAGGGATATTGCAAGTCATGAAGGAGTTTCATAACCATGAAGAGGAACAAAGCAGCATACAGAGTTTCATTTAAAAGGTCATAGAAATCTAAGGTGAGTTGCAATATCATTGTAGTGCACAACAAAGGGTATTTTATTCCTCACAATACATGGTCATACCATCACCCAACTCATAAACAGTGTACACCCTAGGTGTCTTGTTCTTTCATGTTCATTGTAGTCAATATGAAATAAAACAGAAAGTGTACTGAAATATAAATACACAAAAATGCAGTTAGTAACATTTGCAAAACTGAATTACAATTAGTCCAATGTAAATCAGGTTATAAAGTGTTATGGATCACTTTCTGCAGAAACTTCTAGGGATTCAATTTTATTCCAGTGAGCTTCAGTGGATAAAATGAAACAAGTTGCCATAAATATCAGGAGGCATATGCAGCGTATTTTTGTTATCTAAACTGCATTTGTTATTATGCTGCGTGATCTATCTTTCAAGTGGGATGCTATCTCTGGCTGGATGCATTATGACTTCACACCTCAACTATAATAGCTTATAACACCTGTAATTTCTTTATTTCAGGTGATTAGAGACATCACAACATAACTGTAATAAAGAAATTAAAGATAGGCTTTTATACAGGGTTTGGAGGTGCCCAGTACACTTATCTTGCAATCAAGGGACCGGATGATAAAGTGGATGGAATCTCATTGTAGGTTAATGTAACAGCTTCAGTAAGATGTCATAAAAATAACTGTACTGTGAAAGGTGTCGAAAATACAACAGCATTTAAATGACAACGGTAAACCATAATTACCTTTAACATTAGAATTGAGGTAAAGAAGAAATTATCCAAAGTGGGATACAAATAGTAGATATAGGACTAGCGTAAGGTATTGAAGCTCCTGATTAAATGTAATTGGGCATCCTTGAACTGAATTCCATGAAAGAATATAATAATTTAATGAAAACACACCATAGTAAGGAAACAAAGGGGTTCAAGGAAAAAAACTCAATGTCAAAATGGGAGTTATTATATCAGGGAATTGAAAGAGTCTCGAGTGTGGAAATATATTGCAACTCTTGCACCACAGAGAATGCATCTGGCTCAGAAAACGATGTCTGCTAGAGGGTAGAAATCAATTGGTTGAAACTCAGCATTTGATGGAGCATGAAATTCTCTTTAGAAAATTCAACATTTTAATTCGATATTTACTACAGAGAACTAAAAGCTATCAGGTACAATGATGTCAGTTAAAAGATGTATCCTGAAGTAATTGCCTTTTGTTTTGAATACAACATATTTTGTGGAGCCTATATGTGTTTCATTCACACTTACACTCGCCACCAAATGTTATGTGCAAAATAGGAAGAGTCAACATTATTTGCACCATAGATAAGAGAATAGGTTGCTGGCATTTTTCATATTTTGCTAATGCACACATTTGGTGCACACTCTCTAGAGACATTTAGGCCCCCATTAGGATGGCGGGCGGACTTTGCCTGCCCGCCACCCTTGCGGGAAACGGGACCGCCTGCGAGCTGAGCGGCGGGCCGCACTGCATATTAGGATGCGCCCGCCACAGTGGTGGGCGCATCATGCATTTTTAACATTGTGGTGGGCGGTGCTCTCAGCACCGCCCTCCACAATGCTAAAAATGCATGTATGCATTTGCATACACAAAGCGGCAGGCACCGCGTGGTGCCTGCCGCATTGTGTATGCAAATGCAGGGGGGTACCACAGGTACACCCCATGTGCACCCCCCACCCCCCTTCACCATGGGGGCCTGCAGGGGGCCCTCGAAGTGAAGACTGCATGCCTTTCCGTGGCGGCATTGCCGTCATGGAAAGGCATCTGTTTGAGCCCATCATAATATGGCTGGCGGTGTCTAATAGACAACGCCACCATATTAAACCTTTTCCGACCCGGTCGCAAGGCGACCGGGGCGGAAAAGCGGCGGACGGTCTTTCCGTATGCCGCGGTCCCCCCGCCATCCTAATATGGCGGGGGGAATTTAGGTACGGATGGCGGGTGGATTGCCCCCGCCAGGCTGGCGGTGGCTACCACCAGCCTGGCGGGGGCAAACCGCCCGCCATCCTAATGGGCCCCTTAATTTGTAGGAAAGTTATGTTCTCAAGTATGTGAGACCCTCTGAAACTGTGAGAGATATTTGAACATTTTGGTGAGAGTGATAAAGAAGAAGACAGTTGAGTAATGGAATGGCTTTGTGCCTGTGGGATACAAATACACAAATTCAGAGCTGAGATGAAACTGAGCTTGCTCCCTTGTTACTACAAGCAGGTTCTAATAAATTTACTTAGTGTTAATTTCCATTGCTTAATTTGGAAAAGAATAATTGCTGGGGCCAAAGGTTTTTCTCAGAAACATGCAGCTGGCACTATGAATAATATTGGGTGTTCAGTACATCAAAGCTAGGTAGTCTTGAGTCCACCTCATGCCTCTTTCATGACTCTTGCAGGTTCTTTTTTCATCGGCTTTATTCCGTTGTAAGTGATTTACTGTCAATCACTTCCCCTTTATTCCCACTTGTGTGTGTTTCTCTCTCATTATCTGGTGAAAGTCTGATGAGAAAAAAGTGCCTGTCCCAAAAATGAGTGGCAGTGAGCCCCACCAGCAACTACCAGCTCCAATTAGGCACTGGTAATTTCCCATCCATACTGGTGCCTAAGTGGCACTAATACAGACAGAAGTGGCACAAAACAGGTTTTTGAGTTACATATCAGTATTTTGCATACTCCTAATAATTAGGTTAAAAATAAATGTAAATCCAAGAGGTACCCTGCGCAAACTTGCAAACAGTTAGAGGAAAGCTGAAGACTTAGCTCTGGATTACGATGGGAGCGCAGTACTACAATTGATTAAAATCGACCCACATGTCATCTGTGCCACCAACAATCACCATTGGTTTTCTAACTGTCAAATTGTATTTATTCTGTGCTTGGGCAAAGATGGTGGGTGACTGCCTGCAGCCGTTTTTTCCATCACCCTCGATGGATTGACGATTCTGCGAGCGACTGCACAGCTTGGGAGAGACACTGATGGGCAGCTCTGCGAGCTACTGGTGGCAGGAAGCGCTGGAGATCGCACTGCGGTTTACCATTACCGCAATTGTAAAACAGGCATATCTACACAACAGGATTGTTTAGTGGCATCTAAGGAAGATACTGTTCCACTGCATGGCATCAAGAGGTGGGAAAACCATGCGAGGACAAGTCTCTGCAGCTCCTGGTCACAGTGGAGTGAATGCAGGAGGCTGCCTATTCCAGGAGAATAGTGGAACTCTTCCTGAGGCTAAACTATGTGGAGGAGCCGGATAAACAAAACAAGAAGCCAGAACAAAGAAACAAGCTGCTGCCAGATCCATCATCCAGGTTGTTTCCTCAATGTTTGCAAGCATGGGAGGGGACACACAAATGAAGCTTACACCACAAGAGGAAGGGGGATCCAGACTATAACTGTGGAGACTTGGGAGGACAATAGGGATGCAAGGGGGGAGGAAGATGGGAGTCCCTTGACAGGTGCAGCTGGGAGCCTAACCCCCCCCCCCCAGACAAGTTAATGGACAAACTCTCAGGAAACGAAGCAGGGTGCAAAGGGCACATACAGTACACACCTAAGGCTCTAGGGATAATCGCCAAGGAGGCCGACCTGGGGGGGCGGGAGAAGCTGTGAGGCAGAAAACCCGGGTGATATCTCTAGGTGCAGGATCGTCTAGAAGTCTGCGGGTGCAGACATGTGCTCTCTCACCGGAAGTACAAGGGGAAAAATTATATTCACTGACAGATGAATCTCAGGGATGTGAACAAGATGACATGCCGTCAAGCGGAGAAGCTCTGTCAGAGGACAGTACAAGTTCCTAAACACAAACAACAATAAGGAAAAAACAATGAACAAAAAAAAAAAGCAGAAAGGAAAGTCTGATAAGAAGTGTCAACTCAAGTAGGATTATTCTGACACACACATATGGTTCCAGAAGGAGGAAGGAGATGGGTTGGCAGGAACCGCAGAGCCCTCCCTGATAACCATCTTGGCATCAATCAAACAAGTACAAGAAGAAAACTGAAATAAAGGACTTAGAGCCATGTTCGCGGCAAAAAAAGTCTAAACAGGGATCCACAAGTTAAACAAAACCTGCTGGGAAATTGTGGAATGTCTAGCCACGGTCGAGACTCGGACTGAGGCATTGGAAGTTGTGGTGGAATCCCTAAAGGTGTAAGGCACAGAAAGAAGTGCTGCTATGATTGATGTTGTGTCCAAACTAGAAGACTACGAAAATCGACAGAGGAGAAATATTCTGTGCTTTCTCAGGATTACAGGAAGTCGGGAAGGGAATGACCCTAGAAGCAATATGGTAAATCTCCTAAAGGGCACATTTCCAGAGCAAACAAACTGGGATTGGGACACAGAAATGCAGGGCGCCCATCGATTTCCTTTATTCAGGGAAAAACAACCACAAGATGCAATCAGAAAACCCAGAGCAATGTTGGTCTTTTTCGGGAACTTCCTACTGGGACAATTGATAATTGACAAGGCTTGCTCCAAAGACCAGCAAAGGGGGTTTCGTTTTTTTGTACAACCAGATTTTTCGCACTCAGCAGTTGAAATATGCTGGTGATTAAGACAACTTTTTCTCCCTTCCAAAAACTTGGAGCTGAGGTCTTCCTTCAAAATCCAGCTAGACTCGAGATAATATTTAGAGGAAAAACCCGCAGCTTTACATCCGAAGTACAAGCGCAGAACTAGCTAGAAGAAATAAAGAAAAAACACAAAGGTAAGGACTCCCCAAATAAAAAGAAAGACTGGCTCATCATAATACTTTTAATTAAGATTGGTAGTAAAAGAGGCTGAACAGTCAGGAAACTAGGAGATGATGGGTCGAGAGAGATGGAGGTGCAGAATATCAGCCGCACATTGCTCAGGCAATGCCTGATTACCTTTATGCTAGGGAGGGGTGGGGGAGGGGGAAGTGGCACAGTGGCTCACACTAAGGGTGGTGCGGTGGACAAAGGGAGGCATGGGCTTTGGTAGAGGCGGTCGCAGCTGGGATCTTTTGCATGTATTGGGGACACAAACAAAATGGGGTAAACAAGTGAAACCAAGAGAATGGGAAGACTAGGTATAGCAACATTGAATATCTGTGGTCCAAATGATGTAAAAAAAGAGGCAGATAGTGTTGCAAGGATTACAGTTGTTATAGGCGGACATTGCCTGCCTGTAAGAGACCCATCTAGATGGCACACAAAAAGATCTGTTGAAATACCTTTGTTACATTATAGTAGGGGTAACGACTCAGGGAACCTGTACAAGGGGGGTCGCGATATTTAGCATGAAAAAAACAATTCAATTCTCAAAGGTACGCACAGATGGGCTAGGACGCTGGGTAATGGTATACGGGAAAGCCCCGGAGCTTCCTAATTTTACTTTATGCTCCATATACTGTAGCAATGTGGATGACCCGTCTTTATTGGAGTGGTTAATTAACGAATTAGCACATTGGTCACTGCCGATAATTGTCTGTGGAGATTTTAACATAAATCTTGATTCCAAATTGGGATAAGATCAAAGGTATAGGAAGTAAGGAAGCCCAAGGTTTTTACAACGTTATGCAACCTGTGTTAGGTACGTGGTCTGTGTGATGTCTGGTCCTCAAAGAGGCCTGCGGACCATGGGTTTAGTTACTTTTCAGCCCCTCACCATAAGCTTGTGATGCTGGATACTTTTTTTTGCCTCATCTACACTCTTGGGTTAAAGCATAATTGACCGGCTCCCCAGAGTTATATCAGATCATAGCCCACTGGTATTGCAGCTAGAAGGGGGAGGATCCATCAAGAAGATCCCCACCTGCACCTTCGACAGGGCCCTATTACTTGATGAATATTACGTAGGACATATGAAAGAGTGGATTCCTGATTTTTTACAAAGATACATGGGTACAACATCACTAGGAGTGATACCTTAAAAGCAGGAGTAGGAGGGGAGACAATACAATACTCAATTAGGAAAAGGAAAAAAAGAAAAATCTGAGGCGTTTAAATCTACAAAAGCTAGCCCAAGCTGAAGAAAGTTTGGTCATGGGATTAAGGTAAAACCAGTGGATGAAAGAAGTGAACAGGAAGTGGCCCTTGTAAAGGCAGGAATTCAAGGAGAGTTATTAAGGAAGGATTTAGACAAAGCATTAGTTCACTGCAAGGAGTTGTATGAATGTGAGGAAAAGGTGGGTCATTTGCTAGCCGTAAGAACAAGACATTTTGTCAATAAATGATCCTGTGTTGGGGCGGATAACAAACTCAAGAGAAATATGGGCAGCCTTTCATAGATTTTACCAGCACTCTACATGGAGGATGTGGGGAGAAGGGAGGGGTTGGAAGATCAAATAAGCCAATATCTTGACGCATGTGTGACTGAGGTCCTAACGCGTGAAGAGCGAGAGGTTTTAGAGTCCCCAATCTCTTGGGATGAAATTGCAGTGGCAATGTCAAGTTTACCTTGCGGGAAAGTGGCCGGGCCAGACCTCATTCCTACAGAATTTTATAAAATCTTCAGAGAAGAACTTCAATAAATCCTGACATCTGTGTTTTTGCAAACTTCGGAAGGGGTGGCACCACCAAAAACTTTGGTGCTGGCAAAAATGATAATCTTCCCGAAGAAAGGTAAACCATTTTTAGGAGTTGGGCTCTTATTCCCCCATAACTTTAATTAATGGAGATGTTAAAATATATTCCAGAGTATTAGCTGCATAGCTTGCATAGATCATTGGGAGAATGGTGTACGAGGTCAGCATGGTTTTATTCCAGGTAACGGAACAATAGAACACGTTCTAAGGGTTATCACTGTTCTGCAATTTTTCTAGACGCCGAAAAGGCCTTTGATACGGTCTCCTAGCCATTCCTTTGGGCCACATTGCAAAAGAAAGGGATAGGGAAAAGGTTTACCAGAGCAGTACAAGCCTTATATAAAGAACCGGAAGCTAGAGTACTCATAAATGGGGAGATGACAGAACCATTAATAATCAGGAGGGGGACACGACAGGGGTGCCCAAGCTCACCACTACTATTCGCCCTGTATATAGACCCCTTTTTAAAAAACTAGAAATGGCTAACAATAGTCCTCGTATAAAAAGATACGAGTATGAGAGCAAAGTCCTGGCTTACGCCGACGATATAGCCGTTTTAATTCCACATCCAGAACAGGCTATGGGGGAAATAGAAGAAGAAGCACGAAAATATGGCGCTCTTTCAGGTTCTGCCCTGAATCGGGAAAAACCCAAATAGTTGTTAACAAATGTATTACTAAGCCTGGGCAGAATTTGCAGAGTTCCGTTACGTGGAACTCCTCGAAGTGCAAAAAAACCTCTGCCTCGCTACGTGGAGCTCCGTGAACAGCGGAGTGCATTAGATAAATGTCATTCACTGTGATTTTCAGTGCCAGGTGCTTGTCCACACTGTGCAATCATCGCGAACTGCATCATGTACAGTGCAAGCGGTAGCTGCTTCCTTTCTGCCGCTCAAGTAGATTTTTACTTGAGCGCCAGCTTTCTCAACGTGAACAGAAGGTTTATCATCACAAGCAATCGTGAGCATACGCGACCACTCGCAATGAGAATTCTGACTGACCGCGTTGAGAAATCTCACCAGAAGGTTCATTTTCCATGCTTGTGCTTGCCAACTTGATGTTGACGATCACGAACAAGGAAAAATCGCACAGGGAGGTGGATTTTTCTCACTCGACAACTTGATGTTGGCAAATTAGAGCAAGGAAAATACTTGCTTTTCAGAATTCCGCAAGCTCCGCGTAACGCGGAGTGTGGAAAACTCTGCAAACTCCGCGAGCAGAGCAGAGCTCACCGCCCAGACTTATCTATTACCCTCAATGATAAATGGGTAGTCAAAAAAGCAAACTATTTTGTGGTCAAGATTAGCTCGGAGCTGGATCAGGTAGTTAAGGAATATTTGGGGAATTGTGCGGAGGCGACCAGGAAAGTACTAAAGAAGTTGGATCACCCTCATTTAACCCTTATTGGTAGAACCAATGTAATCGAAAATATTTATTTTTAAAAATTGTTATAATATTTTAGAGCAATACCTCTTGTCTTTTCAAATTTTTGGTTTAGATATTTGAGAATATTTTTGCACAATTGATTTGGTCGTGGTTTGATTTCACGACCAATAAGAGCATTTACATTTTTATCGCTACCCAGGGAGTGCGGAGTCCTGGCCCTCCATAATTCGAAGCTTTATTGGTGGACATCCTCATTCACACATTTTACCACACTCTTGATTATCGATAATTGAAGGACACAAACAAAATATCCTACCCATGGGAACTTGTAATTGGAACTGATGCTTGGGGATGCCTTTGGCACCAGTTAAGCTATTGGTACTATACAAGAATTAGGTTTAAGCCACTATGGGGCTCATTAGTATGGCAGGCAGAATTTATCTGCCCGCCATAGCCCCGGGAAATGAGACCGCCCGCAATGCATGAGGGGGTCCCGCACCTACAATTAGAATGCGCCTGCCACACACGCGGGTGCTTCCTGCATTTTTATCATCGCGGCGGGCGGTGCTGAAAGCACCTCCCACCACAATGCCAGAAATGCAAGTTGTACATTTTAATGCACAAAGTGACAGGCACCACGCCGTGCCTGCCACATTGTACATTGAAATGGAGGGGGGTACCATAGGTACCCCTCATGTGCAGCCCCCACCCGCCGAATCCCCGTGGGCCTACTACAGGCCCCCAATGTTGAAGACTGCATGCCTTCCGTGGCGGCTCCGGAAAGGCCAAACCCTGCATGTATATTGATATGGATGGGGTGTCTACCAGACACCGCCACCTAATTAAAACCTTCTCTGCCCGGTCGACTCATCGACCGGGCGGAAAACCAGCAGATGGTCTTTCCGTCCGCCGGGGTCCCCCCCGCCATAGTAATATGGCAGGGGGAATTTGCATGCGGGCGGGACAGAATGTTGGGCGGATCGCCGCCACCATGCGGGCAGTGGTGATCAGCCCGGCAATTTGATGGGCCCCTATGTGTGGCCTTTAGAATCTGCAGATTCAATACAGCGTCTAAATAGGCTGGGGAGGTTGAACTATTACACACCACAATGGCAGAACAGAAACTTACCAGATATTTGTAATGACTTACCTTTTATGACCTGCTTTGAGGCTGGTATTATACAATTAGGCTGTTTTCATTCCCACAGTGGTGTTAAAACCTTCATGAAACGGACTCAAAGTTTGACCTTACCCACAGGGAGTTTTTTAAATATCTGCAAATCAGGGACTTTCTACAAGAAAATGGGGGTAGGGATGTGGTAAATAAATAATTAATTACCGGTACTATTTTTTTATGCATTAAATAAAACAGATAGCTCAATAAATAAGAGGCAGGATCCGGGGTATCTGAGTTGAACAGGCTTTAATCAGGCACAAGGGAAGGGACAGGATCGGAATAGCCTGAAATAGAATGGCATGGAATGGCAGCTGCAACGTTTCATCAACAGTACATAGTATATATAGGAAAACATTACAATTGCATTGAATACAGTAGGCGTAACAAGTGACAAACGTAAGATAAGAACACATGGGCGTACAAAGAAGGCGTGCACAAAGACATGTGATGAGAACGTCACAGAAGTGTCATAAATGGGTGGAGACATGGAGGGGGCTACCTGGGCAGCTGGAACCTTTAACCTAGTGGTGCGCGCAAACGGACAACGGACCATGACGTGTAACTGGGGAGAGCTGGGGGCTCTGACTTCTGCACTAGAAGAGGAGACTAAAGTCTGCGATGTCAGGACGACATGTACCTATAGCATATCTGGTATCTCGTGTTTGGAGAACATGTTGCTAGAATCTAGAAGCTATCAGGGCAAAGGCTACTTGACACTAAGGCTGGTGCATGCATATATTCTTCATGTATTGCGTGTACTATGAATCTTTTATGGATATTAATACCGTAATTCTCTTGCATGGAGACAGGAAGACTAGACTATAGCTAAAGATGTTTATGCGGTTCGTTAGCTTAGGAATGTGAAGACGGAGAGCTGAACTGATAACTGTAGGCATAACATATTCTTGGCAGACAGGCAGAGCCAGGCCGGGCACCGCGCTGCGCGGCAGGAAGTAAGCGAAGGGTCAGGGATGCGGGAGGGGCTGCATCGCTCCTCGGAGTGGGTTCAGGAGACTGGAGCTTGAATCTGGTGTTCAGGCCCTTTGAGGCCTAGAAACGGGGACAATTCGATAAGTCTAACGTGCATAATGTAAAACGTTGGCAACATAGGCCTAATACTCGTTGCTTTCACGGGGACTGGATAACTAACATACTAACGTTGGACACAACTATAATTGCGTCTTTAATCGATCATAGGGGGATATATGCATATTAATCATGCACATATTACATAGGATGGGGAACACGTAGGCACACATGACAAGGCAAAATTCAATTTTCCTCATTCCCTCCTTGTGCCCTACGTTTCCATCAGGAAACATCAATATTCATGATACCATCTATCTGTTCATAGAGCATCATTTGCTCGTCTCGAATCTTCTTGGAACGGGACTTTGGACTTGGAATACAAGATGTAGCGCATATGCCGCAAATCGCAGGGCCACATTGTAAGCAGAGACAGCAACTGAATATGATCATTACTGCTATACCCAGGAATGACAATACTTTCCATCCCCAGGCAGATATTATACTCCAGAGCCAACCGGACCATGTCCAGGTGCCTGGATTCTGGTGTAACTGATGGGCTATTTTATGAAGTCTGGTTATAGCTGAATAAACAGACGGTGCGTTATTAGGAATGAAAATGCAGCAACTAGATCCGATGACTCTACAAGCTCCGCCCCTATCGGCCAGTATGACGTCAAGGACGAGACGATTTTGAAGCACGACAAATCTCATAGCAGATTGTTCTTCAGTTAAGTTACCTAGAGCGGAAGTAGTCTCATTCACTACTGCTTCAAGGGTTCTGGTTAGCCTACGTATTAGCTTACTATTTTGGACAGGACCTATGAAGAAAAAGAAACCTTTATTGAAGTCTTGATACTGTTCTAAGGCAGTTTCAGTTTGATCGACAATTGGGGACTCGATCTCCCTTCTATGTCTGACGTGTACTAGATGTGTGTTTCTGTGATAATCGGATGGGGCTAGGAAAACTGGTGGCAGTAGGAAGGCAATGTAACATGTTCCATCCCAATCTTGGGGCAGACGTACATATGCGGTCTGACCACATACAAAATACGAATGACGTGAGGCTTTGAAAGTAGATTTCCCACTGTCACTATACTCGACCACAGTAGTACAATCACTATGTCCTAGATGTACTGAACCATTCTTTCTGACACATAATTCGCCTTTCACTGGTAGGACTGTAATAGCAGGCAAATCTGGAGTAGTCTCGGACTGAACATTCAAAACCATGAAATTCGATGAATAATTACCTAGATCATATACTTCATTTTCTAGATCTAACCCTGTTCTATGGGAAAGTCCTTCCTTGTCTGGGAAACATGTTCTATTCAGAAGGGACATATCGTTTGAGGATGACGTTAACGTGGACCATGCTCCACATGAACCATTGTGTGAAAACGGATAGGGAAAGAGTGGCAGAACTCCCTTCGGTGTCTGGAAAGGGGGGAGTCGACCACACACCCAACAATTTGTGGCATTGCTAGTCTGGTGTGAATAGTGTAACATACGGATAAAAGTATTATTGCGCATGGCAAGACGATAGGATAACTCGTGAGGAGGCAGTTCACTAAATGTGTGCTCTACTGTAACATTAGAGGAAAAATGTATATGTGAAACGATAGGAGGAAAATATACATGTAAAACATAACTTATGCCTGTAATTGTAAGACTCAGAAATAACATAATTAATAGAGTAACAATGCATCGACTTCGAAGATTCTTTCGATAACGTATTCTCTTAGAGTTTCGACTAACTCTCTTACTATGTGGGTCTATCTCATACATGTCAGGAACCTGTCTAACCGTTTCACCCGAGAGGGACTTAGACAATTAAACTGGCTGACTTACTAGACCGTAACTTTTCTTTACACTCCTGCTGCGGAGTTTTCTCTGACAGGGGAAGTTTAGAGTCAGTATCTGGGCAGTCCTTGAGAACGGGGCAGTCCTTGAAAAAAGTCTTTGGATGGAGTCCATGGAATCGTTTAACGTGACTGGAGTGCAACCACCCCTTACGACCCTCCACCTTGATCGCAGTCCTTGTTGTCATCAGAACGAGCTTTGGTTCTTTCCAGCGGTGCTCCAGCGGACTTGAACGATCAAAATTTCTAATCAGAACGAGGTCGCCTGGTATGACCTCGTGCGGTTTCACTTGGGTGTTGTCTGGAAAGGCAGCAGCGACCTGTGAACGACAAGAGAGTAGTGCAGACATCAAGGAAGCCAGGTAATCTGTCAGCATATTACTGTCAACATCGGTAATTGTACGTGGCCTAGGTGTACCCCACATGTTTGGGGGACGACCGAAAACTACCTCGTAAGGGGACAGACCTGAACGGGAGTGAGCGATCATTCTCATGAAAAAAAGGGCGACTGGCAGTGCTACCATCCAATCTACGCCTTTCTCTGCGCATACCTTTGCAATGCGGATTTTCAGGGTCTGATTATGTCTCTCTACGAGACCAGCTGCTTCGGGATGTCGTACACAGTGGAACTTCCACTGGTACCCTAACAGAAGGGATACTTGTTTCATGAGTTCGGAGGAGAATGGCTGGCCGTTGTCTGAATACACGACCCTCGGTAAACCATAGCGGGGGAAATACTCACGAACCAACTGCCTGGCAGTGGTCGCGGCAGTGTAATCTGGGACTGGATATGCTTCTGTCCATCTGGACAAAGCGCATACAACTACGAGGACATACTTGAAACCTCGACATCGATCCATCTGAATATAATCCATCTGGAGACTTCAAAAGGGTGGTCAGGAGGATGGAATCCACCTTGTTCCACCGGAACACCTTTACCTGGATTGAACTGACAACAGATCATGCAGGTACGCACTTTCTGCTTGGCTGCTGCTCGTAAATGCTTGTTAAACCAGAGGTTCTGAATACTGTCTAACATGGCTTTTTCTCCTAAGTGTGCTGGACTATGTGCGGTGTTAATAATGACTTGAACCATAGAGTCGGGTAGAAACCATGTGGCTTTTCCCTTCGTCAACCATCCCTGATCTGTCTGGACCCCTCCTTGTTCAGACCATTTCTTGATTTCATCGGGTGTAGCATGTGACTGTATATCTAATACGTCTTGTGTAGGGTCCTTAACTGTCATACAAGTCGTCTGAACTGGAATGTCTGTCTGTGTCGTGTTAACTGGAATGTCTGGAGTCTGAGCTGTAAGCTTGGCTGTTCGATCTGCCAGGTTGTTACCCTGGGAAATGATGTCAGTGACTTTCGTATGTGCCTTGCACTTCATGATAGCGATAGCTGTCGGTAAATGTATTGCATCTAACAGAGCTTGAATGAGGGGGCCATGCTGAATCTTGGTTCCGTGAGAAGTCATGAAACCTCTCTCTTGCCAGAGCACTCCAAAGTCGTGTACGACTCCGAATGCATAACGTGAATCTGTGTATATGTTTACTTTCAGGTTCTTGGCTCGTATACAGGCTTGGGTCAGAGCGACGAGCTCTGCTGCTTGAGCAGACAGGGTGTCAATACGATGTGTTTCTATAACTTCAGTTTCAGTAGTCACTGCATACGCGGCTACTAGTTCTCCTGTACTTGTTCTCATACATGAACCATCCACATAAAGCGTCAGGTCGGGATCAGATAATGCAATGTCTGTCAAGTCTTGTCTTGGCTTTGTCATGGTGTTAACAACTTCCACACAGTCATGTGTGGCAGGATTTGAAGTAACTGAGGGTAACAGTGTAGCAGGATTTAAAATGTTGCAGCGTCTGATTTCTATGTGTGGCTGAAACAGTGTCAGTTCATAACCTGTTAAACGGGCAATTGTCAAGTGTTGAGTCTGTGTTCGGTTTAAAAGAACTTCCACGGAGTGTGGAACTTGTACTGTCAGGGAGTGTCCTAACACTATGGAATCACTCTGTCTGATAGCTAGAGCTGTGGCTGCAACTGACTTGAGGCACGCAGGCAGAGCCTGGGCCACCGGATCTAATGTGCTAGAGAAATAAGCACAGGGCTTGTATTGTCCCGCTTGATCTTGTGTGAGAACAGATAATGCAGTACCATCACGTTCAGTGACAAAAAGTGTAAAAGGCTTACTGTAGTTTGGTGTCGCTAGAACAGGTGCTTGGCATAAAGCTTTCTTTAACTCATTGAAAACAAGTGTATGTTCTTGGGTCCAAGGGAGGACAGTCAATGTGGCTGCCTCCTGTGTCGTTAACTGTATCAGTGGCTTGGCTAGATATGCGTACTGAGGAATCCATTGTCTGCAGTAAGATGTGAGGCCGATAAAAGCTCGTACCTCCTTCTGTGTCTTGGGCTGTGGAAGATGTGCTATTAACTGGATACGGTCAGGTGTCAACTGTCTACCCCTCTTGGACAGTAAGTGTCCAAGGTATACCACTTGCTGGACACAGAATTGCAATTTCGAAGGGGACACCTTATGCCCCATCTCGGCCAGAAAATACAGGACTGTAAGTGACGCTCGTTCGCAGTCACGTTCTGTACGGGCTGTGATTAATAGATCATCGACATACTGGAGCAGGGCAGTGTCAGTTGGCATGTGAATACTGTCTAGTTGTCTTTTAAGTGCTTGACTGTAAATACTAGGACTTTCCGTGAAACCTTGAGGAGCTCGTGTGAATTTATAGCTTCTTCCATTTAAACAGAATCCGAAAAGGAAATGGCTGTCTGGGTGAATGGGGACACTAAAGAATGCGTTCTTGAGATCAATAACAGTAAAGAACGTAGCTTCGGAATCAATGGCAGTCAATAGGGAAGAGATATCTGGAACCACTGGGTACTGGGGTATAATACATTTATTAAGTTCTCGAAGGTCAATCACTAATCGATAAACAGGAGGTGCATTGGGATCAGTACGTTTAAGAATTGGAATGATAGGGGAATTACGTACATTGGAGTCAGTTTCTACAACTACTCCTTGAGCAATGAGCTCGTCAATAATTTTTGATAAGGCTGCTACAGCCTCAGGTGGCAATTTGTACTGTCGGATTCGTGGTAATACAACACCTTCCTTCAGAGTGACACGATAGGGTGTAATGTGCATACAACCTACATCAGTTGGACCTTGCGCCCATAAATGCTGAGGTACATTCAATAATCTTGGATCAAAATCACGTAATACATAATGACCTTTAAAATCACGTAAAAACAATCTCACTCCTTCTGGGGAGCAGCATATGACTGCTCCTAATTCTTTTAGTGTCTTAATACCTAGTAAATTTTCTGGACATGATTTCGTAAGTAACAAGTCTGTAGTTCGGGACAATGGACCGACTTCTAGGGAAACTGGTTTCGATATTTCATTAACAATAGGCTTTCCTGAAAATCCAAGGGAAACATTTCTAGAGCCTGAGAGCGGAGCCCCTGGAACCTCGTCATGACTGATGGTAGTCCTACTTGCCCCTGTATCAATCAGAAACTTTCTGTCTTTCCCTAATACTTGACTGTGTACATAGGGACCCTCTTGATCTACAGGAATTTCGATGAGAGGCAAGCCAACCTCCCTCTCTAGGCTGTTTCATGAATACTGCTGATATTCTGGATATTCCGACTGTGCATACTGGTACATCTGCTGTGTAACGTGTTGTGTGGCAGCTATAGGCTGCGGTACAGTAACTGTCTGTTGTGCGTTCTGCGGTGGCTGAGAATTCCGCGAAACTTGTTCTTGTCTAGGAGGACGTGGTCTCTCTTTCGTTTTACCAGTAGCTATGTTGTGTTTCAGAACTGCACATTCGTTTATATAATGACCTGGCTGTTTACAGTAATTGCAGGTCCCTTTAACGGGAGCTATAGAATGACTAGTCTGATTCGGACCCCTCTTCTGGCTGTCTTGTGGAACAGACTGTGCAACCAGTACTTTCATTTTCGTGTCTTTCATACGTCTCCTTTCATGTTCCTGCTCCTCCCTGATTCTGTTCTGGTGATACTGTAGCATCTGGAGCATTTGTGACGGAGTATTAGCTTGCCAGGTACTTTCGACTTTCAGTACTCGATTTTTAACTTGTGGTAAAGAATTCTCAACTAGTTTGGTAACGAAAAGATGTGGATACGATTCACTACTTGTTTTCAGACCACTATTTATAATGAAACATTTCTCAAATCTAGAATAAAAATCACTAGTGTCTTCGTCTTGTTTCTGTTTACAGGCTGAGATGGCATCCCAGTCTTCCTTTTTCGTGGCTAGTAATCTTGGCAAGACTTTGATTAGCAACTCGGGCAATGCTTTTGCTTTTTCCCCAAGACCGGTACCTGGAACTCGTGTATTATCTTCAGTCTCTAATGCGGTCCAATCTATCTTTTTCTCTCCCACCTCCCATTCTTTTTCTTTAAGTTTTTCATATATGCCCGCAGGCAACAGGACCTTTAACATTTTTATGATATCGGGATACGTGTATTCTCCCATACGGAGCATGTCCTTTAATTCTCGATGGAACCCTGCTGGATCTTTATTGTGACAGGGTATTAACTTTTTAATTTCTAAGAGTTCTATTTTCGTGATAGGGGTGTAAACAAATACTCGTTCGAGCTCACCCCCCTCTCCCTTAACTGGATGTTCTTCTCGCAACGGATTCTGTCTGTCTATGTAGAATGATTTTCTTACTGGGGGTGGAATAGGAACAAAATGTGGATTCAGGAACGTTCTGTATTTATGGCGTTGTTCTAAAATGACATTAATTAAATCGGTACCTAGACCTTTCCATCTGTTTAGGAGTAACTCGTTCAGAACATCATACAAGGGACCTGGATCAGAATGCTGATCCTCATACAGTGTAATGAGGTGTTGGATCATATACATACCCACCAGACGCTGCTCGGCTGGGGGCAGTTTCAGAAACATTTGGGCCACTACTTCGTCTGGAAACGTGACAGAATCACTAACCCACCGGACTGCTGATCGGGCTAGTTCTTGTTCATGCATGGTACTAAGTTCACTGTAACCTATTCGTAATTTCAGAATTTTATCAGTAGCCTGGAATACTTGTTCAAGAGAACACTGTTCTGGTACGGGAGGAGAAAAAACTTTCTTGTAATCTAGGCGTGAATGTCTATCGGAAAATCTAGTTCTACCTACATACGCTATTCTGGCGGGATTCTCGCTGTCTACCTCTTCACTTGAAGAGTCATTCTCTTTCTCGGTTGCTCTTTTTGCTTTCTCCTTCTGGTGTATACTTATAATTTCTTTACGAATTTTCCTGTACATACTTTCTATACTATTCTGTGTCTTATGTTTTCCCTCTGCTATATTGTCACTCCATCTTGTCAGGGCTTTCATATCGTCTTTGTCTTTATCAGGATAATCCTGTTCTCTTATTAAACAGTTAATCAAGAACTGTAAAATCATACTTTGAATCTCGACCTTTCTGTGTGCCATAGCTTCGTGAATACTTTCTGAATTCTCCCCTGTACGGATAAAATGATATATTCTGTCTAGATGTTCTTTCATGTCAGGCAGGGTGGCCAAAAAGTTGGCAACTCGTCTTAAACGTACTGAATATAATATCATGTGATCTTCGCCTGGTACTGAATCATATATGCAGTCTGTAAGATATTGCTTGAGGGCTGCGTGTGTAGACACCTTTGGCGTGCGCTGTAACGCTGCGTCTCTCAGCGTCAGTCGTTTTACTTGAGGCGGGGTGGTAGGAGCACCTCCCCCCGCTCCTCCTGAACTAGAATCGTCCGTTAATACTGAATGTGCTGGTAAAGTGACTGGTAAAACGGGCACACGTAATGTGGGCTGGTCCGGGGGTACTGGCACATTAACGGGGTCCCCGGGACCAGTGGCTGGAGGAACAGGAATTACATTATTAACAGGGTGCTGAAGTTGAGCAGGCGGAATAGGTTTTGCATATTCTGGGACTGTATCATCCAAATAGGACGAAAGAAAAATTTCAGCTGCAGTCGGTTTATGACGTAGCTTAGTCGGGACCAATGGTGGCGGTAAATTACAGGGTACTTCCGGGGTTGCCTTCGGCAAGCCCTCGGCAAGAAGAGGGTACATACCTTTAATAAGGGCATTTCTCTGTCTGTCTGACTGTTCTGCTCTAACTCGTTCACCTTCTTCTAGAAGTTCCCTTTCTTGGGCTTTTTCTGAAGATTCCCTACTTAATTCTGCTTTTCTGAATTCTTTTTCGGTTCTTCTATGAGATTCTTTGCGCCATAACTCTATGGCATCTTTCTGGGATTGTCTGGCTTTCTTTTTCCATAATGCTTCTTCTACTGGCATGATGCACTCGGCATCCCATGTACCTGATACAGGCCATCTTTATTTCTCTTCAAGATTCATTGTATAATCCACCCATAAGTCTAGATATAATATGGCATCTAAGCCATGCTTGTGATACATAAAGTGTCCAGGACTGTCCCTAGGAGGGACAGGAACTGATTCTTCGAGTAACCCTTTTCTGGTTTTTATCTGACGTAACTTTGAAAACAGAGGCATATTTGAGTCGTACTTGAACTTAGACTTAAACACAATACACGATAATCACAGTAATGAAATGGCAAACAAATCACTCATACCACGACATAGAAATACATTAATAACAGTTCGAACAGAATACTACCTAATACACTGAAAACATAACGCTTGAATTTCTCGAGAACAGACTTACTAGAATTACTGGATGCACTGCTAAAACAGTACAGAACATACCGGTCTCATAAAGAGACACGTCATACCGTATCCACCTAGATGGACACGTCGGACTGGATCTGCGTACCCAAACCCATCGGACCGGAGACAAACTAATGACCCCGTCTAGATACTCCCCCAGCAACGGTACTCACCGGGAAGCAGAACTGAAGGCCTCGGACTGGACTGGACTGCTACGACGTCTGGTTACTACGCATGCGCTTCGAACTTCGGGCTTCGGAAACAGGTGGGCCTCCGGATACCTCGGACCTTGCTCTCTCGGCTTGGGCTCTGGTCGGGACGAACCGCCTTCCTCACCGCCTCGTCTGGATGCCGGACCGCAGTCTCCGTCTCCTCCGTGGGCCTGAGGGAGACTTGAAGCAGAAATATCTGCACGTGCACGGTAGAGGTTCCGTCACGGCTGTAGAAGGGTCAGGGGGCCTGCGTTACATCGCCGGCGCGTGGGGAAGGGGCTCGTCCCTATTCGGGCGCCATTATGTGGTAAATAAATAATTAATTACCGGTACTATTTTTTTATGCATTAAATAAAACAGATAGCTCAATAAATAAGAGGCAGGATCCGGGGTATCTGAGTTGAACAGGCTTTAATCAGGCACAAGGGAAGGGACAGGATCGGAACAGCCTGAAATAGAATGGCATGGAATGGCAGCTGCAACGTTTCATCAACAGTACATAGTATATATAGGAAAACATTACAATTGCATTGAATACAGTAGGCGTAACAAGTGACAAACGTAAGATAAGAACACATGGGCGTACAAAGAAGGCGTGCACAAAGACATGTGATGAGAACGTCACAGAAGTGTCATAAATGGGTGGAGACATGGAGGGGGCTACCTGGGCAGCTGGAACCTTTAACCTAGTGGTGCGTGCAAACGGACAACGGACCATGACGTGTAACTGGGGAGAGCTGGGGGCTCTGACTTCTGCACTAGAAGAGGAGACTAAAGTCTGCGATGTCAGGACGACATGTACCTATAGCATATCTGGTATCTCGTGTTTGGAGAACATGTTGCTAGAATCTAGAAGCTATCAGGGCAAAGGCTACTTGACACTAAGGCTGGTGCATGCATATATTCTTCATGTATTGCGTGTACTATGAATCTTTTATGGATATTAATACCGTAATTCTCTTGCATGGAGACAGGAAGACTAGACTATAGCTAAAGATGTTTATGCGGTTCGTTAGCTTAGGAATGTGAAGACGGAGAGCTGAACTGATAACTGTAGGCATAACATATTCTTGGCAGACAGGCAGAGCCAGGCCGGGCACCGCGCTGCGCGGCAGGAAGTAAGCGAAGGGTCAGGGATGCGGGAGGGGCTGCATCGCTCCTCGGAGTGGGTTCAGGAGACTGGAGCTTGAATCTGGTGTTCAGGCCCTTTGAGGCCTAGAAACGGGGACAATTCGATAAGTCTAACGTGCATAATGTAAAACGTTGGCAACATAGGCCTAATACTCGTTGCTTTCACGGGGACTGGATAACTAACATACTAACGTTGGACACAACTATAATTGCGTCTTTAATCGATCATAGGGGGATATATGCATATTAATCATGCACATATTACATAGGATGGGGAACACGTAGGCACACATGACAAGGCAAAATTCAATTTTCCTCAGGGAGGTTAACCTCGGGAGAAATGAATTGGTGGATAAAATAATACTGCCCACGCCCTCTAGGATTGGAATTATTTATAAGTTGCTGATGGAGCACACCAAAGACGATATGGAAATATGCTCTAATAAGTGGCAAGAAAGGCTAGGGTTCACAGGTGTCACCTTCTAAAAGATATTTTTAAGAATGCAGACATCATTAATACCGGCCAATCTTCAATTGCAATTCTATAAGACATGCTTTGGGCTTTTCTATACCTGAAAGAGAATAGCGAATTGGAGCAATTGGAAGGGAGTACACTGCCCACGATGTGCCTTTCATAAGGCAGACATCGTTCATATGTTTGCGGCCTGTAGCAAGCTTGGCCCCATGATTAGAGAGATAAATGGATTTCTAGACGAGAAATTACTACTTCAGATCGAGCTGGACAGTCCACTAATTCTGCTGGGAATATATAGTCTGATGGAAAAAGGAGGTGCTCTATCAACCATAGCAATGGCTGTTTATAGGCAATGTAAAGCATCAGCCTGACTTGATCCGATCCCCCCCTCAATTCAGCATTGGGTGGCTCAATTACTGGCTGTATATAATCTGGAAAAATCTATATACATAGGCGAAAGAGATACAGGGCAAAGAAGAAGGAAATAGAAATCTGGAAGCCCTTATTCGATTGGGTTGAATAAACTGGACCATCAAGGGAGCGAATAGACTAGGTGGTTTGGTTTGGAATAGGGAGCAATACGAAAAGCATTTATGTAGTTGATGTAAAAAATCTAGCATCAGGATTCAGGTATTGCACATAAAAACATAGCTTGCACTCTGTTCTTTGAACTAAGCACTTTACGGTTTTGTCACTGCTGTTATTTTAAACCTCTATGCTGCTATGTATCCAAACTTTGGAATGCAATGTATAGATGTACAGATTTGCACTTTATGCACTTGGCACTTTAAATTCCCTAATCAGTTAAAGATCCAGATGCCACAGTTAAAAAACAAGGTTCACACATAGCACTTTGCAATAAGTACCTTTATGGTTTTCTCTATGCTGTTGCTTTAAATACCTATGCTGCTATGTATCAAAAATCGGAATGTTAAAGTATAGATTTAAAGCTTTGCACACTTTTTGCACCTGGCACTTCAAATCTCCTAATTGTACTATGAAAGTATGTCGAAGGTTATGCACCACCACAGGATTGGGAGTATGCAGTGATATAAATATGGGCCGGGGGTGCGGGGGATAAATTGAGGGATGGAAGAGAAAGTTGTTTTATTTTCTCTATCTCAAATAAAAAAAACTAAAAAAAAATATTTATTCCGGGACTCATAGTTTTATGGATCCCATTAACAGTATGGGAATGAAACTGGAAGCAAGCATGTAGATGTTAAGTAAAAAGACAGTAGTGTTTGCGGGCATCAAACATATTAGTTTTTTTTCATCTTTGCTTTATTATTTGGATTCAGATACTTACACTTTGCTTTTCCTTTACAAACAGAAGGTTACAATCACAAAGATATTAACAAACCTTGGCAATGCCAATAGATCTGGCTTTTGAAGGAATGTTGTATGCTAAAGCGAAACAGTATAAATAAATAGCACTGGAATATATTTGTATTTTTGTTTAAGCAAAGGACTGTAGAATAATATTGGTGTAAGTTAAAAGGTGAGGAGATAATTGCACTGCCAATCCAGACCTACACACCCATGACGGTTAATGACTGCCCATTTCTCGTCTGTGGTAATGCCAGAGAAAATCATCATAAATTATCCAGGAAACTTTAATAGCATTACAATGTCATGTGTGTGCCCGTGAAAGTTCAAGAGCAGGCAGCTGGATAAGTAAACACAATTATCAGAGCTCTGTGGAGGACAAGGATTTTTTTGTGAAAGCTGAATACTTTTGCCCAATCAAAACATGTACTCCTTGCTCCCAACATGTGGATGGAGCCAAACCACCTTTCTAGTTGTGGTCATATATTTGTTTAGCGACAGCAGTTCTGTCAAGCCAGACCATAAAAAATAGGACTATCCCAGGTCATAGAAGACACTTTCTCAGCCCTGTAAATTCATCACAGCACAGCAAATAATGCAAAGCAGACCATTTTACAAAGTGGTGGCCAACTAGTTAATTTCAAACCTGTTCTCCATATAGAAAACATGCATGTTGGAATTAGAACAACACAATTCTGCTTAGGGTTTACTGTAGTGTTTAGCCAGACTCAGAATAAAATGTCACTAAGCTCCCAATATAATGAGCACAAAACAACTTGCAAGGATGTCAGCTGGATTTTGCATGCTATGTTATAAAGTATATTCCTTCATTGGTACTTATCAATGATTATAAGGGGATTCAAAACGAAGTCAGCTAATAAAAAGAAATCAGCAAAGAGTGGTCTGGCTCAGATTCTTCATCCTGAGAATTAAATATGTTTTAGAGTTTGTTGAAATTGGAATCACCTAAAAATCTGGCTGATTTCAGCTCAATGGGTCTCCATTCAAACAGGACTAGAGGGCATACACTTGCAATGAAATGTGTGCCAGGAAGCTGTGGCTCCGGATTTTTGTGCAGTGATCTCTTTTGACTTGACTTCCTTATTTGTTATATTAACCAGGGAAGCAGTCATGAGTGTAGATAACATAAAAAGTAAAAATTCATAGGACATAACAAGAATGTTATGCCCATCCTCTCAGGTAATATCTCTGCCTGCTCTACCACTGTACTATTCAGTGAGGTTCAAGCTCTATCTTAATTCTTATTCACTAGTAACTCTAGCACAATCCAATTTCCTATTTCCTCTTCCACATAACCATTTTTGAATCTCTCATCTCTGACTTTATATTGCATCCTCTGTTGTAAGTCAACAGTTAGACCTGGCATCTTTTGGTGTGCTTACCCTGTCTTTTTGCTTTCTGACTTCCTGGTTTTGACTCTGTTTTTGCTGGTATAATGTCACTGTGCACTTTCTCACTGCTGTCCAGTGTTAAAGTGCAAGTGCTCCTATTTTAAATTGTATTATGGATTGTTGTTTGTGCCACCCATATGAGCAGCCTTTCAAATGATTCTCATCCTGCCACTATACTGTCTGTGTGCAGTTTTTACTGCCATGTTGACTTGGCAAATGCACCCACTTGCCAAGCCCTAACCTTCCATTTTACTAATTGTGAGTCATCCATAATGTAGGCCTATGGTACCCCTGTGGGCAGGGTGCCTTGTATGTGATAGGTAGGTCATGTACTGGCCTGTGTGACATGGCCTGATAGTGAATTGCAGTGTATATAATTTTTCACTATTGAAAGGCTAACTATCCCATAGGATAGCACGGGAGTTTACTTATAACATGTTATGAGTATAAGTTCCCATTGGGACAAGATGGAGAAACAGAGTTTAGTATGCCTAAACTCAGAATATAAAAATGCATCTTTTAGTAAAGATGATTTATATATTGAATGTTTGAAAATACCCCTTTAAGAAAGTGGGCATTTTCTTGCTTAGCCATCTTGTGTGCCTCTGCTGGGTTGTGGATTGACTGACTGGCTTTGGAGTGGCAGGGACTGGAGATGTGCATTCTCTTCAGACAGCCACAGTGGGTTGGGGTGTGTCCAGCCTCTCCAGGCTGAGTCAGGGCAAAGCTGAATAAACCTGGGCTTCATTTAGACTAGCGGGAGGAGATTTCCTTGCACCTGAATGGGCCTGGTCTGTCTTGGACAATGCTGTCTCTGCCTCTGGCCAGGAAGCTGGACCAGAGAGGACAGAACTGGTTTGGGCTGAGCACAGACACTCTCTGCCCAACCGAAGAGAGAGAAATAGAGTATTAATGTTGGGACCCAGACCCCAGAACATTAGAACTCACTTGGATCAAGGAACCTGCCAAGAAGAAGAGCTGGAAGAACTGCCAGGAGGAATACTGACCCTTTGCTGTGTTGTTGCTTTGCTGGGTTGGACTTCGGTTGCTGCTTCTTGGTGGGCAGTGAATGGACTGGATCGAACTTTCTTCACTGGTTGCTGAGTATCTCCAAGGCCTTGAAATAGAGCTTGGCTCCTGTTCACGAAGTCTCAGGTACAGCAAGGACTTCACTTACCTCTGGGTACCACCTCTGGTACCGTGGGTTTCAGTTGCCACAGAGGGAAAAGCAGTTGGCACCGTCACGGACAACACTGCTGGCTCCATGTCCTGAAGGCACCGCTGAAGTCACTGCTGCACTTCGCACCACAACCCTGATCTCACCAATTACCGCCACCACCACCGAGCCGCTGCTTGCACCCTGAACTGTGGGCATCGCACCTGCACTGCCTTGCTACACTTCGACAACTTGGTCTCACCGATGACGTTGCTACCTCCTGACCTCGACACCCTTGACTGCACCATGGTTTGGGGGCACCACTCGTAAGTCACATGACGCACCGTCCCAAACCACACCTCGGTCTGGGCTAGCTGATGACAGCTCCCACCAACCACCATGGCTGCTTGTACCATAACTTGTCAGCACCGCAACAAGCACCGCCTCACTTCGCACCGCAGACCCTGTCTCACCAATGCCGCTGGATGACCATCACGGAGCCGCTGCCTGCACCATGACCTGAGGGCATCGCACGCCACCCTGCTACATTTCACATCTTAACCACGATCGTTGCCGTGACCGGCTTGCACCAACGTGATCTGCTCCACCTAAGGTACTGTTTATGAGTCTGCTGACATTAACGCTGGTCCATACTGATGCGGTCAGCCGGAGCTGTTGGATTCTGTTGTTTTCAGCACCACTGTAGCCCCTGACAGAGCTACTGACTTCAATTAACTACATTTTAAACTCCTTCTTGCAAAGTGCATATTTTGGATTACTGTATGTTGGCTTTTTAACATTTTGGTCTTGTTTGCACAGAAAAATATTGGTAATTTTTCTAACACTGGTGTGGTGTCCTTGTGTAGTGTTTTCACTGTATTACTGTTGGTTATGGGCATATGCTTCACACACTGACTCTGAGATAAGCCTGACTGCTCATTACAAGCTACCAGAGGGGTGAGCAGGGGTTATTTCAGTAGTGTATCTCCCTTATCCTGACTAGGAAGAAGGGTCCCTACTTAGACAGGGTAACAACCTGCCAACTAGAGACCCCTATTTCTAACATCTACTCTAACCACATGAAATCTAACATTATCTTCACAGATGCCTCTAGACTGTGGTCCAAATGTGTTTCTGTAGCAGGTTAAATATCGCAAGGTGCTCTCTGACTGACCAAGTAGTTTGCGAATTGTGACAACATATAATATGATAGCATAAAGCTCCTGATCCCATTCAAGTCTAACTCAGTCCTCTCATTTATTAAAGTTGTTTACCAGAGTTTTTTGCCCTAGTCCACATCTTTGAACTTAGCTGTATTGACTCCTTTAAGTTTTGTGATGTAGTGTCTCACATTTCCTATGCACTCCAGGGACGTCCGTCATTTGCATGCCAATGATGATCATAAAGGCGATTGAATGAGCAGGGTACAGCACAGATACCTATCACTCATCACTAGCCAATCATATATACTCAGAGATAGCATCATTTACTAGCAAACATTTGATTAATTTCACTCATTCAAGTGAAATCAAGGCTGATCAACTTACATATATAGCCCATTATTGTCAATAGTGTGGTCCTTCTAGGGTTAGACATCAGGAAGCCTCCAGAAAATAAATCATGCATCCAGAAGATCCTGAAGAACACTCATGCCCTAGCGCTCTATTTCGTATGGGTGATTGGTTTGGATTCCAGGTTTCCTCACACATAGACTACCGCTGAACATTTCTGAGTTACTGACAGATTCAATGGCCAATTCACAGGATACCTGATGAATTTTACACAAACCGAAAATGCCTGATACCCACCCATATTGTACTGATGGGTAGCTAAAGGTCTGGAAGAAAAGCGTATAAGAAACGGTAAGTTCACCCAGAAGCCTAACATCAGGTGAGTGATTGTTGACAATGGACAGGTGAGCTTACCCTGTAGAAATGACATGTGCACTTTTCTGAGGATTAAGGCATCACCAGATATGGGTATGGGTAAAGAGAAAGAGAAAGAGAAAGAGAAAGAAATAGAGAAAGAGAAAGAGAAAGAGAAAGAGAAAATAGTCAAGCACACCAAGGGGCCCCCAGGCTTTTTATCATTGGGCTTCTAGTGTTTGCTTGTTGATGTCATTTAGCACTAGAATGATGGGGCAAGAGTATTGTTGTGTTGCAAATTTTTAGAACACACAGTTTGTTTACGGAGGTCTCCAATTGTAAAAGGCTGATCAGTGAAAGAAAGTGGCACCGTAGATACAGTACAACATAGTAATTAACAACGATATAGGTCATTAATGGTATGCACAAAAACTAGATGCTCCTAGTACATTTTTGCCACTAAGATATGATGACAACTTATTTTAAATCAGTTAAGTGTAAAGACTCTCCAACTACTACTTGCTTATATAGTCAATATTATAGCAAACACAACAAGATGATGGACGGATTGCCGACATTTTTCAAACACTCACCTCCAGTCAAGAGATCTTGGTTTAATCCATTGTTGTTTTGCTCACTATGCCACCCCAGTTTGGACCCAGCCATATGCAAATCAGTATTGACCCTTCTCCTCATGGGAACAGTCCAGCCAAAACTGCCAGGCCAGGTCCTCCCTGGACTAGAAACAAGAATCCTGGGACTGGCTTTGGGGTATCACCCCTCATAAGCCAGGCTAGCTTGAATCCAGTGGCATGGCATGCAAGAGACCCAAGTCTGAGCAAACCCTTGGCCACTCAGGGCAAACCTACATCATGTCTGGATGTCAAGGTGACACATTTGCACCATAGTAAAAAATGACTATTTAAAGACTCCAAAAGCAACTAAACGCAGAAGAAGTGCTGGATAATAAACCATAATAAATTACAATTCTAACTCCAAAACCAACTAAACTCAGAAAAAGTGCTGGATAATAAACCATAATAAATGTGTATTCCAATTCCAAAACCGACCAAACTCAGGGAAAGTGCTGTATAATAATCCATAATAAATTACTATTCCAACTCCAAAACCAACTAAACTCAGAAAAAGTGCTGAATAATAAACCATAATAAATTGCCATTCCAACTCCAAAACCAACTAAACTCAGGGAAAGTGCTGGTTAATAAACCACCAAAAATGTCCTATTCCTATCTCCCCACGAAAACATTAAAAAAAAATACTTTTAAATATAAAAAATAATTTTCTAACATTTACATTTCTTTAACAAAATTGAAAATGTAACACATAATTTTATTAATAATTATCATTATTTGAAGAAGTATGATGAAAAATTTGAGACACCCCTTCTCATAAAAATAAACACATATAAATATTAAATTCTAAATTACAAATGCATTTAAATATTAAAACATTTCCAAATGTTAAACTTTTTCAAAACTAAAAATAATTATGAAAATATAAAATAATATATTTTCAAATAAATAAGAAAATCATGTTTAAAAAAAGTATTTAAAAAATATTTCTACAATTCTTCACACAATTTACATCAAAATATTAACACCCCAAAAATATTCAAAACTTATAAAAATTGAATTATGTATTCATTTAAAAATATTGTAATGTATTTTTACACAGCATTCTTAAATTACTCCCCACCCTTATCCCCTAAAAACCTAACATCCCACTACAACATGTTTACATCAAATTAAAAAAACATAAAAAATGTACAATATTTTTTTTATCTACTGCCCACCCTTATCCCCTATACACCCAACAATCCACTCCTAAAATGTAAAACAATAAAACAAACATTTTAAATTAAAAGAATTCATTAAAATATATAAAATAACTAATACCGAATAAACAAAAACAACAAAAAATTGATATTATTTACGACTATATATTTGCCATTGATATTTACCAAAATTGATATCTCTACATTACACAAAAATCGATCATTTTAACAACAACAAAAACTGACCTCAATATTAAACACCATCGATATTCTTGTCTTCAATATTCATGCAATCGATATTTCGGCATCAATATTCTGTAACTGAAAATAAATACGTGTGGTGGCAAGCAGCAAACATTGCAAGTAAGAAATGAGCCAGGATTTGCTCAGAATCACAATATGTAAGGTTTCAGAGCGCTATACATGAGCACCAGTTGCAATCATACATTTTTAGGAAAGGGGAAAGTGATTAGCCGTTCATCACAGAACGTTGAGCCAACTCGACAGCTTCAAGTCGGCCACCGAGATTTGAACACAGCTCCCCAGCTTCAAATGCAGCTTCTCAAGTAGTTGTGCCACATCCTCTCCCAGTGCTCATAAAAAGCAGCATAGAGGAATAGTAAAGAGGAAACCTTTTATCAAAGTAGCAGGCAATCTTTTTGACAGCACAAGTCGGGTGAAAATAAATACGGGCGCTGGGAAGCAGCAAACATTGCAAGTATGAAACAAGCCAGAATTTTCCCTGAATCAAAAAATGTTGAGCCTGCCGTCGATACTTGAATCCTATAACCCAGCTTCAAGGTCAGCATCATGACTATTGTAAAAAAGCATTCCAGAGTATTCAGCATGAAACCACCTTTTTTTGCAGTTTTGTATTGCACAATTTTGACCCGAAGGTTTTGGAGCGCTGATTCACAGGTTGTCGAGCCGGGGCTGAGACTCAGATCCAGTTCCCAAGCTTCAAAGTCGGCTGCTCAAGGAGTTACACCACATCCTCTACAGATGTTTATAAAAGAAAGCATAGGGGAACAGTAAAGAGGAAAGCTTTTAGCAAAGTAGGAGGTAAGCTTTTCCACTGCACACATTGTGTGAAAATAAATACAGGTGGTGGCAGAGACCAAACATGGCAAGAATAAAATGAGTAAGGATTTGCCCAGAATCACAGGATGGAATGTATCAGGGTGCTGTACATGAGCACCAGTTGCTTTCATTCATTTTTAGAAATAGAGAAAGTGAATAGCCCAAAATCACAGGATGTTGAGCTGATGCTATGACTCAAACCCAGCTCCCAGTCTTCAATGTCAGCTGTTAAAGTAGGTATGCCACATCATCTCTCAGTGATTATAGAATGAAGCCTAAGGGTACAGTAAAGAGAAAAGTTATTAACAAAGTTGGAGGCAAGCTTTTCCGCTGTGCATATCTGGTGAAAATAAACACGGCGGTGGCAAGCAGAAAAACATTGCAAGTATAAAACGAGCCAGGATTTGTCCAGGATCACAGGATGTTGAACCTGCTGCAGAAACTCGAAAGCAGTTACCTAGGTTAAAAGTCAGCAAATCATGAAGTTGTTCCACATCCTCCCCCAGTGCTTATAAAGGAAAGCATAGGGGAACAGTAAAGAGAAAAGTTTTTCACAAACTAGGAGGCAAACCTTTCCGCTGCACACACTGCTTTAAATGATTTAGTTTTACTTCTCATTTTATTACCGGTTTTTGTTTTACTTCTCATCACTTTGGATTTTGCCTCCTTTACACCCTTTTGTCTTTCATCCATTTTTAATTTACTATTAAAGCCCCTTTATTTCTGTAAGGGTTAAGCGCTGTACCTTCTTTTTCCCTTCCTTTTGTCATTTTCTGCCTCATTTAACCCTGACTACTTTAGCTACATTTCTTCTTTTTTCCCTCCTTTAAATTTCAGCTCCCATCACTACATATGTTTCCAGGTTTTCTTTTGTCATCAACATTTTGAATATTTAATTTTAGCCAGAGAGCAGTTGTGGTCATACCTTTATGTTTACATCTTACAGAGGGTGGTGTTACATCTTCTAGGTATCCTCAAAAAGGAGCTGCAGTAGTCATAAATATATTTATTTTTCTGTAGTTATATGCTATGATGCTATAACATTATGTCTGAGTAATTCCATGGGTATTGAGTGTAACAAAGTGTTATCCTTGTGAGCTCGTGATCACGCACAAGGACATCAGTTTATGAGAATTCACCTGTTCAACCCCTCTTCATCCTGGAAATGGTCTGATATTTACAGCAGTCAAAAACTGGATTTAATCAATTTCCAGGTTATGAGCATCCCATACTAAATGGGGGTGTAGTTAAATGGTTATCTCCATACGAAAAATGTAAAATGATTTTCTGATGAGAAACAGGGGGGCATATTCTCAAGGACTCATCAGCGAGTTATCAGCACTTTATCGCAGCCAAATAGGCGATGAATTTATCGCCCCAGTCACAAGCCGGTGCTAACAGCCCATATCACCAGTTTACCTGCGATAGCAGCCACAAAAAACATCGCCACAGATGACCCCGGCAACTAACGCTAATGAGATGCAGAGAAGGCGTTCCCGCGCAAAAAAAAGCAAACACACCACTTCGCAACATTCTCAACGACCAGCAACATCTGTGATAAGAACACAAAACAGGCGATAATGCCCAATAGCAGTAGGATTTTAACAACTGCACTGACCTGGTGTAAAGTTGGACGACAACCTGCACCATGAATGGGAGCCCAGTCCAGAGCCACACAAGAAGAACAACAGATGCCATGGAGCCAACGATCATGCAGCTCGGACACCCAAGAGGACAACAACACCACCCCCCACCCCCCTAGGCCCGCAACCTCACCTTCCGCCACCTGCATGTCTCCAAGGGGGCCCACAACGTACCGGTGCAAGCTCCAAGCCCGGGGCCCGTGACCTTGGCAGCCCCCACATCATGCAGCCCCGCACAGCGAGCCACCAGGTTACATACTTGATTCTGGGTCTTGATATCGCAATGGATGAGAGCATATCAGTGCACAGGGCATCATCGCAGTCTGCACACATGCTCAGCCCTATAGGTGCCACTAACTCTGTGATCCGCGAGGCAATGCCATGTGGCAGTAGGCCCACGCTGCCCGCTGGGTCAGGCCTTCACTATGATCCAGCAGGGCACACAAACCCTTAGCAGTACGGATTGCCAGGACTGGGCATCATCGCAGGTTGCACACCCTCTCAGCACTTAAGGTGCCCTTACCTCAGTGCACCGGGCTTTTTATTGGCAGGGTCACATGTCCTGTGACGTGTGCTGGATGGATGTGGCTTGGGAGTAAACCAGCCATGAGGGAGTGGATGTGGCATGCTGACAACTGGACCTGTGATCAGCAGATCACTACAAGGAAGACCTGTGACAAGTAGCGTTGTCGTCCCCCTCTGTAAGCATAAGCAGAGTGGGCTGGCCTGGCGTATACCAGTCCAGCGCAAGGGTGTGAACAATGACCCTGGGGCTCTGGGCATGGTTCCGTCCTGGGCTGGACAAGGAAGTAACTGATGCATGTGTCCCTGTTGTGGTGCGGGCGCCACCCGGACCGCAATCAGCAATGTGTCACCATGTGACCCAAGTCCCACAACATGAGCAACATGGACATAAGAGGGAGTCACTGACCCTACATTCATCAATACTTCCACACTTGAAAGATCATAAACATGAAACATCTGTGTGAATATGAATATTTAATGCACATTCAGTGGAAAGTTGTAGCTGGAGCAGTACAAGGCCATGCAAACCCCACTTTTTATTGTTGCCCCGTGGAGGGCCAACCAGAGTCCTTCAGGGAATGACAAGTTCAACCAAAGGGGAAGAGCTCAGTCCACAGTCTGAATGCTGCGTCATTGGTAACCAATCAGAATATAGCAGTCCATATCGAGGTCCAGGGTGAGTGTCACAGAGTGTATCGGGGGGACAGTGGAAGGTGATGATGCAGAGGGCAGAACCAAGCAGAAACCGTCCACGTGGTGGAGATGAATGCTACGGTTTTCTTCTTACCAGGAAGTCAGATTCATCTGCATCTTCATCCTCTGCTGTTTCATGTGCCTCAAGTGTGGGTGGTGCTGTTCTGTCTCCAGCACTCTGTGGCAGTGATACCTCAGGGGTTGGAGGTGGAATGTCTGCCGCACTATGTGGCACTGACACTTCATGGGGTGGAGATGTGGATGTAGTGTTAGCAGCAGCATTCATCATTGCCAGGCCTTGTGGCAGCAATGCCATGAGGAGGGTCTTTAGGTCATTGAGGAACCAAGCTACCACTTGCTGGTGTACAGCCTTGGCAGCTTCTCTTTCCACCTGTGTCCTCTTCATGGTCTCCATTAACCTTTGCATGTGTCCCAACTCCTGGGTGACATCGCTGGAGCCACTCCGACTAGACAGTTGCTCTTGTCTCAGAGTCAGGACTCCAGCGATGTCAGCCATGGTTCGTTGGAGGGCATGGAGCAGACTGTGGGTGTCCGTTAGGGACTGTGAGTGGTCCCTGATGGGACTTAGACACCTGCATATGGCATCGCGCTCGAACCCCACCCGCACCTGTTCAGCCAGCTGCTTCTGGCACCCCAACACGTGGCATTGGAAGGCCATGTGGTCTTCGTGGCGGTCCTGGGAGGCAGCCGTGTTGGTGGGTGTTGCCTGCTGTGTGGTCTGTGCAGGGGGTTGGTTCTCCTCATAGCAGCTGGGCTGCCGTGCTCCGGGAGGTGGGCTGTGGAGGCTGTCCACGAGCTGCAGGAGGGTGTGGGGTCAAAGGTGTGGTGGTCCTCTTCGTCATCAGAGAAAAGAGGTTCAGACTGCTCTATAGGAGGCATTGGATTTCCCTCTGCAATGTGAAGGGGAGATGCGTTTTAACATTGTGTTCACATGTATGTTGCCACATTGTACATGCTTACATTCAGACTGCAAGACAGTGTAAATTGTGACTGTTTGGGAGGAGCTGACTATTTGATGTGGGACAGTGGATATTTCGACACCATCATGGATGTGTGTTTGTACTTGTACATCATCATCTCCCATTTCCATGCAATACCAAATTTGATTGGCCAGTTTTCACACACAAGCGGCACCTGTTGTGTCCTCTGTTCTATTGGGTGCGTGTTGCGGTTTGTACCACATTGTTGTCAATGTTGATGTGCTCTGCCTGTTATGTGTGTGTGCAGCATTTTGAGGGAGTCATGCCTGTAGCTCTGATTTTGCTGCCCCTTCTCCCTTTCATGCAGTGTGCCTTTTACTTCTGTGCTTATACAGTGCTGTGATGTTGCAGACTTGGGTACATTGGTCTCTAGGTGGGAGTTGGGGGTCTGGGGCATGGTTTGTCTGCAATGGTCCTCTACTTAATTGTGCATGTGTGCCATTGTGCCCATCTCCCCCCAGTACCTGGTCGTTACTCACCCTGGTGCTGTTGTGTCCGGTCATGTTGAGCAGTGTCCGGTCACCTTGTCCACGATGGACTGCCGTATTCCATTTTTTGTTGCCAATGACACAGTGCAGGTGATGAACAGTTGTTGATGGTGTTCTACCACCTCCCTTATCAGGATCCTGTTTTCCTGCGGACTGAACCGCTTCTTCCTACTCTTCTTGTCCTTGCCCTTCCCTGACCCCGAGGTCCCAGGCTGGTCTTCCGTGGGGTTTGGAAGGTCATGGTTGTCCATTGTGCTTCACTGTTTTTTGGCTTTTGTTTGTTTTTTCACTTTTATTGTGATATTTCCCGTCTGACGAGTGTGAATTGGCGGCCTGGGGATGTTTGTTGCTATTTTTTATCGCGGTTGGGGCCATTGCAACTTTTTTCTCATTGGGGTTTGCTTTTTTATCACCGTCACTTTATCGCAGACATTTGACGCGTTCTCTTGAGACTATTGCATGGTACCGCTGTGTTGGATATACAACGTTAACACTGCGTTATTTTTCAGTGATAGACTGCGATGTGAAGATTTATGTTAAGCTTATTTTGCATTGATTATCAAACGTCCTTGTGAATATCCCCCAAAACTTACAATTGCACCGTGACTGCTGTCTTCCACAATGCAGAGTAGTACTTGTATTTCCTCATTAGGGAAATTCCATAGGTGAAAAAGTCAAGTGATTTTGCCAAAGGTATTCCAAGGCACATAAGACTACTGCAGCTTTCCAGGAGTACCCTAGGTTGGTTTTCTAAAAACCAAAAGAATGTAAGAGTACCTCCAGGAAGGACAGAAAATCCACAGCTATACTTTTCTTGAAGTTGAACAAAATTGAGAAGGTAAAGCAGCAGTTTCAGAGACTGCTGGTTTTAAATCTAGATTGGGATTTGAAGGAAGGGATAGGGCTGGTCAGTGGATAAAGATTCTGCCCTCACATCTTCAGCTTGTCCCCAATGTGTAATAGATCAACAGGTGCACACTTGGTTCTGTGTTATGCGGTGACTTCCATGAGAAATGTGGCCATGGTGAATAGGGCTTACTGATGGCAGGAGACTCCCAGTTCCATACCATTATCATTCATGGACCAACTATTCACATGTACAAACCTTACAGGATCCTTACATCTCAATACATAGATGTACACTTTCAGCTCTATGTCAAAGATAGGACGGGAATTGAAGTCTACACTTGACTGCATGATGATTTCATCAACAGTGTGTACGACTCTGGAATGCTAACATGGGGCATTACTCGTTCCTGCTTGTATATTGCAACAGTTTTGTGATAGCGCAGGACAGTCATATATAAGGGAATGTACACATGATCCAGATTATAGGACATCTCTCTTTGAATGAGGGATGTGCCAGAAAATGAACCTAAAAAAGTGTGATATTCTGAGATAAGGAGTGGTGCAGGGGTAAGGTGTGTGTGGTAAACAATAAACAAACATGTAACTTTTTTTGTATTTGGAAAGTGTCTTGCTCCCACTCAACTTTGAGGAAATTATGTTCACTGTCCTCATCAGCACAGAATGTGGGCAGGCAGGAAGAAAAAGGTGCCCTGTCCAATATCTTGAGTTGTGTTTCAGAGAAACATCAGAATGTTAGACCACATGGAGTCTGCGATTTTTCAATCACATCAGGAAGACAGACTTGGATATGTAGAGCTTAGGTCTGAAAGTTTGCCTGGGATGTCTTTTAAGCATGAATGATGGCATGATGTCAACAGAGATGTATGGAGCTACAATAGGTCTTGCAACAATAAGGAGGAAAAGCACAGGCGGAAGTGACAGATGAACACACCCAATGGCATTGCGATTTTGTTGTCTGTTCTTTCAACAGGATGGGAAAGAAATGTCTTGCATGGATAGAAGGTAAAGAACGGAGTGCAAGACGTATACTAAGACTTCAGTAAAAATACACACGGAGGATGTGGTAATGTTTTGATCCTTCTAGCTCCTTTGTTGCAATGGAAATACAGAGAGATTCAGAGCAGGGTGTGGCTTTAGACTGAGAAATGTTGGAAGCCAAAGTAAGCCAATACTCGTGATCCAGGTGATTCACAAGAAAGTGACTGAAATGGAATCTTCAATGTCATCTTTTGAATGGCCATGTGCGTCTCTGCTGCCCGGTTGTCAAGAATTCAGATTTGTGCACAACATATTGAGGCCAGAGTAGACTCCCTGAAATACACAGCGAAATAAATAAATGCAACCTTCTCTAGATACTGTGCTTTTCATTGCTTTGCATAGAGATTTTAAGGATAAAATGGAATGCTTGGGAAACAAGCAGAAGGCAGATAATAATGTAGTCAGAATTTTGCCCATCGACAACGACCAGGAACAAGTGCCGAAGGACTGTGGAGAATCTTCTGAAGGAAGTCATCACTCTAGATTAGAAGGAACCCTTTGTTCTTTTGAAAAAGGCTAGAGTATGAATCCAGGTTGAGCAAAGATGAGGCCTAAAAAGGAAGAAGTGAGCACAGCTGTGCTCAGGATCCAGAGCTAGCATAACACGAAGTTCACAATTGTCATCATGAAGATGGGTGTGTCATTAAGAGACAGGAGGACACTGATGTTTCACACCTTGAGCCCTGGTCATCAGGATACTGTTGATGAGAAGGAAAGGATTGATCAATTAGGGGTGCTGACCTCGGTCTGTCAATTTGTAAGATTGATTTTGAATTATGAGAGCAAGTCATTTTTCCTCATGCAAGGAGCATTTGCCTAGTTGATCGAAACAAAATTAGCAGCAGTGAAAGTTAGTGCATAACTGGTCATGTTTTATAGTTTTGTTTTATTAAGTAGTGTAGTGGGAAAGAGATTACATGTTGTTTAGCTTTGGTTGATTTCCCTCTGACCTTCTCAATTTCCCTTTTTCAATCACAATCAGGACGAGAAAGTTATATAAGTGGGAAAGTATCTAAAAAAACACATAATATAAATATCTCACCTATCAGTTTAAGGAAGTCTTGTTCTAAGAGACATATATCCATCCGATGGTTTACGGTAAAATCAAAGTGTTTGTTACACGCTTTATGACTTAATAAAAGCTAACCACCACACAAAAGGCAACTTTCGAACTTTATTTCATTGTTTGCATTTTCTGGGGGGAAATAGATAAGATACTTAGTAAAGGCCATGGGTACAAAAAATAAAAACACTGCATAGAACCTTTTTATTTTTTTAAGTGTTTCCAATGTTGCATCTCATTTGCTTTCTTTTGATGTGTTGTTCAGGAGACAATACCTTTACAAGACAGGAATTTGGTTATGTGGCATGCCATAAATCTGCATTTTCATGAGCAAAAAGGCAGCTAAATTAAGATTGGAGATCCCGTCTCGCAAGCATGCAGTAATGAGCTGTCAGTGGCTAGCATTATATTTCCTTGACAATAGTGTATACTACTACATTCATTAACCTGCCTCCAATAATCCCCCTTTTATGCTGCAGTAATGGGAACAAATGTGCTGAGGGTGTGCATTCCTAAATCCTCTTAAGAACAGAGTGTTTGAGTTTCTAAAGACCAGCATGAAAGTCAGAGGACCTACACAGAATTCGGGCAAAAGTTTCATACTGTTACAAGCATAATGCATATAAAACCTGCTCATTATGTTCTGTTTTTATCTTCAGATTTATTGCTACTTAATATTGAATTTCATTATAATTTCAAATATTCATGCATTGCAAGGCATAATTTCAAAAGCTCTGCAACAGCATATTACAAGAAATAAGATGCTACTTCAGTAACTCTGGGTTGTTTAGACAATATTATATTATTCTTGCTATTTCAAAGAAACGCTTCATTTGCCCTAAGAAGAGCATAGGTGAAGGAGACTTTAACAAAGTGCAATTACACACACAACAGAAAACACAACAAATGCACCTATTTCTACAAAGAAATTACCTGTTTTTATCCAGTTTTAGTTTTTACATAACGCAAACTTGGCTCAAAGTCATTGGAGAGTTTTACGTGAACGCTGTATTACATTACATATCTTCTGTTTTTTTATAGGCACAGGGAGGTTAGGTGATTTTTCCAGACTCATAGGTCGTTGAGGTGACGCTGGAACTTGAACCTGGTTACCCAGTTTCAAAATGTGCAAAACTGACTTTTAGTTCCCATTTTCTCTCATGCTATGCTAAACCCGATTCACAGCACTCACTTAATCTTTGACTTCAAATGTTTTTTTTCTTCTCCCTGTACTTATCTTGTCTCCTACTAATTATCTCAATTGGTAGTGTTCAAAGGAAAGGAGATTTTTCGATCACCTCTGATTTCAAAAGTAACCAATTTTTAGATTTGAATGTGCTCGAAAAATTACAGGGCCTTAGGGACAATGATGCACTTTCCAATTCACAGAGATAAATAGATTTCAATAGGCAAAACTTTGCTCACCCTTCTCATCTTGTTCTAAGGGATATGAGTTCACAGATATGGTGCATGGCGTGCTGAGATTAACAAACAACTATTACAGCAATACAATTAAATATAAGGAAGTTAAAATATTAACCCCCTAACTGCTGGACCTTTCTCCCATTCCCCTCTTCCCCCTTCCTCCAGTGCTGATCGCTTTTTGGCCATTTGGTATAGGTCGCACTTAAACCTCTATAACTTTGTGTCCACATAAGGTATCCATGCCAAATTTGCTTCCTTGTTTTCCAACATACTGGGGGTTTTAAAAAAGTCCAGGGTTTGTAGATTTCACTGGAGTGGATGAAGAAAATAGCCAAAATATAGAAATATTTTGAGTTTTTACAACAAAAAATAGGAACAAGTACTATGTATAAAAGTGTCTGTTTTTCCCCCGAAAAATAACATCAACAATTGGTTTGATGTGCTAAAGTTACCATCTTCCCATCTTTCAGGAACATGCAGAGCTGAATCAAAAAAACTAATATTTTACCACAGTTTGGGCCTTTTTTTGAAGAGGTAGCCCATTTTTCCTATTGTTTGTGCTTTCAACCTATTTCCAGCTTATGGGGAAAACCAATGTAAAACCTATAGGTGAACCAGGAAAGCAATATATTTCTGAAAAGTAGCCCAAATTCCAAAACCATCAAGGTTTCATATGTTGATATCACTCAACTTTTTCCTAAATAAACTAACTGTTGCAAAAAGAAATATTGAAAATGAGTATGAAAGAACAGCCACTTGTGAGAATGTATTCATCTGTAACTTTTTGTCACAATGGTCGATTTACAAAAGCAATGTACCATAACATTTGCTGGACCTTTTTGGTTGCAGGGATATATTGGGTATGTAGCTTCTCCTAGAAACCGAGGTACCCAGAGCCTATAACTAAGCTGCTCTGTACAATGGTTTTTGATTGTCAATAGACAAAGTCATATTAGAGTGAAAAATGGGTATCAAGGAAACCTATGTATTTCTGAAATCGGCACAAGACATGGAGTTTGGGAGCGGTGATTATTTGTACATCTCTGAATTTGTGGGAACCCATACAAGCATATGATTTAGAGGGTATTTTTCAAAAAGTCTACTTTCTTACCAACAGGCTTACATTAGGAAGGTACAGATGCAGCAAAATCCAATTGGTATTAACGAATATTGTACTATTATATGCTCCCACATGGTTCATGATAAAAATGGTACCTCACTTGTTTGGGTAAGCCTAGTTCCTGCAACAGGATATGGCCCAGTGTGCAACATGGACACATAACGTGTTTTCACTGAAATAAGACCCTTTATTTGGAAAGTGGTTAGCTGGATGTTTTGAGTTCCAGCTTTGCCGGCACCGAGGGAAACTTAGCAAACCTGTACATTTCTGAAAACCAGACACCAGGGGAATCCAGGATTGGTGACTTGCATGGCTCTCACCAGGTTTTTTTTAACTCAGACTCCCTTGCAAACCCCAGACTTTGACTAAAAAAAATGTTCCTCACATTTCTGTGATGGAAAGTTCTGGAATCTGTGTGGAGCCACAAACTTTCTTCCACCCTCCATTCCCCTAAGTCTCCCAATAAAAAAGGTGCCTCACTGGTGTGGGCAAGACTAATTCCTGTGACATTTTGCCCCTCAAAACGCAGCCTTTCTTTGCAAAGTGGGTAGTTGTGGATTTTGGGTCCTAACTCAGGCGGCACGTAGGGAAACCAAGCAAACCTGCACATTTTTTAAAACTAGTCACCTGGAGGAGTCCAGGGTGGGCTGACGTGTGGCTCTCACAAGGTTGTGTTACCCAGAAACCCATGCAAACCTTAAACTTTGACTTGAAAAATAACTTCTTTTCACATTTATGTGAGGGAACATTCTTGAATCTGCGAGGAGCCACAAACATTCTTCCACTCGGCATTTCTCTAAGTCGCACAATAAAAATGTTACTTCACTTGCCTAGTAGGCCTAGTGCCCACAACAAGAAACGGCTCACAACACAAATTGGATACATCACATTTCCACTAAAAGCTGACCAATTTTTTGCAAAGTAGGTAGCTGTGGGTGTTGGGCCCTAACTCGTATGCAACCTTGGGAAATCTGGCAAGGCTGCCTATTTTTAACAACTAGACACCAGGGGGAGTCCAGGATGGGGTGACTTGTGTGGCTCCCATCAGGTTGCTTTGCCCAGAATCCCTTGCAAACCACACATTTCTGCATCTGCTGGGAGCTACAAACTTTTTTCCAAGAGATGATAGTGGTGGATAAACAGATCGCACATCAATAACAAAAACAGTTATAAATAGGCTGCCAAGTACAAGGTGAAATGGAATGACATGGAAAAGTTAAAGTGGTGCAAATCAGGGTAGAAAACACCCCTCTACCTTGGGTACAAAAAACACAGGTGACCAAAGGTGACCTGTGAAACTAGTTTGCAAAAACTGGGTATACCCCAGCACTCATAACATTTGAAACTGAAATATGTGATACTGCTTAGTCAGGAATTATAAGGCAAAAAATGCTCATAACACAGGAAACACAAGAGATTTCATTATTCAAAACATTCACCAATGTATTTCATTGGTAGAAAAAATGACTAGAAAAAATGTTTTAAAATTTGTAAGGACTGAAACAGTTGAATCTCGATGATACAGTCAAACTTTAAAGTCTCTATAATTGTAAGATAGTGGTCCAGTCCTTGATGCAAAACACGAAACAGCCAACATGTGCTTCGTCACATCCATGACTTTCTCAGGGCTCTGAAAGATCGTATTTCTGTAAAGAGTTAACAGCTCAACTATGTGATGGATATGGAAAACTTCATTAGGAGTCGACCTAGATAGATTGAAATCGTGTCATGGGCCACTCTTTCGTCCTATGCTCTTTGATCAGGGCCCCTGTAATCTGCCTGTGCTGAAGGTTCCGCCTCTTAACATGATGTGTTCAAGATAAGTCCTCAGAGAGAGTGACACCCAAATAGTCAAAGGTGCTCACTCTCTTTAAAGGAATCCCATTCAGAAACAGCTTTCCCTTATAAAATCTATGAGGATTCAGCATTAAAAGTTTGGTCTTTGAGGTATTAACTTCAAGGCCTCTAATTGCACAGAATGACTAAAAAGCATTTTAAAAGGAGTTTTCGGCCTGGTAAGGACTGGAGTAGAAGGCTTGGGGCAAGATGGCGGCCGTGTAGGACGGCCGGGAAGCAGCTCGATTGAGGAGGTGCAGGAATGAGCGAATGATGACTCCACAACATCGTACTTACGGAATTATGGTGCCATGGAGCATGTAGAGGTTGAATGCTGAATACCCAACCTAGCGGGGGACGCAAGACACGAGACGCGGAAGACCCGAGTTCTTACGGCTCGAGTAATCAAAACGTGCCGGAGGGAAAATCTGCTGAATGAGACTGTCTTGCCGTCAGCCGCTTAAGCGGCTGCTATTGGACGTGCTGCAGGTGGCGAGGAGACTGAGAGGCGGGTCGGCTGTTGGGTTGCTGGCGGAGGCTGCAGAGTTCGCCGAGGCTGCTCTCACCAAACAAACGGTGCGGAGCTTTCTGACGAAACGGAGCCGGCAGCGGAGCGGACAGCTCCGGTCAGCAGGATTCCGTCAAGTAGAGACCCGATCGTGTTGGCAAGCAACCTCACAACAAAGGGTGGAGGGGGAGAAACTGAACGCCCTGGAGGCTCCGTTGGACGTGAATCTGGTGGATAATAACGGGGACAGCATTACTGGCGGTACTGGCGGTAAGGAGCAGTTTGGGCTGGAGGAAAGGATGAGGGAAATCATGGCTCCCAAGATTAGCGCAAGTGCCAAAGCCGCCGCATGGAGGAAGGCGGCAGCAGAGCTCGCGGATTCAGCGGTAGAACTAGAGGGTAATAAGAGGAAGAAGCAAGTCTCCCCATTAAAAAAAAAAAACGGTACAGCAGCAAGGGGGCAGTAAAGTGAACCCAGACTCTCAGGGTACCACCCCGATCTCTGATATATTTCAAAAACTGAGTAAAAATAAAGACCCTAAAGACCCCAATATTGACGTTACTAAGATAATGGTAAAGACTGGTGAGGTGAGCTCCGATACTACAGGAGAGATATCCACTGCACAGCTCAATGCTGCCGGAAACATAGAGGGGCGCGAGCAGGAGGGGGCGGATCCTGCAGGGGATCCCGAGGTCAATGTATTGTCAATTCCCCGAGTATTAGAAGAGATCTTGGAGGATGATACCGGGGGGAGCAGCAGTGATAAAAAAGAAGTTCCAAGCGAGGCATTCTACTCAGTATCAGAGGGTGGTGAATGGTCGGAGGAAGAGGAGGACAGCCTGGATCAAGAAGTCAGTGGTCCAGATACAGACAGTGACTTTGAGCAAGATGAAGTTAGCCCCCCGATTACAGCAGTGAAAGCCATGGTGGGAGCAAAAATACACTGCCAGAAAAGAGAACAACTGTTGACCAATCCAACCCCAGACAGCCCTGGCGGGGAATCAGCACAAATGTCTCTTCTGGAGGTCATTCACCAGGAGATTATAGCGCACAGGGAGGAAGCAAGACAGGAAAGCCGTAAATCTCAGGCGGCCGTCAGAAAAATGCAAGGGGTGGTTAGGAAGCTGACTAAGGTATGTGTGAACCTGGGAGAGCGGGTTACTAACTTGGAAGACAGAGTTGTCTCAACAGAAGCTGAGTCAGCGGCAGCGTCCAGCAAGGTTGATATGCAAACAAAGCAGCTAACTGATATACAGTGGAGACTCGAGTCGTTGGAGAACAGATCGCGTCAGAATAATTTACGCATTCTTGGAATCCCTGAAGGTTCAGAGGATACAGACATGAAAGCATTTGTTGTCAAACTTTTTGAGCATGCCTTTACTGACTTGAAAGAATGGGATTTCGCCAGGGAGGTTCAGAGGGCACATCGTATCCCTGCCAATATCTACAAGAACGCGAAAGAGGGAGACAAGCCCAGAGCGATCTTAATTTTTCTGGGCAATTTTAATTTGAGGCAAGCAATCTCTGAGAGGGCGAGACCAGATAAAAAAAAGACGGTTGATGGTTATTCTTTTTTTGTTCGCCCCGACTTTTGCCATATTACGGTGGAGAGGCGCTGGAGATTATGGCAGATGATCAAACCGTTTCAGGATAGGGGTATGCAGGCATACCTGATAAACCCCGCACAGCTGAAGATAATCAAAGACGGAAAAACATTATATTTCTCCTCCGAGGTTAAGGCCAAAGAATTCCTGATGTCACAGGGGGTCTAGAAAAATGTTTAGAATTGATAGGCTTCGAATGATAATAATGGTGGGTAACTATAATTGAGATCACTATATTGGCAGTATTGATAAGAATTGATACCATGTCAACCTTACGTAAAACTATAAAGTAGGAATACAGAGTGTGGGGTGGAGTGCATTGTATATGGTGGGGGGTCACAGGAACTAAAAATGGGATACAGGATTGAATCTCCTCAATCAGGGCCGCAAACCATCACGTGCACAGACCTTGGGTCTGAGCGCCTCTGAACAAGGGGGGTGGGTGACGGGGTGCTCCGTTTTGGAGATAGGTAAGGGGAGGGAGAGGGAGCAGGGGGAGGGGTGGGTGGGGGAGGGGGGGAAAGGGTGGACTAAAAAAATGAAAAACTTCGAGATGGAAAGGAATATGATTTGGGCTGATATCAGATACATGATTAAGAGTCAACGTAGGAAAAGTAAACGTGTCAACAATGTCACACATTAGGATTTGTACCATTAATGCAGGTGGCCTAAACGACTGGAAGAAAAGGCAAAGACTGAGTCACTTGGTTAAATCAAATAATATAGACATTGTCTGTATTCAGGAAACCCATATTCCTTGGGCAAAAAGGAAGCTGTTGAAGATGTATGGGTATACCTTGATTGGTTGTTCATCGCAATCATCTATGATCAGAGGTGTGGCTATTTTAGCAAAAAGTAATCTGGGCGGGGTGAAACGTAGTAAAACAGATGGGTCTGGTAGATGGGTATTAGTGGAACTGAACCTGGGATTCACATTATGCGTGATATATGGTCCTAATGAAGATGACCCAATGGTTTATGATAAATTGGAAGAAGAGTTGGCTAATTGGTCCACCCCGATGATAGTATGTGGCGATATGAATATTTCAGCAGACTGGCAACAGGGAAGTAATTATATAGGTCGTAAACGTAAAGTAAATAGAGCTTTAGGTTCCTTGATTCAGTTGCATGGTTTGTTGGAGGTATGGGGAGAAAAAGTGCCCGGAGACCGAGGTTTTACATATTTTTCCCACCCGGCACAGAAATATTCCAAACTGGATTATTTTTTTGTCACAGTGGGGGAGATCGGCAAGGTTAATATAGCCAAACTACCGAGAATAGTCTCCGATCACAACCCCTTGATTTTGACGTATAAGGTTCCCAATATACAGAGGAAAACATCAAGATGGACCTTTGAAAGGAAACTATTAAATGATGAAAGGTTCGTAGGCCATATTAAAAATTGGGCGAAGGAATTTTTCGAGTGTAATAGATATAGCGCTTCCAGAAATGGAGTTTGGGAATCTTTTAAGGCTGCATTAAGCGGGGAGACGATTAGTTGTGCAGCAAAATTAAGGAAAGAGGATAAAAGTAAGGCTGAAAAACTCATATCAGACTTAGCAGAGGTAGAGAGATGTCATATAGAGGAAATAGTTTTAGGTAAAGATAGTGGGGAGACTGTTAGAAACATGGCTCGGATCAAGGGCGAGATTCTAAAAATAATCACGCAGAAGGAGATATGTGAATATCAAACACATAGAGCAAGGAGGTACGAGACTGGTGAACAAGCTGGAAGAGCACTAGCGTTGCGCATCAGGCAAGAAACAAATCGTAACAAAATTGGCAAGATTAAGTATAACGGGGTAGAATATACAGATCCAAAATCAATAATGGATGTATTTCAGAAATTCTACCAGAAACTCTACGACCAAGAGCCAGGGGTGGTACTACCCGTGCAAGATCAGGGTCCCCCAATCCCAAGGGTGGAGGAGGAGGATAGGGTCCAATTGGAACAGGATATAACAGCAGAGGAGATAAAGATCGCTTTGAACGAACTGGCATCGGGTAAAGCGGCAGGCCCAGACGGTTTACCAATAGAGGTTTACAGGGTTTTAGGGGATGAAATCCTTCCTTTGCTTGAAGATCTATTTAATGGAATAATCTGCTCAGGTAATGTCCCGGATACCTGGAAACAGACCAATATTGTAATATTCCATAAGAAGGGAAAACCGGAGGAGAACCCCGGCTCATATCGGCCGATTTCGCTGATAAATGCGGACGCCAAACTATATTCCAAAGTATGGGCGAAAAGGTTAGGAAGGATTATTGGTCAACTAGTCTCACCCTGGCAGCATGGGTTTGTCCCAGGGAGAGGTACCACGGAACACACAGCGCGGGCAATCTCATTATTTGATGCTATGGCTGCTGCGGGTGGAGATATGGCCATGATCCTTTTAGACGCCGAGAAGGCTTTCGACCGAGTGGTCTGGGATTTTATGTGGGAGGTATTGGCCAGAAGGGGCTTTGGGGAGAAATGCAGGAAAGCAATTAAAGCAATGTATATGGATCCTGTAGCCAGAATCACTACAATGGGACTCCAATCGGACGAGGTGGTGATTAGAAGAGGCACCCGTCAAGGATGCCCCTGCTCTCCTATACTCTTTTCACTCTATATAGACCCGTTAATTAGGAAGATTCTCGCTTCTGATAAAATATCTCCTGTTATATCCCACGGGCATACCACTAAGTTATTGGCGTACGCGGATGACCTGCCAATTGTTACCACTAATCCGCAAACGGCAATACAGGAATTAAACCATTTGGCTCAGGAGTTCGGGAAGTATTCTGGTTATAAGCTCAACACTGAAAAAACGATAATAATCTGCACAATCAACATTCATAAAAGGGATCAAAGGTATGTGGACTCCGCGGTCTATCTAGGAGTAAAAATTAATGCAAATGTAGGTAAAATTATTCAGGAAAATTATGTGCCCTTACTTACATTAATAGACAAAGAGTTGAGAAGAATCGATGTATTACATCTGTCCCTGATCGGAAGGGTGAATGTTTTGAAAATGTCAATGTTTCCAAAATTATTGTATTTATTCCGTGCTATACCGTTACTAGTTGATGAAGGTCTGATGAAAAAAATGGAAGCAGTGTTTTCACAATTTCTATGGCAATACGGTAAAATTCGGAGATCACTAGCCCGACTCTCTACACCATTAGATGGTGGAGGATTATCTGCACCTAATTTAAGGCTTTATCACTGGGTCTGTTTAATGCTGCATATGAATCATCTATTGTATTATGATGTTCCCGAGATGCTGCCCGGTTCCCACAGAATCCCCACAATATATGAATTATTAATTGGTGAAAGGGCTAGGGGGATTTTAACACGTGAAATCAATGTCTTCTATTTTAAAAGAAGTAAAAGCAAAGTGATGTTAAGTGCGTGGGGTACTGAAATTTCTCAAGATCCCTAAGATCAATGCTATAATTGATCTCTGGAACTCAAGCCCATTCATGCATCTTGGACAGAACAGGAATAGCTGCTTATGGAAGAGTCTAGGCATCAGATGTTTGGGGGACGTTATATGTAAGGATGATCTTTTAGGGTTTGAGGTTTTGCAACAAAAATATGGTATCCCTACGAACCACTGGTTTTTATATAAACAACTAGAACAAACACTGAATTCACTAAGACCTAGGATTTCTATTCAGGAGCTAAATCCGATTGTGAAATACATAATGAACGGGGGCAAGAAGATCAAAATAGGGTATAGACATCTTCTACAGGGTTTGGGAGAGGACATTGGACAAATAGAAACTGCCTGGGCTCAAAGAATTGGGGACCCAGACATAGACGTAGACTATGCTTTGGCATTGAATAGAAAAGTACTAAGAGCAACCAACTTAAAAGCGCAACATTATAAGATGGTGTTTAACCTTTACTATACCCCGGCTAAGTTGTTTCAATGGGGTAAAAGAGATACTGATAGATGTCCAAGGTGTAATCAGGGCCCGGCGGATCTATTGCATATGTTTTATTCTTGTCAGAACCTTAAGCCAGTTTTAACAGAAATGGAAATGTTTTTATCGGGGCTGCTAGAGTGTCAAATTCCTCTATCCCCTACTACTGTTTTGATTGGCAGGGATGAAAACCTTATAATCGGACAGGAAGCCGAAGCTTTTATTTTTCTGTGTGTTGCTGTATTTAGAATTTTAATTGCGGCGGCCTGGAAAGATCCGACAGCTCCCACTTTTCAGATGTGGCTTACGAGACTGCTCGGGACTCATAACATCGAGGAATGTCTTTACAGCTTTAAAGGCAAAAAGAGGAAAGAGTACGGTAAAAAGATCTGGGCTCCTCTTAGTAATTGGAGGAAAATGAGATGAACAATTTGAATAGACTCTGAGTCACCTCTACTGTTTTGGAATGTAATTTCTTCTCACAAGGCTAATCTTTTGTTAAGTTCTTTGGATGTTTGCTAAGAGCCGGAAGATGTAGAAGATGTATATATATATCTGCATATTTTTAATTCTAATGTCTGATTTTATCATGTTCTTATCCAGCTGATATTTGTAAATGTGTATATTTTCTTTTTATATTCTGATCCATCTCAATAAAAAAAATAAAAAAAAAATAAAAAAAATTGTAAGGACTGAAACAGTTGAATCTCGATGATACAGTCAAACTTTAAAGTCTCTATAATTGTAAGATAGTGGTCCAGTCCTTGATGCAAAACACGAAACAGCCAACATGTGCTTCGTCACATCCATGACTTTCTCAGGGCTCTGAAAGATCGTATTTCTGTAAAGAGTTAACAGCTCAACTATGTGATGGATATGGAAAACTTCATTAGGAGTCGACCTAGATAGATTGAAATCGTGTCATGGGCCACTCTTTCGTCCTATGCTCTTTGATCAGGGCCCCTGTAATCTGCCTGTGCTGAAGGTTCCGCCTCTTAACATGATGTGTTCAAGATAAGTCCTCAGAGAGAGTGACACCCAAATAGTAAAAGGTGCTCACTCTCTTTAAAGGAATCCCATTCAGAAACAGCTTTCCCTTATAAAATCTATGAGGATTCAGCATTAAAAGTTTGGTCTTTGAGGTATTAACTTCAAGGCCTCTAATTGCACAGAATGACTAAAAAGCATTTTAAAAGGAGTTTTCGGCCACTGGGGGTCTTAGAAACTATCAAGGTATCATCAGCAAAAAGTTATGTTGTTACCTTGTCCCCCACAGGGTGGGTGCATCGGCTGGGCTATCGGCAACGTTCTGTATGGCTCCATTCATGAAAAGTGAAAAAAGGGTAGGAGCCAGTACACATCCTTGGCAGGCCCCCCTATCCACCCCGATTGGGTCAGTCAATTGGCCTTGGCTTAGCCAGTGAATCCTCATGTAGTTGTTCTCTTGGAGACGAACAACCAATGCTAGTATCTCGGAGAGAAGGCCCATCTCCTTCAAGACACACCAGAGTTTGTTTCTAGGGATTACGTCGAATGCAGAACTTTAATCAATTAATGCTACATGTAAGCTTCCCTGGCCAATGGTCACCCTCTTCCAGACCAATAATAGGAAGCGAAAAACTTGATCAATAGTTCTCACTTTCTGTCTAAACCCCTCTCTTGGAAAGAGGATAAGATGTTATTGTCACCTCTCCAGTTTTGTATTTTCATAGGAAGTGCATGGTCAAAGACCTTTTGGGCACCATCGATCAAACTAATTTGTCTCTAGTTCCAGGGCAATGAAAGGCCACCCTTCTTGTACAACGGAATTACCTCTGTTCCACTCCAAGAAGACGGGATTGTGATGCCTGCTGCAATTCCATTAGCCAATGCCAAATATAAGTTTACCAATTCTCGATATTACTGAAAAAGACATCGCCAGGAATGGCATCCCGCCCAGGGGTTTTAGATCTGAAAATTGAATTGATGCTAGACCTTATTTCAGCTAGGGTGAACACCCATCAATCTGTTGACTATTATATTCATACACAAGGGCTTCATTATCAGGATCAAGCTCTTCAGTGCAAACGGATGAAAAATGTTTTAATTGCGATATTATTATTGGGCTGCTCAGGTCTTTATGCATCTCCCCTAGTTACTAAGAGCCAAAATAGTTGTGTGTCATTCCTATGACAAGAGTCAGTGATCGACAACCAAGCAATCTATTTCCCATTCCTTTTTGGCCTCATTTAGAGCTATCTTATATAACCTGAAAAGCCCAAAACAATCGCAACGTATAGTACATTAAAAACAAAGCGTGTAGAAAGTGCTCCTCTTATACAACATCCAAAGCAGTGTTGTATTAAGGTACCGGTGGATGTGATTGCATGACTCACAGTTGGTCACACCGGGGTGCCATTCATATTGTACAGGCACCAAAGGGCTTCCACAAATGCATTTGTGGAATCCCCGGTGTGACAAACTGTGAGTTTTAGTCTTTTCATATTTTCTTTTCTAGGAACCCGGTAAAGAACCATTTACCACCACTGTGAGTACTGAGTGGGGTTTTTCACGTAGTCAAGGGTGAGGTACACCTTAGCGAGTGTATACCACCCGGGCTACCATCACTGGTCCTGACGAAAACCTAACAATTACTAAAGAGGTTGAAACATGTAGACCAATTTTTATCTCACAAACTTAACTTGCGACACCACTGGCCAACCTAATCCGGCATGGTGTCCCACTAAATACATTTTTTACTGTTTACTGGCCAGTTACTCCAGAATAAAGGTTTTTTTTTTGTGAGTTTAAACTGGAAAATTTTTAATCACTTCTTTTTCACCAGCACAAGAATTTTTTTTAAAAACGAACCTGCTCCACTGTAGTCAGGTGTCGCAGCACACCAGGATGGCACTCGGCTATCCGGATGGGACCCCGATGATGAAGCATGTCACCAACTAGGTTGGTGAGTGAGGAGTCTTCTAACAAAGGTTAAATCTGTCCTTTTAATCTCTTTTGTGCTCCTCTATCTATCTGGTGGAGGCATTGAGGTGCTTTCAAGGGGTACTCCTCTGATTGTTATTTTACATGGTTCCCATAGCATGTTCTTGTTTACCCAATATTTGATATATTCGTTTATAAACACCAGTCCAAGATGGTTCCCGCCATCTTAATTTCACCCATTCATCTTTCCCTGACATTGCATTCTATCTAAACGAAGGTGTTTTCCATCTTCGTTTCTAATCTTGTTGAACATCGGAACGAGACGTCTCATTGCATGTGAGTACACCGTGATCACACACATTGGCTGATGGTCACTTATTTTTCCTTTTTTGGGAGGTTTAGTTTTTAAACACCGTCTGTTCGAGATTTACGATTCTCGCACGCATAGATTTCAGTCGAAATGGCACATTGCGGCATGAAGTCACTTTCACATACAGGGTGTGGCTTTAATATGATATATGGAATCCATCGTTTTGATCCTGATTTGAGACATATACACCGGTTCACTCACGATCGTTTATTTAGCTGTTATATTTTTCCCTGCATGAGTTCTAGTCGAATTTTACATATCGTGGCATCTTATCACTTTCTCACATGAAGCGTGGCATTTTTAGTTCACATGATTTCTGGCATTTACTGTTTTGATTCCGATTTGAGTCAGATACTCATTCACATTTTTTGCTTTCGGTCACGTCCTGTGATATATATAGACACATGCAATTTTGAGTCACTCATTGTCTGACCATATTTTCTTTGACTTTGGGTCTATTTTCACCAAGAAGACACGTAATTGTCTAACGATATTGCTTTGGCCTGGCTCCCCCAATCATTGCTTTACATTTCTTATAGATTATGTCCCCTACCGAAGGTCTGTTATGGACCGAAATGCATTGGGCAAGGCTCATCTGAATACTTGATTAACGCTGTGAATATTCATTGGAAAATTCATGTGATATGAATAAACAATATCATATATAGAATGAATACAGCATAAGCTCATTACTTTTCATCAAAATTCTAAGGATTATGTACTGATTCCTTAAAGAAATCCATTGTGCACTTGAAGCTGTGCTCTGGGGGACGTCCCCTAGCCAGGAGATGCTACTTATTGTATATTTCCTACAATGCGCCAGAAACCTATGCAACTGTGGGGTTTGAAGTCTGCAGAATGCACAGTGGTTTGGGAACTTTGCGCGGTACACCTTAGAAGTCGCATGTGCCCTGTGTTGCTCGCCCTTCCCCTCCAGTGTCTTTCACATCTTACTCACCATGCCTTTGGGGGAAGTTGTTCCAATACAATGTGACCATATCCTCTGCTGAATTACAAGAGACAATATTACTGCCGGTGAGAATTAGACCACTTTGACCTCTCACTTACTATGGTTTACACCCCCCCTGTCTTTTGAGATGACACTTTTGACACTGTGGCACCTGGCTCCCGCCATCATTGTTATGCATGAAATGTGAAACTTCTGTTGGACTGCTCTCTCATTACAGCATGTGACCTCATTAGGGGGCCACAAAGGGAGTTGGTGCACCTGTGGCGAAGGCAGCCCAGGTAGGTCTTGGTGCAGTTTGCAATGGTGTGCTTCCCCATCTCACCCCTCCTGGGCTTTCGAGGTGGGCCCTGGAGTGCCATAATCATCATAGAACATGGATCCTGATTGCTTGTGGTGCCCCCCCACTAGGTTGCGGTGAGGGTCAGGCATGCCATTTGTGGTGCTCCATACTATGTCAGCAGGGTCCACTCTCCATGTCATGGTCAAGGACAAAGCTCCACCCGGACCCAATCAAAGCTCTCTTGACAAGTAAACCCACCCTGATGAGCCCTCTTTGCTCACTGTGGCTCGCAGATATGACCATTCGCTTCCTGACAATGCTGCCCTCCTGGCTACCATCACTCAGTCACAAGACATGTTAGATGCCAAAATTGGTGTGATGTGCTCAAATGTTACTTTGCTCCACCAAAGATTTACAGAACACCATTGAAGGGTTACTGAAGCGGATACCAAATTCTCGGGTGTGGAGGACTCAGTTACTTCTTTGCAACAGTCTGTGCAAAACGCTCGGCAGTGGCCAGGGAATTGGCGGAGAGATTTGAAGATGCAGAGGGCAGAGCTCATCACAATAATCTACTCTTTGTTGGATTCCCTGAGAGGTGTGAGGGACTCTTGCTTCGTGGTGGTGCGAGCCAATGGGCATTTGTGCAGTGTACTCCTCAAGGGGCTTGCCCAAGACCCTATATTGCAATGCTCCAAAATTTCAAGTGCAGAGATGTTATCCTCAAACATGCCTGGCTCAAGGACAAGATTCTGTATTAATATCAACCTATTATGATCTCCCAGACTACACCAGGCTGGAACAGCAGCAGCGTCAGTCCTTTTTCGGCAACTAAAGAACGTCTCCGTGACCTCAATATTCATTACATGCTCCTCTATCCAGTGGAGTTAAAAGTCATGTATCGGTCCCAGACTCTCTTCTTCGAAATACCTGAGGAGGTTTTTCAGTACATTGATGAAAGGATGCACGTAAAGCAGCATATTCCCCCACACATGGAGAACCCCTGGCCTCCAAGGTGTCTAATACAGTACCTGTTAAGTGGGGGGGGCTCTTGCTCCCTATGTCGCTTCCTCTGATCCTTTTTTTTTGTTTTTTTTTTTTTTTTTTTTGGGGTTCAAACTGCTTTATTGGAGAAAACAGAGTATGGTACACAGCTCGATCCGCCTACAACCCGGAGGCCGGCAGCAAAAATTATGAACAGTACACAGCCCAGAAGCCGGCATCCCGGGGGCCCGGCGGCGTATAGGAAAACATACAGGACGCTGGTTCTGCAGCCCGGGGCGTAGGACAAGCAAGGATGAGCAGCAGTTGAACAGGGTGTTGTAGTCGAGAGATGAAATCCCTCTCCTTTTTTTTTGTTTTTTGTTGTCAAACAGGAACCAAAACTTCCCAACTTAGGTAACAACTATGAGGCTGTAGAAGACTGTGTGAAAGTTCCAATGAAGGGTGGTGTAGCAAGGCGGGTCAGGCAGGCCGCAGCCCATGGGGGAGCTAATGTCCAGGTTTGCAACCCAGTGAGGCAGAGGTCTGCAAAGGTGCATCCCATAGAAGCATGAATTATAACGGGGTGTCACTCAGCAGTAGTGTGAGGCGTGCCGTGGATGCAGAAAAAATAGGATATGCATGCCCAATCATGAGGGGGGTGTGGGTCAGGCCAAGAGAGAGCGGCCCAGGTCATTCAGGACGCTGCAGGGGCATGAGAGTGCATGGGGACAAGGAAAGTCAGACGATGCAGGAGGTATTGACAGGTTGCGTTCCGGGAGGGACGTCAGCGCATTGAGGAGGGGGAGGCAGATCATCCGATCGTGCATCGTCATCCGAGCGCGTGAGCAGGTAGTGCATCAGAGGTTCCCAAATATCCCTGGGCCTACAAGAAGGGGGTATCAATTCAGCAAAAGTAGTGTGTTGGTCTTGGCAATAAGTCAAGTCCGTAAGCCAGTCCTTAAATTTGGGCGCCCTTCCTCTGCCCCAGCGACAAGCAACCCGTCTCTTGGCTAAGAGCAAGGCGGTGTCAACAAATTTCCTGCATCTTCTAGGCAAGTGCACTGTGTATCCGAGGATGGCGATCAAGGGGTCAGCGGGCACCGTCTCACCCACCATCTCCGCGATAGCCTCCACAACCAGCTGCCAGTAATGAGCAACCTGGGGACAGTCCCATGCCAGGTGTAGGAAATCAGCATGGTCGGCATGGCAGCGTTCACATCTGTCGCTGTCAGCCAGCCCGAACCTATATTTCCGAGCCGGAGTATAGTATATCCGTTGAAGGAATTTGTAGTGAATAATTTTCAATCTGCTGCTAGCGGAGACGCGAGCGGTGAGCGTGCAACAGTAGTTCCACTGCTCATCGGTGACATCGAGGGCAAGTTCAGCAGCCCACCGTAGCCGAGCATTGGAGACCGGTTCCGGAGCCGCGCTTCGGATTTGGCGGTAAAGACCAGAGACCAAGTGGGTCCCGTCTTGTGATCCCAACAGGAAATGCAGTGGCGCTAGGGTCTCAGGTTCATTGGGATAATCAGGTAAGATGCCCCGCATCCCCGCACGCAGCCGAATATAGTAAAAGAGTTCAAGGGTGGTGTGTTCCTGTGCCTTAAAGAACAGTTCCTTAGTCTTGAAACTACTCTCATGGAACAGGTCGCCCCAGCGGGCGATGAGTAACCTATCACATAATTGACGGAAACCTCGTTCCGACAAGAGAGATAATTGCGGGTGATAAGTAAGCGGTAATTTGGGAGAGTAGGGCATCGGACACGACAGGTGTCTAGCGATGCGACGCCACGCATCTAATGTGCAGGAAACTGAGGTATGCGCAGTGGTGATGGATGTCTCAGGACAGTGTAGCAGTCCGTTGAGTGGTATAGGGTGCACAATCCAGTCTTCCACCGCTATGTGTGGCATGAAAGGAGTTGGAGCCATCCAATGGTAGGCAAAGTGTGCCTGTGCACATTGGTAGTAAGTTTCAAAATTAGGGATGTCAAAACCTCCTCTATCGTAGGGAAGGGTCAGCGTCGACCATTTTAAGCGGGGGGATTTGCCGCCCCAGAAAAGTCTGCGCAGCTCCGCACGGAGCGTCCTGAAGAAAAAGGCACCAGGGTAGTAGGGGATATTGAGGAAAAGATATAGGAAGCGGGGCAATATCACCATTTTTATAAGTGAGGCTCTTCCCGCCATGGAGAGTGGTAGCGTGACCCACCTGTCCACTGAAGCCGTTAATTTGGTCACGGCCACTCCATAATTGGCACGGAGCGTCTCATCTTTATCGCGAGATATGCGAATTCCCAAATACCTAAGATCATCACTACACCACTCCAGTGGGTAATCGAGAGGGAAGGCATGCACCGCATCCGTGAGGGGGAAAAACTGCGATTTTGCCCAATTGATGTGGACACCCGACACCCCTCCGAACAATATGAATTCTCGAAGCAGGGGATTGAGATGCGTCTCGGGATGTTTAACGTAGAGCGTGATATCATCAGCATAGAGGGAGACATCTATTTGCCGCTGCAGGCAGTGCACTGCCCCCGCTCGGTGTAACTGCCGTATACGACAGGCGAGTGGTTCGACCACGATGGCAAATAGCAGGGGAGAGAGCGGGCATCCCTGACGGGTGCCTCTAGTGAGTGCAATTGGTTGTGACAGGCGGCCATTGATTAGCACCCTCGCCGTCGGGTCCGTATACAAAAGTCGAACCCAAGAGAGAAATAATTTGGGGAAACCCATGCTGGCTAAAACCGAAAACAGGTATGGCCACTCGATCGAGTCGAATGCCTTAGTGGCATCTAGGAACACGGCAGCGATAGGGGTGTCGGGGTGGACCGTGCGAAGCAAGGTAAAAAGGGTGCGAAGATTATGGGACGTAGATCTTCCTGCCACGAAGCCAGACTGATCAGGCAGGACAATCCGGGTCATGAGCAGCGACAGCCGGGTAGCTAAGACTTTGGCCAGTATCTTAACATCGCAGTTTAGAAGGGACAGTGGACGGTACGAATCGCAAGTGGCAGGGTTTTTATCCGGTTTCAGAAGGGAGGTGATCGCCACTTCACGCATAGAGCAGGGAAGTATCCCATCGGCCAGTGATTCCGTGAAGACCTCACTGAGCACCGGTGCCATTATGTCAACATAGGTTTTATAAAATTCGGCCGGTAAGCCATCGAGCCCCGGCGCCTTGCCATTCTGAAGGGACATGATGGCCTCACGGATCTCATCCAGCTCGAAGGGAGCCGCAAGAAACTCCCTGTCCCCATCGCTGAGCCAGCACAGCGCCACATCGTTAAGGTAGGCAGCATATGAAGTGTGTACCTGTGCTGTAGAAGTATAAAGTGAAGAGTAGTGTGCTGTGAATGTGGATAGTATCTCTGCCGGGTCCCTGACAGCCGTGCCGGTGTCATCAATAAGCTCCAGTATAGTGTTGTGCACCCGTGGTGGTCGTGTGAGTGCAGCAAGCACTTTTCCGGGCCTATCCCCCTCACAATATCTCCGGGCCACCCAGTGTTTACCCCGGTATTTCACCTCCCTGGCCGCCTCTTCTTCAAATTTTGACAGTGTCTCTCTAAAGGTGGCGTGTAAGTGTGGGTCAGAATCCGTGATCATGCGGTGTTCCAGAGTCCGCAGTTCGCGTTCCAGTGTAGAAATGGACTGCAGGATATCACGCAGCACCCCATGACTTTTGGAGATGCAGAAGCCCCTGATGGTGACCTTAAAAGCCTCCCAGATGTGCTCAACTGACTCTACCGAGCCCTTATTTCTAGGGAAGAAATCTGCTATCTCCTCCCCCAGTTCAGTGCAGAAGACATTGTCCAAGAGTATATCAGGACGCAGTCTCCACTGAGGTCGTGGATTGTCCCATCCGGGAATGCTGAATTGCATAGACACAGGACTGTGATCGGAAAAGGTTCTAGGAAGGTGCTCTACTCTTAACAACTCTGCAGCAGCTTCTCTGTTAACTAGGAAGTAGTCAAGTCGCGCCCATGTCCCAGTGTGAGAGGTAAAGTGTGTCCCTTCCCGCCCCTGGGAATGTAGATGTCTCCAGGCATCCAAGAGACCACCCTCCTCCATGATTCCCTCCAGCGTCTCCCTGGACCTGGGCTTGTAGGAGCTGACACCATCCGCCCTATCCATGGGGGGCACCAGTGCGAGGTTGAAATCACCACCCCATATAACATGTCTTGCCCCAACAGCTACAATCTTCCCCCACAATGTGGAAAAAAGGCAGGAGTATCAACATTCGGTGCATACATAGATACAAATACATAGACATCGCGGCCAACCCTTCCCCACAGTAAAGCATACCGCCCCTCCCTGTCCATTGCCTCTCCGAGATGATGAAAAGGCACTCCGCGGGCAATAAGCACCGCAACCCCTCTGGCATAGGTCGAGTAAGAGGAAAAAACACGGGTGCTAGCCCATTTCGTCGCAAAAGCGGCAGCGCCCTGAGCAGGCAGATGCGTCTCCTGCAACATAACAACTTGTACATGATGTCTGTTCAGATAGGCAATGACATTTCTGCATTTCTTAGCATTGTTCAGCCCCCTGACATTCCACGATAAGCACGTCAATCTAGTATTCGCATTCGATACCGCCATGGGTGCAGAAAGTCTATATGTGAAAGTGACCTAGCCGGCCTAATGACAGTGCCCCGGCCGCCCCGCCCCCACCCAAAGAAACACCAGTTCAGCAGATAAAAATACAGTCTAAGCAACAGAAGCTTCGTAAAATCCAACCTCCCCCCACCCACCCCAGCATCCCAAACATGCCAGAAGCCATGGATCCCACCCTCGCAATCCCGCCCCCACCCCCCTTTCAACCGCAAAAGCAACTCCAAAAAACACAACCAAGTAATGGGGAACACCCAGTAGGGGTAGAGCATAGAGTGCGCACTGCCACTACCTGGTCCTTAGCTCCAGTACTGTACCACCCTCGGTGGAGACTAAGGCCAAGGGAGTGGTCCTTGGCATACATTACCACTGGGGTGCAGTGTCCATGCAGGTCCATCGTTCTCACAGCACTCCAGTCACAAAAGTTCTATACGCTGATGGAGGGCCATCCGTTGTGGCCGGCACTGTGCATTTACCATGCAAATATAGTTAATTATCTTGTTGTCCAGGGGGTAAATCAGCATTCGCCAGGTCCTCTGCAGGCACATTTCCGCCTCTGCGCGTTGTTCGGACCGATTTTAAAAAGTCCTCGGCCTTCTGCGGGTTGGTAAAGAAACGCTGTTTACCCTGATGGGTAATTCGTAGTTTCGCCGGATAGAGGAGGGCGTAGTCAATTTGGGCTTCCCGCAACTTTTTCTTTACGGGCAGAAACTTGCGCCGTTCGTCCTGGACCATCGGCGTGAAATCAGGATAGATTGAGAACGTAATCCCATTATACTGCAGTGATTTCTGAGTCCGGGCTGCCCTGAGGGCCGTGTCGCGATCACGATAGTTCAAAAGCCGCGCTATTATAGGCCTAGGAGGTAAGCCAGGCTGGGGCACTGGTGCCAGTGATCGGTGGGCCCTCTCCACTATAAACTGAGGAGAAAAAGCGTCCTCTCCTATGGACCCTTTAAGCAACTTTTCCACGTAGAGCTCCATTCTGCCCGTGGCCGTGGATTCCGGCACGTTCGTGATGCGCACGTTGTTGCGGCGGCTTCGTGCCTCCAAATCTTCATTCTTTGCCGCTATGACACGTAGCAGGTTGTCCATCCTGGCCAATTGTGACGTATGGGTCGCGGTGGTGTCTGTATTGTCGGAGATCCGTTGCTCCGCAGCCGTAATGCGTTCCTCATGGCGGTCAACCTTGTGCACAAGGGCATCCAATCGGGCCGTGACCCCATCCACCTTCTCCACGACAGTGGCGAAACCCTGCCGCATCTCTTGGATCAGGCTTGTAAGATCCGCCGCCGGGGCCGGGGGCGGGGGGTTGGATTGTGGAGAAGATGTGCTCGGCCCTGGGTTCATCTGCGTCGATTTAGCGCTCTTGCGCGCGTTATCAAAGCTCAGTTTAGGCTGGCGATTCTCAGGTCGCCCCATGGCAACTCCCAGCGACGGACCACAAATCCGGACGGGCAGTAGCAGGGCAGTCCGATAGGAGTACAGGCCTCGCAAGGAGTGGGCGGTCGGGGGTGGGCAGGCGGATCCAAACGCAGCACGATCTGATAGAGCAGAGCAGGAGAAACGTCGCTGAGCCCCTCCGGTGTGCACCCCCCCAGGCCCTAGTGAAGCGCCCGTGAGCGTCCGAGCAGAGATATGCAAGCCTCGTTGAGGTCACTAGCTGTGTTGGGCCTATGGAGAACAAGTCCCAGGCATTAGGGTCTACAGCAGCCCTAGGTCAACAGGATCCAGGTCAGCAGGATGGGCAGCGTCGGTCAGTAGCGAGATAGCGTGTCTCACGGGAAGCGCCTCACAGGGGGGTAACACAGGGCCTCCACGCAGGGCAGAGATACAGCAAATCTTCAGCCAGACAGGGCCATCTGGCGTGGAGACGGCGCAGGGGTCCGCAGGCAAGGAGCACGCTCCAGCGGTAAGTGCCAGCGCGGCGGGGCAGTCCCCAATCCCTGCAGGTCCGCCAAGCCGCGCCGCGCAAGCCGGCACCGTCAGTGAAGCGGGGAGCAGTCCGGGCAGGTCAGAGCTCCGTCCGGCATGTGAAGAGCAGCCCCCCTCCTAGCACCAGCATTGAGGGTCTAGCGGCGAGCGGAGGAGGGGGGGGGGGCGATCCAGCCCGAGGCAGGGCTCACAGTTGTCTCCTACCTGCGCAGCGACCGCCGCACTCCTTCTCAGTGGGTCCGCAGGCCGTGGCGGCGAAGAGCGGCCTGCAGCCTCGTGGCGATCCCCAGGGTCGCGTGAATATGGCAGCCGTACCGGCGCTTGCCTCAGTTCCAGTGGCAGAGTCGGCGACGCTGCAGCTGCCCGTATCTTCGGCTCCGGTGCACGCAGAGCCTCCAAATTTGGATCGGGTGTGGAGAACGATGCTAGGACACAGGATAAGAACTTTTGGGGTGAATCAGCACCCCGTGGCGCAGGATCAGTGGAGGATCTTGTACCAAGGGACGGGAGCTGCGCGTCTAGGCAGCCATTCCGTAAGCGCGCCCTCTAGCGCCCCCGCTTCCTCTGATCCTTGATGTGATTCATTCTACTTGTAACCAGCAGGCTTGGCTAGTGGTTATTTGATTTCCCTGATTGTTTGTTCATGGGGAATCATTGGGGCAAGCAGGGCAGGGCTTCCTGTTGGGGCCTACAGATGGTCTGCCTTGCAACAAATGTTTCCTGTTCTTGAAGTATGGGAGATTTGCTTATATTGTATTTTTCATACATTTATTTACTTCCATTTTTGCATGTCTACCAGACGCCAATCTCTCCTCATGCATCACCTGTTGATGCTCCTGTCCTACAACATCATGAGTGACCCATCCCTTGATTGTCCAATGGATCAATTGTGGGCAGTGTCATGGAATGTGACAGCCAAATTTACAAGGTTAGAAGAGGGCTGGCTCTGAAACATGCTAGGAGGGTTGGGCGGATATTCTGCTACTCCAAGTGACCCACCTCCTCGGTAATAAAGTCCTGTGTCTGGCTCTCTTTTTATATACTCATGTCTTTCATTCTGGGTTCACAAGGGGTTTCAGGGACATTAGTATCCTGATTAAACATGTTTTCCTGTTTCTGCATATGGTCAGATCAACATGGTCCATACATTGTGGTAACAGGAATGCTGTATGGGGTATCTCTTATATTCCTTTGTATTTATGCTCCTACCCACCATAGCAAACCTTTTGTGGACCTGATGACGAGATTGTGGGGTGAGCTCCCCTGGGGGTTAAGGGTGTTGGTTGGTGATTGGAATGGTGTTGTGAACCCTGCAATGGATTGGTCGCATCCGCAAGAAATACCCTTTGAGTCTGGGTCAACACATTTATCTTCCTTTCTATCTGCTTTGGTTTGACCGATGTATGGAGGGCACAACATGTGTCTGTAGAGGGCTACACATTTTTCTTGCTGCCCATGGCCTCTTTTCCCGCCTTGATTATTTTTTTGTTCCACTGACATTTTTACATAGAGTCTCCGACGTTACTGTTCTGGTTCAGGGGCTCTCTGATCATTCCTTGGGGTTTGCGGAGTTGCGTGGAGTCCTGCTATGCGGAACTTCGCAAAACGTTTCAAAATCTCCACGAGCTACACAAGTTCTGCGAATGGGTGGAGTGCTTGCAGTGCCTGTTAGCATTACGTTTTCAATCAACAACACACAACATGCGTACTTGCATTGGAAATCACACGTGAACAACACCATACAATTTGCATAATTGCGGAAAGCTTGGTTTTTGCCCTGCTCATGGTGCTGGGCCTATTTTTTCAACTTCTCCTAATCTTCTTAATCCTACCCCTCTAAATCCTATCTACCATTCTACCCCTAGTTATTTTTTTATTATATCCTAGCCCTGTGTCTTTGTGTTTATGTATTTTACGTTTATTTCCAATTTTTCGTGTGTTTTGTTTGACTTTTTGTATTTTATTTTTTGCTTTACTTTCTTTTTTCTTCCTTCGTTTTCATTGTTATACCCTCTGCTCTTCCATGGTCTCCACCCAGCACCATGGTAGAGCAGGGGAGCGGCAGAGGTAGCCCCCACAAACCACTAGCCGTAGCGCTTACCTTGTAGTAGGCCACACAGACAAGGGTTGCAGCTCCCCACAATATTCACTGTGCAGTTGGCAGCACAGGGTTTGTATGCGCAGTACCACCTCCCCTCCACCCTGGCATTTGAGGGAAGGCCTGGTAACTGCTAGGACCTCTGGGAGTGAAAGCAGCACTGGGAGAGGGTGCACCAGGCAGATTGCCATTGTTCTGGCATCAATAGCACCCAACAGTATCTGACACACCTGTGAGAGGACATCATGGACCAGGACCTGCTCAACCTGCTCGGCATGGAGGTTGCGGGACTTGGTGAGTAATAATTATTTATTTATTGTGTTCCATCTATGCTAATATTTATTTCCTAATTAGCAAGCATGCTGAACACACCATGACCATCCTAGAGTAAACAGGTGCTCGGGAGCGCTACCTAATCCTACTCGTATTGTTGCTCATTGGTGCTTGCTTGGACTGTTTATGTAAATTGTGCAGTCTCCTACGTCCTGTCTCTGAGCTAGTGGTGTATTAGGCAGTGAGATAGCGCATTCTTCATTCACTTCTCTGTGCCTTTAGTTATTTGCAGCTTGTACAGTCTCAACTCCCAACCCCAAGTGATTTTACAGTGATGTGTAGAAAGTATTAGTCACTAGTAACTATGCATGCATCGGGGGGTGGAGCTTGCCGGCGAACATGGCAGGCGCCTAAAGTGAGAGCTCCGCGCCGTCACTCCTAAACATCCTACAGCTATCCTGTTTCGGCCGAGCGCCAAGGTCCACGAGCCTGTCGCCTAACCCCCGGAGCCGCCTGCAACCTGCTGTGGAGAAGCGGCGCGTTTTTGATCGGCGGACGCCGTGAAAACATACGGCTGGTTCTGGCACGAGCTGGGCCTTGGAGCCGGGCCCTCGCCTAAATACTGCCCCCGAGTGCGTAGCGTGACGTGTGGCCTGCCAGATCATCCGGGCCGCGGAGAGTCCGCAGCACTGGAAGTGAGGCGGCAAACAGTAAGCGATGCTGGCACCCCCCCACCCATCCCCATCACTGCGAGGGCGCGAGGGGGGCTGCGATCATCTGCCCGCACCTGCAGTGCGGCGGCGGCCCACGGTAGAGTGAACGACTTGCTTTGGCACAGCGCCATTTTGCCCGAGCCTACGGTGGACCTCCGCGGGAGGGATATATGACGTTACCACGCGTTCTTTTACCACGCAGACCATTACCACGCATTTTTTACAACGCAGGACCCTTTACCACGAATACCTTTACAACGCAATACACTACAATGCAGGTACTATTACAACGCATACCATTACAACGTAAGTATAGGTAAGTAATTAATATGGTAAAATAATGTAATTATTAATAATATTTTTTTTAATTATTATTTTAATATTTAATATTTTAATTATTTATATTAATATTTATTTATTAATTTTTAAATATATATGTTAAAAATACCCCTCTACCCCAAAACCCAAACCCAGCCCTGAAACCTAAAAATACCCCTGAACCCCAAAACCCAAACCCAGCCCTGAAACCTAAAAATACCCCTGTACCCCAAAACCCAAACCCAACCCTGAAACCTAAAAATACCCCTGTACCCCAAAACCCAAACCCAGCCCTGAACCCTAAAAATACCCCTGTACCCCAAAAACTGAAAACTGACCCTGAACCCTAAAAATACCCCTTTACCCAAAAACTGAAAACTGACCCTGAACCCTAAAAATACCCCTTTACCCAAAACTGAAAACTGACCCTGAACCCTAAAAATACCCCTTTACCCAAAAACTGAAAACTGACCCTGAACCCTAAAAATACCCCTTTACCCAAAACTGAAAACTGACCCTGAACCCTAAAAATAGTAAATACCCCTTTACCCAAAAACTGAAAACTAACCCTGAACCCTAAAAATACCCCTTTACCCAAAAACTGAAAACTGACCCTAAACCCTAAAAATACCCATTTACCCAAAACCCAAACCTAAAATATTTTAAATAAAATTATATACTTACCAATACTTACGTTGTAATGGTATGCGTTGTAAAGGTATCTGCGTTGTAAATACCTGCGTTGTAATGGTATGCGTGGTAAAGGGTCCTGCGTTGTAAAAGTTGCGTGGTAAAGGTAGGTCGTGGTAAAAGTTGCGTGGTAAAGGTTGTATACCCCGCGGGAGTCACTGAAACAGAGCTCGCTGCACGGGGCGGCCGGACGGCCCGTCCTGCTCCCTATGGTCTGATTCTCAGACCCGATGCAGCGTGAGAGGGAGCTTTGGGCCGCAGAAGACTTGGTGGGCCTGCGTCTGTGCCCCGTATCTGGCAGTCTGAGGCGCCGAGTCAACGAGGTGAGAGGGCCCAGATAACACTGGCTGCGCACACTGGGCACATTCGAGTGGACTTGGGGGTACCCAGGGTTCACGCAACTGGAGGACACTTGCGGGCAGAGGGGCTGAGAGGGGGCCCGAGGCTGGACATTGGGGTGGCACTACTGGTCAGTCCTGCAGAGGAGCGCACCAGGGGTCTGGGCGATACGGAGCCTACTAACCATATTCACTGTGACGCGACTCTGACGCTGGCTCAGTAGCGGGGTAAGATCCACGAGCCTGGGGGGCACCGTTGCGCCCCCCCCCTTTACCCTCAGCCCGCCTGCTGCATAGTCCAGACTAGGGGGCCTCCGCACCGGAATTCGGCAGTGAACCAGTGAGGAGTTGTGGGGCCTGGGAGTCCTGTGTTGGGAGTCGTAGAAACCGCGACAAGCTGACTGTGTGCGACAGGGTCTGGCTGGTGTGTCTGCTCCGACTGCTGTAAGGACGGAACTTGCGAGAGCTGTGGAGGCGACCATGGGCAAAGGCGACAGGACGCAGCTAAAATTGGTGTTTGAGCAGCGTAAGTCGAAACCCTCGGAAGAACAGGCACCCACGCCAACGCAGCCAGACAGGGGTCCGGAGAGCACGTTCTATGCTGATATTAAGGGCCTATTAGTTACCATGGAGAAGGGCCTTCAGGACAGCATGGCAGCGATAGGGACGAAGATCGACGCCCTCACGTATCGCATGGACCAAATGTCTGAGAGAGTGGACAAGCACGCGGAGAGGATAGACATGTCCGAGAGGCGCCTGACTGAGGTGGAGGAGGCCCAAATGGACATGGACAAGGACCGCAAACAGATGGGGAGGCTCCTCCAGGTCATCCAGGACAAGGCGGAGGATTTGGAGGCCCGTTCTCGTAGCTCCAACATACGCATTACTGGCGTACCAGAAACGACACAAGTGGGGAAAATGGAGATCTTTGTGGAGAAACTGCTCACCACGCTACTAGGCGACAACGTTTTCTCCAATATGTTCATAGTGGAAAGGGCTCACCGGTCGCTGGGCCCGAGGCCGCGAGTGGGGGCCCCGCCTAGGCCAATCATTGCGAAACTCCTGAATTATAGGGACAGGGACACTGCCCTCCGATTGTCCAGAGAGAAAGGGTCCCTGCAATATGAGGGATCGTCCATCTCATTGTACCCGGACTTCACGGCGAGGGTGCAGGAGGAGCGGCGCCACTTTGCCCCGTACAAACAGCAAATCGGTGACCTGGGGTTGGACTATGCCATGCTATATCCGGCGAAGCTGCGTATCAACAGACAGGGGCATTCCCATATATTCACTGATCCTAAGGAGTTGCAGAAAGCGTTGAAAACATGGACAAAGGAGCAGCGGAACAGTCCCAGAAATCAAGAGAGTGAACGAGATCTGACCAGCGGGCTGGAGGACCAGGAGTAGTGATTCTGCTATGGGCCAGGAGGGCTCTCCATTGGGCGGCCGCCCTGGAGCGAGATCCCGAGGGCAAGCAGAACGTTGTCACATGCTGCTCCTGATGGGCGGGAGCCTAGACGCAACCAGATCCACACATGATTGAAGGACCGGCGAAGACGCAAAGCCCCGGTGAGATCATCTCTGGTTAATTAACTGTTGTTTTATTGCAGGGGCAAGTTGAGCTGTATGGACTTCGGCTCAGACTGTGGCCTCTGGCTGCGCGCAGTTGTCTAGCAGATTATCTGGGGCTGAGGGGAGTGGGGGAAGCATGATATTGATTCTGAGGGGGGATGGCTGGGTGGCTGGGGACGGCTCGGGTCATGAAGCTCGAGCACAAAGTCCTTGCAGGGGTGACGGAGCTTTCAGAAGCTCAAAGACAGTATGAGGAATGAACGCACTCTTAGTGCTCTATTGGTAACCTCTGCCCTCGCGCTGTTCGCACTCATCAGTACAGTTGGGGTCACTCGGGGTTTCGGGGAGGGAAGGTGGGAAGTCGAACTTATCAAGCTAGGCCGAGTTGTTGGGGTTGGTCTGCTGTGGGAGGTGGGTGGTCGACGGTTGGGCAATGGGGAATGTTATTGTTTGCTGGTCTACACATGGTACACATCCTACCGCATGTCTACAAGTGCTGGCTCAGTACTGACACCTATGCAAGTTCTGCGCTGTGCTGCCTCACCTAGTGCCATGCAGCGATGGCTGAAGTAAATACTGCACAGACCACTGCACAGTCCTCCACGCTTAGTGCCCTCACGTGGAATGTTAGGGGCCTTAACGACTATAGGAAACTCAGAAAGGTGATAAGCTACCTCAAGCGCCATAACATCGACATAGCACTATTACTGGAGACGCACCTGCCGCTTGCAAGTAGGATGTTACAGAACAGAGGCCTGGAGGGTCACATAGCGGCGGCGGGTTTCACTACACATGCAAGGGGGGTTATCACTTGGGTTAACCCGAAATCTAACATGCAAATACAGACACACAGGGCGGACACGGAGGGCAGGTATGTTATAGCGTCATGCAGGGGGCTGGGGTTAGACTTGATCGTTGTTAACACTTACGGTCCAAACTATGACGCCCCTGACTTTTATGATACGCTAGCTCGAGAAGTAGGTGGCTATGATCACCCGCACGTACTTTGGGGGGGGGGACTTCAATTTGACACTTAACCAGGATGTGTGGAGGAGCAGGAACGCTGGACGTGACGGCTTCACCCACTACTCTGTGTTTCATGATATTCACACAAGGATCGATTACTGGTTCGCCACTGCAGAGGTCAATCGGTCTATCAAGCACTGTACAGTGCTCCTGCGCACTCTGTCGGACCATTCTCCTGTGCTACTCCTCATGGAGTCCCCGATGCGCAGGATCCCCCCCTTCACGTGGCGTTTCCCGCCGTATTCGCTTCTGGACCCGGTCTTTCGGGTGAATTAGCAGAGGCCATAGAAATATTCTTTGAGAAAAATGTAGGATCTGTGGAGGATTTCCAGACAGTATGGGAGGCCTTCAAAGTCTATATACGGGGCATTGCTATGTCCAAACACTCCAGTATCCTGAAGGCGACGAGGGGTAGGTTAGCGGCGTTGGAGCTTCAATTGCGATCCCTGGAAGAGCGAGTCCGTTTCGGACCGGCTTCTGCGGCCGAGGATGAGATTAAGTGCCTTCTGCTGGAATATCACGAGGAAGCCGACAGAGAGGTCCAACATATGGGCAAATATGCAACGGCCCGTACATACGGGGAGGGAGAGAGGCCTGGGTCGGTATTGGCTACTATACTCAAAGGCCGTAGAGGGAAGCAGTTGATCGCGGAGGTTAGGAAGAAAGTTGGAGACAGAGTTACGGACGAGGTGGACATTGCCTCTGTATTTAGTGACTACTATCCGGAGCTCTACTCCTCCAGAAGCGGGGACATGTCAGCTGAAATGTTGGATTATCTGGTACATATAAAGCTCCCGTTCCTATCAAACGCTCAGAGGGAATTCCTCATGTGTCCCATACAGCTGGAAGAAATCAAAGATGCCCTAGCTTCAATGCGCTCAAGCAGTGCGCTGGGTATAGACGGTCTGTCCGTCGACTTTTATAAAACGTTCCAGGAGCAGTTACTGCCGCATCCTCATAGGCTTCTGGGGGACATCTGTGAGCAAGGCAGCATGCCCGGCACCATGCGAGAAGCCATGATTGTCACCATTCTGAAGCCGGGCAAGGTACAAGACGACTGCGGATCATACCGTCCCCTGTCTCTCCTTAATGTGGACACTAAACTGTATGCCAAAGTCCTAGCCACGAGATTGGCACTGTTGGCCCCTGACTTGGTAGCCCCAGAACAGGCGGGGTTCATGCCCACCAGGAACCTAACGTACAACATCAGAACGGTGCTAGGCACTATCCAACATGTGAAGCAGGATACGCCGGTGGTGGCACTTTTCCTGGATATGGAAAAGGCGTTTGACTCGGTGGAGTGGCCGTTCCTCTTACAGGTGATGCGCCGCATGGGCCTGGGCGAACCCTTCTTGCAGATGGTAGGAGCGCTCTACAAGGGGCCGTCGGCTAGGGTGCGAGTGGGCAATACGATATCGACGCCTCTGTACATCGGCAGGGGTACCAGGCAGGGGTGCCCGCTGTCCCCCTGCTCTATGTGCTGGCCGCGGAGCCACTGGCATGTGCGTTGAGGGAATATCACAGCCACAAGGGTATACGCTTCCCGACGTACAAAATATTGGTGTCAATGTACGCAGATGACACGTTGCTGTATGCGCATGACCCGGCGACTTCGCTCCCCCCACTGCTCAGGGAGGTTGTGCGTTATGGAGGTCTGTCCGGGCATAAAGTTAACTGGGAAAAATCGGTGGTGCTGCCCCTAACGCAGTGACTACACAGGTTGAGACTGAGTTTCCCCTGAAGTGGACGGATGACCCGATTCGGTACCTGGGGATACAAATACACGCAGACTCGGATCTGCTCATTAGCCAGAACTACGGCAGAGCAGTCAGTAGGCTGGAAGACGACATAGCGATCTGGAACAAACTGCCACTCACGCTCATGGGCCGCATTGCTATCATGAAAATGGTAGTACTGCCGAGGTTTTTGTTCCTCTTCAACGCCTTGCCTATAGTGCTGTCTAGGGCTTTCTTTAAATGCCTGACTAGCCTCATGATAACACTAGCGTGGGCGGGGAAACAGCCCAGGGTCAAGTGGTCGACGCTCACCCTGCCGTATAGCATGGGAGGTTTGGCTGCCCCGGACCTCGAACTGTATTACAGAGTGGCGCAGGCATCACACCTCCACACATGGATCCATGGAGACAAGCTGATCCCACATGTGCGAATGGAGCGTCTATTTGCTCACCCATTGCCACTTTCAGCGACAATCTGTGCACCGCAGGACCGTAGGACAGGAATATTAGACTCTATCACTTCTACTAATCATGCCTGGCACTCGCTCCTGAGTCGTCAGGATGGCGCCTCCTTGTACTCACCGGAGATGCCATTGGAATGGATGATATGGCTCCCACCTATGGCGGAAAGAGCGGTCACGACTGACCTAGCGAAATTAGGACTCAGCAAAGCGGGGGACCTATTCTGCGACGGAGTGGTCAAGACCTGGGAACAGGTGCGGGGGGATGGGAATGAACCCCTTATTCTACAATGCTTTCAGTTTCATAGGACTCGAAGCGCACTCGCGGAACTGCTGGGCTCGGACATGGCGGAACCCCCAGACGTCCCTGAACTGACGTATGTTATTAAACGTAAGGAGCCGCAGAAGCTCCTCACAAAACTCTATAAGGTGGCCATGTCCCATGGTGGACACCAACTCATGAAAGCCAGACTAGAATGGCAGAGGGATCTGGGGTTCACGATCAATGACGCGACGTGGCGATATTGCTGTGAGAGCACGAAACGGATCTCCCTCAACGGGAAACATCGACTTGTTCATTTCAAATTCCTCCAGAGAGTGTACTACACCCCGGAGAGGCTTCGTAGATACGGCTTACGACCGGAGGCGACCTGTGAACGCTGCCACGCAGCCGACGCTGACTTCATGCACTTGGCCTGGTCCTGCCCGGGTGTGTAAGCATTCTGGTGTGCAATCTTCACGGAAATGAACAAAATTTTGGAGGTAGACTTGCCCCCGGAGCCTGGCCTGGCTCTAATTGGCAACTCGAGAGGACTTCCTGTTGCGCTCCACAGGCTTGCGGACTTGGGGCTGCTTATGGCTAGAAGAGTAGTAGCTCAGTGCTGGATGAGAGGTCCATTGCCCACCAAGTCCAGATGGGCGCGGGACATGCTATACTGTAGTACTCAGGCGGAAACATACAGCGAGCTGCTCCCCCCCAAGAGCCGCCCTAAGAATTTCTGGGCATTATAACAGACGTATCTACGTGACCAGCAGAATGCTAGCGCTAGCAGTTCGGACGGTGAGACAATGGCGCAGGAGGCGTCCGGACCCCAGACTCTCTCACATGCGACGTCAACATCTGACTGTGCAGGGGAAGGTGTGATAGATCCACACACTGGAGGGGAGGAAGACTGGACACAGGCTGGATAGAGAGTAAGGGATAGCGACATCACCAAGGGGGATACACCACACACAGGGCCTGGGTCTGGCTTCTGTAGGGCTACTAACATGTAGGCAGGTTCCTGACTCCTGGGGAGATAGGGTGCAACTGTAGTGGTGGGGTGGAAGACTAGGTTAGCGTACTCTGAGATCGGGAGAGGTACCATCAGTAGACTAAGTAGGGGTATGGGTGGGAGGAGGGGGGTATCTACAAGTTGGGGATACATGGGTTAGTAGTAGGGTTTTAGAGTTGAGGTTACACACACTTGGCTTTTGAGGAGGTGCGCTTCTACTCGAGTTCTGGGTGGGAGCTAGGAGGCAGCATCAACTAATTATTGCACATGAGATTAACACATGACTAGATGGAGGGATGCCTTGAAAATACACGTTCATGAAGATTGAAGTGCGCCGCCGGACCCCTGGGTTGTCGGCAGTCGGGCTGTGTATTGAAATCTGTGTGCCCTATCCACTATGTGTATGTCGCGGCTGGCCCGCGGGGTTGTAGGCCAGAAGCTGTGTAGCCTGAGTTTGTGCAATATAATTTAAAACAAAAAACAAAAAAAAAAAAGCATGCATAAGCATGTATGCTTTGAAAAGAATGCACACAGAGGTGACCTGTCAAAGTTTGAAACTGAGATTCAGAATGAGATAAGAAGCAAAAATCAATTGTTGCAATTTATTAGTAGTTCCAATATAGGTTTGGAAATTTAGAATATGGTAGGGTTAGGAAATTAAGGAATAGGTGCACAATAGTAATAGGAAAGGAGATCTGATCTATAGATGTTAAATGATCAAATGTTACAGTGGTTCCCAGTCAAAACCTTTTTGTAAGATTAACTGTACCACTGATCTTTTTTTAAACTTGTTTATTTCTTATATCAGTTTCTAGGAGCAGGAGGGATGCAGCAGAACCAACCACCAACACTTCGCAGGCGGGTGATAGGGATGGAGGTGCCTCGATGAGCATAGATGGCTCTGCTTGGCCCCGTAAGTCCTCCTTGTAATAAAATGTATTTCCCTATCTTTTCTAGATCCTTCTTTTACCGCTCCACATTTAGAATGTTCTTTTCCTTTTTACTGTGCCTGTCTTCTAATTTGTTTACAACTCACTTTGACCTGTATTCTAAATCCTACTTATCTCTACATTATCCTAGTTATTACTTAGTTTACTTTCTCCATATTTCAAGTTTCTGTACTTAACCTGACTTCAAAACTATCTGTACTAGTTTGTAGCTTCCTTTTTCTTCTGCTTTGTCAGTAAGCTTTCCCTTTCCCCTTATAGACTGGTGGTATGGTAAGACCCAGAAACCCCATTTTAGGTCAGGTACTCTACTGTGAAGATTGCATACAGTTAAGGTATTCTACGTATGTTTGTTGAGAAGGCTTTCCTTTCCTTGCTCATGGTCAAACAGTACTGTAAAACGAGTGAGTGGCCATGGTTATGGTGGACCTCTAGGTGTTGTGCATGTTTGGTATTGGCATACCGGCTGGTAATGACCGAGCAGCGTGGCTGGAACTTGGAAGTATGATGAGGAGTATGGCCCATTGCATTCCATCTTATATTGGGGCAGGTATATTGATGACTGCCTGATGATATGGACAGACTCTACAAACAAACTGACTGAATTTTTCAGTTGCATAAATGGTAAGGAGTATAACATTAAATTCACGTTTGAGCACAGTACGAGTAGAATTTCCTTTTTGGATGTTGAACTATATATTCGGGATAACACAATACATAGTAGACTTTTCCACAAGCAAACAGCTGGTAACGCATTTCTGCATGCGTCCAGTTCCCATCCTTCTCACATATCAGGTCGATTCCCTATGGCGAACTTGTCAGGTTGAGATGCAACTGCAGTTTCGATTCTGAGTTTGAAGAACGCAAGAAGGGAATGATAGCCTGCTTTTAGAGCAGGGGCTACAACAGGGACATCCTTAAAAAAGCAGAACAAATGCTACTCAGAGTTGAAAGACAGGATACACTCAGAGAACGGACAGAGCCTGCACGCAAGAAGGGAGAAGTACGATGATAACCGGATACAACAACTGGTCAGGTGTTCTGATGCACAGTCTCAAAAGACACTGGCACTTGCTCAGGGCTGACAAATCTCTTAAGGATCACATCACTGACAGACCGACAATCGCATACAAATGAGGGTTGTCACTAAGGAATATACTGAGCCTGAGCTACCCTAGGGTTGAGAGGAAAGAAACTTGGCTGACACAACGGACAAAGGGTTTTTATGGGTGTAGTAGTTGCAGCACTTGCAAATGGGCATGAAACCACAAAAAAGAATTCTAGGGCCCTGGTGACAAAACATACAAGATCTTGATGAACATTAATTGCTTGACGAAATATGTGGTTTACATTATTGAGTGTAAGTGCAGAGAAAGTTATGTTGGCAGTACAATTAGGACATTACGGCAAACAATGAGTGAACACATGTGAGCAGTGAAGCAATGTGACATGAAATATCCCATTGCCATACATATAGCACAATGCCCTGCCCAGACGACACACAGACAATTTGAATGTTTAGGTATCAAACAAACTTACCGACATCCAAGGGGAGGCAACAGGGAACTGGCCTTTTGCAGACGTGAGGCACTTTGGATCCTCAGATTGCGCAGAACAGAGTTAGGGCTCAATGTAGAACATGTGCTTCATTACTTCCTGGGTAAATGAGTGCACTGAGGTGCCACACTTTGTGCATAAGAACTGATTTGACAATTGCAAAGAACTGAAAGGGAGTCTTATGCTTAACAATATAGATAGAGACAGGTATGATGAATATATAGAGACATGTATGATATAATGTTATGCTTATTTCTATCACATGTTGTATTTTATCATATAACGGTTTTCTCGAAAGGCATATCACTTCAATTGTTTACTGCACAGATATGATTCTATATGTTTTTTATCCTAAGGCAGTGGTCTTCAATCTGTGGGATGCAACCCCCAGGGGGGCCGTAGAGGCGTGGGAAGGGGGTCGCTCTCTACATTTGATAAAAGAAAACATCCCATACTGCTAATTCTGGGAATCTCCTGTGCTGGGCCATCGTAGTCAGCTTAAGACACCTTTCTACCAGTGTGTTGCTGGCCTGTGAAAGAAATGCAAATGTGGGCAATGAGTTAATCTGTAAATGTAAAGGATTTGCAGATTAACTCGTTGTGAACATTTGCATTGCTTTCAGGCCAGCAGCACACTGCCAGAAAGGTGTGTTCAGATGTCTGCCTGGCTTTGATTTCTCAGGAGAGTGCAGTTGCATTCAATTGATCAAATCACTTGACTTTTTTGAGTGGTAGTGCACATAGTTAACTGAGTTGTGAAGTGCTTGCAATTGTATTTATTTTACATAGTTTTATATATCGCAAACTTGACACGAATTAAGTAGAGTGCTTTACATAGCACCAGTTGCATTACATGAGGACACATTCATCATTATTTTATTGTTGGGCACGGGGAGATTAGGTGATTGTCGTATTTACAAAATGCTTACTGTCCCTGAGAATGTGTTGAAGCGACAGTTATGTAAAAAAATTGCATTACATAGGGTCTGAATATTATTAAAAACTATGGGCCTCATTTACAATGAAATGGTGTAGGGCAGCTCCGCGAGTATTTTTTGCTGCACTGCCCTACGCCAATTCGAAAGAGCAGGAATGGAATGTATTTATAAGTACTCTGCACTCCTGTCCTTTCTGCTGACACACAATTTCGTGCCTAGCAGCAACGTAGAAACCCTTGCACCATGGTGCAAGGGTGTCTGCATTATTGGTAGGATATTTTTTAGCAAGAAGGCACGCCTTCCTGCACATAAACAATCCATGGAGGCTTTTGAAAACAATTGAGGTGAAATAAAGATATTTCTACTTGTTACCCATCCCCTTTACATACAGTTTTGGCGCATCCTCAGCTTTACAGATTTGTTGTTAATCTGGGAATGTGTCAAAACCCATGGAAAACCCCCCCTTACGCAGTGCAATGCAATGCATTGACCTTACGCTGCATTGCTTTACAGCATATCTAGGAGGCCATGAAAAGCCACGCAAAGTGACTTTGCGTGGCCTCGTAGATATGAGTCTGCACATTGTGCAACCAGAGCATCATAAAAATGAGACACCAACAGCACAAGGGGCTTATAAATAAGCCCCTATATTTTGGAAGCAGCCTGTATATTTTGGGAGCACCATTTTATCATAAAACATTTTGTAGTGGTCTATCTCATACTGTGTGTAATGCAAGTAAAAAATAAAGACTTACATATTCACAGTGCTGTCTGTCACAGGCAGTTGCTTCATAGCACTAAAAATATACAAGTCACTATTCTCCACTGCACCAACCACAATTTAATGCTGTGGCTCTCTGGTTTCAACAGACTTTTGCATAGAGGTTTCATCATTTATTATAGTGCATGTATTTATTATTCACTAAAGCAGCCCGATATTATATATGTAGCTACCTAACTGTGAGAGACCTAAAAAACATACGTATGTTTTAATTATGATGAATGATGTTCAGCTACCTCCAGTTACATGCAGCTGTAAATGCCAAGCTATTAGCATCTTATGAAATATAGTATGCTTTTTCTCTAATGCTGTGCAATAAAGTTGCAGCCCTTGCATTCCACTTTTATACCAAGGTCCACTGGAATTATGTGATTGTGGGGCCACAGCGATTTTAGCATAATTATAGATTAGCTGCATTTGCCACATAATCCATCATCTGCCACTTAATTGGCTAATTTAACCCCTAAAATTATTTACTCAAAAGGTTCAAGAGTTACTAAAAAGCAGCAACAGGTGTTGTCGCTCTGTAGAAGGCCCTTTGTAAAGCTGTACCGGTTACCTTTTTGTGGCTTATTGCTATATTTGGGTGTTAAGCTGGTGCTAATGAGGCGCAACCACAGATTGCCCGTTTCTCAGGAGAACATTTATGGTTGGCAATGATAAGGAATACTAGGTTCTAGACATTCTTATCAAGAGGGGGTCCCTATGCCTAAAATATTTTGATGGGGTGGTCCCGGCACCAAAAAGTTTGAAGACCACTGCCCTAAGGGATGGAAGAGGAAAATTTGTAATTCATTTGGAGTCACGTGCACATACTCATTATTCACGAAATTAATTGACACCGAGATTTTAACGGATATGTGAAAAAATGCTTTTACAAGCATTGCAAATATATTTTAAATACAGAACCTTTAAGAGATGTAGACACTACCATCCTTGCATCTATAGCACATTAAAGGACCTTGCCGGACTCGACTTTGGTCCCAAAGACAGGAGCACACTTGAATTTAATAAAAAAAGCATGCAGTCACTCACTTTTAGGCACCATTTACGATACAGTTTTGAGGCCAGCGAGATATTGGGCATCTATTTACCCGTTTACATCATACTTTAGTCATTTGAAAATGGCCGCCACAAAAGGGGTTACGAGGTGTGTCTGTCTTCTGTGTTGTTGACCATATTCGTTGTCAACAAGAATGTGGTTCTTCTTTTATGTTTTCGGACTTTGGATGGAAGCCAGTATATCAACAGCTTCGCCCAACATTTGTGTTGTGTCCTGTACTCGGATTGACAAGTGGAGCGACATCAGGAGTTGTCACTGCACATATCGGTAAGGAGGGGTTGTGGTTTATTAATGTATGATAAGTCAAGCCAGATAGTGAGAGTGAACTTGGCTTTGGTCTGTCGGATTTTGGGAGAGAGCTGATAAATAATGCGTCAATTTTGATTTAAGATCAGGAATTTTATTAATACCCTTGGTGAAACAGGGCTGACCTTAACAATAAAACAGGGTTGGCAAAGGAGTTCAGACACTCCTCTGATGTACATTCTAGCCTGTGTGTACACGGTTTAATATTTACCGTATTATCAGACATTGAGATGTACTTAGAAGGAGGAAAATGAATGTGTAGTATGTCTGAGGCTAACTACGCACAGACAGTGTAAATTTCTCAGAGAATTGGTCCTTTGATAGTTCATAGCCTAAATACCTAAGAGCTTTAGATATATTGAGATAAGGAAGCATTAAGGATAATTGGACGAATATGTGTGATGGTATCTAGGTACATAGAAAATTGTCAGGATACATTATCCGTATCAATGAAACTCGAGGCTAAGGTGCAAACTTTTATTTACATCCTGATCATTATTTGAGATATTCTTGGCATTATTTATTGTAGAGACTGACATTTGGGGAGGCAATTGTATCCCGTGGATCTAGGCACTACAGATTGTTGCGTTGCAAGGCACTGAACCCCCTTTTGTGGGTTGGAAATATCACCACAAAATAAGTAGGTGTATAGTGGCAGCAAAGAATGTTTGGTTATTAATATATGTACCTTTGATTAGAGGATAAACTGATCAGTCTGGCCGTCTAATATTTATTTCACAGAGTTTCCAACTGAGAGGACATCGGTATTTATCGTGGCTCTCTTCCTCACCACTTGGGTCATATAGGGTTGTGAGATATTCACCATCCGTCACTTTTATGAGATTCCGTTCCAATTGGCCTTGAATCACATTCGCAGGTTCCTGTGATTTATGCACTCACCGTGGATAACAGCATCTACCTTGTTGCTGTTTTGGTGGCACTCACTACTCTTTTTCCATCCTTTGGGTACTATGGGTAACTTTGTTATCCTTTTATCATTTGGAACTTTCAAGGATGTATTTTGATTCCCACCATGTGCATGCCTGCACAAATCAATTGAGAGGACACCTTAGCCTTTCATGTAATGATACTGTAGAGTACTGTACATCTAATATTATGTAAGGTGGTACATTGCATTGCCTTGTTTGGTTCTGTGTAGCCTTGATAAAGTCGTGGGAGTATCACCCTGTATGTGACAAAACACGTGTCGGCTGTCTGAAGACCCACAGAATAAAAAGAAAAGAGAAAAAACAAGAATTTACTGACTTGTGTTGAATGTGTACTCACATTGTGCACTTTTAACCATTGCTTTACTGCTTGCGTGTGCTGAGGATATTTCTTTCTGTATACATAATTGGCACAGGCTGATAGATTGGGAGGTCAGTGGTGCTCCTCACTTTGCAGCACTGTTACAAAGATAGAAAGTTCCACATTAATTTGGATGGTTTTCTCCTGTGTTGCACCAGTAATCCTATACCATATACCACTACCCACTAATGGTTATTGGTTACCCATTGTTAGCTTCACAAACACTTGAGACCAGACTAGCACACAACAATAAATGCCTGTTGCAGTATAACAACTAAATTAGTCAGAGCAATGGATATTGAGCTGGTATTTAGAGGAAACAAAGGAGACTCTTCGTCTTGCATTGTGATTTATTAGGAGGAGGACTTAAAGTATGGAGGACATGGTTATTGTTGGTTAAGCATTTAACGCAACACACAATACCTGAATGATGATAATGATGACTTATGTTCTTCTAGGAGTAAAAAAATATCGACCACTTTTTATGCGTGGGCAGGTAACTGGAGCCAGTGTGGACTCGTCTTTCAGTAATAGCTGAACTGAAGATCTTGCCCAGAGTTGGTGCTGCTTTCACCATATCCGCCCCACCAAGTGTGTGATCTATAGATGGTGTAAATTAAGCCACACTTCAATAAATCACACAGCCTGGGAGAACAAGATTAAGGGTTTTTGATGAATGGATGAGAAGAGTTATTTGGGGAAAGGTTTGACAAAGACAAACACTACACAAGGACAACATGCATCTGGGCAACAAAGAGCCAAACATCATAAATCTTTTATGACAGAAAAAGTAAAAGAAGGAATGAGTACAGGTAACTTAAATGCAAACCAAACCAAATTATCCCTCTGCCCCGAGAGAGACCCAAGTTACATAACATTATATATCTAAATGCCCTATGTTTTCTAGCTTTGAAAGATAGCAAATATATTATAGATTAATTATGTAGGTATCAAGCCAACACACACACAGTTCTAATGATTATTAATAGAAAAAAATATACTGTATTGCAAAATCTGGAGTTGCATCTGCATTCCTCTAGGACTGTCTGTCAAGCTTGGGTGCCTGGCAGATGTGGTCCGGGAAGGTAAGTGTGAGTTTTATGTTGCTTTTCCAGTTTCGCGCAGGTTAAGCATGCCTGCAAATTTAAAAACAAAAATGATATTGTTGATTCAAGTAGAAAGAAAGAAGTGAAACTTCATAAGGAGTGCACCAAGAAGATTTAGAGGCAGCGCAAGAGAGAAGAGAAGAATAGTCCCTTTTGCACTCATTCATTTTATGACTGGTGTGTGAACAATTAGGTGAGGGCAATTTTACAACAACCAAAAAACACTCAAAAGCGCCACATGTGATGATCGGTATAGGGCTGATCAAACTCGCAAGTGTCATGATCATCAATTCATCATCATGAATCATAACAATAATATGTAGCCTAACAGCATGTGCATTATGTGGTGATCATTCATGACTAAATGTCTGTCTCCAGTTACCAACAAAAACAGACCCACCCACCCAACTAAGACTTTGTTTTAATTTTTGAGCCAGACAGCACTGAGCATACACGCACAGCAACATTGAATGTTTCAAATCAAGTAAAATCGAGATGCGCTGTCATCGTTCACCACCATTACACAGAGTTAGTTAGGCCACTAAAGTCATCACCAAATTGGTTGGTTTCAGTGGAGTTGAAACCTTACTTCTTCTGGTGGCAATCTCGAAGTAGTCACGCTTGTGCCCTGGGTCCTTCCATCATCCCTTAGCCTGACTCCAAATAAGGTGTCCAACTCTGTACCGACTGTGTCCTGACTCAAATGCATTTTATTGACCTGTAGTACAATGCTGTTAATGCACAACAAGAGAAACCGTGAGTCATTTTTTGTGTAGAACTAGATTTGTGTTTGTGCTATCTATTCAAAAGGGAATGGTCAGGTCCGACTCTTTGAGGAGTATACACTCAAGCAGAAAACAAAGCAGTGTGGAGTGGATTCGGCATCAGTGAACAAATCTTGCTAACTCTCAAATGGGAAGGACACAGTCACTTTAATGCACGAAATGGTCGGCCATCGGGTGGCTACCAACATTATAAATCATTGCAAACACATTTAGTTACGGATAAACAAACACCCAGTGTAACTGGCTGCCACCACTTGAATCATCCCAGCAACCTCACAAACAATAATCACTCCGCATGCAATGCATGCCATTTACCTGTATTTCTGATTCAGGCATGGTCATCGTGAGCATGGAACATTGTAGATTCATTGTTCACAAAGCAGACATTGGTCAATCTAAATCAAATAATGTGGGACAGTCCAGCTAGGGTAATACTAAACTAGGAAAGGATATATACTCAAGGCCCAGGTTGAAGGCAGGTACACCTTTGTTTATATCTCTACATCCAATGTCCTTGAGGGAAATTGGCGGGGGAGGCCTTCTTCACTGTACACTGTTGCAAATCCAATAGGGCAATGAAATGTGAGAGCAAGACAGTGGGGACGAATCAGTCAACTTTACTCAAAAAAATTAAAGTAAATCATTACCCCCTAGCTATATCTTTTTTGCCATCAAAGAAAGAAACCAGATCAGCAACAGAGACTGAGAGAGAAAGTCCTATGGTTGTTGGCCCAGGCCTAATAGTCAGTAAAGTAGAGCTCATCCTCAAACTCCGGTGGTTCACTCAGAAGTAGGTTATCTAACACACTACTTTCTTGACCTGAGTATCCATCATCCTCCTCCTGTTGTACTTCAGGTATGGAGTAATCACGAGACATAAAGTGCTGATTAATTTTAATCATGGTTCATTTTGGGGCAAGAGACTGGTCCTTCTCACTGTGACAACGCAACCAGCAGCACTGAAAACCTGCCCAGCGTATACACTGGCTAACTGGCAAACCAGATACTTAATTGCCAGCCTGCTGAGCACTGGCCATTGGTGCCTCTTCCCATACCAATACACCAATGGGTTTTGATCAAGGTAGACCTCTGTTGGGTCATCAAGATAGGCCTGGACCATCTGCTTAATGGTCATTGGACTTCCACATTTCTTGACCTGTTTTGCCTTCGCCTCTGCACTTGAGTGAAGCCCTGCAGTAGAAATCATTCAGTTGCAGATTTTGGGGCTGATGCTCCAGTTCTTGTTGTTGAAGGTGTTCTTGTTGTTTGTTTTGTCTGCTGTGAGCCAACAGCACTGCCCTAAGGCTCTGAACCTGAAGGCTGCCCTGCAGAATTTGTGCTCTGGAAGAGTAGGCCCCTAATTCCCTGCCATTCTTTTCTAGCTCTCTGGCCTGCTTAGCTATCCATGTTTTGTATTTTGCAACATCTCCGTCTGAAAAAGGAATGACCGCGGACAGTAATGGTTTTTTATCGTGGATCAAGAATTGTGGCACAGATGTAATGTGTGGCTGACACAATGTCTTTCTGCATCCTTACATTAACCGAGAAGGGAAGGATTGAGTTCTCTGCCAAATCATAGGCACCTTTTTCCCCCACACCTGCATATATTGCATACACCTCCTTCAGCTGTTCCTGTAGCATGTGCAACACCGGGGTAGCTTTGCCCATGGTACTGTCCTTTTTGCTTACTTCCCATGAAAACACATCAAAAGGAAGCAGCATTTCTGTGAGACATTTGACTAGGCATATTGGTCCAGCTCAATAATCATGACTTTCACAGTTGCATCCCCTCTTTGCATTACATATTCATTGATCGATCTGTACTGCTCAAAGAGGCATTCAAGCATATAATAAGCTGAGTTCCAATGTGTTAGCACCTCTGGTATGAGTGCTTTAACTTGCATTCTATTATCATGCTGAATGACTCTTAGCTGTTTCTGGTCTTTAAATGAATAACTGAAGCGAGTGCAAGTTGTTCTGCAGATGGACAATAAATTGCTTACTTGGTCTTCTTTTTTTTTAGAAAAGTCCTGTACAATGATGTTGATGCAGTGTGCCAAACACAGGAGCCTGAAATAGCCACCATGGGCCATTGCCTTAACTATATTACTGCCATTGTCCATGGCAACGAATCCAATGTTAAGCCCTCTTGGTTGTAGACATTCAAAGCCCTTGTTTTTAAAGTCTTCCGAAATGTTTGCAACAGAATGGGATTTCTCCATGGCAAACATTGCTACTGTTGCATGCTTCTGAGCGGCATTAAACATTTCAGCAAAGTCAAAACCTGCGGATATCTTTTATCTAGCCCCCACAAAAGAGATCCAGTGTGCAGAGATGCCCATGTAATCAGTGGCTTGGTAACTGGTCCACATGTCTCTTGTCAGGTGGATACTGTGAACAGCACTGTGCTGCAAAGCTTGTCCAAGTAATTTCAGCATATCATGATGTAGAGCTGGAACAGCAACACTGACAAAATAGGACCAGCTCGGAACCTTGCATTTTGGTCAGAGGGTTACCACAAATTCAAGAAAACCCATGTTTCCACAAATGATAAAGGGAGGAGGTCCAGAGCTAACATTTCTGCCAGTTTCGCATTGTACAAACGTGCTTCTGGGTGGTTGCATTCACACTGCCCCTCTGGCCTAAACATACCAGGAATACTAGCCTGGATTTTTTTCTTTCTGGTGCAACTGATGCAGGGGACTTCTTGAGAGCAGACAATGGTGGTCTCAGTGTGCGTTTCTGTAGGGCAGTCACTGTCCTCTCTTGTCTTGGTGTCTTGACATGAGTCTTATGGCATTGCAATATTGCTGATGTAGGCGATACTACTGCATTGTTGGGGAGAGGGCTGCTTTGCGTAATGAAAATGCCTTCCTCTTCTTCACCTTCCACTGTGATTGCATCGGATGCCCTGCTCAGCCTTTCAGCCCCTTCTCTAACAACACCTGCAGTTTTTTGGCCGCTAAGGCCCACCTTCCAACAGACAATATGATGCTTTCTCAAATGGGTTGTTTGGATATAGTACCATAGTTTGTACAAAGCTACCCAACTAACACTTGTTCCACAAAGAGAGCATATGCAAATGTTCACCTCCTTCTTTCTAACCGTAAATATGTCTTAAAATGTGGAGCTCAACTTTCTGATGTTGATGCTGATGCCACTGCCAATGTCGGATAAACTGGCGGTAGGTGGGTGTTTTGACATTTGACACTCTGCAGTACCTACTTCTACTGAGGTGGTTGTGAATGTAGGTCACTGCTTTTCAAATATGGAAGCTTGCGTTGGTGGTTGAGGTGGTGGTATCTGTGGTGCCACAGCCCTCCCAGCAAGTTGGGATACGTTAAAATTAGTCTCCACTGGGGATAGGCTAACATCCATGATGACTGGCTCATCATCATCCTCCTCTTCTACATCTGCCTCCATAACTCTAAGGCTTTCAGGAACCGTCCTTTTCCCTAGCCTCGCAGTACGTCTAACTCTTAGACAGTGGGGGATCCAAGTGGTGTCTGGATCATCAGAAGGGGGGCTTAGAGAAGAAGACGATGCACTGACCCTCCTTTTTCTAGCTGGAGATCTTTTGAAAGAGCAGCTTCCTCTACTTCTGCAGATTAAAGCTCAATCTCCTGAACTGCTCCTACTTCAGGAGGAACTACTAACAGCTGTTGTTGATGTTGTTGTTATCTCCTTCACTGAGTTTCCTGCAATGAATGTGTACTACTTTGCAAAAGAGTTAAGTAATTTTTTACAACACAGCTGGTTAGCGTTGCCTTGATTAGACTGGCTGCCTCTGTGACAGACATGCGCTTGGGCCTAGATGGGTGTGGGTCCACTGATGTGGGTGTGATGCTCCCAGCTTGCTCCCCAGAGGCAAATGCGGCAGGCATAGTTTTGTTTTCTAAAAATGATCTGTGTCGACATACCATTGGTGGTAATAAGCTCCTTCTTCTTCTCACTGGGCACTTTCTTGGTAGCACCTTTCTTTGGGGCCATCTTGAAGCTGTCAGTTAACTTTATGTGCATCTCGTGGTATGTGGCACTCAGGGAGGTGCAGCTGACAAATAACAATGTAATAAACCTTACACAATGAATACTATTGTGCACCTAGAGCAGAGATGGGTTTGATTCATTGAATCCAGATGTATTGAAAACTGTATATGAAACAATGGAAAAAATTACAAAAATTGTAAAGAATTCATAAATGTAAACATGTAAAAAAATGTAATTCAAATAAAAAATGTAATTAACAAATCATAAACAAATAAAAAAAATAGAAAAAAAATAATAAAGTTATCCTCAAAGATAATAATAATTTTTGTAACTGCTATCTCATTGCTCAGCCATCCCATGAAAGCATATGGCAAACCAAAAGGCCACACTGGCTGGATCCTCAAAATGGCTGCCTCCCATTGCCACATGCTTAGCAACTACAACACTGAGCAGGAAGGGATTGGGAACAAAGAGAAGACATGCAAGCCTATAGCAAAAGCACACTGGCTGGCTACACAAAATGGCCGACACCCACATGGTCACAAGCAACAACCAGCAAGAAGGCATGGGGAACAAACTAAAAAGAACACATGGAGGCCTATGCAGGGCTCGACAAATCCACTCGCCCGCTCGCATTTGCGAGGGAGAATGGATGAGGACGAGCTATTTTTAGGTCCTACTCGCCCTTTCTGGCGAGTAGGAAATCAAACTAACTTTTGTCTTCTGTCTTTAAAAACAGACAAAAGTGACAAGATAACACGATTTAAAGGCATTTTTATTGCTCACAAAGGAAATGAGCAATAAACATGCCTTTAAATCTTGTTATCTTGTCACTTTTGCTCCGTTTTCAGAGACGGAGGTCAAGTGGGTTGGAGTCAGGTCGAGGGGATTTTCCATGGTACTAGACCTGCAGGACTAGTACCATTTTTCGGATTTGTCGAGCCCTGCTATGGCAAATGCACACTGACTGCCTACACAGAGCCGGAGGCCTGGAAAACAATGAACACATGCAGGCCCACTGACTATACAAAATGGCCCCTAGCCACATGGCATGGTGAACAAAGGCAAATGGTGGACTATGGCAAACACGCATAGGAGGCATAGTTAGACAGAGAGAACACTCCATTGATTAATTCAGCCATGCTAAAAACGAAAGTCAATAGGGTTATAAAAACACACAATTTCCAAAGACATTACCCCACCTATAGATTGTTTGCAGAAAGACGTACCACAAAATTTTTTTGGGGTATTTTAATCCAATGCTATCCGTGGCCTAGAGATGTTTCAATTTAACAGACACAACAGAAACAGTTGTTTTTTATGCACCCATGGCTAGCACTGGGTCTACTGGCTGGAAGGCACATTCCATTGGCAGACCAGGCCACATAGTGAGTTGAAAGAGTACTGCAAATGAATTCAAAACCATGGAGAAAATGTACTAATCTATGTAACATTTTTCCTTTACAAAAGAAGAAAAAATCATATGCAAAAAAACAACAACTAGCAAAAAGGCATAGCCACAAACAAAGAACACATGCAGGCCTACGGCAAAGGCACACTGATTGCGTATGCAAAATGATCACCAGCCACATGGTCAGAACAACAATTACCCAGAAGGCCTAGGCAAAACAAATAAGACATACAGGGCTATGGCAGAAGCACACTGGCTGGCTATATAAATTGGCAACAGACCACATGGTCAAAACAGCAAGCAAGGATGACCACAACAAAGAACACATGCAGGCCTATAGCAAAAGCAGCACACTGCCTACACAATATGGCCGCGAAGCCACTGGTCACAACACCAAGGAGGAGGCCTGGACAATAAAGACAACATGCAGGCCTATGGACACTGACTATACAAAATGGCCCCAGGTTATACTGGGAACAAATCCAAATAGGTGGCCTGTGGCAAACACGCACACCAGCCAGGCAAAGGAGGCACTGGTAACACAGAGAACACAGCATTAATTCAGCAATGACAAAAACTCAAATTAACAGGGCAAAACACGTTTACAATAGCACACATCCTCCAAAGGCATTACCACAGGCTATACACTGTTTGCGGGGAAAAAAGTGAAATATCACAGAAAAACTCTTTTTGTATTTTAATCCATCCATGGCCTAAATTTTGTTTCAATTTCAACAGACACCACAGATATTTTATGTACCCATGACTAGTTCTGGGCCTGCTGGCTGGAAGTCCCATTGGCAGATTAGGCCACAAGGTTAAATATAGTCATAGGGCATATTTTACACTTGATAGGCTTTAGCAGATGGGGTGTTCATCTCCGCATCCTGTCTTCATTGTGGTACTGTGGACAGCACATTTATTCATGCAGTTTGGAGCTGTCCTGATTTGAGTTGATTTTGGTGCGGGATGACATCTTGTCTTGGCAGGGCAAGGCTGATACTATTAGAGCCGAAACATGTCCATATCACCAATGATTTGGGTGGTGATAGGTATAAACTATCACTCATATTCCTGTATGTGACTTTAGCAAAACATGATATAGCACAGGAATGGAAGGCCGCGACTCCCCCAATCCCTGGCTGTGTGGAAGAGGGGAATGGACCATTGCATATAAAGTGAGAGGCTGCCACCAGGAACACCCCAATATATGGCAGGCAAGAGTGGATTATTAGGGCATAGAATTGGAAAATATTTGTTCTGTGTATCATGTGGTTCATGATGAAGTCCGGACTTTCATGGGATGAGGGCAGGTTGGGTGGATGTGCGACAAGCAATCTAAAAATGTGACTTTTTCTATGTTTCATTGATGGAATTTGGGTTAGGGTAGAGTGGAACTAATTGAGCTGGTACTGGTTTTCCTTATGGCCTTTTTTCTTATAATTTTACTGTTCTATATTGGCCTATTAGGCTATGTTCTTCATCTTCATCCTTACTTCAAAATAATGGAATATGTTTTTTTAAAAAATGGCTTTATTCTGTTATTGTTGAATCAGTTTTTTAAAAAGTGAATGTCATAGGAATAATCATGATCTGTTCTTGTATTATGATTATTTGGTCAAGTTGGTGGAGGGGTCAGTTCAATTTGAACTCTGACATGAAAATACAACCTTTCTAAGTGTTTAACTATAAACAATGTCATGGAAGGAAAATTACAAAATTACTTTAGGTATACTCATTTCAATAATCTTTTTTTCGGCACATTATGGCCATAAAAGATGCATAAAAACAGAAAATACATGTCACAATAGAAGAATAAATAGTTTACATATTGTCGGATGGGGTTTGCAGAAATACAATAAAATCCATAATGTAATTAAGAAGGCATATATAAAACTTTTGCTTAAAAACAATTTATACATATCCAGTAATTTAAATTCCCAGGAGCAATTCATTATTATACAACCAATAGATGATCAGAACAACCTTGTCCAGTACAAAATAAAAGCACACAGAACTAGCCATTTATAAGTCCAAACCCAATTTTTTACGAGTATAGCATGCTGACAATAGAAATCTGCTAACACACAAGAAAACCACTTGTCTAGAGTCTGTTTTAAGAATCGTATATGCTTCGACATAGGAACGTATACCCATGGCATTGCACAGTGGCTTAATCCATCTTTTTCTAGCTAATAGATATGCAGCACAAAGGAACAGGATATGATTATCATCCTCTTTAGGACTGGACTGACAGCACATACACTTCTCACTTTTTGGAAGCCCCACCGTCGTGGACCAGCTTGCTAACATTACATTAGTTTTGAGTATTCCATATCTGAATTTCAGGCATAGGCTTTTTGCCAGAGGTGGTCGGACCTCATCCAGAGAGTCCTCAAAATATGGGAAGTCCTTAAATGCCAGAAAACTACTTGTAATGGAACAACCTGTATGACTATTTGGAGTATTACATGCAATATAAGCCCAAAATTTAGTTTTTACGAGTTTCTTACAACTGTGTGTCAGACATAGCGGATCCTCCCAAAAATGAGACAACCCAATTCTACAGAGCCAAATTTGGACGTGTTTCAGCCAAGGGATCGAATTGTATAGGTCCAGACTCTTTAATTCTAGGAGGCCATCTCTATAATCTCCAAGTTCTTGTGTACACCAGAGTCTCACCCAGTAAGAAAGTGGACGTAGAATTGCTAAGTGGTCTGTACGTTTCGTGCTTAAGTCTAATAGTAACGGTAAAAGTGGGGTACGCTTAGGTAGTCTTAAAATACTTCTATAGAAGTTGTTTTCAATTTTTATAAAAAGATTTCCAGCTTTTGGGCCCCAAATTTCTGCGCCATATAGTGCTGCAGACTGGGCCTTAAATTTAAACACTTCTGGTGCTGGTGATATTGATTTACTAAGACTCGCCTCGTGTTTCATTAAAATTGGTAAGGAATTCTGGGTCAGGATAGTTTAACTTTTTTCAATTTGGGGTTTCCATGAATTCTTTGAATCTAAGGAAACACCCAGATAAGTAAAATTAGACACAAGTTCCAGTTTTTATTGTTAAAAAAAAGTTCCCCTTGAATGATTTGTGAGGATTTAGGGCCATACATTTAGTTTTTTTCGTATTTATTTCTAGGCCTTTCTTGTTACAATAAAGTTGAAATGTGCTTAGAAGGGTTTGTAGACCATTGGGCGTCTGTGAGATCAGGATAGTATCGTCCGCGAATAAGAGTGCGGGGACCCTTACTCCATTCAACTTAGGTGAATCATTGTTACATTCATCTGAATGAGCTGGGATTTCATTGACAAACAATGAAAAAAGCGTGGGGGCCAGCACACACCCTTGGTGGACTCCCCGCTTTATTGGGACAGGTTTTGACAGTTCCCCATTTTGTCCCCAACGCACTCTAGCATAATTATTATCATGGAGTCTTATGATCTGTTGAAGCAAACAGACGGCAACCCCAACATGAACAAACAATCCCATAAACGATCACGTAAAACTAAATCAAAAGCTGCCCTAAGGTCAACAAATGCTACATAAATGTGCCCCTTACGTAAAAAAACATACTTCCAACAAAGACAACAAAATCTGAACACTTGGTCAATCGTACCTATGTTGCTCCTGAAGCCAGCTTGGAACTTGGCGAGGATAGCATTCTCATCTATCCAATAATTCATACGTGTTAAAATATGCCTGGCAAATAACTTTTGTAAAATATCCATTAAACTGATAGGGCGATAGTTAGACGGGTCATTTCTATCGCCTTTTTAAAAATTAAAACAATCTCTGCACCCCTCCAGCTATCAGGTAAATCTACACTATTAACTAGAATATCAAAAAGCCGATTAATATAAGGTGCCTAGACTTTCATCTCATGTTTATACAAATCGCCTGGTATTTTATCTAGACCTGGTGCTTTATCATTTTTGACTGAGTTAATAGCTAACTCAGTTTCCTCCAGCATGAACACTAAAGTACCGGTACAAGCTGTGTACCGGGGGTGCTCCATTACAATTGCCTAAATATGTTCAGTAACTTCATAAAAATGGGTAAAATGGTTGACCCAGGTCTGTTCATCGATGAACACGTCGTGGGCCAATCTACCTGCATGATTCCCATTTGCTACTAATCTCCAAAATCCCATATTATCCTTGGACTTTGCTGCCAATACCATATTCTCCCAATATTCGTCATCCCAGTAAGATCTTGGTATCGTCTGGATCCTCTTGTATTCCTTCCTTGATGCCCTGATCGCTTCAGGTGCTTTGTTTTTTATTGCCTCTATAAGTAAGGCCTTGCCTGAGCGACAATCTTTGTTGTACCAAGGTTGAGTACCTACTGAACTAGTTTTCTTTTGACACTTTATTTTAGACATTTTAGACACATAGGGTAATAATGATGTAAAAAACCCATTGTGCAGATCAATGAAATCATTATCCCCTACCGGTTGATTTGAGACACTGCCAAATGTGTCAGCAAACAGCAAATAAATACCTGCTAACACTTCTCCATTATCTAGTAAAAGGGCCCATTTAAGTGAACGTCTTTTGTTACTTACTAGTGGTGGATCATTATTGCTAATGACTAAACGATAATACTCCTTCTCCAGACCGTCACTAAAAAAATAAGTGATGATCTATTGATAATTGGAGTGGACGATGATCACTTTCAAACCGAAGTATAATCTCAAGATCTATCAGGTGAGGCCAAACACCAAAGGATACTAAAATATAGTCAATTTGACTTTTGGGGTTGTTTTTAACAAAGGTTGCAGCCTTGGGAGAATCAGATGGGAGACAGCTGGTACAGGCCCTCAGCCCATACATGGTTATCAACCTCATTATTTGAACTGCTAGGGCAGTAAAACGCACTGTTTCGCTACAAGATAGGGGTGGAATATTGTTAGCCCTATCCTCATCACCAAAAACATCACCGAACCCTGAGGTTGGCTCAAAATTGCAGTTCAAATCCCCACCTATTATCATATTTGGTAATTCATCCTGGTTGGCTATAAAATTTTCCAGTTTTTCCAGGATCGGGGACTCTTTTGATGAACTACCGGGTCGGTTATATACATTAAATAAAAGGAGACACCTCCCATCTTTCGTCTTAACTTTCAACCCGAGTATATCAACTGAGTCAATAATTAATGGCATAATGCTAATTTCCAAGGATACTTTTACCCATACTGTTAGTCCTCCAGATGGCCTGCCTCTAACTGATGGTACAGCTTCTATATTAAAAGTCCTATATCCGACTCTATGCGGTGTTTCTTTAGGTATATAATATAGTGAGTGGTACTATGAAACTTTTTAATTATGCTCTATGTCTTGTCAACAAGAGTAAAGATGGAGAAACTGGCTGCAAGCTAAGTGGGTCTTTAGTATTGAAGTTTGCGTGTCGATTGTTTAACTCTAGTGTTCACATAAGAGAAAACATGGGCAATATTTCTATGAAAGCTGCAAAGGCTATTTGTGAGGGAGGGAAGTTGCCACCCGAAGGCTCATCTGCCAGAGAGAAGGCAGTTCAGAAAGGCTGTTATATATGTGTGTGGCTCAAAGAATAGCAGTAATACAGTGAGAAAGAAGGGGCTATATGTTGGACTTAACACCCTTGGGAGGTACTCCCCCAAACATTTTGATAGCTGTGCTAAATTGTTGTGCAATTTAACACAGCTAACCAGTGTTAAGGTGATTGTGCTATCCCATGATAAAATTGACCTACACCTGGCTGGCACATTTTATTTGCCTTGTAAGTACCTTGTAAATGGCACCATCTGTACCCGGGGTCTGCAGCACTCATTCATTGTGCCACCCATTAAAGTAATCCTTTAAACATGTCTCAGGTCTGCCACTACTGCCTGTAGTGCAGTTTCAAACTGTCATTGTAACCTTGCAAAATAAACTTTCTTATTTAATACATATAAGTCACCCTTAAGGTAGGCCCTAACTTCTGCTAGGATAGGGTGCATGGTATTTAGGAATTAGGACATGTTTACTTACGTTTTACACTACTGTAAGGCTTATTTCTTCCATTGGTTGATACTGGGTTCTCCTATTATATTTAATATGTGCTAACAGATAGTGATATGCTATTTAGCTGGGATCCACAACGAGCTTTTTAGCGGGCTGAAAAGATTTTTTACTAATGCCAAACCAGCTAGGAAGATTTGTAAGTTTAAGCCCAGCTCCTGGTATAACGACTCGTGTAGGTTAGCACATAAAGCTTTAGTGGTAGCCATTAAATCTAGGAATCAAATCAATATCCAACAGTGTAGAGCATCTTATAAGCTAATTTTAAGAAACGCAAAGAAAGACTTGGATGAGGAGCAATGGCATTGCCTGTTATTAGCATGCAATGGTAGGAATATGACCCAGTTCTGGGACCTCATCAAAGGGGGGAATGGGCAGAGGTGGATTACCCCGAATAACAACGTTGATCCACAGCACTGGGTCGCCTTTTTTGAACCCCAATTCCAACTGGGCACGGAAAGTATAGCCCCTGTCCCGCATATCACCATAGATGCTCCCCTGTTGTTTAACACTATAGAGGTTCTGAAGATCATCCCATGTGGTAAGGCACCAGGGCCTGATTGTATCCCAGCAGGATCTTGACCTCTGGTTCCCATATATTACGAACTTAATTAACTCGCTAGCGGGGGGGCCCCAATTCCTGCATCTTGGTCTGGAGCAGAAATCATCCCGATTTATAAGAAGGGTGATCGTTCCGCTCCGGCCAACTATAGACCCATTAGCCTCATCGACGCACTGCAAAAGATAGTTGCAAGAGTGCTATTGGGTAGGATCCAGGGCTGGATGTCAGAAGAAGATATTTTATCCCCTTTGCAGGCAGGGTTCCGGTCCCATATGGTGACCCTGGATCAAGCTTTTTGTTTTGTCCTGCTTCATTGGAAGGAGGTCCTTTTGGGTAGGAAAATGATCTTTGCCGCTTTCGTGGATTTAAAATCCAGGTTTGATCTCGTCCCTAGAGCTAAATTGTGGGAAGTTTTATTAGGATTGGGGATGCCCAAGGAGCTAGTTGCCTTTGTGGTGAGACTCCACAAATCCATGTATGCTCAGGTTCGATGGGGGAAACCTGGTGAAGTTACAGAGAGATTCGAGGTAGGGAAAGGCGTTCGCCAAGGGTGTGTGTTCGCTCCCACACTGTTTTCACTATTCATTAACGGTGTGGTGCAGTATTGTGCTAACCACCCCACGATGCGCCTATGCTAGCTGGCCAAAGGGTGCCCCTGCTCATGTTCGCAGATGACACCCTGATAATATCCAAGACGAGACAGGGACTACAGTCGGCACTGTCTCGTTTTGAGGAGTTTTGCTGCGATCATGGGCTAGTGGTCAACGTAGAGAAGACTAAATTTATGGTACTCCATGGGTCCAGGTCTGTTAAAGCAAGAGTCTTCATGAGCAGAAAACTCTTGGAGCAGACCGATGTCTTCACCTATTTAGGTGTCACCTTCGGCGACAAACTGAGCTGGAACCCCCAAATTAAGATCCTCGCTCTGAAACACTCCCAACTAGCAGGAGCTTTGATCAAGGAACATAGGGTTTCATTAACTAAGCCTGTAGTTCCAGCCGTTAAAATGTATAATACTAAAATTATCCCCAACATTTTATATGGCGCTGAAATCTGGGGATTCGGTAATTTAGCCCAACTATCAGCAGCCCAGAATAAATTTATGAGAATGGTTGTGGGCCTGCCCCAATCCTCTCCCCGTATCCCACTCCTCATAGACCTCCGCTGTCATTCAATTGAGGACACCGCACGGTACAGGCCGCTGGCTTTCTGTAGAAGGCTTTGGATCACTCCTGAACTACATCTATTTGCTAGGGCTTTGACCGAAGTAAGGGGATTGGACCGTTCGCATAAGATATCATGGTTGACTGGTATTAAAACCCTGCTTATTGATATGGGGATTAGAGACCTGTGGGACAGTCCAGAGTCTGCGGATTTTCCATCCAAAGAAATATATAGAGCAGCATACTGGAACCTAATTAAAACCAGGAGGTATTCCGCCCTGACTAGTTCCTCTTTGTCTAGAGATTTTTGTGAGTTTAAAGATGAACCCTGCATGGAAAGCTATTGGGATTTAATAACAAAACCCCGAGATCGTAAGCTCTATCACCAGTTTAGAGTTGAGACACTCCCGCTTAGAAAGTTCACATGTAAATGGCTACCAGGTACCAGTGACAAATGCCCACTCTGCCCGGATTGTATAGAAGATATTGATCATTTTCTATATTTTTGCCCGGCGTACCATCAACCCAGAAGCATGTGGCTTAAACCAACATGTAGAACCCTGGGAACGCGCTCCGCGCTGACTGCTAAAAGGCTATTGAAAACTGGGTGTAATGACATTGCAGTAATAGGCGTATCTAAGTTCCTGAGTTGGGCTTGGGTTTTGCTGGAGAAAAACGGGGGGTCGTAATAGCTATATACTGATTTTGCTGGGTTCGGTATTTTAAGAAATGAAATTTTATGGTTTTTTTCTCCCCTTTGTATTTTAGATTGTGTAAAGTCTTGTGCGTGTGACATATTTAATTCTGTTTTAATGTATTGAATCTTAAAACTGTAAATATAGGTATTTATATTCTTAACTTTTTAATCAAATTTGTAAAGACAGCTTCTATGGTGCTTCAACGGTTGCATTTTGTTGTAACATGCAATTAACTGACTGCCTTGTCTTTCAAGATGAATATTCGCAATGAAGACTTTTTTTAATTGAATTGATATGCTATTTGGACTCAAATTAATTGTAAATTAAAATCCCCTTTAATGGCAAAATCTGATTTTAAGTCACAAATCTGAAAATAACTCTTTTAAAACAAATTACATTTTCTTGTCCTAACCATTTGTGCCTTCTGGCAGTATCCAAGGTCGCAGGATTCTGAATGTGTTTGCTGTTGGAGTTTATGTATTTCTCCCAGATAGAGACACTAAGGGGAAAAGACATGTCCAGGATGGGGCATACTGCCAGGATGGTGATGGGCAGAGCTGTGACCTGCCCTACTTACACTTTAAAGGGCCTGCCTCAAGCACACACAAAGGATCCTGACACCAGCCTGTTTTTACTTCAGACAGATTGCAGCCTTGACAAGGGGAGGGAAGAACTTTCAGAACCAGATTTAGGGGTAGGACAGGGTGCCCCCACACAAAGGACTAGCACCAGTTAGAGAAAATTGACCCACAAAACCTCTCTTCAGTACATTCCTGGAACTATAGAAGATTTCAGAAGGACTGCCCTGCTGCCAGAAGGATTGCCCTGCTGCTGAAAGCACCGTCTTGCTGCCCTGCTATCTGAACGAGGACTGGACCTGCTCCTTGAACCCAAGACCACTGGAGTGACTTCAAGGGCTAGTTGACTGACTCTAGTGTGAACTTCAGGGGCATATCAAGCTCCTGATACCTTGACCCTGGCTGCTGGTCTCTGTCACATGTAAAAATTTGAACTGAGGTTGTAGATTGATCAATGGAAATTGACCCGCAATCCCGGATGGTTCAGTGTGCCATTTGGCATGATGCATGAGACAAGTTCTACTGATGTGCTGTAGAGGATGCAACTGTTGAATAAAGACAACTGATGAACTGGGCCTTGCATGCTGTTTCTTCAGCCATAGTGTTGTAGAGCCCAGTACATAGATACCATTACTATGTGTAGTATTATGTTTTACAGTATGATTACAGTACTTCTCATTCACTAAGACATAAACTGGGCTGGGCAGTATGTTATAGTGCCTGTTAGTTTATTGTTGAGTTCTCAGTCTCTGCTCCTCACACTAATCCTTCAGAAGCCTTTGACTACTTGTCCTCACTTTCCTGCAAATTAAATGTAGAAAATGAGCACGTACTCCAGTTTACACTGTAATCGCAGGATCGTCCCTAATAAATCAGGGGATAATGACTACAGACAACACCGTGTTTGCCCAGTAGCCCCTATCTTTCCTGAACAGGGTCTGACAGAAGCTAAATACAACCATACATTTTTAACATCTACACATTATAAGGTTTTGGAAAAACTGGCCAGCCATTGAACTAAACATAATATCTATCATATTTCTAGCATATGAGTTTTTTGGAGGTTTTTTATTTTCACACTGAAACATATCTATATCAAGGCTTTACCAAAACACTTGTGGTCTTAGGACTTCCTAGTGAAGCATAATAATATACTCAAGCACATATTAGTACACACCACGGCCCTCCCAACGGCAAGATAAACAAACATACACTCCATTAGACACCTACACCTCATATTAGCAGATATTTAACAATACCTAGCCAGGTAAATTAAGTCAGAGAATATACTACAGAAGAATAACATGAGCATGTTTAGCTTGACTCTGGTAGGACTTAGAGAGTGATTAAAGGTAAATTACAAGTTCTGAGTCTTTTTCACCAAATTATGCAATGAAATACCAATGCATGGTGAAGGAAGCAAGATGGCGGCGCTTGAGTTGGCCGTAATACAGCTTTGTGATCCCGCCCTGGGTAAATAGCTGTAACAAATGGAGAAGATTGATATAATTAAATAAAATAAATAAACCTTGGACTATTTTTGCGGTTGCTGCAATGGACGATTGGCAGAAGGTAACAATATTGTTAAGGCTTACCGGCATGAGATGTGCGTATACGTTGTTGCGGAGGAAGTTCCTCTTCACTTGTCAACGTTTGCATGCAGCAGCTTTGAGCCTTCACAGCTGCTGCTCTCATAGTGTTCAGGATGATAGAATGGGTCTGAAGGCAGCAGGATCTGGAGCAGGCAATGCAAAGGCGAAATGAGTAGCTCCTCAAGTGGCTCTGTCGGATTTACCGGCATCAGTCTGTTCCGGAGTAGAGCACGGCAGAGTGGGCGATGTTTGCTTGCAACGGCCAGGAATACTCCGCCGGAGAGAAAGAGGTGAGGGGGATCTCCCGCCCTCACAGCACACATCAGGTGCTACGGTTCCAGAGTTTTTTCATAGAGGAAGGAGTAGTTCAGGGGAGCCAAGGCAGCAAGCGACTGCAGAAAGGAGTTTTGCAATTACGGAGATACCGCTGGATACAAGGGAGAATTCTGTCTACCTGCCCTGCAGATATGAGCCCCTAGAAAGCTGTTCCACCTGAGAAGTTGGCTCAAGAAGGACCCAGTACAGCTGGCAAGGTAACTTCCAAAGAATTAATGGAGTCCAAAAATGGGGAACTAAACCAAGAACCGGTGGTCTCTTTGTTATGTCCTGTACTGGGAAAGGAGATGCTTGGTGGTAACCTAAGCACAGGCTTACCCCCAAAAAAAGAGCTCATGGTAGATCTTTCTGGGTCAGCAAAAATGTGTGGAACTGGGCAGCAACGATCAGTTCAGATCCCGACATGAATGATTGTTTCTTCTCATTATCAAATGGAGCGGACTGGCCGGCAGATGGCTCGGAATCAGTTACTGATCCTAGAGAAAGTAATAGAGCATCCAAGGATCAGGCAGGTGGTGCTTCGCTAACCACTGCACGTAAAGTGGGCAAACAGCATGAGAGACAGGCTTTTTGGGGGGAAAGGGACAAAATGGGATTACTCACCAATGGATAAGCTGATGGGGGCAGTGGCTCGTAATGCTCAAGAGCACCCATGTTCTATCCCCCCTTGCTCAACTCAATTTACCAGTGTATTATGTCTCATAGAGAAGAAATCTGCATGGATGCTCGACGGTCACAAGCAGCAATCCGCAAGCTTCCAGGGAAAGGACAGTGAGGAAACTGGCTAAACCATGTAGTGCTATAGGGGAGCGCTTGACGGATATCGATACCAGTGTCACAGCACTTGAGACTGATGTGTTGGGAGCCTGCGGTCTGGTATGTTTCAACAGGCATGTCCGACAATCTTTGAGAAAGCCAAGCTTGGGCCAAATGCAATGAGGGTATTGCTCCTTTTTTTTTAGCCCGGCCTTTTGCCACATAATAGTGGAGCGGAGATGGCATTTGCGACAACTTATTCAACGTTTCCAGGACAAAGGGGTGCAGACTTTTTTGGTGAACCCTGTGCTTTTGATGATTTGGGGGGTCAGGATACAGTTTTTTATGTCTGAAATCAAAGCCAAAGAATTTATGCTGGGAAGGAGTAAATGAACATGCAGGCACTAGTGGGGGGCCTCCCCTTTGGTAAGGTTAAGATTGCCGAGTCAAAGGGAGAGTAGAAGGCGTTATCTCATAACAGTGGGCTGGTATAGTGTAACATTTCATATCTTTCTCCTTTCCTTGTTTTATTTGTTTTTTTCATTAGATAGTATTTGCACTAAGTATATTACAATAAATCTTATGCAGTCCGGTGGTCATCCTCAGACTGTGTTTTTCATCATCACAGACCCATGGAAGGTCTGTCAGCTTTGTTTGGGTGGAGGGGTGTGGGAGGTTGAGGTATGTATTGAGTATTGGGGGAGGATTGGGTATTAAAAAAGTAAAAATCCAAAGAGCGAGCAAATTACAAGCAGGGACATTTTTAAAGGATATTTTGATATCAAAATGGTAAAGGTTGGTAATAGTGGCCAGGCCTCGTATTCTGAATGGGTAAATTAATTATATGATCGGTTAACGTAGGGGGTCTAAATGATAAAGTTAAGTGGCAGCTTGAAGCCAAAATCCTAAGGTCATTGAGTCCAGCAGTTATATGTCAACAGGAAACTCACATCTCATGGGGTAAGAGAGAGTGGTTTACAATAAGGGGCTACTAGTTGGCAGCATGCACAACTTAGACTTTAATTAGTAGGAGGGTTGCTAATTGGTCAAAAATAATATTAGATTCGTTACGAGAGAAAGGGCAGATAAGTGGGGCAGATGACCAATTGTTGAATTACCATGTGGGATAACTGTGCTCCATCTATGGATCTAAAGAGGATGACCCAATGCGAATTGAAGACTTTGCCTCTTGGCCAGCTCCCTTAATTATATGTGAAGTCCTCAATATACATCTTGAGATGCGCCTAAATTGGAAGATTAAATATCAGGGTAGGAAACCGCAGGTTTACCAGGCTTTAGTGTCAGTCATGGAAAGCCATGACCTTTTGGACATCTGGGATTCTCAGAGAACCCCGGATTACAGATTTACTTACTTTTCGGCACCACATAATAAATTGGTCTGGCTAGATTATTTTTTTGGTTTCTGCCAGATTTTTGGGTAGTGTTAATATTACCAAGGGACCATAACCCCTTAATATTGGAAATTGAAATTCAGGGTTGCATCAGAATGCAAGTGAAGTGGTCTTTTGATAGAAAACTGCTTCTGAATAACTCTTTTATTGATCAGATTAGGGAGTGGGTGCTGGAATATTTCAACCTAAATAGATATAGCACTTCTAGGGGAGTGGTTTGGAACTCTTTCAAGGCGCGGCTTTGAGGGTAAGTCATTAGCTTTGTAGTATCCAAAAGGAATTAGACAGAAAGTGAAATAGGAGGGTTGTACAGCAAGCTAGGAGCACTGGAAGAATGTCATACGAAGCAGATTTTGCAGGGGCAGTTGGAAGGGCATGTACTATATGAAATCATGGCAGTTAAAGCTGAGATAAGTAGCTATTATCTTAAGAAAGTGGTGAGTTTATAAAAACAAGAGTTATGAGTATGATGAGTCAGCAGGCAGATGATATTTGGGGACTGTGCAGCCTGGCTGGAACTTGAAAGGTGCTAACAAAGGAAGCATCAGATGCAGGTCTTAACTGGCACTGACGTGACAAGAGTTCCGATGTATGGATTGAATCTTGCAGTTTGTCAATTCTTTCTAGATAACAGTGTGGGATTGAAAGAGCTGACTGATCAGTGAGGGAAATGTCTATCCGTCACTCTGGGCACCGCAGTCAATTTTGTTTGAGAGGTGGGAGCTCCTCGGAATGCAACGTAGCAGACGATAAGTTCAAAAATTTTAACATTTGCAGAGTCCTGGGAGGCAGCGTAGCAGGAAGTGCATCTTTCCAATTGGTCGCTTCTCCTCAAGCTCTGCATATGCAATCTGAGCTCTCATCAATCCCGTAGGCTCAGAGAGAGCTAAAAAAAATGGTCGAGAAGGCCTGATAGCACACAACTGAAAATGAGCCAAATGATGAATGAAGCAGTGTCCAGGTGGATACCTGATTGTGTCTAATGAATTGCGTCCATTTTACAAATGGAGTGCAAGAATTTTCAATGCAATTATAAAACGCTTTACAATCTTTTCCTTCTATGCATGCTGTAACATGGAATATCATTGCCCCCGCTCAATGAAGTTGCTCAAATTCTTAGTTCTGCAGATCTTTTCAGATTTTTGTTTTACTACCTGGCACCAGATGATGAGCACATGAAGCTACAGATTAAAGCATGCATTTTACAAACTATATAGAAACAACTCATTGGGTACCAGCTATTCCCAAAAACGATTCAAGCAAAGGTACCAATAGTGTCCAGTGTCAGATTGGTAAGGCGGGAACTCGGGCAATGAGCTATGGGCTGGTATATGACTTGCAGATGTGGGCTGCTTTTTTGGCCATTTTGGTGGCCTATTTGGGCTGTGTTTGTTTTGTTCAGATGCTGCCAGTGGCCCAGTTGGGACCTGAGTGGCCTTTCTGGAGGCAGATGGACCTTTATTACCTCCTTTATACCAATGGGGCGGAGGTGTCATTCCCAGCAGAGGCTCCTCTGCTAAGGTGGAGGAGCATTACCCCATTGCTTTGCGAGCAGTTTAAAAAGAAAAACTAAAATGATAATAATTAATAATATTATTATTTTAGTTTTCCTTCCTCCTTAGGTGTGGGCGGTGCTGGGCAGTGCAGGGGCCTGAGGGAGGAGTGTTTAGCACACTCTAAAGTGCCCATGACGTTTTGGCCGGCCCACTCAGGCTGGCCAAACAGTCATGCGCACTTTGCATGTTCCCCACCAGGCTATAATGCACAGTCTGGTGAGGAACATGAACAGCCTCCCAGCCCCTATCTGAGTACCAAACCACGGCCCTCAGACCAATCACAACGCTGTTGTAAGGCAGCGTTGTGATTGGCTGGGGGATTTTGAAGACGACCGAGGAGAGCCGGTATTTTATTCCCTCCTCCACTCCCCCGACTCACCACCTCCATTCAGCTGCAGCTGCTACTGGTCATTTACATACTTCACATTTTTCACATCTTTCAGAGGGTGTAGGAAGGAGCTTATAAAGTACTCGATCTAGGATCATGTTTAGGTCAGGTCAAGCCGAACAAGTGTGCTGCACTGTCTCTGGGACTCATAGCACAGAGATGTGATTGACTTCTATCTATACTCACCTACACCCTACGCCAGTACTCAAGGAATGGCACTGGACTTAGGTTACAGAATGTAATAGGTAATTTGTATGCAAAAAAAGGGTGGAGTGTATTGACAGGAGGCTTCTGCAATAGGCAGTGTTTTAGCAGAGCAGCATCTTGCTCAGCAAATAAGTAAATATTGCAAACTGACCACAGTCACCCCAAATTCCCAAAACTGCATGTGGTGAAGTCTCCAAAAGGGCTTCAAAATGTTAAGATTATGAGAGATGTAGAAATCTACAAAATACCGCAAAGTTTGTAAAGTTCCCAGTACCAGATGCTGTGTGAGTTCAAAATTGCAGGCCTTTCAAAGATTCTTGGACACTGTTGGGATGACCGTACTCATAGGTGCGCACAAAGTGTAATCACTAACTACTTTCCCTTCCCCAGGCGCTTACCAGTCGGCCTTTATGCTGCCTTATGACTATTTTCAACCATTACTCTAAGCACTTATCGTCATAAACGTGACTCCACTGTATCGACGGCCCCTGCCCTTCCTTACCAACTATGGTTTGAATATGTAAGTGGGTGGAGTTGGGAGCACAGCCCAAACAAACATTTTTGTCCATGTTCAGTCCAGCTTTGTTACTGTATGAAAATACATCTTGACATGTGGCAGCATTGTGAATGTAAATGAAATATGAATAATTTGTGCAGCATCATTCATTTGAGAAGCATTTTTTTGTCCATTTCACCATGGAGAACTTACAGCTAGATTCATCAAGCCGAAAAGGCTCGCAAAGGGCCAGATTCTGAGAATCTGGCCCTTTGCGAGTGCAATTTTTGCATTTGGGATTCATCATCCCAAATGCAAAAATCGCTAATTGCGAAATCGCATATTTGCGAGGAATTGCATTTAAGGAATCTCTATTTGAGATTCCTTAAATGCAATTCATCAACCTTTTTCTAATTGCGAATTCGCTATTTCTGGCCGCTATTTACCACGAAGTCAGACTTCGTAGTAAATAGCGAAAAGTCAGAAAAATGCACTTTAGTGCATTTTTCTGAGTGGTATTTACACACACACATGTCCTTTGGACATGTGTGTGCGCAACATCTGGATACATTTGCTTTTCAGGGGTGCTACAGGGTGTCCTTTGGACACCCCTGGAACCCTTGAATTCGCATCCTTATTTGCGATTAGCTAATTGCTAATCGCAAATAAGGAATAACTCCCCATTCATTCCTATAGGCCTTTAGGCCCATAGAAATGAATGGGGAGTTATTCCTTATTTGCGATTAGCAATTTGCTAATCGCAAATAAGGAAGATGTAGGAATCGCAATATTTTTTGCAATTCCTACATGAATCCCATTTTGCAAGTCCTTAATAGCGATTCCTTATGAATCGCTATTAAGGACTCGCAAAACGGGATAATGATGAATCTAGCTGAAAGTCATCTAATGGCAAGTACAGCAGCTGCTCCTACCCTTCGTTCCCATCATCATTTGAAGATGCAAATGGGTGGAAGTAAGGGTGGTGGACACAGTGAACAGTAGAGGTTTGTGAGATGGATTCACGTTTGAAGAGGGGTTATTGTGAGAAATTAAGTGTTCCTACCCATGACCCACCGTCTGCACCCTGTCAGTACACTGCTAAATGCCTGCCTGGTAAACCTGCTGCACTTTACCCGCTTGCTCTAAAGTACGTTATACTGTTGTCTTTGATCCCCTTCTCCAACGCTGCCTAACACTATGCATTTCTCTTATGCCTGCTGGTTTCCAATAGTACATACAAGTCTGCCACAAGAATCTGGACAGGAGCCTCATATGAGACGCACTTGTGGAAATGAAACAATATATGTTTAAGGGAGGGATTTGTATGAGGGGCAGAGGAGGGGTCTAGTGGGTTGGGAGGTAGTTGCTGGAAATAGAGGAGCCATAGAAGGATAATAAATCTCCTACTACTACCGGGTGGGGCTATGGGCAGATGAGATCGGCCTGAGCACTTTCAGCAGTGGACCAATTATATCTGCCCGTGGTATTTCTATGGTTAAAAAAACAAAACCATCCCTGGTGTCTAGTGAGCTTTTTGCCATCCACTGGGGGCCTGAAAGCCTTCTGCCCCATTTACTTGGGATGGGGCATTGCCATGACCATGCATGGCAGCCTTCACCCCTATATTAAAAAAAACATTCCCTGGCATCTAGTGGGCTTTCTGAACCTATGTCCCTGGAGGTATATGAGGGATAATTACCCCCATCTGCCCCCCAGGGGGGCATAATGACTGTTGCCAATTAAGTTATGGTGGGAGCACAGCCATGCCCATGGTGGGCAGCCCCCACCCCATACTTAAAAAAATCATCATTCTCTGGAGTCTAGTGTCAATTCTGCGCCCCTGGGGGGGGACAGATAAGGGGTAATTACCTCCATCTGCCCCTCAGGGGGTAGAATTACTTTTTCCTCATTTACTTGGGGTTGGAGCATGGCCATGCTAGACACCCTGCGGCCCTGTATTGTCATTTAAAAAATCCCTGGGGTCTAGTGAGCTTTCTGCCACTCCCCCCTCTGGGGGGGCAGATCACTGTAATTGCCCCAATCGCTCCCCCGGAGGGAAACACTGAAATAATAAAATTGTCAGGGGGAAAAAAGCCCTTGCACAAGGGGTCACTCCCCCTATCCCTGGTGGCTAGTAGATGAATTTCTGCTTAGGGATCTATCTTCTGTGGCAACCCCTAAGGAGGGATCTACTTGGAAGAGGTATTATTAGAAAGGGGAGATTTTCCCCTTTTCATTGATACCTCTCCCAGGTGAATCTGTGCTCATGGGGCTGGGATATACCCTCGAGCAATAATTCATTACAAGTAAAACAAGCCCATCAGCTTGTTTTCCTTCCAGTTTACTGCAATGACATCAGCGCGCCCTGTGTGCCAGTCGTCATTGCTGTAAACAGAAGAAAATATCAGGCTGCTCAGGAAACTCTTCCCGATCAGCCTGGGGAAAGCAAAATAATAAAGAACTCCCTCTGGTGATGAGCACAAGAGGGGCCTTTACAAACCTTTTCAATGATGACCAATGGCCAACATATTCACTGGAGTGGAAGTGCCGCCATCATCCATTGACTGACGGCCGCATTTATATGGTTAATATCAAGTTTAGGTAAACAATTGAAGAAAAAAATAAAACATATACACCAAAAAACAGGTAAGGTGTAAAAATCCTTTTGGCAGAAGAAACATATCTTCAAAATACATACTTCGGAAAAAGATATTTCATTTAGAATTATTGGTAAACAAACAATAATGAAATACACGACAACCAGTAACGTTTTCAAAAGTAAACAATGTAAAACAGTGGTACTAAAAGCAAAGGTAACCACACCTATTCAAATATTTTCTGAATAACAGTAATAAAATTGGTCAAAACCAAGAGGTAAACAAAACAATAGTAAAATAGTGAAAATGTTTCTAAGTTTATTTTTTCAAAATATTATCACTGCCTATGTAAGCCCTGTGATCAATATTTAAGCAATCTTGGTCAGACACAAGGAGAGATTTATGGCAGTGAATAATTTTAACTTTGTATTTTAGAAGCTGTTGAGCTCAAAACATTTCTGAAGGACTATTCTGGAAGCTCTCCCCTATTTGAGTTTCTTAAGGACAGATAACATCACCTCAAGCTTCTATTACACCGGTAGAGGCTAAGCTTAAAGTTCTAAGTGAGAAAACTTTAGTCAAGTTTGGAAGTAGGCTCTCCTGCTTCTGTGTCCTGCCTCTGCCTTGTTTAAAGACTGGCTATTCAGAGTGAACCACTCTATGAGAACACCTACCTGCATGGAGTAACACTCCTGTCAAGAGTTGGTGTGTATGAAATTGATCCATGATAGGTAAGTGTTGGCAAGATAGCTAACTATCTCTGGACAAAAAATAAATGATGAAAAAGCAATTACTTAAGCTTGATTCAAACATCATTCCATGCAACTCTATTACAGCCTACAACATTGCACTATAGACCAAGAATAACAACCATATGAACTGCGCTATTCTTCCTTTACACTTATGAGGTAAAGATGCTGGTCTGCTTCAGGTATTGAAAGCTACATTAAAAGATTGAACTGTCATCCTAAACTCACCAACTCAAAGCTAGCCCAGTTCGTACTCTTACTGTCTACATACTTGCTACAGACATCATTTGACATCTTCGATTTACCTAGCTGAAATTTGGCTTATGTCTCAGCTGTCATTTCAGCTTAGTCATTTGGTCTACTCAAAAACCGTCAATGTTCAGATTCAAGAAAAATCCTCCTGTAACACACAAAAGAACGAGAAATGCTTCACAGCCAATCTTGTTCATGGCCATACCTTCACTTACAGCTCACTCAGTGTTGGATTATTTTACCAGTCCCCAAACTGTACATTATCTTGAGTTGGAATGCAAGTACCACCATTTTCAAACTTTTCCTCTTTAGTAGTCAAATTACTGCTCTCATCTGGAGCTGTAATTTAATCCATCATAAAGTTCAACTTAGGTTGTGAAAACATACAAAGAAAACCACAGAGCTCCAATATGAGTTTCCTAAGTTCAGAAATAGTCTTTACATGGAGATATGATTCCACATTCCAGCAGTACATGTAAGTTAGATACTAACATTAGAAGCCATCTTAGGCCAAGAGAAATCTGAGTAATGTATTGCTTAGTTTATTTATACATCATGTGTTAACTTTGCAAGAAAGTACAATTTGATAATAGTTAATTTAATTAATTTAATTGTGGGTTTATATAGCGCTAGAATCAACTCCCGGAGGAGTATCTCCGCGCTTCGACCGCTGGGGAACCCGTCCTGGCTCACCCTGAGAGATGGTCCCTAATGGGTATCTCTAAGGTGCGACCAAGCATCCCCGGCGGTCTGGGGGGCCGTTGTGAAGATGAGGCAAGCTAATGCCCAGAGTTGCCGAGTGTGGTCCCTGACTGGAGTAGGCACCGAGGCGAGAATTATCGAGCCCGCTGACCCTGGTCCACGACCCTGCCGCGTCGGGAATCGAACCCTGGTCCCGGGCCGTCCTCTGCTTACAGGTCTGCCGCCTCTAACCAGTGAGCCACACCACTCCACAGTTAGGCCTACAGACTAGTGTGACGCATGGATCATATAGTAAAAATGGATGCTAAGTTCAGGTTAACTGTCACTTGTGTCATATGGCCACTCTTTCTGTCACTTATGGATTTGTCATATTTTTGTGACTAAGCTCATAATTAAAGTCTAGACTTTTGTTCGCTGTGCTAGGCCAAGTTAAGTGCTGTCAGCCAGAGGATCAAAGGCCTTCACACAGAACAGGGCAATTTGCTTAGGCTTGTTCTTGGGACAGGAAAGGGTGGGGAAGGAATATCCATGGAAGGTTCAACCCTACAGAAACAAATGAGGACAGCCTGGCTTGTGGAACCAATACCAGAAGAAGCTCTGCTTTGAAGATTTGGAAAGAAGGGACCAAGCAAATACAGTAGCTAAAGGCTGGGTTTAGGCTCTCATAGAAGGTATTTCAACAAACTACTTCAAGTTAGCATTTTGAAATGTCCCAAAATGCGGCGTAGTTTGGTTGGGCATGTGTCAGTCATGAAAACTTTATTTGGTTAAAACAACCATAAAGCAAGATACTAAAAATATGTTTTAAAAAAAACAGTTTTAAAGGTTTAAAAAACAACATTTTATAAAAAGATCATTTATTTGTAAATACAATTCCAATTCAAGCAAGGTTTCCAACTCATTTATAACCTAATTCATTTTGTATTGTCCACTATTCGTAAGAGTTTGTCAATCAAGTTAAAAAAACATAGCCCCTCGACAGATTAAGATGGTTTATGTTCCCCCCATCCAACAAGTTACTGTTTGTCTCCAGGTACGAATGTTAAGTTAATTTAAAATCAGTTTTAAAAGTCTCTATCTTGCTTCTTTCACTGCAGGGCAAACGCACATCAAGTGGCATAAAGATGTGTTGTGATATCCACATAAACGGCAATTTGCATTTGGGGATTTTCCTTTCCATGATTGTCGCAAATCCTTGGCTTTGTATTCTTCAAACCGGTACAGAATTAAACTCTCTTTTAGAACCAATCGACAATGTGCCGCTAGATAAGCTTGCAGTTTTGGTTTAACTTAAGAATTTATGACTATCCAAGCGTGTTTACGTTTTACCAGTAATATTTTGTCTTGGAAAAAGGACAGATTTTTTGCAGCGCTGTTACACACTCTATTAAATGCCGCCCTTTCCATCTTACTATCCCATGCCTCTTGTATGTCTAGTGCTGCCAATGCTGATAGTAAGTATTCACCCCATGAGTATGATTTTTTTCAGATCAAACTGAGCCTTTATTTCGGTCCAGCATAGGCTGTTCAAAGAACCATAATCTGAGGAACGGAGTTTCCAGCACAGTTTCACAAAAACAGATTGACGCTGGAATTCCTGATTTTGTCAACTGAATTCCAGACGGATCTGTGCTGCTGATGCACTTTTCTGAAGATTAAAAACAACTGCATACACCTTTATCTGTAGTTCGTTTAAGACTTCAAAGTCCCGGTCATGCCATATTTCCAAACTGTATGCAAGTGCAGGAAGTAATTGAGAGGCCATTACTTTCAAAAGGTGACTGCACCATGGGCAACTCAGTTTTTGTTTCAATTGTTTGCAGGCAAAGATTAGTGTTTGGGCCTTTGCTCCTATTGCTCTTTTCTGTTCAGTAAAGGACATACCGCGACCCAAATTAATCCCCAGATACTTATATGTACGAACCTCCTCTATTTGTTCCTTTTTGGCAAACCACCTGAGTTTTCCTGGACTAGGGCCTCCTAATTGCACAACTTTTGTTTTTTTCTTGTTTATCTCTAGCCCTTGCTGGGTGAAATAAATTATCAGGTGGTTAATGACTCTTTGCACGCCAATCGATGTTTGGCTCAAGACCACTATATCATCTGCGTATTGCAGATACTGTATGATCTTTAGCCAACTTTGGAGGAAGACCGTTTATTTTTGACAAATAATATTGCAGGTCAGCAAGGTACAGGTTAAAAAGGCTTGGGGCCAAGACACAAACCTGGCCATTGTAAATGTTTATTTTGGATCATATAATGCTGCCATCTCCCAGCTTCACCCTTGCCCAAGTTTCGCTATGGAGGGCTGCTATGGCGTTAATTAGTTGTTGTAGTAGACCCCATTCTTTTAGTTTCATCCGGAGTCGTTCTTGTGGGACTTTGTCAAAGGCGGATTTTAGATCAATAAAATATGCAAAATGAGGCTTTTCCTGTGAGGAGTGCTAACGCCACCAGGTTTGTGGTTGTATCCGTTCCTTTTCTGAAACCAGTTTGTTTTTTGGGGATTATACTGTTTTACTCTGTCCATGCTAGTAGATCTAACAAAATGCAAGATGCATAAAGTTTTGCCTCCACATCCATCACGGCTATAAGCCTATAATTCCGGGGCTCATTGCGACTTCTGTTCTTATAAATGGGGTGAAATAGACTCACTTCCCAAGAATGTAAGGACTTAGGGCCAGATGTAGGTAAATACTATTTACCTATTCTTGAATACCTAATCATGCCGATTCGGTATTTAGGAATAGGTGAATAGTATGGAGGTAATTTTTCAGTAAATTCTACTGAATCTGTAAAATTTGGTATTTACCGAATCGCCATTCCTTCCTATGGGCCTGGAGGCCTATTGGAATGAATGTCAATTACCGAATCGGTAAATACCGATTCGGTAAAAGGTGGAAAACATTGAAGGGTGGCAGGGTGTCACTTTGACACCCTGCTGCACCCCTCAATTGTGTATAGGTACACATGTTGCAGACATACATGCCCTAAGGGCATGTATGCCTGCAACATGGCACTGTTGGAAAAGCAAAAAAAAATGCTATTTCAAAGGTTTTCATTATTTACCACCAACTTGTAGTTGGTGGTAAATAACGAATCCTTAACTGAGGAATGCACTAACTTGAGTGCTCCCTGCATCCTGTATTCTGTAATTTACCGGATTGGTATGTTAAGAATTCGGGATTTTACCAAATCCTTAAATTACCGATTCGGTAAAATACCGAATCCTACAAAAATGCCACCTACATCTAAAAAGCCCAAGTCGGTACCGGCCGAAATTCGGGAATTTCGCCCGTTACCAACCGGTATTGGGCGACCCACATCTGGCTCTTAATTTGGAAGTACAAATAATTAAATAATGGCGCCAGGTAATTGGCCCAAAAATCTGATTTTCAGTTTTTTTATTACTTCTTTTAGTTGTGTGCTGTTGGCTAAAGGGTTTGAGCCATTATGGAATAATTCCTTAAGGTCTTTTTCTGCTTGCACTTTTTCCAGAGTTGATAGACATTATGCGATTGCGCTCTGCTTTTCCTCCTGCAAAGTTTCCAGATCACTTTCCAGCCTCTGTTGTTTATCATTCGTTGTAAAATTGTACAGGTTTTTAATATGTTGTACCCATGTGGCCTCACTTATTCCTTCTGTTTGATACGTTCTTGTTCCCTTTATCAGCTTGTTTATATTGCCCCAAAATTCGCAACTATTTGACAATCTGCTGTCCCATAGTAATTGCTCCCAGAGTTTTTTCATGTGTTCTTTATTTGCGTCCCTGCACTTCTCCTTGTATTTCTTCCTCATGCCTTTGATGTGTCGCTTGTTTACTATTTTTCCAGCTCTTGCTGCCCCAGAAATTTTTCTCACCTCCCTTGCTATCTGCCTTTTCTAGTCACGGAGCTGAATGTTATACCATGGTTTGTATATTTTTCCCTGAGTACCTGGGCGTCCTGGGAGTATCGGAAATTCATTAACTATGGTTTTCCCTAAAATTTCCCAAGCCTCTTATAATGATTGAACTCTCTGCGACCCACTATCATTTATATATTTATGCGCGACATCTATAATTAATTTGATATTTTTGCTGCGCCGTGTGTTAACTTCTTTAAAATGTATATTACAGGCATTTCTGTTAAAATTGTGTTTTTTTTTTCTGAGACATATTTGCATGCAAAGCTAGAACTTGTGGAAGGTGGTCACTTTCAGGGCGGGATTGGATATGGAATGATTCAACTAAATGGAGTAATTCGTTATTAACCATTGTGTAATCAATAGTGGATTGTTTTTTCCCACTTAAGAAGGTAATGCCAGCTGGCCGGTCTCCCTTTATTTTTCCATTCAAAAAGTGTAAACAGAGGGTTTTCAATTCGTGTTTTTGAATATGGACCTCAAGCTCCTTTTGAGATACTCTTTTGTTTTCAAATTGGACCCTATTATTTTGGTATTGAAATTGCCTGAAATTATCAACTCGCTACCTTTGTGGTTGGTTTGCATGACCTTTATCAAATTTGTCAGGCGGGACAATTTGTCCTTCTTCTGTTTTTTGTTTGGATGTATATATAGGTTTAAAATCAACAGCTGCCATGGCTTTGTAATTACAGATCTTTTACTCTCCAGTTTTACTTCTTGAAGCCAATTTTCACCCATATCGAGTTGTTCTATTTGCCAGTCTAATTTTACTGTGACATATACTGACAGCCCCCCCTGGAAGTCCATATTTGCAAATTTTTTCCGCAAAGACGTGGCATTCCTCATATCCAACGATAATTTTTGGAGTCACATTCCACGTTTCTTGCAATAGGATAATATCAAAACTTTGAAAAAAAGCTAGGGTCTCTGGGTCTTGGCCCATTTCTCTAAAGCCATGGATATTCCATGAAAAAAAGCTATTTGAGTTTCCTTGGGCGGGCTTGGAGGTACCTCTAAAAGATGTTTCCTTTGTATGCAGATTGGACGTGTGTCATCCCTTGATTAGACAGCGGGTCCTACCTTCTGGAAATTTCTTCCCAACATAAAAATCTCTGCCCAGCAGAGAGAGGGAGTGAAAAGAGCAATTTTGCAGGACCTTGAAAAAGACCAGACCCCTGCCTGGTGTGCTCATGCACCCTGCATTTAGACTAGATGATACCTGTGATTCACCTTTCCAGGGCCAGGGAGGATGGCCAGTTAAATCCTATGAGGGATGGTAAAATAATTGTTCTGCTGTGTGACTGGGGAGGAGAAGGGTTCCCTTTAAACATCTGACGACTAGGCCTGCAGGGGGGTAACCCTCATCAGAGGGCAGCCCAATTACCTTTACAATCACACACAGGTGCACTCCAAGTGGCCACAAAGGCTAAGGGACCATTAAGAGTGCAGACATGGAGGGTATTCTGTCTTAAAAGCTGTGTGGTGCTGCTGGAGGCAATCTCAGGCTGAGGAGCACACCAAGCACTGGACAGTATTAAGCAGAGGTGATAAAAGGCAACCTTCGAGAAAGAATATAAAATGCTAGAAGCCAGGAGACCTGAAGGAACCCCTCCTGATGGCTAGCAACGGCCACCAGAATCGATATATCACCAAGATCATTGAAATTAGCAAACCAGTGTCAGAGAAATGGAGAAGAAAAGTTTAGTTCCCATTGGGGGACCGGCAAGGATTCGATGTGCAAGGCAGCCTGCTCCCCAAGCTTTATAGTTTACTCGGTAGAACCAAGGCAATTATGGGTTTGGGTTGCATGTGGCATCCTCACTTATTTTTGTTGTTGAAAAAAGGTTTGCCTGTTTATTATGCCTAGATTCATTGCTTTTTTAGATTTGAGACTTTCTACTGTGGGTAATTTTCACTACTTGTTTCTCCCCATGGTAATCAAACATAAATGGACTGGGAATGTTTACCGAAAGTGTCTGCCTTTTAAGATAAGGCTGCTACAATGCAGCTAGGGTAAAGAGAACTTGGCCAGTTATGCAAGAACACATGAGCACAAAAGTGTGCTCACATGTGTGGGTTGAGAGTGTGAGACTACCGTTATATGCAGCCCGGTAACTGTACACAGGTAACCTTAGACAGAGGGGATTCCACAGAGTTAGATACTGACATGGGCTAGGCCTTATAATATTAGTGAGCCCTCGTAGGACAAGTCTGTAGGTTACAGCTTTGTCATCAGTGATACTTTATTGTAAAAAAAGGGAGAAATATGCCTTAGGGTGCAGTTTTGAATCCCCTTGGCCTACAAAGTCCAGCAAGATATCATATCAAACAAGGGTGAAAATTGAGCACCAAGTACAAATGCGTAAGTCCCAGTCAGATATATTTATATCTTATTGGTCATTCAGAATGTTAATATTTCTCTCACTCAGGTCAGGATCAGAGTCCAGCCCTTTTGTCACCCTGCTGGGTCAAATTAAATAGTCTGCTAACCAGCAGAGGGAACTTAGACCTCCACACACAAAAGAAGAAATTAACAGTACTTAAATCAGCTCCTGAGCAAGAAGGGGTGGGGAAGAAAATCCACATCTGTTAATTAGCTGTCACACTTTACCAAAGAAGGAAGACCAGAGAACTGGAGCCAACTCAGGAGGGTGCTCCTCTTTGATGTTTTGGTGGGAAAGGTCCTGACAGTGATGTCAACAACTTTCTATGACGATTATTGCACTTGGGTTGCGGAATTCCGATGGATGGCCTGCTAGCAGACTTGGGCATTGAAAAATGTAGGACCATAGTGCCCTAGTACAGGTAAAGTATTGGGTTTGCATTTGGTCTGGAGAGGAGCTTGGTTTATATAGACACACATTATCTAATATTATGAAAAATCAAAACTATTGTATTCTGCCCTGGTTTGCCCACATATCAAATGTTTGTCATAACATTGGTCTGGAAGACCTTTGACTTCAAACAGAAAATATTACCAAGGCTAGTTTTTGAATTGGTAATAAAGTCTTCCTCGTTGTATAGAAATCAATCAAAGACCAGCCGCACAGGTCTACTACTAAAACTTGTTTATGCTATTCAAACAAGACAGCAGTTTTGAACCTTTCTTGGATTAAATTTTCCCAGTGGAAAAATAACTCTTACCTTGAAGTACAAACTGCTGTAGTGAGAGAAAGAACTCTGGCTCAGGGAAAAAGAATAATTGTTGTAACTCCGGTACCTGCCTTAGAGGCCGTTACTAGGGCAAGCATTCCAAATGCTAGTGCTTTACATCTGAAATGGATATAATGGGCTAATTATCTCACTTGCAACAGATGTGGACTACAAATTTGATTCTACACTAATAACACAGGCATTCCTTCAAAACAAACAAGAATATCCTCACCTGAATGAAACTGGCTCAGTATTAATACATTATTTACACTGACGGTTCTGCTAGCCTGCCATAGGAAGTAAGCAGCAATACAGCACAGCTTGTGTGATTATAAAAGGACGTATGCAGGACGGCACGTTCCATCCTAGCAGTGTAAAGACACTGTCTCTAGGAGACGGTATGGCACAGCTGGCAGAATTAAAAGCCCTATTACTGGCACTAGTACAAACGGATCAGGAATTCCCCACACTTATAGTATGCAATTCATTGCACTGTGTCCAGTCTTACAATGAATATCTTCACTACTTGGGTCACAACGGAATTAAAGACTCAAAAGGTCACACAATAAATCAGAAAATGCTTTGGGAACAAGTGGTAGAGTTGAAAAAAGACTTGCAGAGAGCTATTGTGATACACAAACTGAGTCTTCAACGTCATGGCGTTTACCTTGAAGGGAATTCCTTGGCTGATAAAGCCGCCAAGGAGACAGTGCAAACTGATGCTGTAGCTGCAAACATTTATTCTAGTACCAGAATAGACGAATGCAAAATGGTAACTGTCATTGCTTCATGCAAAAACAGCACAGCCTTACCGAAAAAGCTTTCCACTCAAGTACTCCTACAAGTTAGATGCAAAAAATATTAGATATGCTCAAATTCCAGGAGTGGGGGATAGAGTTATACCAAATATGGATCGCAGATTATGTTAAATTCTAGCTTCAAATGAGGATCTGAGTTCTGCACATTCAGGGATTACTGCGACTGTTTCATTACTGAAACAGTGCTATTGGTGGCCAGATCTAACTAAACAGACAAAAGCCTTTGTACTTAAGTGCAATATCTGTCAGCAGATGAAGGGTTCAACCGTAACACGTCCACTACAAATTCTATTACTAATACCAGACAGACGACTCGCATGTGTTCATTTGGACCACTATGCCCCCTTACAATCTGATGGGGCTTACAAGTACATCTTGGTGGCAGCGGATATTTGCTCTAGATTACTGGGGGTTTGGCCCCAGTGCTCGGCTGATACTTGAACTGTTATAAAAGATTTGCGAGCCTTCATAGGGACATACACAGTTGGCACATTACATTCAAACAGTGGTGGTGCATTTAGCTCTAGGGCTTACACAGAAGCAATGAGATGTTTGGGTGTTGCATTGCTGTACTCCTCCCCTTACCATCCCAAGGGAAATTTTTTCATGGAGAGGAAAAACCTGGATTTAAAGCAATCATTAACATCAAGAGTATGAGGCTTGAGTGGTAGTTGGGTCAATCACCTATATGGGGTCCAGAGGGCACTTAATAACATGCCAAGAGGTTCCATAGGAGTTATCACCCTTTATGAAGCCCTATTTAGGATGAGAATGTGGGTACCTGACCTCGATTATGAAAGCATAGCGGTGGATGAAAAACCTATTGACATCAATAAACGTTTGGCTATTTTACAGGATCTTAATGAATTCTGGGCACCACAAAGCAACATGCAAGTAAAACGCAAGACAAGAAAGAATTTGGGCCATCCTACAGAAAGCCTATACCTGTCCTGGCTGTCAAAGGAACAAGAACAGTACTTCTTCCGTCTCTTGCCCGAAAAAAAGAAAAAGAGATTTGTCTCAATTGATCTGATCAAACCACACTATGTGGCCGATCCTGATTAGCAGGCAACGTGGGCTCCTGGGTATCTGTTGCTCTCCTCTCACTACCATACAGGAAGTTCAGACAGAAAGACTGATAACATTCTAAGAGTCTTGTATACGTAGTAACGGGGTTACCAACAATGAAATGGAACTCGTTCCTATTGAAATTGAACATCAAAACACAAATGAAAACAGATATCAATTCAGCCTACCACAGACATCAACATCAATATGTCTTTACAGGAAACATCTACCAGTTCAACAAAACCTGCTGAGTTACCAAAGATAGATCAAACTTCATATGGCTACTTCATCGATTTCAACACATTTTCTCTGGATCCAAGTGAATCTGAGTCACTGGCAGCTCTAGTTTCCCGCAAAAAAAACTTCATGATTTCTAAGTTTTCCTGAAAAAGACATACCTAGTCTCATCATGGCTACAGCTCTGGATAATAACTGGAATATTGTTCCTAATATTTTGGATAGGTTTAGTAACTGTCTTTTTCTTACTCGTGACTGGACACTATGTACCAGAACACTCCGCAGTATGTGAACTTGGTAGTGAAACCTCATACATCATCTCATCATGAACAGAGACCTGTCCTATGTGAACATTACTGCAGTTCCAGTTCCTGGCGGAATAGTTTGGGATATTGCTTCATATGATGTATTGGGTCCCACTGAACTAATCAAAATTTCTTTAAATTACATCATCAACTCCAGTACATACTCTGACAATTGGGATTTTGAAACTGTTAATAATATGTTGTCTGATTTAGAACTGATGGCAGCATTTTGAAAAAAATAAATGTTTGATGGCTCAGCTGACTTTGATACAATGTACTATTACCAACATTATGGCCATCACTTTCTGCATAAAAAAGTGCACCACGTAATGTTTTTACATATCACCAATGAGAACATTGCCCACACCACCGAAAGGTACTTCACAAACTTTGCACAAAGGTTGGCTTACTTTTCTGGGTTTAATACATCAGATCCACACTCAAAATATTATAAGCTTGCACCTACACCTGCGAAGAAAAATATGCTCACTAACACAAAACAGATATATTCTGCATCCTTTGTTGCCTGACTGTCTTTCCTGAATGACACAGTGCAACAGACTTCCTGTCTTGGGTTATCCAAGATTAAGGACTTAAACACTCCTCATATTCACTCGCTAACAAACTTTGAGGGATAGCACAACTATACAGAAAATGGTGAGGGTACACTAGACGACATCAGGCATGACAAACCCAATTGGAAGGGATGGTTTGTTTGGCCTATCGACACAAATAGGTGGCAGTCAAGATTCAAGGGTACAACCGAAGGATTTAGTATTCATAGGCGTGACTTATGCTATGCACAAAGAGAACATCCAGGGTTGGTGACATCATACAGTGTTGGGAAGTTATGCCTAGATTGGCAGATTGGCTAAGAACCTCAACACTGTCACAGGTGAAACAACACTTGTCCCTGCTCTCAGATTACATGGATTTTAGTGATTGTTTGGTAGGACCCCATAAGCCTCAGCAGAAATGCTTTATATACCCTGCTTATAATTAAATTTGGAAAATCTCTCAACAGGAAGCTGCGGAGAGATTGCGTGAAATTGATAGAATTAACTTAGAAAAGGCTTTGGCTGTGGTTGACACTGGCATGACCACACTAACATCCGGGATTTATTCACTGGGCAACATTCTATCTTCTCCAATAGATATAATGAAACAGGATTTGTCCATCTTACAACACAGACAATCACAGTCACGTTCAATTGTATCATTAAGCTGGATGCTACAATCCTTGAGCTCTAGTTATGTACCCATGAGATCTATCAACAACACGTCTCTGTTCTCTGCATATATTTTGACTGAAAAACAGACAACAATGGCTCAAAGGGATGCAAAATATACAATGCTGCGCATTGAAAAATTAGACCAATGTCCTTTCACTGTGGCAGAGGCACAGTCCACATAATGGTTAATTCATGGCACTAAAACATTGCCATTCACAACTTTCTAGTTTCAATATTGCCTAGAACACAACCAGGTAGGCAGGTGTGAAGCAATGGGTAGGGAATTCATCCATGAATCTTGGCAATTACCCCATAGATTTAAATGCAGGAAGGGGGACACTGAAGTGTTAGACCGTGGTACAAACTGCGAGAATTTTTTTTGAGTAGGTCTCTCAATTATCAGGATATTATGCTTCATGGGGCGTGTAACCATTCACTAGCTAATCCTGTCAGTTAAAGGGTTCCCCAGCTGCCATGATTAATCCAGTGTTCATGCTCCTATCAAATGGGATTTACTTAATGCTGAATGATCAAGGTTGTTGTGGGAGGCTTCCAGGTGTCGCATATCTTCTCACTGTAAGTTCCAGGGTTACTTGTTGTATGCAAGTATTGTTTCCACAGACCCACACAGTCAGGGAGGTGCTGTTATGGCATTCATTGAATGTTTCCTTTATACGGTTTGATACTCCGAGCCAAATAAAAGCCATGCTTTTACAGAAGGATGTGCCCTTAACCCAGCCCAAGAAACTTTTGATCTCTAGGCTGCTCGGTCCCAAGATGAGATGCAGGCACTGGTTCGAACAAATTGTTTTTTCCATTTTGGAGAAATGGTGCAACATATCCTTAACGTGTCTGACACGAAGGGTATAGTGCATCTATTTAAGACCGTTTGTTCTGGACTGTTAAGCACCTTTCAGGCAGTCTTCGGGTGATTCCAGCCTTTATACATTCAATATTTGGAAGCGTTTTTGAAGGGCTTCCGCTGATCCTGCTACTGATATTGGGTATTGTGATTTTTATTTTTCTACTTTGCAATGGACATTCCAGTCACCAAGGAAATCGAAAAAGCGGTCTTGGAGCGATGTTACTGTGATGGCGTCGTCCTCCATCTGGGCACACCTCACCTTTGGGAGATAAGCGAGTCTTGGTTCCTATCATTTCAACCAGTCTGGATTGACTGTGTTTTGCCTGTCCTCCACTGCATTTTCTGCAGCTATGAATGCGTGTTTGACCTCTGTCTAACACTTGCATGGTTACGCCTCCGGACGTGGATGCATTGCTGGACATGTTAACCGCCCACGTACTGCAGTATCCCCAGTGTATTCAAATATTGATGTTGCCATTTTTAGAGCCACCACAGGATGCTTCAGCTCCTGTTGGATCAGATACTGGCTCAACTGCAGGCACACAGGTTTTGGATGTCACAAACGCTTCCCCAGCATCGTCTGTGGGAACTGAGGAAGATCATCTTTGCTCAATTAACCTGATCTGTGAGGTTTTACAGGGAACGTCATCTGAGAAGGCAAGAAGCAGTGATGTTACGTCTCCCACACAGGACGCATAAACATTTGGCTCTGAGTGTGCTGGGAAAGAATTTGCCTTTTTTCCAAAACAACCGAAATTGGAATTTTAAACAAAACGTTTCCTCTCTTATTTACTTTGACTAAGCACTATGGCTTTCAAACATACTCAGTGGCTCAGACTATATATAGGGACATATTTTAGAGGAATTTTAGGGTTTATTTTTTGGAGATTTTCATGAATTTTTAGAACTTTTTAATGCCTTTTAATAATGTGTAATGCTTGATTAGAAGGACATTCCCTTTTAGTATGTTGTCTGGTTGGTTGAAGAGTGGGTGTTAAGTTTCATAGGGTACTCCAATATAGGCTTGAGTAGTCACCTGACCCTTAACCTACATTTACCATACCATTGTACTACATAACGGTTTTTGGTATTGAACTTTTACCTAGTTCAGCACTACATAAATGTTGTATGGTTTTCCCCAAAAAACAGCCTCATTAATTATGCATGAGGATTCTCAGAATCCCAGCAGGATTACCATCTTCTGCATAATATCTATGTATAAGGGTCTTCCCTTCCGTCATCCTGCACACAGCAAGGTAGAATCCCCTGAGGGTACCTTTTGGGTATATATACACCACATCTTTGCCACGGTAGGAAGAGGAGACTTCAATACTAACACACTGACATAAGGCGCTGAGGTTTCTGCATGCAGATACTCCAGCACGCAGTGGTCTGACATCCCTTGCGGGGTGTCAATCTTGAGACCAAGACAAGGTCCTTCATTCTCTTGCACCAGGTAATGGGGTTTGCCTAATCCTAGGGGGGTTCTTGGCTATACACCTACATACATGCTAGGGTCTCTTAGGTACATCTAGTTAGGGTTGCATCGTAGGAGTACGCATTATTAGTGTCATGTATTTATATGCTTGCACATATTCAGTGGGCCCGATTCACAGAACTAACTTAAGACAAAATCCTAAACTTACTACCATTTTCGTATTCACAGAAGGCACTTACTCATTTTGGTATTCACAGAAGACACTTACTCTTTTCGGTATTCACAGAAGTTAGGAGTCCTAACTTTAGGACTCCTAAATGCCTTCTGTGAATACGGAAAGTCTTAAAATTAGGATTTTTCTCAGTATAGTAGTAGTAAAGTTAGGACTCCTAACTTTAGAACTCCTAAATGCCTTCTGTGAATACCGAAAGTCTTAAAAATAGGATTTTTCCCAATTTAGTAGTAGTAAAGTTAGGACTCCTAACTTTCGGACTCTTAAATGCCTTCTGTGAATACCGAAAGTCTTAAAATTAGGATTTTTCTCAGTTTAGTAGTAGTAAAGTTAGGACTCCTAACTTTAGAACTCCTAAATGCCTTCTGTGAATACCGAAAGTCTTAAAAATAGGATTTTTCTCAATTTAGTAGTAGTAAAGTTAGGACTCCTAACTTTCGGACTCTTAAATGCCTTCTGTGAATACCGAAAGTCTTAAAATTAGGATTTTTCTCAGTTTAGTAGTAGTAAAGTTAGGACTCCTAACCTTAGAATTCCTAAATGCCTTCTGTGAATACCGAAAGTCTTAAAAATAGGATTTTTCTCAATTTAGTAGTAGTAAAGTTAGGACTCCTAACTTTCGGACTCTTAAATGCCTTCTGTGAATACCGAAAGTCTTAAAATTAGGACTTTTCTCAACTTTACTACTACTAAACTGAGAAAAATCCTAATTTTAAGACTTTCGGTATTCACACAAGGCATTTAGGAGTCCTAAAGTTAGGAGTCCTAACTTTACTACTACTAAACTGAGAAAAATCATTATTTTAAGACTTTCGGTATTCACAGAAGGCATTTAGGAGTCCTAAAGTTAGGAGTCCTAACTTTACTACTACTAAATTGAGAAAAGTCCTATTTTTAAGACTTTCGGTATTCACAGAAGGCATTTAGGAGTCCTAAAGTTAGGACTCCTAACTTCTGTGAATACCGAAAAGAGTAAGTGTCTTCTGTGAATACCAAAATGAGTAAGTGCCCTCTGTGAATACGAAAATGGTAGTAATTTTAGTATTTTGTCTCAAGTTAGTTCTGTGAATCGGGCCCAGTGTTTTTAGCACTATGGTAGAAATCTATCATCCATTTACTCTGTTGGTGCTTATAAACATTTATACCTGTTTATATCTCATGGTTGTTTCAGCCCACATATTTTATATTATGTTATGTTAATTGGAGTTTTATTGAGCGCTCAGCTACTCATGCAGAGTGTCCCGGCGTTTTACACTAGAATAAAGCTGGTTCAATAAATGCTTATTGAAAACGTTTAAAGATTGTGGGCCCGATTCACAGAACTAACAAGACAAAATCGTAAACTTACTACTTTTGGTATTCACAGAAGTTAGGATTTTGTCTTAAGTTTGTCTTAAGACAGACTTAAGACAAAATCCTAACTTAAGTCTGTCTTAAGTCTGTCTTAAGTTTGTCTTAAGACAAACTTAAGACAAAATCCTAACTTCTGTGAATCCCAAAAGTAGTAAGTTTAGGACTTTGTCTTAAGTTAGTTCTGTGAATCAGGCCCACAGATCCTATAAAGCTTTATAGGAACTACACAACAAAGTCAGTACCTGCCAATATGGGAGGCCAATTTGATATAGTGCAATTGGGGATATTCAATTTTACATACATTTTGTAATGGGTAAGAACGCTAGCTCTGAGGTCTGGTTAGCAGGACTCAGTGCACTCTCAGTGTCAATAAATAGCACCCTCAGTCCACAAATGTGGAGGTAAACATGCAAAAAGGGGCATTTCCATACATGAATGATTAATTATAAAGGATCCACATTCTGCATAACTAATACCCGATTTCTTACAGTATGTCACTAATCATGTTGACAATATATAATAGATTCTAACTTATTTCTCATTATCACCTTATTATTTTCTTATCACTACAAAAATGGCAAAGATCTTTAAGCGGAGCTTAATAGTATGTTTTCGGTATATAATGCCCAACACTAATCATAAATATTCCAATTAGAATCCTAACTTACAATAACTGGTATCCAACCTATAGAAAAGAAAATGTCACTCGTTCTACTGGTACATATCTCAAATACACTCTATTATTTACCACAAACTGCTAGTCCTTCTAACCAGTATTCTACTGTCTACCACAATATTGTGAAAGTAAGTACATATAGGTAAGTATATGGTCACTATATCAAACTCCACCTCCCTTCCACTGAGAATGATCACATTCTTCCATTTATCACATTATCAAACTAATAAAATCCACGATAACCCCGCTATTTAATAAATGTTTCAAAAGTATTTACAATATGTCTTAGAACATCACCAAAACCCAAATCTCATTCAAAGCAAAAAATAAATATGCACATCTCATGATCTTTCTTAACTTGTTTCCCGCTGAGTCCACTAAAAAAGATACATTATGGAGCCAATCATGTAATCTACCAGACACCATTATCTTGATAAATGTCCCACTCTCAAATGGACAGGTCACAACGCAACGCCATTCTACACAAAGCCACTGTTTCTTCATCATGAAGGCCAATCAAATCCAAAGGGAAATTGGATGAGACCACTAAAATATAGTTCAATCAATCAATTTTCTCATGGCCTCATTTATTGCAACATGTATAAACATTCCCAAATCCGCTGAAAATTACTCTAATTTCTATAAAAACACTATACATGCCTTCGAAAAGTGTGCTGTTATTGCACAAAAATCCATCAGGCTCCTGACAATCCAGGCATCGTATTTATGGAACATACTATTTCCCATCTGTGCTCCAGAGCCAAGCTGCTATTTTATCCACGGAGCTATTCATTATGCGTTTGTTGGGAATACAGGCATTCCATGGTATTGCCTGTGGCATATCAGCCATTTTTCTATGCGTCTTCGGGATTCTGTAAGGTCATCAGCCTTGTCTTGGCCACAAATAAATTCATTAATGTTTCTTCAGTTTCTACTGTAATACAGTTGGCATTGTGTGTATGATGCATTGCGATAATCCCCCCAAAATACCATTTTCTCTGGATTGATGTTGGTAACTAAGGAGTTGAATTATAAGAGGTCAGAGAACGTGGTTTTAAATAATTTAATTTTTTTATTATTTCTGTCAAAGGTTTCCATCATAAATCCTGGGGAAAGGGGCAAATCTGTGCCTAAACAAAAAATAATTTTTGAATTTGTAAATTATTTTTCTTTGCGTTACGTTTTTTAGATATCTAGCATATTGATATCCTGAAAACCAAGCATCTTTCATGTCATACCAAGCTGACATTCAACAACACACATCTGTGTTGCATTATATATCACATGACCAATGGCCAAGTCTGATAGACCCCTTTGTTGTTATTTGCTCTTGCAAAGGATTGATCAGCCAAGGACAAGCTGTGCAGCATACCTTCAGTGGTTCCTCCTAATTCATATATGTGCCATGATTCAGGCAAATTAATCTATGTGTGAGCACCCATGTGGCCCAGTTAATGGTACATATTGTCCAGAAATGGGTCACGTTGTTCTTGACCTGTTTGTTTGTGTGCATAGGTGTGTGATCTACTTATAGTTACTGACCTGCTGTCTTATCTTGAAAGTCAAAAACACTAGTAGAATCCATGATCAGGAAGATTGCAGTTTCATCCTTTAAATTTGCCGTCCACGATGATCCTTTGCCTTGTAGTCTCCAGGACTGACTATTGCAAGGCCTCTATGTTAATCTTCCTAAGGCTCAGCTAAACAAAACTACAAATCCTACAAAATTCAGCAACTAGATTGCTGATGAAAATTCCAAGGTTCCAGTGGCCCGCAGCAGCTGTGGTTAGACTGCAATGGTAGCCTGTTCAGCAAAGAATTTTCTTTGAAGGGCTTTGTATAACCAATAAAGCACTTAGATCATCTGTGTTATCATATCAACTGTGGTATATTGAACAGTGGAATAAGGCATGATGCGCAAAGTACAGCATAAGTGTGTCAGTGACATAGAATACGGCCTTGAAAAAAGATGATATTTTGATTTTGTGATACTAGTGGGTTCACTGTTCAGTTACTCTTTTCATGAACTACTTTAATATCTCAGTTAACAGTTTGTTTTCCATTTTCATTTCATTATGTGTTATTTCTTGAAGGCAAAAATGGGCCTAATGAGGTGTAGAAAGTAGATGTTGATGTTTTTGGGAGTTTGAATTACTATGATCGAATGAAAGGTTATTATTACATGCGCCTGTGTGATCACAACTACATTAGAAGTACATTTACTGTCCCTCGATTTACTTCCATATATTCTGAGTAAGCTCAGGATCCTAATATTCCATAAGTAATGCAAATAGAAATTGTATATTGATCTCGATTAGCGTATTACATGTGTGCAAAAAAATAATCTTCTAAGAGGTCCATTAATTATATCATTTAATTTCATCTAACTTCGGGAAATATTAACTAGGAAATGACAGAGAGCGAATCTGCTGAAAATGTTTGCAGCAAGATGCTCTGCCATTTTCAAAATGCAGGGATGTGCCCTATTCACAACAATACGGCGCATCCCTGTGTTTTCTCTAGCGCCGGTGCTAAAAATAGCTGCCAAGTGCCAACGCACACACCCTTGTGCCATAGTGCAAGGATTCTTGCATTGAAGGGAATGAATTATTATGTGCAGGAAAATGCCACCTTCCTGTACATAAACAATCAATAATGGCATTTGGTTCTTTCTATGTGTGCTACAGAATTCAGCACAAATAGAAAAAGCCAAAAACAAGGAGAAATAAAAGTATTTTTCCTCGTTGAGCCATTCTAACGCCTGCTATTGCATGGAATTGGTTTTTGGCGCAGCCTCAGATTTACACCTCCTTGTAAATCTGGGGCAGCGTTAAAAAGCAACCGGTGTTGCAGTGGAATTCCCACAGCAACACCCATTTCACAGCCCTTTCATGCAGATGCCTGCTTGAAAGAGTTCCATATTTACAAATTGGCATTAACCCCTTGGCCGCGGTGGTAATTCCGCCGCGGTGCTGGGGGGAGGGGGGGGCCATGTGGTGCCGCCATGTTCGTGACGGAACCACTCCGTCACGAGCCATGGGCGCACTGTGCTTGTGATGGAGTGGTTCCGTCACGGCCCCGCCCGCTCATTAGAACGGCCGCACAGGCGCGGAATTCCTGCAGCATGGGCGGGGCGGCCGCGCTGTGACGGAACCACTCCATCACCAGCACAGCGCGTCCGTGGCTCGTGACGGAGTGGTTCCATCACAAGCACGGAAGGGGTTAAAGCCACTTAGTAATTATAGCGGAGGGCATTGTGCCACCGAAACATCAAACAAAAGTAGTGTTCCGGTGGCGCAATACCCTTGTAACTATGCCTCTGCAACTACTTTAGGCCTCCTTTACTATATTTTGATGCACAGCAGTGCAGCAAGCCTTCCTGCTGCACTTTGTGTCAAAATAAAAGGAAAGGAATGTGCTGTATCTACAAGATAAGGCACATTTTTGTCCTTTGCCCCTGCGTTGGTGCACAAACAGCATCCATGCACCAACGCAGACACTCTTGCGCCATAGTGCAAAGGTGCCTGCAGTGCAGGAACGATGTTGTTGTGCAGGAAGGGACACCGTCCTGCTCAAAAACAATAATTAATCGTGTTTTGCTACTTCTATGTGTGCTGCAGAATGCAGCCCACATTGAAAGAGCAAAAACTGAAGAGAAATACAAGTATTTCTCCTTATTGCGCCACTCCTATGCCTCTGGCGTAGGATTCTGACGCATTCCCAGGTTACAACATTTTTTAAATCTGGGAAGGTGTCAGGTTCCATAGATGTAGCATGGGAACACCTACAGCAACACCCCAGTGACGGCTCACCAAGGGAGTGCTGCGGGGCGGTGAGGCGGGGTGGGGAAGGGATAGGGTGGGGGGGGCAGTGGAGTCTGACATACGACGGACAGGAGTAAGGTAAGTAATGAAATAAATAAAACAATTTACCTTGCGCGCGCTGCATCACCAACTGCGATGCAGCACGCGCAAGGTAAATTTTTAATTTAGTTAATTACTTACCTTACTCCTGTCCATCGTATGTCGGACTCCACTACCCCCCCCCCTGCCCCTCCCCACCTCAGGCCCCGCAGTACTCCCTTGGCGAGCCGCCACTGCAAAACCCATGGAACGCCTCTTTCATGCAGAGTAATGCGTGAAAGGGGCCCATATTTACAAGGCCACGAAAAGTCACTGCTCTACTGATGCATCTAAAAAAGTGCACAATGGCGGCGCAATGGGCTTGTAAATGAGGCCCTTCGTTTTCAAAAGCGTATTTTGTTACACTGTTTTTGGCATAAGTGCTTCTATTCGTTCTCTAAATGTAATCTATTTTCACTATGTTTTTAAATAAGTGATGAGGTAAAATAACTAACAATATCTGACATTTTCCATTATAAAAACGGTTAAGGAAACAGCTGTGCTTAATTTGAGCCAGTGGTTGCCGGTGTTGGCCACCGGCACTCGTTTTTATGGGACAGGCAATTATTTTTCTCAAAAGAGGCAAAAAAACGGAGAACAGAGACAAGGACACTAGCAAACCCTGCAGGGGTGAGATAAATGGGCAGGGAGTGTCTGATAGTGGATGAAAGAGGCATGAGGTGGATTTAGGACTAGCATCCTTCATATTCATCGAGCCCGCATTTAATTGTACTGTCCGTTGGCTTCAGAGTAGAATGATCTGCACCGGCACTAATTATTTTACAAATTAAGCACTGATCTGCATACGCGTTTAATTATAAATCTAGGCCGTTGCTCAATCTAACGGCTCATTGTAGAAAGAAATGCTAAAAAAGAATATCCCAATAAGCAAACAAATAGTATTGGCCTCATGGTAAAATATATTCAAAATGAGAAATAGATATAAAACATTCGCTCATTGTCAAAATACTCTATTAGTGCTTAGCAAGCGCGTACAACTTCTAATGCGGTGGAGGTTTACATCTGTGTCAATGTCATTCTTATTTAAAAGCGTGTACTCGATTTTGAAATTGTAACGAACGCGGTGGCTCCTACATGACGTGCAGACCTTTATAACGTCCATGATGTCATACGCACACAAAAATATGATGTTGTGAGGCATTTTAATTGGGACAAAAATGGGCAAAAATATAATTTTTCCGCGTCAAATATTAGCGTTGCTTATTAATTTCAAGCCAATGTTTTTAACTGCAATTTCCATAATAGAAAAGCGCCGAAGCCTGAATTATCTACTGTTAACGAACGTTATGCAGATAAAATATCTCTGTAATACAGGACAAACAACGCTTTGGATGAGGAAGTTGCTTAAGCACTCGAGGCGCTATAGTTACCTTAAAGTTTCCGTGGCTTTTAAACATAAATAGCAGTTCCATTTTAAATGACTCGACGAGCCTTTGGCCCTTCTTCAGAGAGATTTCTTCGTGGTCGAGTGCAGCAATATGTCTTCTGAGTAAATGTGCTACAAGGGGATTCTGCTGGCAAATAAATTTGAAGCGGCCCAAAGTCCTGCAGGACCATCATTCGTTCCACTTTTGAGGTTTTCCATTGCAGCGAGCCCGAGGCCTGGATTCCTCAGTCACTGCGGCTACTACCTCTAGAGTCTTCAGCTGCCTGCCCGGCTTCCTGCTGCTCGACGTTCGCGACGCGCGCAGTCATTTTTGTCAAGATAATTGGAGTTCCTCAGGCCTGATGTTCGCATTTAAGGGCAAAGGGATTTATTCCTCCGCATAAAGCAATGAATCCATTCCCTTCTTCCCTTCAGCGCATTTACATAAAAAAAAATATTGTATTTCTCTTCACCAGCATCTCATGCGTTGCGTTGTAAAAAAAAAAACAATCGCGCTAAGGACAGGAAACAAATGTGTGCATTTCAGAAATGTTACAGAGCAGGGCGTAACGGACCCCTGCACCCCCTGTGGCGATGGGGGGTGGGGGAGGGAGGTGGGGGAAAACCTTCAACCTTTAGGGGTCATCAAACCCTCCAGAAGGACCCCGTTCCACCCAGGGCCAATGAATATTCGTGAGATATGAGAGTCTCAGGGACTCCTCTACACATTCTGAATGGGGCATGTAGGATGTGCCATTTTTCTATGGTCACCCCCTATTTTTCTTTACCCCTAATACTGATGGTTATGAGGCTGATAATGAACTGGAGTCTGCTGCAAAGACCCCAGTGCCTACACTCTCTTCCGCTACTTTTATTTTCGACCTGCTAATCCCAAATTGGCAAAGCCTTTACCCCCTTCTAAGTCCCTAGTGTATGGTACCAGGGACACCCAGGGCATAGGTGGTGAATGGGTCCCCAGCGCTGCAGCACGGTTATGTGCTTTCCGTACTGACCCAAATACCCTACTGACAGCAGGCCTGGCAATGCAGACTGCACTTGAATTGCAAACTGCTCTAACTCAGCTGTGCTCCCACATGTGTCGCACCGTCAGGACACTATCTTTAATATTTTTAAGGCACCCCTAAGGAAGGCCTCCTTAGCTGAGTAGACAGAGTGCAGTATATTTAAGGTGAGGATATATAAGTGCACGTCTATATGTCCTTATAGTGGTGTTCCCCATTGAAAACTACTATGTGTTAGCGGTACCTAGGATAACATTGGCTGCACCCGGGCATTATAGAGGTTGGCAGATCCATCATGATACTGATGAAATATGCCATGTTTGGTATCAAACAAAATGCCTTCTCACCCGTGACTCAAATATTGTGCCCTGGGGGATATGGCATGCACCCAGATAGAGGATGCCCACCTGGTTTCCCCACCTTCAAAGTGCTCTGACTGGCAAGCCTACGTGTCCCGGGCCTACTGACACCAAGACAGGATTCTGACCTCTTGCCAGGCAGTGTGATTACTCCCAGGAGTCAGAAGCATAGGCTTGGGCAGGAAGGAGGTCACACCTCTCTCCTCCCAAGCAGGCTAGTGAAGTAACACATCAAGACAGTGAGCTTCAAAAGCTGCACCGCCTCTGATATGCATCAGGTCTGACTCCCAGTGGAGGAGACAGCCCCCCACACCAGACACATTGCACCCAAACAGGTGGGAAATTAGCTATGAAAAGAGGTGTACACCCCCAGAAGTTTAGCCACACCTCTAGGGTGAGCAGTCTGGTCTGTACACTAAAATTAGATTTCCGCAATCTTAAAGGAGTGGAAGAATAGAGGGTTCTTAGTAGAAAAGTTGACCACCACACCCCTGGATGTGATCATCTCAGGGGAGGACAAGCTGCAGGGACTAGCTGCCCATTGGCTACTAGCCCCCACACCCCTAACTCCCCTAAATCTATGATTTAAGGGGCCACTCTGACACTATAACCTCAGTTCTGAACAACCTGCATCAAAGAGGACAGAAGAAGAGACACACACCAGCAACAACAAAACGCCCAAAGCAAAAAATGTATACCCTGCACCTGTGGCAATATTCTTGGAACTGCCTGATTGAGACTAGTCCTAAGCTATCTCTCGGACCAATGGAAGCCTAAAGCACCCTTAGACTCCCCTCGACTAGTGGCACTAGCTCACTGCAAACTGCAGGTATAACAACGCTCTGTATCCAAAGAATCACTTGCCATCGGGCCCTCCAATAGATCGTTTACATCCTAGTAGATTATGGGAACAATAGTCCTGCCTTCCACAAAGTTACAGGGAGCTATTGCGTTCCCCTCCTGGACCACCAGACGTTGAAGTTACTTACTGATCCATTTACCGCTGCCAAGGCTTGCTGGTCACCAGTCCGATAAACGACCCCTTTACTCAATGCTGCATTAAGAGGGAATTCCATCGGCCCTTCGACCAATGTCAGCCACCACACCGTTTTTGTCTTTTGACATCTTGCTGCAGCACTGTGTCAGTGGTTAAAGCTGCTCTCCCGTGGCTGCCGTTCAGCATCAGGGACAGCCAGCAAAACTTTGCACTCGGGCTCTACGGGCCAGATAAAACTGAACTGACAGTTGTGGCTTGGTCCTGGGACCTGCATCACCTTTACTCTTCAAGGGTACAGCGCATCTCGATGTGCAAGTGACCGATTGTCACTAGAGTTTTTTCCCATTGACCGCAATGTTACATTTTCACTGTATTATTTGTCATTGATTTTCTATTACTTCTTAAATCTATAACTCCGGTTATACGTATGCTATTCTATTCTTTTTGGTGTCTAAATTAAGAAAATAAATTCACATTATTTTTATAAATTGGTGTAGGATTTCTCTTGAGTCATGTCAATTACTTATTGTCCATGTTGATACTCTAAAATGCTTAACAGATGTTCCTCTGGCAAAGGCTGACCACTTTTTCCCAAACTACCAGGACTGAGCTAAAGCTTTATTAGTGTGATTCAAAGGTCCATCCTTGGGGTATTGTGATAGTATTACATGATGAGGAATAAACCCACAACACATAATACTCAACATTCCAACAGTGAACCATCATTTTACATTATGCTACTGTTACAGGAAATTTTTAATTGAGCGGCGATGTGTTGTTTGCCTGTGACCTGCACCACATTGCTACGTTTAAGAAAGCAATACCTGCAGGATATTTTTTTATAGTCACTATTTAACGTACATTATTTATTGACAAGAAATTAATAAAACTGTCAGGCATGTGATAAAAAAAAGTCAAGGTAAGGCGAATTGGTCTTGTTTAATATTCTAACACATAAAAACACAGACATGCTTTGTCGTTACCAATGACGCGTCTTCTGGGTTGTCAGCACAAGCATGCCGTACCGCAGTTTGTTAATAGGTGTGCAGAGAGTGAGCAGTACAAGCCTATTGTACCTCAGATTGCTACTACTGTCCTCCTTATCTATGGCGGAATCAGACCCAGAGCGAAAAATCCGGGTGGAATTCTACAACTTGTCATTCTGCATACTCTGGGAATAGAATTATCGGGTCCCCAAAGTCCATACCCAATAATTCAGTGCCCTGACGCCCTGGACTCTTTTACATGCTGCAGTAGTAAGTGATGCTCATAGGAGCAGATCCTACTGCTTGCCTGATTCTTACAGCAATACACAGGCAGAAGAAAATTGTTACCGCAGACAGGCTCAACCATGTGCTGCTATAGAACCCTCTCTCACCTCAACGGCCGATGTGCTGAAAGAGTCTGCTTGCTATGAGCAGACATTAAATGTCAGAAATGTTCTCCTCACAGCCAGGAAAACCTACACCGTATTACGGGGTCTTTTAAATTATTCCCCATTCTGGGAAAAAATATTATAAAAAGTGGAATTTCATGTGGAGATACAGGCCAGAATCAGAGATTCTGGTCCACCAGGGATAAGGCTATTTTTCAAAACAATTTATTTTGCATTATATTGACATTACCATGTAATATGCAAATGTATCAACTGGATTTTGTTTAAAATAGAGACTGTCCTGCTGCCATCTTGTTTCATATCTTGTGTATATCTTTATTTCGAGGTGAAACTGAAGTCACATTTACAAACGCAATGTGCCATTGTTTTCTTTCTCATCTGAATTGTAGTAATTTACGTGATAATTGTAGAATATTTTCATTGATTTATGCAGTGCACCAGCAGAGTACAGGCTGGTCTAACCTTTCTCATTATGACAACTGTAAGTTTGAAGGACACTTAGAGAAGCTTCATTGTGTAGGAGCCTGAAAAACTAATGAGCTATCCACTGTATTTTTCTACTTTAACCTGATTGGAGTGTTTCCTGGGAACTATGTGTAGGTGTATCAAATGTTAGGATTGTGCGATTTAGGCTAGCGCAATGTAGAAGAGAGTTTACATTTAAAAACATTACAGACCCTTGTTAGAACTGGGGGTCTCTAGTTGGCAGAGGTAAGTACCACTGTCCAAATAGGGAACCTTGCTTCTAGTCAGGGCTAGGAGATAACCCTCTGAGATAACCCCTGCTCACCCTCTAGGTAGCTTGGCACGAGCAGTCTAGGCTAACCAGAGGCAATGCGTAAAGGATTTGTACCAACACTCACAGTAACACAGTGAAAACACCACAAACTGACTCCACAACAGTTTAGAAAAATAAAGGTATTTAATCTAAACTACACAAGACCAAAACGACAAAAATCCAACATACACAGTTCAAGAATATGGTTTCAAAAGAGTTCTTAAGGTTGCGTTAAAATTCTCTACGTTGCGATATAATTCTCTACAGATGCGTGAAAAGTTCACAGTTGCGTCACGTTTACTCACAGTACCTTTTAGTTGCAACAAAGTTCCAAAAGCAGAAGCCGGTGCGGTGGAAAAAAAGCGATGCATTGCTCCTGAGACCCTGGGGAGGCGATGCGACAGCCCCGCTGCAGCAGCGGGCGTGTTGCGACGAATCCGGTCTGTATGGGGAGGAAGGCCACTTGTATGGATTCCGGTGTGTGGGTTCCGTAGGGAGTTTGTTCTCACTAAGGCACGATGCGACGATCTCGTAGGGGCTGCGACGATCTCCGGGGCGACGATGCGTGGTCCAGCGGTGATCCTCTCTCTCACAACTCCTCGATGCGATGATTCTGCGACGAAGCTCACAGCGACGTGATGCGGTCCGCAAGCAAGCGGTGTGGCGATCTAACCCAGCGACGACAGGCTCTGCGACGACACTCGCAGCGATGTTCGACTTTCCCGAACCGGTCAGGTGCATCCCGCTAACGAAGGATGCGACGTCTCTGGCAGCGGCGTCAGGCGCTGCGGCGATCTCGACCTCCGTAGCGGCGGGAAACTTCTCGCACTGTCAGGGATGCACTCCGCAAGCGAGCGATGCAACACTTTTCAGTTTCAAAAGTCTCTCAAGCTTAGTATCAAGCTTCCCAGCACAGGTACAACTTCCAGAGGCCCCACAACTAGATAAAGCACTCTAGGAAGGAAATAACTCTCTCAGCAGAGTTCAGGGAAGCTGGGGGGTCAAGTCCTTTTGTTCCTGGGACTTCAGAACAGGGAGCTAGCTCTACTCAGGCCCTTGGAGATTCCTTCAAGACAGGGGACACAGCTCAGCAGCAAAGTCCTTCCCCTCTCCTTGGCAGCAAGGCAACAGGTCAGTCCAGCAGAGCAACGGCAGGACAGTCTTCCTTCTTCAGTTTAGCTTTCTCCTTGGCAGAGGTTCCTTCTTGATTCCAGGATGATCTAATTTTCTGTTGTCAGGGGTCCTGTACTTATACCTCTAAGTCTTTGTTCTCTCTGTGCATGTGGGCCCTGAGCCCGGTCTAAACCAGTTCTGGGTGTTTCCTGAGTACTTTGTTTTGCTGTCTTCTTCCTTCCTTTCAGAGTGAGGGGCAGGGTCGTCAGCTGCCCAGCAGGAGGTGGAGCCAGCATTGTGCTAGACAGGCACAGCCCTATTCAGGCCCAGGTGCTAACTCCTCCCACCACTCCAGTTGCAAATGCAGTCATTCAGCCTAGGGCTGACTCAGCCAGCCTCCTGGGGAATCCCCAGCCCCTGTCACTCTCAAACCAGACAGTCAATACACAAACAGGCCCAGGCACACAGAAGGGTCAGACAAGAGAACAACAACTTTCTAAAAGTGCTGTTCTCAAACACAGGATTTAAAAACAACCTTTCCTAAAAGATGTGTTATTAAATTCTGAGTTCAGGGATACTAGATACTTATGTCCTATCTTGTTCCTATGGGAAGAAATGCTGTTAACCACTGTAGCCAGCATCCCCCATGTTAACCTATGGAGCAAGATAGCCTTACAGTAGTGAAAAACGAAAATGGCTGCCATTCACTACCAGAGCATGTCACCTGCACTTGTACATGCTCTACCTTTTACATACACTGCACCCTGCCCAGGGGGGTACCTTGGGCCTTCCATAGGGGTGACTGATGTGCACAAAAAGGGAAGGGTTAGGCCTGGTCAGTGGGGACACTGACCAGGAGGACATGGCAGTTCTAAACTGCACACAGGCACTGCAGTGTCAGGCCTGAGACATCATCTTAGGGCTACTCCTGTGGGTGGCACAATCAGTGCTGCAGGCCCACTAGTAGCATTTGTCATCACCAGCCCTGGCACACCCAGTGCACTTTACTAGGGACTTCATGGTGATACAAATATGCCAAACATGTATATCCAATCAGATTAGCAATTTACATAGGTAGCACTTACACTCTGGCACTGATCAGCAGTGGCAGAGTGTCCAAAGCATCTAAACCAGCAAAAACGAAATCCAGCACAGCATCAAAAATACAGGGGTAGAGGCAAAAAGATAGGGGAAACCACGCCAGAGATGCCAGGTCTAACAACCCTTTTCAGACATATTGCAGCCATGCTTGGATCCTCTTTGAGACAGCTTAAAACAGAGTAGTGTACTGGGTTTTTGGTAAGACTGATTTACTTAGCCTTTTGCTTTGAAAACAATTTCATGCTAAGGGCCCGATTTTGTTGTTAGGCGGAAAGCCTCCGACATTCTGTCAGAGGTTTTCCGCCTAACATCGAGGGTTTCACTCCGACCACCGTATTATGATGATGGAGGTTGGAGGGAAACCCGCTAGGGATCCTGCTCCTCTTCCGATGGGCTTAAAGATTTGTAATTCTATGAGTGATGGCAGAGTCAGCCTCGGGTCCGCCGTCGGGATTACACTGTCGGTGTCCGACAGCCTTTTCATGCCGGCCTTTAAAATACGTAGAGGCTGTCAGAAAGCTACTTAGGGGGCCCCTAGCAGATCACCATTCCCCCCTAGCCCTCCACTATTGGGCCTGGGGGGCACCTATGGTAGCCCCCTAAACATCCCTTCACCGTGAGGGGCCTGCCACACAGTGCAGGGATATTTTCAAACATCCGTTTTACTATAACAGCTTGTGCTGTGGGCCATTTCTGTCTGCTGCACAAGCTGCCATAGTAAAAGTATAAGTTGCATCCAAATTGTGCGGTCGGGACCGCCGATCTATGGTCTGGCAGTTCCAGACCACTACCTTCCACCCAATATCTTAATAAGGGCCCTTAGCTGGTCTTTCATTTATATGACTTTGATTGATTTGAACTTCATAATTTCGAAATGCATTCAGTTATTGATAACTGGTTGATACTAATTTGATGACTTTAAATTTGTAAAACATGAGACCTATCTTTATTGACAACAAACGTATTGAAAACTCAAAATAATTTTCTTATCTCGGAATTTTATTTAATTCTTCGGGGTCATGGGTGCAGAATGTTAAAACAAGGAGACTATTATACCTAAAGACTTTGTCTGCACTCACTAGTTTTAGTAGGAAATTAAATAGACGCCCCACAGCAGAGCTATTGGATATATATAAAGCAAAATCCGTTTCCGTGGCCACATATGGAGCAGGCATATGGGGGACGGCGGATGTAAGCGCGCTGCAGGTCACCGAAATTCCTTTTTTAAGAATCCTACTCATGGTCCTGAAAAGTACCTCATCTTTCATTTGCCACTCAGAGCTAGGTTTTACTTATCTGGAAGATATAATAAAGATACAACGGGCTCTGTTGTGGCACAGGATATGGACAATAGAGGAAAATAATTTTCACCGCAAGATAATAAATGATTGTAGGAGGCTAGGTGGGGTGAAACGAATCAAATGGTTAATGTATGTTAAAACTTTTCTTTATGAAATAGGCCTTCTGGATTTTTTCGATGAACCACTAAATATGATTAGTATGAGTAGGAAGGATCTAAAGAAAATCTGCCTGTGTTTTTTGAATGACCAGAGACTTTGTCTGGAAACGAGTAAGACTACGGTGCAAGCACACAATCTGACTTTAATATCCTTTAGTCTGCAGCCCTATTTACAATGGATAACGATTGACTATGACAGATTCTTATTGATCCGTTTCCGACTAGGTACTATCCATAGGCTATTAAGTTTCCCATCTGCCAATGACTGGTCAAAACAGCTTTGTAAATGTCCCTGTGACGATATGTCAGACAAGTCCTCCATTCATGTCATGTTATTCTGCAAATTTTAAACTTTATACAGGAAAGCATGGATTTTCCCGGTATTAAAAATGTTGAGGATACGGACTTGCCGGCCTGCTTATGTTAAACTGCAACAACTAGTATCTGTGTTTGCTGTAACATCAGTAATAGCTTTTTTAAAGAATGTTTATAAATGCAGAAAAACAATTGTGATGTGATCAAATGTAATTATATCTTGGAGTGGTGTGTCTGTTTATGGTGCCCTCCCCATCGTTGTAGAATTTTTTTTTTTAAACTTGTTTATAATATTTTAACAATTGTTTTTATTATGTGCTTTTATGATTATATTTTGTAATCGAATAAAGCATTATTGAATTGAATTGAATTGATAACTGGTCGATACTAATTTGATGATTTTAGATTTGTAAAACATTTTAATCTTACTGAATGAAACCTTTAATAAATGGTTTGAAAGCGTAACCACTTTCTTTCTGACTTTTGGAGCCTTCAGCACTTCACTTTATTTAAAGCAATTTTGAAGTCTGTTTTGCCGCTGCTGCTGCCACGTAAGGGAGGAGGAGGGGGGCATGGACTACCAGCTTCAGCCTCCCCTGCAGCCACCATCATCGCCGACGCAACACCGTGCATGGAGGTGCTTTAAATTTTGCTGCGGGAAGCCCATTTTGAAGCCTGTTTTGCCGCTGCTGCTGCCACGTAAGGGAGGAGGGGGGCAAGGACTACCAGCCCCAGCCGCCCCTGCAGCCACCATCATCGCTGGCGCCACACCGCACCCGGAATCGCTTAAAATTACGCTGCGGGCTCCCACTGGAAGCCCATTTTGAAGCCTGTTTCGCTGCTGCTGCTGCCACGTAAGGGAGGAGGAGGGGGGCAAGGACTACCAGCTGCAGACTCCCCTGCAGCCACCATAATCGCTGATGCGACACCGCGCATGGAGGTGCTTTAAATTTTGCTGCGGGAAGCCCGTTTTGAAGCCTGTTTTGCCGCTGCTGCTGCCACGTAAGGGAGGAGGGGGCCAAGGACTACCAGCCTCAGCCTCCCCTGCAGCCACCATCATCGCTGGCGCCACACCGCACCCGGAGGAGCTTAAAATTACACTGCGGGCTCCCGCAAGAAGCCCATTTTGAAGCCTGTTTTGGTGCTGCTGCTGCTGCCACGTAAGGGAGGAGGAGGGGGGCAAGAACTACAAGCCCCAGGCTCCCCTGCAGCCACAGTCATTGCTGACGTCACACCGTGCCAGGAGGTGCTTTGAATTTTGCTGTGGGCTCCCGCAGTGCGGGACGCGCGTGGACCTGCCCGGACCATGCCCAGGCAACGCCCAGGCCAAGGGCAGGCCCATCTGCGTCCATCAGAGACCGAAGGAGGCCAGGCTGGGCCACCCCTCTGACGGGCTCCATCTTCTAAGCCATATTGTGCTAAGTCACATATATTTTGTAGCTATGAGTGCTGATACATCACACTATGGGGAAACACACCAATATACCAATCCCCCGCCCCTCCACCTCCATAGACAGCATGCTGGAGAGAGCAGTTAATATTGTTACCACTGAGATCAAGCTAACCGAGAGGTGTTAGTTCTTGGGACTGGCAAGCCCCTCATACTTATTCTTTGGTAGAAGAAGGTGATTTTATTAGCCCCCACTTGATGCCGAACTTATCATCCAACTTCATTAAGCAATTACCAGCTTTGGGAGGAGGCTGTAATAAGGAAAGCAATCAGCGCAAGGAGTGTAATGAGGGTAATGGGGCTGTTGAAGACTCACCAGCAGTGACCGGCAACAAGGATATAGTACCAAACATGGATGTCTCCCCAAACCCATTAATTACTGGGAAGAAAAGAAAAAGAAAATTGACCAAACCTACCGGTTCCAAGAGGAGACAACCCTCTCGTTTAAAACAATGACGCACCGCCCTGAGCTCATGGATCCTAGGTACAGTGATCCCTGTGGACATGGCAACTGCCAACGCCATTGTTGACTTAACTCCACCTGAAATAATAAATCACTCCCCACTGAGACTGAGTCCATAGCAGCTCCTTCAACTTGCTTTAGACTTCGTGATACCTCAATTGATATTATAGTAGACACTGGGTATGAGCGTATTAGAGCCCTTGTAGATAAGAATTTTACTGCACTTTGGAAACACTTAGACCGATTGGAGTCATTCACAAACAAAGTACACACTTCAACACTCCTAAATTGACCTCCCAACAAGGGGAGATCTCCAAATTGCAGTCGTCTAGCGCAACAAGCTTCAATCAGCAACAGCAAACCCTGAAAACTATGCCCCTTCATCTACTAGTGCTTGCGATACTTATTGTAAAGTTAAGGAATGTTTTTTATCTAAATGCATTCCCATTCAGAAAAAAATCCTGATGACAGGTGGCACTAACAGTCCACACCCAGCAATCCAACAAGCTGACCATGCTGCCTCCACAAAGCCCACAAATAATGCCACTCTAGTCCGTAATTTTCGGAGTGCGACCCTCACTATTGAGAATCATGCTAGCCGGTCGCATACTGAGGCTAGTAAAGAAGTTCTCATACTGCCACCGGCAGCTTGCCCCTATGTCTTATTCTTAGCAGGTGTACCTCCCTTATGAAAAAATCAGACTGAGACTTAGGACCAATTTCGAAACAAAAGTATCAACTGGCTTGTCAAACATAAAGGGCTTAGGGTGGCAAATATCGGTGACATAACAATGGTGCGCAGGTTAGGGTGGGTTGGTTCCTCATCTAAGAGCATTGAGGGAGACTCCGTCGTCATCAATTTCCGACAACCGTCACTGGTAAGATCGATATTAATGACACAGGAACTCAACAGTACCATTCCTACTCTTATTTGGTCATTGCCCCATGGTTTTTTATATAATCCGACCCCAGGTCCAGACACCTTCGCTATCCCCCTGCACACGGCGCAAAATAGGTTTTCCGCTCTGTCTGGTTTAGACAGCTTGGATTGACCGCAGCTTACTCCATCATCAGTTGAGCTTGTCCCCATCATACCCATGCCCAATTTTTGTCTTTTCTCTCAGAACCACATGACCCAAATTTACATGTGCTAAGCTGGAATGTTGCCGGATTAGCTTTTAAAATAAGTTTTTGTAGATTGGGTAAATATAGTCCGAAAATATGACATCCTCATGTTTCAAGAAACCTGGGCAACAAGGGATTTATACCTAGAGGGGTTTGTATGTTTTCATACTATTGTACCTGCCCCCAAACTAGGCCGTCCATCTGGCGAATTTTCTATCTGGGTTAATATCTCCTCAGGTGGTAGTGCAAAAAATCTTGCCACAAACAACAACAACTTCCAAGCTCTGATCTATACACGGGGGGGCTTCAATTTTCTTCATTAACTTTTATAATAATTACTTTTTGAACTCTCCAAATATGAATTTTATCAATTTGTTTAACTTTGTTCCTGATTTACAAAGCCAAATAGGGTCCCACAATTTAGCTGGAATCTGCTTGGGTGGTGATTTTAACGCTAGGATTTCCAGGGCAAATAAACTAGTTACTGTCCCTTCAGCTCACGTGTACTTATGTAAAAGGGGGACAGAACTGCTGGATCACTTGTATAGCCACGATTCATTAAATGTGATGGAAATTGCGGCTGTACAACACAACAATACTTGTATCATTCCAAAATGTAGAGGTTGCGGTTATGCCTCAACTATAGATTATGTTTTTATATCTGCCTCGTTGGAAGATTTTTTATTAAAAGCTGAGGTTATATCTACTGTGCAGGGTGACCATAACCCAATCTTGACCACAATTAAGTTTGCTCTCAGGCCAGTTTTTGCCAAAGAGCCGGGGGCCAGTAATTTAGCGCTCTCGACGGAAACTCTGAGAGTGATCTGTAAAGGTATTGATACTAATAAACAAGCGGCCAGGCAGTGAAAAGATGAGTTCTTTAAAGACAGCATTTCATTTGGTGGACAACCTTGCTTGTGCTGCTAGACTCAATAATGGAAACGTTTTTTTGGCAGTAGTCAAAGACATGAGATCTATGGGTCATATACTCACCCCCTTAAGCTGCAACATAACTAGTGAAGCCTGGGAAGCCCACTTTTCTAAAATGTATACAGCTCCATCTCAGAGTGAGGACCCCTTTAACCTTCATGATGCTTCACGGATCCAGATATCGGTGTCGTAAGTCAAGGACGCCATTTACCAAAGCCTAGGTAATAATTCCCTTGGCCCAGATGGGCTCTCCATTGACCTTATCAAGCAACAACCAGAGTTCTGTGCGCCCCTTTTACTTAATGTTTTTAATATTTTAACAAATACTTTTATTCCTAGCACATCTTCTACCAGCATTTTCGTTCCAATTTTTAAAAAAGGGGACAGATCCAACCCCAGCTGTTATTAATCAATCTCCCTGATTGATAACACACTTAAGATACTTGGAAGGATTCTGTTTAACAAAATTAGGTCTTGGGCTGAGGAGGAACATATTTTAAACAAGTGCCAGCTAGGTTTCAGAAGCAAATTGGGAACTGTGGAACTATGACTAAATCTCAATTTGATTGTCGGCTAGTACACTATAGCTCGGCAATCTCCCATTTACCTGGCTTTTATGGACCGTACCTGAGCCTTTGATTTTGCCAACAGGTCACGTCCGTGATCAGTCCTTTTACAATATGGGCTGGATGAGTCTCTAGTTCATTTTTTAGCTTATTTGCACTGGGACTTGAAGGCACGGGTGAGGATTGGTAAGGACGGGGAGGTTTCAGGAGACATTAACATTCGCAGAGGGGTCAGGCAGGGGTGCGTACTGGCCCCTCTCCTATTTATTTTCTACATTAATTACCTACACAATGTACTTACCGAACTTACTTGTGACGTCCTGAGAATCAATGATAATATTCTCCCCGTCCTACTATATGCTGATTACGCTGTCCTAATGGGCCGCACTATGAACGCACTATGCACTTTAGTTAGGGGCTTTGTAGATTTTATGGCTGGCCTTGATCTTTGCACTAACTTTAAAAAATCATTCATAATGAGCTGTGGCCCCAAACAGCACCTCATTAATTCAATTGCTTCAGGATCTGACTGCTTGTCATGTACTCACACTTTCCCATACTTGGAGCTAGTATTTTCAGACAATGGATCTTGGGCAGCCCATTTGGCGCACAGCAGGAGTACATTTTTAGAAGCCATTAATTCAATATTGTGCCTCCCGCAACCTAAAAGAACTGAGGTAGTGCTATCTATAACTAGAATTCATAAAACACAGTGTATCCTCACCGCAACATACGGTGCTGAAGTTTGGGGGTTTAAAAAATGTAGTAGCATTCAGGGTGAGGAAAATAGATTTTGTCGTAAACTCCTGGAGACTCCATTTTCTTCCTCATATTTTGTTTTCCATAAGGAATTAAAACTGTCCGATATCGAAGACGACTTTAGGTCTCGCCCAGTCATATTTTGGATAAAAGTTTGACAAAACCCGGCAGCATCCTTAACTAGAGAAATTTTAGCTGACTGCCTTAAATGTGATAAGGGTGAGGATATACCGTGGCTTGCGGCTGTTAGAAAAAGTTTGATCAGCGTGAATCTTGACCATATCTTTTTAAACGTAAGCCACCCAAGCACTGGTACTCTCCAGAATTGACAATGGGATTGCAGCCCTGACTGGGACACCAATATCACACCTCGCCCCCCTGAAGACAACCTTCAACGCAGCTGGAACTAGGAAATTCCACGAAGGGATGAAAGATGTAGCCGAGTGGATGACGACCAGCCGCCTGAAACTGAACTCAGACAAGACGGAGGTCCTCATCCTGGGCTCCTCGCCCTCCGCCTGGGACGACTCCTGGTGGCCCCCCGCCCTGGGCACCGCACCCAAACCGACGGACCACGCACGCAACCTGGGCTTCATCCTGGACTCCTCCCTCTCCATGACCAGACAAGTCAACGCCGTCTCCTCGTCATGCTTCAACATCCTGCGCATGCTACGGAAGATCTTCTGGTGGATCCCCACCGAGACCAGGAAGACTGTCACCCAGGCCCTCGTCACCAGCCGACTGGACTACGGCAACGCCCTCTACGCCGGAACCACCGCCAAGCTCCAGAAGAGACTCCAGCGGATCCAGAACGCCTCAGCCAGACTCATCCTCGACATCCCACGAAACAGCCACATCTCCGGACATCTGAGAGACCTGCACTGGCTCCCCGTCAACAAAAGAATCACCTTCCGTCTCCTCACCCACGCACACAAAGCCCTACACGATCAAGGCCCGAGCTACTTCAACAACCGAATCAACTTCTACGCTCCCAAGCGCCACCTCCGATCAACCAGCCACGCCCTCGCCGCCGTCCCTCGCATCCGAAGAGCGAGAACAGGAGGAAGGTCCTTCTCCTACCTGGCCGCCAAGACCTGGAACTCCCTCCCGACCGACCTGCGCCTGACCCAAGACCAACTCTCCTTCAGGAAGAAGCTCAAGACCTGGCTGTTCGAGCAGTAACGGCACCCCCCCCCCCTAGCGCCTTGAGACCCTACGGGTGAGTAGTGCGCTCTATAAATGTCTTTGATTGATTGATTGATTGATTGATTGAAATTCGATCACATCACTCCCGCTATTAGAGAACTTAAATGGCTCTCAATTGAGCTACGAGCCATCTTCAGAACAGCCTGCCTCACACACAAAGCCCTGCACACAGGTAAACCTGAATACTTAGCCGCCAAAGTCAAAAGGGACATCCAGTCCAGAAGCCTCAGGAGCTCCAACACTATACTACTCATCCCGCTGAAAACGCGTAAGCAAAAAAACGCAGCCAAGTCATTCACTGGAAACGCCCCTAAAATCTGGAACTCCATTCCACCCCACATCAGAATGACCCCTTGTTTCCAAAATTCAAGAACCTACTCAAAGTCCTCTTCCTCGAACGATTTCGAGTGAGCCGATAACAACTAAAAAAATACTTTAGCTGGCTCTCCTCCTTCCCTTAACTTAAAGACCGATGACAGCATCCCGAATCAAGAAACTTTTTTTTTGGACTCCCGTCATGACTGAACAATGATTCCGCTCAGATGCTTGCTGTTGCAAGGTATATGTCTTTGGTGGACGCTAATTGCCCCCCATCACATTTGCCATCCAGCTGTCTTTTAAAGAATATAAGTCACTGGGAGAGAAGTCTGCTCGTCTGCCTTAGGGCAGGCACCTTAAAATATTTACTCTGCTTCCCCATAGGCTTTAACATTAACCTTGAGCAAACGCCCTGCCCCTGGGGCAATCGCAGCAATCAACCAATGTTACATTTTTTATTCTTTTGTAATTTTTATCAAAAATACACCAAACACTTTTTGATTCCTTTTTTCAAGGCAACTGCCATTATCCACTATAGAATAGCCTATATAGAAATTCTTAATCTTAAGAGGGAAGATTTGATTTTTTGTGTAAGTTCTTTCCTGAAAGTGGCAGTCCGGTCACGTGCCTCAATGTGTATCTTATAATATATTTGACTGCATTTAAGTGTTACCCCACGTATTATGGTCTTTCTTTTACAGTTTATACTTGACTGCACCTTGTTATACTGTGCTGCTATGTGATCACACTTTATTATATTATGTGGCTCTTTGTTAATTATCTATTTGCACATTATTAGATTATGCTGCTACCTGTTATGGGCAAGTTTGCCAAATCCTTTCAAGAAGTGGCTGTATTGCACAATTGACCCCTTTTATAATATATGTATTTTTATTGTTGTCCTTGTGCATACCACAAGTCCCTGTTTATTTATTGCCTTTTAAATTGTGCATTGTTTTTAAATGTATGTATTTCTGCTGGTATTTTGACCTGTGCTTGTATGGATATTTCATATCTGAATAAAGAAGTATTGAATTGAATTGAATTTATTTAAATGTATTGATTTGGTAACTCGCCTCAGTCATGGATTTCGATACATCAGATAGCGCTTTATTGGCCCCGAATTTGCACAAAGGAAAGTGCTAATGCATCAGTATTCCCACACCAAATGATGGCACCCTCCTAAAAAGTACCTAAGAGTCCTGAAAGCGGGCAAAAGAAATGTGCAGTCAGTCTAACTTAATACAGAAGAACACACCCTATACTCAAATTGTTACAACATTTACATCTTCAGTAAATTAAAAATTATTGCACAAAATATAAGAGTGCATTAGAAAAGGACTGGATGAAATCCAGTAGACATGAGCAGGGTATTTGCATACCCACACTCCTTTGTAAACGAAACATGGCACTCATAAGACGTTGTGTAATAATAGATGCACTGATTAAAAGCTTTCATTACACACAGAAATATGTTGACTCCCTTCAAATGTGCATTGTTTCTGAGGTAAAAGAATAACAGTCTGAAAGAAAATGAAAAAGACTGGCTTAGTAACAAGGCACTTATCAAAAAAATGGATTTACCATAATTAAATATGTGTTCTTGTTGAAAAAATGCTTAATAAAATAATGCCTAAATCAGTGGTCACCCCGGCCAGCATGGTGCAGGTGATGTTGGGAGTTTTTTGAATATCATGAAATTAGATGCCCTCTCGAGAGATTATGTTTTATCTTGTTGTTGGTCTATGAGATATGAGAAAATTAGTGGCCCGTCATCGATCCCAGTGTGGTGTTTCAAGAGTGTATGGTGGCTGTCGGCTCATGCTTAACTGACAACTTCTTAAAATGTAATGTAGACAAGATAGGGGTCTTGTTTTTTCACAGATCTGGTTTCCTATCCTTCTCAACTAGTTTATGGTAACTGTCCTACGGAGTGATACCAGCTCTGTTCATTGCAGTGCATTACTTACCTGTGTTTTCATTTTGATGATTAGTTGTTATTGACAAGTGTAGTTAACCATCTGCCTAAAACTTGTGTTTCTTTATTTGTCAGTTGCACAATATTCTTTCTTTTCTGCCATTACAAGTCCGGTTCATAGTGGTTAAGTAAATAATTCTTAGTCATCTGAACTATTGTAATTCCTCCTTTCTTGGATGTACTCGGCGTTTAAATTGGCTTCAGCGTATTGAAAACTATGCCACATAACTGGCCATGTAGTAGCCTCGGTTATCTTCTGCTTCAGCTGCTTATAATACTTTGCACGGGTGCTCCTGATTTTGAAACAGGTCAGCTGTTAACCACTTTGACTTGTCGATTATGCTCTTCTTTGCCCGGGCATCACTTATCTGCAAAATATGTTTCATCATTATTCGCCATCTTGGGAGCTAGGCTGCTCTGATGATCATTTGGTCCTTGTTCTCAAGGTCTGTCATTTGAGATTGGTCACCAGGGATTTTTAATTTTAAACAGCTCCGATTTGGAATACGCTCCTCCTATGCGACTTTTGCAACAGCACCTGCCTTTTCAAAAAGCTTTGAAAATCTGACTTTTCACATACTAGAATGTCCACAGCCTACTTGGCCTATTTTCCATTAGTGCCAGCATTAGGAGTTTAACATTATTAACATAACATAGCATACAGACTGCTGAGTAAAATGAAAAAGGCTCTGTTGAAAGCCAGACAAAGACTTACATGCCCCTGTGTTTTACAGGACCTAGTGGATGATCAACAATGAGCCTACAGACTACATAAAAGTTATAGGAACTCTTGGAAATGGAGACCTCTGCGGGTTAATCCCGGGACACAGACCCTCCCGAACCTTAGAAGGCTAAGCCATGTGGTGCATGCTCTGCACACAGCAGAGCAGGATTATGCATTGGCTGCATAAGATATAGAAAAGTCTTCCATACACTGGACTGGATATATATGAGTTGAGTCGTTGAGAGCATGAGATTTGGCCCCCACTTGCCGTATGGATCAGGCTATCGTACACCAGACAAACAACAAGGCATGAGGAGTGGCTGCCTATTGTCTTCTCAGGTGTTATCTCTTGCAGTTGAGCTAAGATATGGCTAAGAATAGAATTATTGGAGTGTAGAATTACTATAGATTCTACTGCACAAGTAATGTTGATGTTCGCAGATGACAGACTTGTCTGCCAGAGGTGTCTCCGGGTAGCAGTCTCGTTCCTGCTTCAGGAGTACAGCTGATATTCTCTGGCTTCCGGATTGAGCACTAAATGGGAGATGTCCAGGCTATTCCTCACTAGGAGTTCAAGAATAAGAAAGCAGACCTCCATCCAGATTTGATCCTACAGTGGGAAACAGATGGATTCTGATATTTGCTAATGGCATGTGGCACCTACTCTAAATATAAAGTTTGCCCACATCATGAGGAGAGCTATAGACTGACTAAAGCACCCACGGCAATTCTAGAACAACTTGCCACATTCTAGATCAACTTGCCGCTTTCAATCATGCCCACTATTGAAATAGGCAAAATGGTATCCTATAAGGAAATGCATCTTTTTGCATGATCACCCCCAAGGTTTTGGACTGATGCTGCAGGTTTTTCCACTTTTAAGGTGCACTGACCCTTAAAAAGTATATGTCTTATTGGTTCACCAACACTTGACATAAGATAACTCACTTGTAAGTCTCTAGTACATGGTAAATAGGGCCTGTAAGTTAAAGAGCTCCTTGTGGTCTGTAGCACTTATTGTGCAGCTACAAATGTGACAAAGCAAAGATAAACTCAGAGTCAGCCATTGTTGGCTGGCAATGCAGTTCTTGAACTGCTAATTCGAGTTTGCCATTAAAGCTCATGACAAAGTCCAGACCTTCCTTTTCATTTTATAAAAGTCACCCCTAAGGCAGTCCTATCAAGCCATAAGGCAGGGTGCTGTATATGAAAAGTGGGATATATATTTTCACATGTCCTAACAGTAAAGCCCCCAAATACTCACTTTTGCTGTAGAAAGACAAGTATTATCGCCGCTTTAGGGGAAGTTTCATTTTAACGAGCTTCTTGCTAATATGCCCCATTGTTTTCACTGTGTTGTTTCCTTGGTTCAGTTACACTTATTTCCTCACACATATTTCACAGGAGATTTGCCTTCTTGCTTAGGTTAAACTACTGAAAGTCATCCTATGATACACATAGGAAAACCTGGTTTTACAACTGCAAATCCATATCGATTACCCCTGTTAGATCTCATTCACAGTTATCATCAAGGGAACCGCTCTCTCCCATAGCTTTCTAGACGGTTGCATAGATGTCTGTACAAGGTGGGTTTTTTTCAGACATTCTCCAGGGTTTACAGTGATTGGAGCTCCTTCAGCAGACAATTCATTTTTGTTTTTAAATAAGAAGCATCTTCTTGTTTTGTATACTATCAATTCTGCAATACAATTGAAAAATAATTGGTTGTTAAAGCTGCAGATGTTCACTGTAAAATGAATACCGTGTGCTTTCTCTCAAGAACCTAGCCTTAGAATTACTTCAGTGAGTTCATAGGATTTCTTCAAGTAGCACACATTCTAGCCCCAAGTGAAATTTCATTTTTCGCTGGCATAATCTAGTGTAAATTCCAGCATTTCTCTTTATTATTGTTTTCACAAAATTCCTGAGATTACACTATTATGCCATGTTACGAGTTGTCCCTTGGGTAAACATCCTATTGTGGGAGTGAGAGAGAAACAGAAACAGAATTCGAGCGCTTGTAGTTCACATTACATGTGATTTTGTGCTAATTTTAATGAGCAAAATATGTTTTCACATTCATAATAGACGTGAGGGTGAATTATGTGGTTAATAATATAGCAAAATACTGATCCGACATTTCTTGTAATTTTAGATAATTTTGTCTATTTTTTGGGCATTTAAAGTAATTTCTGCAGAGGAATTTATGCACATTTTGCTCAAGGTTACAAAATTTCGCTCTCTCTGGCAATTAAGGGGCATATTAACAAGGGCTTTATCACCGCTTTTTTGGCTTTAAAAGCCAAAGAAGTGGTGATAAAAATATTACCCTATCAACAACAGAGTGCTAACATGCAAAATTACATGTTTGCACCCTTTTTTACTACACTTCCCTTTGCATCTCTAATGAGATGCAAAATGAGCGTTCCAGTGCAAAATAATAGGAGAAATTTCACTAAGACCATGGTTAATGTTTCTTTTTTTACGTCTGCTAATTTTCAGATTTAGCCATGTAATCCAATGGGAGGTGGATTCCATTACAGTCCACCATGGGCTATCATCAAGGATATCCCTATCCTTGTAGTTTTATCACTGCATTACCAGCGATAACCTCCCAAAATGCTGCTATCGCTGGATTTTTTATCGCCTAGGCGGTTAGCGTTGTTAATAAAGCGATAACCAGGCAATATTATCCAGCGGTAGCGGATGTTAAAAAAATGTACGCTTAGCACCCTTAGCGTTAATTTTCCCTGTTCCTTGTTAATATGCCCCTAAGATAGCAATCCTTGGCCCAGATCAACTGAAGGTTTGCACTGGCGATCACATGATACAAAGCATTACTCCGTGCCATCTAAAGGATTCTTGGGGCCTTGTTCAGGGTATATTTTGGGGCCCCCTGTTTGCGACAACGTATTGCTAATTTTCAGCTAAGTTAAGCCCTCATGAGGGACGAGTTTGACAAAACTGAGTTAAAGAGATGGGGAGAGGTCGACAGAAAGGTTGAGATGTATTGATTCATGAGAGATGGGAAGCAACAGTATTGAAAACGAAAGACATACAGAAAGGTGTGGAAGCTGGAAAGTGGAGAGGCACGAAGGCAGCAGGGGGAAAGAGTATTTTAATAGGAGGAGTAGTACAAAGCTGCAAAGAATATGATCAATGTAGGGAGAGAAATAATACAGCAAGAGATGAGTGAGGGAATGAAAGAGGGATAGGTAAAAAAGGTAGCGAGTCAGGGATTGGCGGAGGCATAGACAATGGCAAGCAGAAAAAGGTGGTCCTAGAGAGACAGAGTGAGAGAGAGAGAGAGAGAGAGACTCATTTATGAGGTTTTTCCGTGGCGCAGCACCACAGGCCTTCCTGCTGCACTGACATACAGCAGAAGAAAAGGGCAGGAATGTTCCATATCTATCAGATAAGGCAAATTCCTCTCCTTTTCCGCTGCGCCGGTGCACCATGGGATGCTGTGCGCCAACGCCTGCACCTTTGAACCAAGGTGGAAGGGTGCCTGCATTGCAGGTGATTACCTTTCTGCAAAAAAAAACAAGCATTGGAAATGCAATAGGTCTCGCACCATTAGAGTTAGTGCTTTTAGAATTGTTTATGGGTTTTTTTTGTAAATGTTTAGCATTTTTGTTTCCTGTAGCCAATGCTAAAGTATTACAAATAAAAAAAGCCATAAACATTTCTAAAAGCTCTAACTGAAATGGTCTGAGAACTATTGCACTGGGTGAGGGTGAGGGTGAGTGAGGGTGAGGGTGAGTGAGGGTGAGTGAGGGTGAGTGAGGGTGAGGGAGTGAGGGTGAGGGAGTGAGGGTGAGGGAGTGAGGGTGAGGGAGTGAGGGAGTGAGGGTGAGGGAGTGAGGGAGTGAGGGTGAGGGAGTGAGGGTGAGGGAGTGAGGGTGAGGGAGTGAGGGTGAGGGAGTGAGGGTGAGGGAGTGAGGGTGAGGGAGTGAGGGTGAGGGAGTGAGGGTGAGGGGGTGAGGGTGAGGGAGTGAGGGTGAGGGAGTGAGGGTGAGGGAGTGAGGGTGAGGGAGTGAGGGTGAGTGAGGGTGAGTGAGGGTGAGTGAGGGTGAGTGAGGGTGAGTGAGGGGTTGAGGGTTCATAGTCCTGGGAGGAGAATCACATTAAAGCAATTGTAAAAATTTATTTGGTCCTGACAATCTGTATTGGCGACTTTACACGTCATAACGTGATTTGAGGATGCATTTATCTTGTATTGCCATACGCATTTTCTGTGATAATGCACTGAGATTAAAAAAGTATAAAACCTAGGCGGCTACCTCCATGTGACCTCTACCAAGGTCACAAGGACGTCATCCGTTCTCCAGCACAGGGCCGCGCTTTGAAGCATTAGGGAAAGTGACCGCGAAAGGCAGCCAACTTCCAGCCACGTGAACGTCCCAAAAAAAAGACCGCAGAAATGAATTGCTGACTGTAGGTGTTCTGTAATTGGCAGGCACTGCTGCAGTTTATCAGCCGATACCGGATTCAAAGTAACTTAATAGCAAGTGTGTATCAAGTCATTCAATAAAGGCATTAATCTGTGTCATCGGGGCCACTCTGCTTTATGAAAAAGCATATTTATTGTGTTCTGAATTCTAGGCGAATTTGTAAGAATGGGGAGCCTGGTGGCAGGCTGTCACAGAATACCTCTTTGCAATGATTTCTCCGCTCGGCTCCTGCCTTGCACTTGTTGGGACAGCGTGATTGACGGGTCTAAATCGTCTCGCCTCCTGTGGCTTTACTAAAGAGTGGAAAGTTGAACACTTCTTACCTAGTAGGTTTTTGTCCAATTTAAACAGATTATTGTGCGGGAGATTGCGCTGGCAGGAGGCTGTGATTTGAGTGGGGCCTTTAGTGTATTTGTCACATCTAATGTCCTTATGAGATGCAGGCGGCGCGGTTTCCGATGATGGATCGTGCGGCTGCATTTGGGAATGACGGCCACATTTGCTGATTAGTGGATTGATTTTTCTAAAAGCCAGGTATTGTTACTTCACCTCTTCTATTGGGTTTGAGTCACGCAGGCAGACTTTGTGAGATTTACTCCTATGAATTTAGCAGTGCCGCCCAGACTTTGCTTCAAACACGTAAAAAATGGTGAAACGCAAGTACTTTGAAGTGTTATGTTCAAACTAGGGCGCTCCTCAGCAAAGGAACCATGCTCACTAGACAAACAAGCTCAGGTAGCACTCACACATGAGGGAGATCGTCAATGGAGAGGAAAGGGGGAAGCGAGAGGGTGAAAGATGGGACGACAGGTTTAGAGGCAGCAACTACAGCAGAGCATCAAAGGGCTGGGCGAGAAGGGAGGGGGGAATGAGCAGGGGGCGGAGCAGGGAGAGCGGGCTTTGTAATGTAATTGACACGGCCGGCCGGTCGTGAAACTGAAAGCATGGCCGGCCGGCCGTGAAAGCCTTTGATGCGGCAGGGGAAATGCGAGACGGCGGGGAGGGGGCGGAGCGGGTAAACAAAGACGGACGTGCACGCGCTTTTAAGCTCAATGCGCATGCATTGCCACGATTCCTTGCAGTGTGGATAAAGAGTGGATAAGTCCCAATACTCTCGCTTGCTCGATGCGCATGCGCATCGACAGGCGAGACCTAATCACAAGAGGCCCTTCCTCTTTTTATGTGTGCTGCAGAATGCAGTACACATGGAATTAGTAAAAACGAGGAGAAAAAGTGGCGCTGGCTCAGATTTACGATTTTCTCGTAAATCCGGGGCAGTGTCAAAAAGCCATGGATGTTGCTAGGAATGCCCCTAGCAACACCCATTGCACACCCCCCTTTAATGCAGAAAACGCTGTTTAACGGAACAATATTTACGAGGCAGCATTAAGCCAAAAAAAGTGTTGCCTCGTAAGTGTGAAGCAGGCTCTTGCACCACGGAACATCACAAAAAGTGAATTTCCGGCAGTGCAAGGGGCCTCATAATGAGTCCCAAATTGTCTTGCGATTATCCCTAAATTTTACCAGTGGCCCACCAATAAGGTGGGGGTGCTGGGAAACTCTCCACTTTACCTATGCCTTAAAACTTTTTGGCAGCACTGTCTTATGCAAAGCCCCACAAACTGCAACATTGAAGAAGTTTCAGGCATTAGCGCTGAAAGTTAACCCTCTAACAGTGCCTAAATCAATATGCACCATAAAGGAGCAACCTCTTGGTAATTAATGAAAAAATATACGTCTTTATGAGACCCCTGCATCATTTCTGAACCACGTGTGGCCTTGAGTGTGAAGGAAGTGACCTGATTAGGGGCACACGGGTCACTCTCGACCTCCTCTAGCCTTCTAAGAATGAAGAGTCGATGATGCAGTAGAGAATACAGGCAAACTAGTTTATTCATAAAATATACTGCAGCAGAGTCCAATCTGACCAGCCGCCTGCAATGGCTGATGAGGAACTGACTTTAACAAGCATAAAGTTACATTATGTATGTCAATGAGTCCACAAAGACCCGCCTACCATGGAAAAACACTGGTAGGTGTCGTAATACAATGGGGGTACAGAACATAAGTTTCGATTCCACAGCCTGGTACAAGCTAACTAAATTTTAAGGTCTTCTGGCCTATCCTCCCCTCTAAGGTGGGAGAGGCCTTGATTTCAAAGAAAAGGCATGCACCAACGAGCTGGCATAACCATTTAAGAAACTAAGCTTAGCAGAAACTATTTCTTGTAAATGAGCAAACAACAGTTTTGAATGTGCAAGTTACAGTTTTGATTGTAAGAGAACATGGCGGCTTCTCTAACTACAATTGTGGCGTAGAAGTCAACCCAATTAACGTGACATCTGTATCAAATGATTATGTCTTACATACAATATGTAAATATAATGTATTAGCCATATAAATGCTAACGTAATATAGGGTAAAACATGGGTAATATAGTAAAACTACATTTCAAATCTGTCAGACCCTCCTTTTAACATTTATATGCTAAATCACCTTTATTTGTGCTTTCAGGTAAGGGTCTTTACAATCCTAATATCTAGATGAAACATTATTATATAGACAATAATTCATCAAATACGAATACATATCTGAATAGAGCTCATTGAAAATGAGATATAATATTAGTCATTAGTAACACAAGTAACATAAGAAACAGAAGCTGTCAGGGAAGTATCTGATCCAAAGACTCCCTTGTTCAACTGCATGTGGGTATCAAGCTCTTGCTGGAGCATTAGCTTTGCATTTGTATTATGAATCAAACTCCTATTGAGTGTAAGATAACTGGCACAATATGAAAAACATAAGGAAAGATACTGTATCAGAATACTGTAGCAAATTAGAATAACAATCAAATATATCACCTTTTCTAAGATCCAACTCCACCCACCAAACAAGGACCAACTCCAATTGCCGCTCTCTATGCCTTTAACATTCTCTAAGATGTCTAAAATATGTTGAGTAATATTCTTTTCCATATTTGCGATGGCGACCACTCACTGATCTCCTATGACAGCGCATGCTCCACCATTCTTAGCTAAAATACAATCAACAGCAGATCACGTTGGCTCAGAGTATATGCGCATGCTTTCTAAATGAGTTTTGATATCCTATAAGGCTCACACTGTTGAATTGGATGAAATCTGTAATTTACATCCAGAATACTTTCTAGCTCGTGCACCTCTGGCCATAGCAGTACCACTGAATTTGATATTGGAAGAAAGGTTATACCCAAAAGTAACACCATTGCTATAGCTATAAACTTCTAAATCAGTAACTCCCTCATAGAATTCTTTAGTAAATGTTCTTTTTACCCATCTTATCTTCAGCCTACTATGCCTACAAAGTACTCCAAGACGTAACATCATTGCCAAAACTACGTCTCTGTACCATTGTACATATTGGAATATGTGCCATTGGATAGAAAATAAAAACCTGGATGTGCATAGAGTGGACCTTGGTAGCCTAAGGGAGCATATCTAGTGCTCATTCCTTTCATACTGTGTTCATCCTTTTTCCCTAAACATAGAATATTTTTGCATACTATTTCTCCAGAGCAATTAAAATACAAATAAGTGTCAGTACTGTTTAGTTCATGACAACATGCAGGATATGTTCCTGCCTCTTGAGTGACAGTCAGATCTTGATAATGCCAACCTGTCAGAGTGATATTTCTTTGGCTAAAGTATAGATTCCCACAATCCATTTCAGGCATACATCCCAGATATCCTGTGCCTCTCGGTTTTCTATAATAGAGGCAAGGTCCAGGGTATCCCAAACCAAATTCAGCATTTACCTCTACAAAAGTGGGAGGACAAACATATGTATAATTTACCAGTGATAGGGGATTAGCTGTCCATAGACGTTTGACAGAATCAATGGGGTAACAAGCTGTACTATCCCCAAAGAATTTTTGGTGGGTATCCAAGAAAACATTACTGTGCATAGTTCGCTTCTGATGATCTGAGGGGACTGCTTGATACAATACACATAATGATGTAACCTCAGAGCACTTCATTATCCAGAACAGCCCCCGTTCCCAATAGAAACAGTAACATAACTACAACATACAATCTATTTTTCATGGGCAACCATTCAAAACCAACCCATCCAGGGCGTAGGGCAACAAAACCCTGGTCCTCTGCTACAAAAGGACAAGCAACATGATACATTTTTAAAAATTTGTATATTCACAGAGCAAAGCGTCAAAGAAAAATGACTTAGGATGGAGCCAATGACGGGAACAGATCACAAAAAGCTAGAAAAAACAAAACAATAAAGTGAAACGCAAAAACAAATCGAGAATCAGGGTCTGTGCCAATCCTCCCTGGCAGGCTTCTATTGTTTAATCCTCTGTGGTGCTATTGAGCACGCTGTGGTGGAGCTACACCCTTGCAGCTCAGGACAAATGTTCAATGTTCTTAGGATAGAGCACTCTCCCTCCTTGGAAGATACCCTCAACTTATTCGGTCCTACGTCACAGGTAGTTCACCAATCTTGTACTCTCCAATCTATGGGGAAGAAGTAAAAACAAGTGACGTTTTCACTTATCTTATCCAATAAAGTCCATCCCTAACAACACTCACTTTTCATTCGGCACACTACCTTTCCGTTGAGGATGCAAATGATATCTGTCTTTCCCAGGCACTGTCTCATCACAAAGCAGAATCTGAAATTCAGGATACGTTGGGGACTGAGACTCAGGCTCCTGGGAATCAGATGAAATGGAACCATGAGCAGCCCTTATTTCTGGAGGGACTGCTTCATTTAGAACAGCATCATTTTCTTCCTCCATCTGCGTCAAAACCAGATGGGCATCCAAGAATGAGAGAAATCGCAGGACCCTTTCAGTTTAGTGATTTCCGATGCCCTCTCTCACCCATGCATCATAGGGAAGAGTTAATGGCACCCTCTTACAGTGAGAGGCATGGATCGAGTTCTTTCCGCCCTTCCACCCTCATTGCCGTCCTCGTTGTGATGAGGACCAAGTAGGGGCCCTTCCATCTTGGCTCCAAGCCATCCTTTCTCTGAAAGCTTCGTATTAACGTCCAATCACCTGGCCCCTCAGGTGCTGGAAGCAATGCCTCATGTATCTGTTGGTGAACAGAATGCAAGCTTTTACTAAGTTCATACAAACAATTGACCAACAGAGCATCATCAATGTCAGAGAATTTGTTTGGTCTAGGGACAACCCACACATTTGCTGGACGACCAAAAATTACCTCCTAGGGAGATAATCCTGTCCTAGAATGGGCTGTCATTCTGGTGGACAACAAAGCAAGGGGTAATGTATCTGGCCATTGCAACCCAGTACTTTCCTTCACTTTTGCCAACTTCACCTTGAGAGTTCCATTGTACTTCTCAACTAAACCTGCGGACTGGGGGTGATTAGCTGCATGAAACTTTTGCTGAATATGTAAACCATCACATATCAGTTGGATCAAGTTGGCGTTAAAGTGACTTCCATTGTCACTCCAAATCAAATGGGGCAAGCCTTAATAAGAGCCTTTGCCATTGCCATGGCGGTGTGTTCTTTTGTGGGGTATGCCTCAATCCATTTGCTAAACGCACATACTACCACTAACACATATTTCAAATTATTAACTTGTGGTAATTCTATATAATCTATTTGGAGTACCTCAAAAGAGAAAGAAGGAGGTGCAAATTACCAGAAGGTGCGGTGGTACCCTTCCCAGGATTATGTAGAAGACAGATCATACAGTATTTCACCAAGTGGATAGCAACCTTTGAAACATAGCCATTTTGCCACACAGGATCCAGCAAGTTACAAATTCTCTTGGCGTCAATATTGGCTGGACCATGTCCCATAGTAACTACAGGAAGTATGTATGCATCTGGTAGCATCCATCTCTGTTTCTCAGACAGATCAGTCCAACATCCCTCATCATCTAAATGCCCTGTTTTCTCCTGCCACACTGCCAACTCCTCTACTGTTGCTTCACTCTGAATTTCCTTCATGTTTGCTTGTGTGTCCGCAAACATCCCATTCCCGGGCACCAAGCCAGCTGGGCCCGCCACAAAAATCTTTTCTAACTTAGATCTGGCTGTCTCCTTATCTGTCGGATCTAAAGATGCATTTCATTATCCCACATCATCGGTAATTGTTTTGTGAGTGCTGCATTTCACTATTGCCAGTCGTTTGGGAAGAGTCAAAGCTGTCAAAATCCCCTCTATCAATGGACCATGTTGAATTTTGGTCCAGTGCGATGTCAAGAATCCTCTCTCTGCCCAGACGCATCCAAAGTTATGGGCCACTCTGAAGGCATACTGGCTGTCAGTATAAATATTGACTGTCAGTCCTTCGCTTAACTCACATGCCCGCAGAACAGTTACCAGCTCCGCATCCTGTGCTGATTTGATAAGGAACACATGATGTTTCAACTACAGTGCACAGCGTGGTAATAGCATACACCGCTGTAGAGTTGCCATCTCACAATTTGAAACAAGAGCCATCAACATATAGTTCCCCTTTTGGGTCAGATAAGGGAACATCAGTCAGGTCTATCCATCCCTTCGTCTCTTTGTCAGTGTGGAACAAACAATCATGGATATCCGAGTCCTCTTCTTCCGAATGGAGGGTTAGTAAGGTGGCTATATTCAGAACGGCACATCTTTTGATAGTAATATGAGGTGCAAACAATGTCAGTTCATATCCAGTCAAACAAGCACTTGTAAGGTGCTGCATATTTGTTCTGTTCGAAAGCACATCCACAGCATGTGGTACCATTACTGCGAGATCATGATTGAGAACGAGTCCTGCTGATTGTCGAATAGAAACCACTGCAGTTGAGGCGGCTCTTAAACAACTCAGGAGGACTCTGGCGACAGGGTCAAGCGTAGCAGAAAAGTAAGCACACTGCCTCTGCTTACTTCCAAAGGCTTATGTTAAAGTGCTCAACCAGCTGCTTTATGTACATACAACAAGAAACGCTTCTTATAACCAGGTGTGCCAAGCACAGGTGCAGAGCAAAGCACAACTTTTTATTGTCCAAAAGCATGATGACAATCATGCGTCCAAGGTAAGGGTTCATGCACATCCTTAGTGGTTAGGTAAAGCAAAGGCTGTAATAATAAAGAATAAGCAGATATCCTGTGCTATGAGGTGATGCCTATGAACGCACGCACATCTCTTTGAGTCACAGGGACAGGCATCTTAACAATGGCATCAACTCATTCAAGTGTTAGCCTCTGACCCTCCTTCGACTGCAGGTGATCTAAATAGGTGATCTGCTGTTTACAATATTGGAATTTAAAAAGGGATACTTTATGTCCATTTTTGGCCATATGCATTAACAATTTTATTGTGGCATCCAGACAACCCTCCTCAGTGTCGGAGGCTATTAAAATTTCATCTACATATTGCAATAATATATTATCTGCGGGAAGAGAGAGAGAGTCCAATTGACCTTTCAAAGCTTGACGATAAATACTTGGACTTTCTGTATACCCCTGAAGAACACTGCAAAATTGGAAGCTCCTGCCAGCTAATGCAAAGCTGAATAAATATTGGCTATCAGGGTGAATAGCAAGGCTTAAAAAGCATTTTTCAAATCAATCATGGAGAAATATTTTGCGGTAGAAGGGATCATCGTGAGAATGACAGTAATATCAAGTACCACCAGAAACTGGGGAATAACTTTTTTATTTACCTCCTGCAGATCAATCACGAAACGGTAAACATCAGGGTGTGGATCAGGAGAATCCAGAGGTGCCTTTTTAAGAATAGGAAGAGTGGGGCTATTACACGCATTCAGTACTGTCTCCTCCACCACCCCTAGCTTGGTAAAATCCTGAATAATCCGCATCAGAGCCTGTTCACCAGCCTGCAATATTTTATACTGAGGAATACAAGGGAGCACAGCATTATCCTTGATCTTAATAGAAACTGGTGGAATCTGTAGCAACCCAACATCCGTGTCCCCTGCCACCCACAAAGAAGATGGTATGTCCTTAAAATTCAACAGGAAGGGGCCGATCCTTAGCAAAGCACTGTTTTGCACGCACCATCCACCTTAGGTCCGCAAGTCATGTAAACACCAACTGGGGAACAATAAATGGTAGCATATAGTTTCTTCAATAAATCCAATCATAATAAATGTTCGATACAATTTGATGTCAACAAAAACGGGGAATCCAAGGTAAAAGGACCAACAGTCAAAGCAAGAGGTTTGGAGATGGGGTTCACGACCGGTATGCCTCAAAAACCTATTGCGACATTATTACGGCCAGACAGGGCAGCCCCTGGAACCAGTGAATGAGAAACAGAGCTATTCATTGCACCTGTATCCACCAAAAATGTCTGTGTTGAACCATGGAGATCTGCTATGACATAAGGACCATGCTGATTTACAGGAATCTAGACTGGCCCTGCACCCTGTCCCTTGCTCTCCTAGCTATAGGGCATCCCTGTAACGTCATCCTCATCATAATCATCATGATAATACTGTCTTCCTTGGGGATCATCAAAATAATTCTGGACAGACCGAACCCCTGAGGATGCGTTCCCTTGAGCCTGATCTCGGCTACCCTCATCACCACCCCTCCATTCCAACCCTCTCAGTACTGCAACTTTCTCTAAAAGTTCTGGGCACTCACGTCGCCAATGCCCCTCCTTTTTACAATACGCACACTGATTCAACCCCAGTGGCACACCACCTCTTACCGGCACCTCGAGACCTCTGAACCAGTACACAGACCCCTTCCAGAGCCCCTTACAACTTTCTGCAACAACACCTTTGTCTTTAAATCCTTACTCTTTTTCTCCACCTTATTCTTTCCTCATATTTTTGATGTTCATAATATTATGCCATGCTCAGCATCACTGAAGGGGAGAAAGTGGTACTTTCGGAGGCTTGCAGCCGAGCCACAATTTCAGGAAGTAGATTTGTAACAAACCTGTTAACAAACAAACAAACCCCACCTTCCACTGACAAATCCTGCCCACTAAAATCCCAAAACACCCCTTCAAACCTTGTAAAAAAATAAGACACACTCTCCTCTTTCTTTTGGTGACATCCTGTCAACCTATCCCAATCTACTTGTCTGGGTGGAATAAGAGAATGCATGTAGGTAATAATACAATTTCGTAAAGCCAAAATCTCAGCCCCAGGTTTGTCACCAGGCTTCTGTTCCTTATCCCATGCCTTAATCTCATCCCATGTACAACCCAATTCCAATCTGTGATCCTGTGTATGCACCTGCCTCCATATATCTACCGGCACCAACAACCCAAAAAACATCTCAATATCTGCTAAGGCAGCCTGTGTTAGTTCTTTATAATATGCAGTAGGATTTTTCCTAGGATCCGGTAACTGACTCTTGAGGGCAAGTACCTCGCTTCTCTTGCATGGGGCGTAAACCCACTGCTCCTGAAAATGAGCCTCTATCCATTGCTGAGTAACAACATTTAATGCATTACGCTGCTCTGGAATCTCAGGGTGCTAAATGCATTTCCCTCATCGGAAACTGAGATACTGGAATCGGAGTACTGTGATATAACTTTGCCCGATAACTAAGTAATGTCCCAACATTACTATGGACTTCTGCTGGGGCCATACCAGCAGAATATACAATATCTTGAATATCATAAATAATCTGAGGAGCTTTATCTCCAATACACTAGTCCCACAAACCAACCAATGTAGTTGACATATGCTAAAGGGCATGTTGTTGCACAAACAGATAAAAATCGTTCATCACACTCCATATATCCTCCAAACTATAAATCACACTCCAAGCCCACTATGCTGCCTGAAGAGCAACCATTCGTTACTCTTCCTCATCCACACTAGATCAAATATTGCCTTGCTGTCGCAGTTTAATAACGAAATCGGGCGATATGATCCCACCAAATCCGGTTCTTTGCCCTTTTTACAAAAATAGGTGCTTCTGCCCAAGAGTTGGGCGGGTGACCCTTCTGTGCTGCCCGAAAAAGACATTCAACATCTCATCTTTTATTTGATGAAAAAAAAGCTTATAGACCTCCGCAGGAATCTTATCAGGCCCTGCCGCTTTTCCTAAGGCCAGGTTATTAACCGCACATTCTGTCATAGTGATTGGGGTGTCAAGTTGTTCCGCTTCCATAGGGTCTAAATGTGATATTCCCTCCTGCAAGAGTGCACTTATATCGCCCTTTACACCTCCCTGCTGCGTATATAAATCAGTAGGAAACTGATGAAAGATGGAGAGTATCTGTTGTGGGTCCTGACACACATGGCCACTCTGATCCTTCATCGAAGCGATGTTGCGGGCGGACTCTTTCATAGGCAGCAGTTATGCCAAACATCTGCCTATAGCCTCTCCATATTCATGATTTTGCTTCTTATATATTAGGAACTTTTTAACATTCTCCGAATTCCATAAACCATGAATTTTTGCCCGGGATTTGGCAACAGCTTTTTCTAGATCTAAAATGTTATTACCTTGCGATACAATCTCTAGGGTTAATGCACCCTCCGCCTCCTCTGAGTGTCATAATGATGCATTAACTCAGATTTGATTTTTATTTGTTGACATAGTCCAAAACTGAATACTTCCCCCAGAAGACAGGCATTAAATGTGTCCCAGATAATAGTAATATGGGCCGACTGTCTATTATTAGCAAAAAAATCCTTCATCCAGCAGCTCATATATTCTTTAAACTCATCATTTAAACAATGCTTCTGATCAAACGAATAGGGGTTAGGTTGAACATTCCAGCCTGGTAGGCTCAATTCTAAAACAATAGGGGCGTGATCAGATGAGATCCTCAGATGGTAATCAGACATAATATCGAAATTATTATATCGAACTGACATAATGTCGAACATTAAATATCGTAGGTCAAAAATATCGAACTAAAAAATATCGTATACAAAAATATCAACTTCTACGCTCCCAAGCGCCACCTCAGATCGACCAGCCACGCCCTCGCCGCCGTCCCCCGCATCCGAAGAGCGACAACAGGAGGAAGGTCCTTCTCCTACCTGGCCGCCAAGACCTGGAACTCCCTCCCGACCGACCTGCGCCTGACCCAAGACCACCTCTCCTTCAGGAAGAAGCTCAAGACCTGGCTGTTCGAGCAGTAACGGCACCCCCCCCTAGCGCCTTCAGACCCTACGGGTGAGTAGTGCGCTCTATAAATGTCTTGATTGATTGATTGATTGATATCATAATATCGAAAGTAATTATATCGGAAGACAAAATATCGAATAAAAAAAATATCGTATATTAGTAAATAATAGTAAAAAATATGCATATTAAGTTAATATTTTATTGAAATCAGTTAACGTTATTGAATAAAAAATATTTTAATTTTTTTTTATCTTATAACAATTATAAATACATATATATTTTTAGGAGCGGGTTATTGGGTTTATAGGGGATAAGGGTGGGGAGTGTTTTAAAAATATATGTTTCAATAAAATTATATTTCTAAAATATGATATATTTTTTTAAATATTAATATAATGATTATAACAATTAAAAAAACTATTTTTAAATTTTTAAAAATTTTCGAATTTAGAAATTCGAAATTTAAATAAAAAATTGTACAAATTTGGAAAAATTTTCGATTTTAGAAATTCGAAATTTAAATAAAAAATTTAACAAATTTGGAACAATATATGTATTAAATAAAAATTCGAAATATTGTTTATATTATAATAATTATAAATACATATATATTTTTAGGAGCGGGTTATTGGGTTTATAGGGGATAAGGGTGGGGAGTGTTTTAAAAATATATGTTTAAAAAATATATATTTCTAAAATATGATATATTTTTATAAATATTAATATAATGATTATAAAATGTAAAAAAACAATTTTAAAAATTAAAAATTTTTTCGATTTTAGAAAATCGAAATTTAAATAAAATATTTAACTAATTTGGAAAAATATATGTATAAAAAAAATTCGAAATATTGATTATATAATTTAAATATTTATATATTTATATAATGATTATAACATTTCTAAAAACCATAATACATTTTTTTTAAAGTTTTCGATTTTAGAATTTCGAAATTTAAATAAAATATTTAACAATTTTGGAAAATTATATGTTTTAAAAAAAAATTGCGAAATATTTATTATATAATTTAAATATATATATAATTAATATAAAAAATTTATAAATTTTATAAAATACAAATAAATATTCCAAAATAGAATTTAGAAATTTAAATAAAATATGTAAAGATTTTGAAAAATATATGTATTCATACAATTTCCAAAATATAGATTATATATTTATTAATAAATATATAATCATTAGAAATATAATACAATATATAACAAATTAAAAATCTAAAAAAAATGTATACATATATTTTTATTAAATAAATATAACAATTTTACAAATATATGTATTAATAATTATAAATATTGTTACATTTTATTTTTAAATTTTTAAATTTCGCATTTTGATATTTGATTTGTAAATTTTAAATTTCTACATTTAATATTTAGATTTGTATACAAATGATAAAATATATATATATTTTATATAATATTTTTAAAAAATCTTTTTGTTTTAAAGTCTTTTAGTTTTAATTTAAAAATGTTATATTAGAAGTTTTTTCATATATAACAATTAAACATTTCCTATATTTATGTCCAGCACTTATTTCAATTTCATGTACACTGGAGTGGGAATAGTAAATTATATGTAATTAGTGTCCAGCACCTACTTCTATTTAATGTAGACTGGAGTGGGAATAGTAAATTATATGGTTTTGTTTTTTAAGGGGTATTTTTAGGGTTCAGGGTCAGTTTTCAGTTTTTGGGTAAAGGGGTATTTTTAGGGTTCAGGGTCAGTTTTCAGTTTTGGGGTAAAGCGGTATTTTTAGTGTTCAGGGTTAGTTTTCAGTTTTTGGGTAAATGGGTATTTTTAGGGTTCAGGGTCAGTTTTCAGTTTGTGGGTATAGGGCTATTTTTAGTGTTCAGGGTCAGTTTTCAGTTTGTGGGTAAAGGGCTATTTTTAGGGTTCAGGGTCAGTTTTCAGTTTTTGGGTAAAGGGGTATTTTTGGGGTTCAGAGTCAGTTTTCAATTTTTGGATAAAGGGGTATTTTTAGTGTTCAGGGTCAGTTTTCAGTTTTTGGGTAAAGGGGTATTTTTAGGGTTCAGGGTCAGTTTTCAGTTTTTGGCTAAAGGGGTATTTTTAGGGTTCAGGGTCAGTTTTCAGTTTTTGGGTAAAGGGGTATGTTTTTGTGTTCAGGGTCAGTTTTCTGTTTTTGGGTAAAGGGCTATTTTTAGGGTTCAGGGTCAGTTTTCTGTTTTTGGGTAAAGGGGTATTTTTAGGGTTCAGGGTCAGTTTTCAGTTTTTTGATAAAGGGGTATTTTTAGTATTCAAGGTCAATTTTCAGTTTTTGGGTAAAGGGGTATTTTTAGGGTTCAGGGTCAGTTTTCAGTTTTTGGGTAAAGGGCTATTTTTAGGGTTCAGGGTCAGTTTTTAGTTTTTGGGTATAGGGGTCTTTTTAGGGTTCAGGGTCAGTTTTCAGTTTTTGGCTAAAGGGGTATTTTTAGGGTTCAGGGTCAGTTTTCAGTTTTTGGGTAAAGGGGTATGCTTTTGTGTTCAGGGTCAGTTTTCTGTTTTTGGGTAAAGGGCTATTTTTAGGGTTCAGGGTCAGTTTTCAGTTTTTGGGTAAAGGGGTATTTTTAGTGTTCAGGGTCAGTTTTCTGTTTTTGGGTAAAGGGGTATTTTTAGGGTTCGGGGTCAGTTTTCAGTTTTTGGGTAAAGGGGTATGTTTTTGTGTTCAGGGTCAGTTTTCAGTTTTTGGGTAAAGGGCTATTTTTAGGGTTCAGGGTCAGTTTTCAGTTTTTGGGTAAAGGGATATTTTTAGGGTTCATGGTCAGTTTTCAGTTTTTGGGTAAAGGGCTATTTTTAGGGTTCAGGGTCAGTTTTCAGTTTTTGGGTATAGGGGTCTTTTTAGGGTTCAGGGTCAGTTTGTGGGTAAAGGGGTATTTTCTGGGTCAGTTTTGAGTGGGAATAGTAAATTATATGTAATTAGTGTGCAGCACATACTTCAATTTAATGTAGACTGGAGTGGGAATAGTAAATTATATTTAATTAGTGTCCAGCACCTACTTCAATTTAATGTAGATTGGAGTGGGAATAGTAAATTATATTTAATTAGTGTCCAGCACCTACTTCAATTTAATGTAGACTGGGGTGGGAATAGTAAATTATATTTATTTAGTGTCCAGTAACTAATTGATATATATGTGGATTAATTTGGGAAGAGTTGTTGATTTATGTATAATAAAATAATATATATTATATTTTGTGTATGGGAAAAAACATTTTTATGATATTAATAGTAAAACACACACTTAATAACTTTTTTCAAAACAACATAAATTTATTAGGTATTGTATCATTTGCTGAGTAAATTATTTTCAACATATATTCTTGACATTTGTGAAATATTTATATTTTTGAAACAAAAACATTATATAAATGTAAAATAATATTTTACATGAGAAAAATAAAACATAGTATTGTTTAATGTCATATCACATTTTTATAGTGTTACATATGTTCTTAGTAAAAGCTATTATTGTATTAATATTAATATTTAATATATTAATATTAATTATTTAAACAATGTATTTCGATACATTTTATTTTTAACATAGGTTTCTTTATATACATTTTGAAAATTGTCATAACAAAATTTTGTAACATTACATTAAATGTTTCAAATATTTTAAATTAATATTAAACATTTTGTTATAATATTTATTTTTACAGTTTTACTACATATTTCACAATGATTTAATATAAGGAGAAAAAAAACATTGTGTTAAATATTGTACTAATTTTGCAAATATTGAAGGTCATTTTACACAGATTAATTAATATATTTGTCATTATGGACTATTTTGTTGCTTTTGGGTCTTTTATTTTGTAACCAGGTTAGGTCGTTTTGTGTCATTTGGATGGAGAGCAGCTCGCGGTTGGGAGAAACTTAACGTCGCTTAAGGTAAGGTTTGTTTTATATGTTTTATGTGTATTTAATGTTATTTTTGAGACTAGTGTGGTGATATTTATTGTTGTTAGATTTAAGTGAGTGGTATTACAGGATTTATTATTGTTTATTTACGTGTGGTAGGTACACGTAGTTTTACAGTTTTTTAGGCTTGTTTGGAGAGTTACTATATAGATGTTTAAAGTATAAGTATTAGGAATATAATGTTAATACTAATGTTAGTAGTTGTTTATGTGTAGTTTTATGTGGGTGGGAATGTATGTTTTATATGTTTCTGTTCTAGGTGTTTGCCATTTCGAAAGGAGCGTTTTTTTTAAGGAAGTGTTTCTTAGTTTTATTAACTACTGCATTTCTAACACTTCTTCAAACTTTTCGGTTTTCCTGGAGCGTTTATTTTATTTTTGAACAATTTTCGGGATTTTTATGGTTTTCCAAAGGATCTTCGTTGGATGGATTATCGATTTTTGGTACCTTTGCAATTTTGCATTTTGTTTTGGGAACATTTTACACTACCTGGATTATTTTGGGGGAGAAGGATTTCCTGGATTGTCGACATGCATGGTGAGTTATTTTTTATTTTTATTTTTTGTGGGTGGGTAATGTATTTATAAATTTGGTTCTGTGTTATAGTAATGCATTGTAAGTAATGTGTGCATATTTATGTCAAAAAATATGAAATATATTGCATACATTTAAGAGTTTTGAAAATAAAGATTTTGATGTTGTTTTAATTGCTTAGGTTCCATTTTTATGTACTTGTTTGGTGGTATTATTTATTTAGAGTAGTGTTTTGGCAATTAAGTTTAGGTATTCAATTCTTTTAGTACTAGGGTATAACTTTACTTGTTGTTCTAGGTATTTGTGCATTTGTTTGGTTTGTTTAGATGTTTTAGGGACTAGTTCAGTAATGGATTGTTCCATTCTAAACTCCTGGTAGCTTTGTTCTTTTTGAAGGCATTTAATGAATGTTTCTAAACTTGGTTTAGTTCTGCCAGTTGATTTTATAAAGGCATTGTGCCAACCTTCCACTGCGTTATTTGTTTTAGATTCTCCGTTTAAGGTGCTTTTGTAAACGTTCCACCAGGGTATTAGGAATTTAGGATTTCTTCTGTGGCCAGATCTATGGAGTCTGCCTACCCAGGTGTCTTCAAAGTAGTCCAAAAATGGACTCAGTTTTGCTTCATTTTGTTTATAAAAGGGGCTATCTATTAGAATGTTGTAGTGTTCTGCTACGTCTGTTTCTGGGACATAAGCTAGTGCAATGAGTTTTTTTATTTGATATGCAAAAGAAGAGTTTGTTGCATATTCTATACTTAAGGTTGTCTTTTGTAGATGCCTCCATATACACTGGTTTAAATGGTAGTAGCAGCCTTGAATGCAGGTATGGGGGTGTAATTTCAATATGCTTGAAAGCATTGCTTGTTCAAAATCTAGGATTATTTTTTCTGGGGAATAGTCATTAGTTTTTTGTTTGATTATATTTAATAATTTTATATGTGGAATTAGTTTTATTTGGTATTAGTGCATAAAGAAGAGGTATGTTGCAGTTATTATATAGGCCATGTATGGTGTATAATTGGAAAAATGGTTTGGGACAAATGTTAAAAGTCCCGTCCATCATCCAATATTGAGTTTGCTGAAGTTTTATTAAGTTAAGATTTGTTCCAAAAATTATAAGTCTTTTATCGTTGCTTTCATTGTAAATGATAAATGGTTGTTTGTTTAGAGTTATGGTTTGGTTGGCATTTAAACTTATATCACTATATGTTCTTGGAGGTGTTGTGGTAGTAGTAGTACTTTTTTTTGTTCGTGCTATAGTTCTTTTTAGTGCACGAGCATTTGGCATCTGTGTTGTTGCTGTTTTAGGAATTTTGGGAATTTCTTCTTTTAATATGACACTGGTTGGTTTTTGGGAACCTGTGCTTGCTTCTTTTATGTTTTCTAATGCTGTTCTAACTTCTATTTCTGTTATGTTTGGTGGGTGGTTGGGTTCCCTTGTATAAAGTACAGTTGCTTCTCTAGTTGTTGCCCTTCCATAACACTTGTTAGAATAATATTTGCAACATTTCCAATTTACTTTCAACCCATATTGTTTCTCCTGGGTATAAGTGTAACCCATGTAGCAGAGTAATAGCTTTCCTTTCTGGCTGGTCACAAATTCTGCTCCCTCAGTCATTTTGTTGTTTGTAAATCTACAAGAGATATATTTATTAGTTATGTAAATGGTAATGTTTGTGTATAAAAATAATTAATTAAACAATACTTTAGTATATACTTACAATTTGTTCAAATCTGTGAAATATTTTGATATGCTTTATTCTTCGGTTGTTGAATGTGTTTTCTGTTTGTCTCTGATCTGTAAGGTAAAAATAAGAGTAATTTTAATGATTTGCTTTTGTAGATTTTTAGAGTTTCAGGGCCAATTTTTCTATAAAATTGGCTGCTAATAACTTTAGGATATTAAAAAAAATTGTGAATATACTTACTTTGTTACTTTTAGATAGGACGTTGGAGTAGAGTTGTCTGTTATTTCTTAGTAGAGTATTCTGTAGTAGTATCTGGAAAAAAAAAGATTTATTAGAAATGTTAGCATATCTTTAGGTTTTTATCATTTTATCTGTTACTTTCGTTATTATATATACACACTTATTTTGTAATATCTTTGTGAATTGGTAATTTATTTTCTTGTTTTTGACAGTAGAGTTTTCTGTAGTTTTAGGAGGGAAAAAAAGTAGACATTTGTTATTAATTAGAACATGTGCTGTTTTTGGCGTTTTAACTCTTAGTTTTGTATTTGGAGGTACTTACTTTGTAAGTGTTCTTTTTGATTGTATAATGTTGTTGTTTGTTCTTTTGTAGTATAGTCTTATGTAGTCGTTTCTGAAATACAAATTTTCCTATGTTTTAGAAATGTAAACCAGTGTTTCATTTTAAACATGTTACTAGTTAATGAAGATGTTGAATATACTTACTTAGCTTTGTGTATCTTTCGTTCTCTGAGTATTTTTCTCTGTTTGTTGTCTGTCGAATTGCCTGTAGTGGTAGTAAAACATAGAAAGGAGATATGTATAATTAGTTACAAAATGTCCTCATTTATTTGGATTTTAGCTTTTAATTTAGTGAGTCATACTACTTACTTTCTTAGTTGTATCTTTATGTTTGAGTTCTGTATTCTTGTATTTGTTAGGATAGTTATCTGCAGCGTTAGAAGAGAAATAAAAAAGTATAGGATTTTAATAATATGGTTTGTATTTTATTAAAAAGATTTAAATGTGTTTTAAATATAGACAATATATTTACAAATTTTAGCGTTTTATTTAATTATAAATCAGTTGTGTGGTATATCTTAGTATACTAATCTGTAGTTAATTGAGAAATGGAAAAGTGCATATTTAGTAATTAATTTACATTTTAGTAGTAAAATATATTTATATTATTTGATTTACTTACTTGAAAGTCATGAATCAATTCTTCTAATTTTGATGTTCTTGTCGTTGTAGTGCAATTCATCCATAGATGTGTCTCCTTTCGTTTTTTTTAGCATGTGGTTTGTGTTTAATGGATAATTGTTTATATAGAATATTGTAATTAGCAATTAGTTTGCTATTGGTTAATTTAGTATTTCTGTGTGTTTATTGGTTAGTTAGTAGATTTGAATTTCGGTTAGGATTTTCATGTAGTTAGATAAGGTTAATGTAATTTATTTATGATTACAAGTAAATAAAATAAATCTTTTTAAATATTTTGGAAATATAAATAATAATTATTATATGTTGTTGAATTAAAAAAATTATTTAAAATGTATAAATAAATGAGAGGTGTTTATTTTATAGAAAATAATAATTTTTGGCGATAGCAATTATGTTTATATACATATTTAATATTATCGATATATTTTAAATTGCGATATTATTGTTGGCGATATTAGTGAAATCGATATTTTAGCACTTGTGTATACATTTTAATGTGATCGATATTTATGGTCTTCGATATGTATGTAGTCGATAATTTAGACATCGGTGTTTATGTATATCGATATTATGTTTCCGATATTTTGGTATATGTATACTTAAGTATAGGATGTCGATATTAATGCTTCCGATATATTTGTGTCGATATTTTAGTATCTTGATAATGTGTCTTTCGATAATATGTCAGTGATCCCCTCAGATACAATTGGACAGAGGCATCTACTAAGAAGGAAGAGGGAGCAAAAAAATAATCCAATCGATCTAGCTTTTTATGAGGAAAAGAATAAAACGTGTAGCCCGGGTCCATGGTCTTTAGCTTCCACCACACAGCAACTAGCCCATGATCGCTTACTAAATGATAAAGAGCTCTAAAGACCCATGATTTCTGCCCTTTAAATTTGCGGGGTCCATCCTGTAGAGCTTGATTAGTCAGAATAATATTAATATCCCCACAAATGAACAAAGGTTGCCCCCAAGAGGGCTGCTCCATATTTAACACCTCTAAGGTTTCCACCTCATCAAGATTAGGACCATAATGGTACAAACCGTGAGCTTACACTCCCCAAGCCCACACTCAGTTATAACCCAGCGACCGTGCTTGTCAGCTAGGGTGCGACCAATAGTGAAAACATTTGATTTAGCTAAAATAGCAACACCCCGATTCATTACAGATTGCCGAGAAGCCAATACCAACAAAAACCCAAGCTCCTTTAAAATATGTTGTTTAGACCAAGGTATGTGTGTCTCTTGAATACACGCCATGACTGTCTGAATGAATCGCAACTCGGCGGCTACCCTCTTCCGCTTTGCCCAATTATTAAGACCGGAGACATTTAATGAACAAACTTTAATGCCTTTAAATTTCATTATAATAACTTAGATGACCTTTCCAAGCTCCCCCTTCTGACCATGTTAAAGATAACACCCCTGCAAAAACACTTAAAACCCATACAACGTATTTCAACTCTTCGTAACCAAATCAAGATTTTATCTTTCCTTGCATTTACTAGCACACTTACTACTGTGGATATTGTACCCCTTTTACCCCACCTCAGTGTCACCCCCTCTAGTGAAGCCCTTCCACCCTCCGTCCCTCCCCCCAATGACGAGGCTTTAGGACCCATGGTCCTGTGGATGCAAGCTCCCTGTGAACCCCCTGCCTTTACCTGCGGGTCCCGCCCCTTGAGATGGAGGAAAGAACAACTCCCCACCCAAGTGAAGCGGGAACAGCCAACCAAAACAATTACATAAAAAATATAAGGAGTGGAGAATAAGAAGAAAATCCTCCTACAGGAAAATCAGCCTAGCTAAATGGAACTGAAGAATTTCTTAGCAGTCCCGATACTGGTAAAGAAACGGGTGCGTTCATGAAAAAATACTTTTAACTTTGCAGGGAACATTAAAAAGCTTGAGCCCCTTTAGTTTGAAATTCTGAAATCAATTGCAGAAGTTGCCAATGAAGCTCAAAAGAGCGTTGGCACAGATCTAGTCGAACAAAAAACTCAACATCACCCCTGCTTCTTTTCTTATCAGGTCGTGCTAATAAGAATACCTCCTCTCGGGCCAAAAAACTGCTGAAAGAAACTAAAAAAGCTCTAGGTTTAGAATCCCGTTGACCAGCTCTAAGACGAATATTGAATGGGAACCGATTAGCATGTTCAATTTCTCTATCCCAATCCCACTGGGTCACCTCAGGAAAAGCTTTTTTCAACAAATTTACAATAAATACACGTGGATCTTGCCCCTCATTCCCCTCCGGTATATGAAGGACCCTCAGATTATTTCTACGTGCACGGTTATCAATATCTGCCAGCTGCCACAAAGTGCCCTCCTTAGTCACCTGAATCTGAGCGATGGCACTCTGCTGTTGCGCGAGTTCATCCTTTAAATTAGATATTCGAGTTTGTGCTTCGTTAAACCTGGAGATAAAGTCAGCATGAGATTTAGCCAGCCATTTGACCGAGTTCTGCAATTTGAGGCAGGAGTTTTGGAATCTTTGGCTCTCTTCTCGGATCTCATCCCGATGGAACATAATAGATCGATATATCAGTGACAGAGAATTTTCTTCCCCCTCAGCTTGCATGTGGTCCCCCTGAGGTAAAGACTTTGATGAATCACCTTAATTGAAATTCAAGTCCAGTTTTTTCACAGTGTGGGAGTGACCCTCCACTTGCCGAATCTTCTAAAAACAGACTACTATGGTCGTTGCCATCCACCATACTTAACTGGGCCAAATTTTGTATAGCTAAATCCTCGCAGGATGACATAGACTGCTCAGAAAAGGTAAAAAAGTCCCCTGAATCAGCTTCAGGTATTTGTGCAGCGCCTTGACATTGCCCGCACCCCCAGTGGCCCCGGTGGAGCCAGAGTATCTATTATGAGTAGTACCTTTAGATACCACACCCGAGCCTATAGCAGATTCTAGAGGGGATCCCACGCACCCCCTACACCATCTTCCAGCGATGTTAATTCTGTACTCGTAATCGGTTGTGTTGGAATAACGAGTTCCACAACCACGACTTCCTGAACAACGAGGTCGCAACCACGACCTCGTCTAAACCACGACTTTTTTTTCACGCATTCCTTTACCACGTTCTTTCGTGGTAAAGGAATGCGTTTAAAAAAAAATGCTTTTCATCTAATACCCCGATCCCCCACCCTAAAAATACCCTCACACACTTTGGGCTAAGATTGCTAAATTCTACTTTTTCCTCCTTTAAATTGCGCATCATGCTTTTCGCGCTATCTGGAGCCTCTGCGCTCCCCGAATATTCAGACCCAGTTTCCCTGCATGTGTCCTGCGCTGCTGCAGGGTCATCCGTTCCCGTGGTAGGCAGGGTGTGTGCTTATGATTGTGTTTTATAGCACCTCCTTCCTTCCCAGAACTTGAGAAATGTGCAAGGTATGAATACCATTCTTAAAGTACATGCCACAAAAGGAATGAGGTCTTATGACATGCAATAACAGGTGTTTTTGCTTGGCCAGCTCTTACTTATTTTCTTGACCTTAAAAGGATGAAAGACTGAGTCCTTCCTACCAAGATTCAAACTTGTGTCGTGAAGGTTAAACACATGCATGTTAGCACGGATACAAACCTGACAGCATGAATGTGTCCCAACCTGATGCTTTGCCTCCATCAAATTCTGTTTTTCATAATCAGTTTTCATAGAGGCAGTTCTATAAGCAGCAACATTGAGTGAGAGCTTCTCCCATTGACAGAAATGTTTTCTCAGTGTAGGATTTTAATGGATCTCTGACTTACGGTCATGTTATATTAACTATCTAGCGTAAAACTAAAATATTCCTGAGGTTACACAAAAACACATGTGCGCATGAATGCAAGTTTACGAAACCACATTACTGGCAAAAGAACCATCACTTGCAGATGGTTGAGAAGAGACAGGCTTCACCACAGTGAATTACAAACCAACAGTGCCATCTACTGGCATAACAAGGTAAATACATTCTGAACCTTTTTAAACAACATAAATTAAGATAAGTGACATGCCACTTCGTTGTTAAGGACATCGTTGTTCCGAAAAGTCGTGGTTCAGGACTTCGTGGTATGAGATTCTTCGTTGTTCAGACTTCGTTATTCAGGTAAGTCGTTGTTTGATCTTTGTTGTTTAGGATGTTTCCCCTCGTAATCACATTACTCATATTGACCACATTAGCCTTAAACGGAGGCCCGCCATCCCCAGTTTCAACCCATGACTGTACTGCAGGTATTATATACGGCACCAACTGCTAAGATTTTGGCCATGGATTTATTATCCGAAGCTGTTGATATTACCCGCGGTACTAGGCAAGGCTGCCCTTGTTCTCCACTTCTGTTTGCTTTATATATTAATCATTTTGTTGAACAACTAGGTAACAATTCCCGTATTAAGCCTTTTTCTATGCGTGATTACTAATTTTCAGTTTTTGCTTATACTAATGATTTAGCTGTAACTACTGTTGACCCTCCTCTTGCACTGCAAGAGATTTAACAACTAGTAACAGCGTTTTGCCAAATATCTGGCTATAAACTTAACTTGGCCAAAACACAAATTCTTTGTTCAGAAAGCATTGTGTTTCAAGATGTCAGAGTATTAAAAGAGGTGATCTGGGTATTAAAATAAGGGCATATATGCTTGAGGTGGTTGAAGCTAATTGGAATACACTGTTACAAAATTTAGGGAATCGCTAGACAAAAGGGTGCGTTTACACTTTACTTTAATTGGACGAAACAACATTATAAAAAGGAATATTCTTCCCAAAGTCTTATATTTATTTCCCTCAATTCCTCTGGAAGTGGCAGGTGCTCAGTTACAACTTCTCTAATCGATGTGTGCGAAGTTTATTTGGGCCCCTGGTAAATCTAGACGTGCAATGAGGTCTATGACTTTACCAGTTGAGAGAGGGGTCTTGCTATACCCGATTCCACTTTGTATTTCTATACTTGTTTCTTGCTAAAAATGCGGGTATTATTAACTTGGGGAGGGAATTGTGAGCACTGCTGAGGCCCCTTCGATCTTTGAAATTTTATTGGGTTTGGTTGCTAGACAATGCTTGTTTAAAGAAGTTGATGGGAGTTACTTTAAGCGTACAAGGTTTAAAGTATTGGACGGTGCTTTGAAAGTATGGAAGAGAATAAGAAAACTAGACTCCTTGGAGAAATTATTGTATTACACCCCTTTGAATTCTGTTAAGATTCTTCCTTCTATTTTTGCGGACAATATGGTACATGGGTGGAGGAATAAAGGAATTACTAAAGTAGGTGATTTTTTTTTTCCCCGGGGGGTTTGCTTATGTCTTTTGAAGAGTTAGTTAAACAATATAATTTGCCTAAATCCCAGTTCTTTAAATTTCTTCAGATGCAGGGTTTTTTACTACGGACAAAGATTACTTTTGTACCCAATTTAACTATAGAAAGTGTTAGACGAAAGGAGAAAATTGGGGTGCTGTATCAGTTATTACTGTCGTATAGACCGGATGATCTTGACAAACACAATGCTAAATGGTGTATAACCCTGGGGGAGCCAAATATATCTATAGAGAAGGTTATAGCCAGATCCAGGGAAGTAGTTTGGTCGGCCAATTTGAAGGTGCAATTTTTTAGATCTATATTGGATTTGTATTATACCCCTGCCGGAATGTCCAAATGGGGGAGTGGGTGTGATGGAAAATGCTTTAGCTGAAGTAAATTATCCAGATTTATAGCAGATATAGAGACATTTTTGTCTTTATTAGGGATGGGGCCTGATACTAGCCAATGGAATGTATTTCATAAACATCGACATTTGATTTTTATTGCTATGACTGTTGCTTGCCTCTGTATTGCTTCTGAATGGTTGCAAAGTGAACCCCAAGTATTTGAGGTTTGGCGGGTCAAAATGTATAATTTATACAATTTAGAATGGAGTTTATTTTCGGTTAAGGGGGTAAAGAAATGTTTAAGTATCTGAAGGGCTTTCCGTGACTACTTCAACTCTTGAAAATGTTATGTCAAGAAAATGTATTGTTTTTGTATGTTTTACTTTGCTACTGTGGAGTTATAAATAAAAAAATAAAAATAAAAAAAAGATCAAATCATTGCCCGCTCTAATCTCTCCCGTGCTGCCGCACAATTTCCTCCATCTGACCCTCGCACCGGCGTCCCAACACTACTCAATACTATGGGTTACACATCAAGGGGGAAAGCAAAAGATGCAGACGCAGGTGACAGGGTCAACAACAGCTGTGTTGTAGGTGTAAGAGAAGGAGGAGAAACTGAAACGGAAGCAGTTGACACTGCACGGGTGCCTGCAGCTACTGTACCCATAAATTGCAAAACTAGAGGGGAGATGGATACAGCTGGAACCAAACGCTGTTGAGGCTGCGGAAAAACAAAGGGAAGGCAAGGAAACAACGGAAGACTGAGATGACGGGACAGCAGGATATATTCTCTGCGGGCATAGGGAGGTGGGGGGGTGAGTTTCCAACAGATCCTCCACAAAAGGATCCTCTTCCTCTCGAACAACATAGGACTCATCTCATTGTAATTAAAACTTTCTATCTGCACACTCAATACCCTTTTCTGTTCATGCTTTTTCATAAGCTACGGCTTTCTGCACCACCGTTTGCATTAGCTTCTTCCTGGACTCTCTCAGCATGTATACATCTCTGCTTAGCTTCCTTCTGCCATACCTGCAAATTATCAAATATTGACTGCCTACTTCTTCAAGCAAATAATTTATCCTGTAAATAATTACATTTTTGTTCATCCAAAGTACCATCCTGTGGCCACTGAAACTCAGTAATGTCCCTTGTATACTTGTGCCACAATGTACAAAATATAATAGGGCCAATACCGTGCTTCACATACATATCAACATTCGGAGTACCTTCCGGAGGCGCAGACTGCCGATCCTCCATGCAATGTTCTGCAGAGCAGCATCGGAACCCCAAACACCACACTTTACTCCAACAAGGCATCCTAACATCAGGCACATTCACGTATTCACTCAATCAACATGTGCACACACAATAGGACACACATAAAGAGCACTCAAATACAGTCCATAGACTTTACCAAACAAGTCAGTCCTCAGACTACACCAAGACAAGATAGGCTCTAGCCCCAGGCCTTTTCAAGAATATGCAGAATTCATCAATTGGCCTGGCAGAACCTTAAAAAGTAATGCTCTGTATCGCAATGGTCTGTGGATGTCCCAAAATAACCAAGATGGTTCAGCACTTACCAAGAATTCAAAATGAACTCATCCGGTGAACACAGGTCAAACAAGGTTATTCTCCACTGCCGACACATCGGACCAAAATGGTCAGATCCAAGGGTCTCGCCTTTTGAGGACCCCAGCCAAGGTGACAGCTAGAAGAGGAACCATCTGATCAGACAGGCAGGGCAGCTGCGAGAACCAAACTTGATCGTGTGGGGATCCCTGATCTGCCCATCCGACCAGAAACAACCCCAACTTCTACTACTCGACTATGGGTGAGATGGGTCACTTGGTGGAGTCCTTATTTGGTGCCAACCGTAGAGAGTGACCCGATTAGGGCCACCCGGGTCACTCTCGACCTCCTCTAGCCTTCCAAGAATATGAGTCAATGACACGGTAGAGAATACAAGCAAACTAGTTTATTAATAAAATACACTGCAGGGGAGTCCAATCCGACCAGCCGCCTACAATGCCTGTCGAGGCACTGACTTTAACAAGCATAAAGTTACATTATGATTGTCATGGAGTTCACAAAGAGCCACCTACCATGGAAAAACACTGGTAGGTGTCGTAATACAATGGGGGTACAGAACATAAGTTTCGATTTCACAGCCTGGAACAAGCAATCTACATTTCAAGGTCGTCTAGCCTATCCTCCACTCTAGACAGTTGGGAGAAGGCCTTGAATTCAGAGAAAAGGCATGCACTAACGAGCTGGCATAACCATTGTAGAAACAAAACTTACCAAACACTATTTCTCATAAATGAGCAAACAACAGTTTCAAATGTGCAAGTAACAGTTGTGATTGTAACACAACATGGCATCTTCTCTTAATAAAATGGTGGCACAGATGTCAATCCAATTAACATGACATCAGTATCAACTGATTATGTCTTACATACAATATGTAAATATAATGTATTAGCCATATAAATGCTAACGTAATATAGGGTAAAACATGAGTAATATAGTAAAACTACGTTTCAATTCTGTCTAGTGGCTTATATATCATGAGTAAGGCGATGTAGTGCAAATCGCTGCGCCACCTTTCTCTGTGCCCAGGAGGCGTTCAATGGGCGTTGCAGTGAATTTTCCTCTGCAACACCCATGGAATTTAATGCTGCCCAGTTTTACAAAGTGATGTTAACCTGGGGAAGCATCAAATCTGTACGCCTTCCGAGGTGGGGCAGAAGGAGGAGAAATATGTTAATTTCTCCTAGTTTTTTCATTTTTCCATGTGTGCTGCATTCTACAGCACACATAAAATGAGGAAAATGCCTCATAGTATTGTTTTTGTGCAGGAAGGTGCCCCTTCCGGCACAAAAACAATTCTGTCTGGAATGGAAGCCCCCTTGCACATGGAGCAAGGGTGCCTATATTTGTGCTTGGCTCCCAAAACAGCGCCAACGCAGGCAAAAAGGACAGGAATGCATTGAATTCTTAAATATGGTGCATTCCTGCCCTTTCACTTTGGCATAAGGCAGCACAGCAGGGGGCCTTCATTGGCATAGGGCAAGTCTTCTTGCTGCGCTGCCGTATGCCAGTGCCAAAGGGCAGGAACGCACTCTTTTTATGAAATACAGTGCATCACTGTACTTTCCCCCTACGCTGGCACACAATTTGCTGCCTTGTTCCAAAGCAGGCACCCTTTCATAATGGTGCAAGGGTTCCTGCATTGAATGCAGTATTGCTTTTACAAAAACAATCCAGAGAAGCGTTTTACACTTTTTATGTGTGCTGCGGAATGCAAAAGTAAAAATATTTCTCCTCATTACACCTACTCTGGGGAGATGTAAGGATCTGGTGCTGCCCTAGGTTTACATGATTAAGTAAATTTGGGGAAGCGTCACAATCCATGGGTGTTGCATGGGAAAACCCACTGCATTGCCCATGAAAAGCTCCTCCCTGGTGCAGACTAAGGCAACGTAGCAACTTTGCGGCTTTGTCTTACTCCATTGGCAGACTAGGTACTCTATGACAAATGCAATGAAGTACCCTGTCCACCAAATCCTAGATCTACTGCCTCCTTTAGGGATGAGCAGAACTTAAATATGCTGTTGCTTTCGCCCCTGTTGGGTTTCTTGATAAGATATTCCTCCAACAGCCCAATGGAATAGGGGTTGCCAGAGGAAGGACATTACACCATCTACCCTGTTGAAGATGAATGGTGTAAAGCCTTTTTTGTTTGTTTGGCTGGAACAGAAAATACAATACCCCCCACACACCCTGGGTGCAAACGTCCAGGATGTGTGGTGTAATTAGTTATTTGTTTTTCAAAAACAAACGGCCACTCTTTGAAAAACAAAAATAAGTCATTACTTCGGGATACAACCATCGAAACTGATGATGGATGTTTAGCAAACATTTAGTACTTTGAAAGGAACCATTTTAAGGGTGATTCCCTTCAATACCCCGAGATGACCACGGGGCTGGTGCTCATCTCTAAGTTTGGCCACCGGTGTACCCTCGGAGTGGCAGAGGTAATGCCTTCCAACATCCCGATGGACACTGCTCCGTACGCCATCCTCTAAATCAGTCATAGTTTTGAATAAAGAAAAGAGTATTACAGAAAGATGTTGCAGTTATGAACCACAGAGGTGTGCTGTGCTTTAGCAACCAATGAGAATGAAAACTAGTAAACATGTGAAGTGATTCTCAACTCCAGATGAACTTCTACTGACTACAACTGAATCTTCTTAAAGCATCGTTCCTTGCTGAGGTCAACCTTGGTTAAAATAAGAAAGAACACCCAGGATTCAGCTGCTGCCTAAGGCCCTGATTGAATAGGCCTGATTAAGTGTGATATTTATGGTAATTCCTGTTACCGCACATATTGCAATTACGAGTTGTAGGGTAAGCCCCACATCCCACATGTGTTTAACCAGGTACATTTTAGAAAATCAAATCTGCTGAAGTATACTAGGGGAAAAAACCATTACTCAACAACTGGTCATATAGATTTTGTTACAGTAAGCACGAAAATCTGAATGTTTTACCCCATGCTGGGGACAATTATTGTAATTGGGTGATACTTAACACATGCAATAATTCATATTCTTTCTGTTTCCAAATATATCAAGTGCTTTAAATATCAGACCTTTTTCCAGTTCGACCATAATTGGGGTATTAGATTCTTAGGTAAGAAATTAACCAGTTCTTCAGATGACTGTCAGATGTTAGATATATAACTGCAGTGATGTAGGAATAAGAGTAGGGGTTGGATTGTCATCAGAGAGAATTACATTTGTGTGGGAACTATCATACAATCACAATAACACAACTCAAAGGATCATGTTTGTTTTTTAGCCAACAGCGAGGATTGAGAAAATATATGAAATTGCCTTCTTGAAAAATTAGCATTGCCAGTTCCTAAAAATTATATTTGTCCATCTTTGTAGACTCAGAATAGAATTAAACCAAAGTACCAGGTATGCTTAGAGTGTTTCCTGTCCCAGAAACAGAAGGCAAATCTATACTAATATAATAAAGAGAGAGCCCAAACCTTTGAGGCGGGTAATCTCAGGAACCACAGCACCAATCACAACACCCAATACAGTGTTTGAAAGGGCAGTTGCAGCAGAAGGACATAGGCTATGCAGACGCCCACCATATACATTTAAAAGGTAAAAGAACCGTGCCAGCAAAGTAGTCCCTTGTGGGCGTGTCTGCGTTGTGCTGTGGGCGTGTGCTGGGGGTGTGACAAATGCTGGGGGCGTGTGGTACATTCCGCCCTTCATGCCATGTCTCATATCGTGTGCTGTGGGCGTGTGCTGGGGGCGTGGGCGTGTGCGGGGCGCGGGATTACAGAAAAAAAAGCAAGCGTTGTGCCCAATATTTCATTGTTTTTTCTTCCCAGGTTCTGTACATTCCAGCTCCGGGTGTCCACCCTGCTCCCTTTAAATACCCCTGCACCCCATAATCATAACCCACCCTTACTCCTTAAAATACCCCAACACCCTTAAACACTAACTCATCTTAACCCTATAAATATACCCTGTACCCCAAAACCCAAACCTATCCCTAAACCCTAAAAATACCCCTGTACCCCAAAACCCAAACCTAACCCTGGGCCCTATAAATACCCCTGCACCTCAAAACCCAAACCTATCACTATACCCTAAAAATACACCTGTACCCCAAAACCCAAACCTAGCCCTGAACCCTAAAAATACCCCTGTACCCCAAAACCAAAACCTACCCCTGAACCCTAAAATACCCCTGTACCCCAAAACCCAAACCAAGCCCTGAACCCTTAAATTAACCCTGTACCCCAAAACCCAAACCTACCCCTGAACCCTAAAAATACCCCTGTACCCCAAAACCCAAACCTAGCCCTTAACCCTAAAATACCCCTGTACCCCAAAACCCAAACCTAGCCCTGAACCCTAAAAATACACCTGTACCCCAAAACCCAAACCTAGCCCTGAACCCTTAAAATACCCCTGTACCCCAAAACCCAAACCTACCCCATAACCCTAAAAATACCCCTATACCCGCAAAACCCAAACCTAGCCCTGAACCCTAAAAATACCCCTGTACCCGAAAACCCATACCTATCCCTAAACCCTAAAACTACCCCTGTACCCCATAACCCAAAACTATATATAAACCCTTAAAATACCCAAACACCCCAAAACATAAACCTCAGTACCCCAAAACATATACCCCTATACCCATACTTACCTTATTCAAACATTAAAAAAAACATGCTTTTACCATTCATGCATTTACAACGAATTTCGTTGTAAATGTATGCGTGGTAAAAGCATATAAAATGTAATGCCATGCGTTATAAGGGCATTGCGGAGTCATGGTACTTTCATAATGAAAGTATGCGGAGCGATGGCATGCGGAAAGAAAGTTGCGGAATAATGGGTGTTTACCCTCCCCCGGTAAGTACATTGGTGGCACGGCGGCCCACATCTCCAGCAACATACTCATATTTATTCACCACCGATTTGAAAAATGCACAGGTCTCTCTCATTGATGGCCAGCACCGACATACACTTTTAGACACACCTCCCGCCACAAGTTCTAGAATTGCGAACTTTAGAGCTGGGGAGCTATGTTCGAATCTCGGCATCAGCTCAACATCCTGTGATTCCAGGCAAATCGCTTTGTCTCCCCGTGCCTACCACAAATTAATGTGTTCTTCTGTAATGTAAATTGTGCTCATGCCATGTTGTCGAGTTCGCGCTAAATAATATTGCAAGGAAAAATAAAGTAGGGAAACGCAAGTTCACACACTACTGAACGCGCACTCTTAAGTGCATCGGCAGTGCACTGTGAATCGGAGCGTTTCACAGGTCTGTCACAGATAAGAAATGCTATCAAAACGAAATCCTACAAAACAATATACTACTGGCCGGCAGCAATTCATACCCGGACAACTTACGGGACGTGCTGCTAGTATTTTACTAAAACAAGAAACAGCTTGTGCTATAGGTGAGCGAAGCGAGCATGTCTGACCTCTTATAGGCACCAAATTGTATATTCTAAAGCATAATTTTGACAGATATTTCCGGGCAATACAGATATAATGAAGAAAACAAAAATTTCTAAATGTCCCCTCATTGCTAAGATCGCATCTTTTTGAATGTTCTCCGACTTTAATGCAATGCAAAATAATGATGTGAATTTACTACATCTGTAATTTACTATGCCTGTAATGTATCATGGACTACACGTACATTGTATTATTCATACCGATACAAGGCTTGCCTGTAATGTATTATACCTAGTATGTAGTCTGTGTTATTCACAGTTTTCAGATGCCTCTCCAACATAACTGCATTTCCTATTACATTGTACTTGGATTATTTGCTGTCTTTTTCTTCTTTTGTAAACTTTCCTTGTATCATCATACGCTAACGATATTGTTATTTAGGTCACTTTCACTGTAATTTATTTTTGTATTATTCTTTTTGTAAAATCAATAAAAACTATTTGAAATAAAAAATAATTGGAAAATGTTTAGGGTGTGGTAGACATGTCTTACCTTCCCTAGCAATGTTGTGGTACATGGGGTTCGGCCTCAACAAAACTGTGATTTTTTTTTCAGAGAAACAGTTTCAACAAATTGATCCCTAAAAGTTGGTTGACCAGGCATATATATGTTAAAAGGGGTTATAACAATCTGTGTTATAAGATTATATGCATACTTTTTAGAATATCGTGTTCTTTATGTTTCCAGTCAGTTCCTTTTCTATAGCTTCTCAGTCATATTTTATGACTGAACATCAAGATTGACGGAGTAGGGTGAAATATTGTACTCAGAGAACAGGCTTAAAACGCCAATTCTTCTGCTAAATTTCATAGATATACAAAGATCAAACAGCAGACAGGTTAAATTAATCCTACATGCTGAGTAAGGTGAAGCAATAATATTTAAAATATTTAGCCACATAGGCGATATGCTTAGAAATATGGTTATAAGTGCATTAAGATACAAATGCATCAAAACCAGAAAAATGATTATTTAAACTCAACATCAAATGTATTGCTCAGAACTTAGTTTACAAACCTGCATTGCGTAAAACATCATCTTGGAACTTTCTCAAAATGCAAAACATTTTCTCATTAAATACATAGGCCCTTATTACGAGGTCACGCTGACTTTCGTCTGCTCTGCAGCACCGTTTCAGTGAGGGAACCACCCGACCATAGGTTGGCGGTTACGCACATAGAATGCGACCACACATGGGGTGGTGGCAAACTTCCATTTTTCAATGGGATCATGTGCTGCGGGCCAAAACCACCTGTAGCACAAGCTTCCATTGAAAAATTTAGGTTTTTGTACATCCCTGCACCGTGTGGCAGGCACAACAAGAGGGCCAGGGGGAAGGAAGGTTCTTTCAGACAGCAATTCCATGTCGGAAAGGCCGACATGGAACTGCTTCCGGAAAGTGCCATCATAATCCCGATGGCAGGAACTCTGTCTGTTAGTTATTATGAGGCTCTTCCGACTGGCCTACGGGCTCCTTGAGCCCGTTGGAATCCAGTCAGATTAACCGGCTGGTTTAAACTCCGACCGCCGTCTTTGTAACATGTCAGTCAGAGTTTAAACCATAGATGTTGGTCGGAAAGCCTGCGACCTGCGGTCAGAGGCTCTCTGACCAACATTCACATGATATGGTATGCTTCATTAGTAAAGCGTAAACCTATCACCCCTAAGGGTATCCAGGAGCTGGGTGCCCATCAGGAAGATTAAGTGAGCTATTGCCCAGAGTCACATGATACTGAGTTGAGCTGCCTCTGGCACCAGGGATCAAATCATGACACTTGCGATCTGGAGTCAGCCACTATCAATCAATCAATCAATCATTACAATTGTATAGCACGCTACTCACCCGGAAGGGTCTCAAGGCGCTTGGGGAAGGGGGTTCGCTACTGCTCGAATAGCCAGGTCTTCAGTTGCTTCCTGAAGGAGAGGTGGTCCTGGGTCAGTCGAAGGTGGATGGGGAGGGAGTTCCATGTCTTGGCCTCCATGTAGGAGAAGGATCTGCCTCCGGCCGTGGCTCTTTGGATGCGTGGAACGGTGGCGAGGGCGTGGTTTGTCGATCGTAGCTGGCGGGTGGGAGTGTAGAAGGTCAGGCGGTCGTTGAGGTACTTGGGGCCCAGGTCGTAGAGAGACTTGTGTGCGTGGGTGAGGAGCCTGAACGTGATCCTCTTGCTGACGGGGAGCCAGTGCAGGTCTCTCAGGTGGCCGGAGATGTGGTTGCGTCGGGGGATTTCCAGGATGAGTCAGGCGGAGGCGTTCTGGATGCGTTGGAGTCTTTTCTGTAGCTTGGCTGTGGTTCCGGCGTAGAGGGTGTTTCCGTAGTCCAGCCGGCTGGTGACGAGGGCCTGGGTGACTGTCTTCCTGGTTTCGGTCGGGATCCATCGGAAGATCTTGCGGAGCAAGCGGAGGGTGTGAAAGCATGAAGAGGAGACGGTGTTGACTTGTCTGGTCATCGAGAGGGAGGAGTCCAGGATGAAGCCCAGGTTGCACGCGTGGTCTGTGGGTTTGGGGGCGGTGCCCAGGGCAGGGGGCCACCAGGAGTCGTCCAGGCGGAGGGTGATGGTCCCAGGATGAGGACTTCCGTCTTGTCTGAGTTCAGTTTCAGGCGGCTGTTCTTCATCCACTCGGCGACGTCTTTCATCCCTTCGTGGAGACTGGTTCTGGCGGTGTCCGGGTCTCTGGTGAGGGAGAGGATCAGCTGGGTGTCGTCGGCGTAGGAGATGATATTGAGGTTGTGTTGGCGTGCGATGGTGGCGAGAGGTCTCATGTAGACATTGAAGAGGCTGGGGCTGAGTGATGATCCTTGCGGGACGCCGCAGATGACTTCAGTGGCCTCGGATTGAAACGGGGGAGGCGGACTCTCTGAGTTCTCCCAGCGAGGAACGAGATGATCCACTTCAGTGCGTCCCCTTGGATGCCGGTGTTGCTGAGGCGTTGGGCTAGGGTGCGGTGGCAGACCGTGTCGAACGCTGCGGAGAGGTCCAGAAGGATGAGTGCGGCTGTTTCCCCGTTGTCGATCAGGGCTCGGATGTCGTCAGTGGCAGCGATGAGGGCGTTCTCGGTGCTGTGGTTGGCTCTGAAACCGGATTGCGAGGGGTCGAGGGATCCATTCGTCTCGAGGAAGGCGGCCAGTTGTCTGTTGGCGATCTTCTCTATGACTTTGGCAGGAAAAGGGAGGAGCGAGATGGGGCGGAAGTTTTTGAGGTCGGTGGGGTCCGCTGTTGGTTTCTTCCGTAGGGCGCTGAGCTCGGCGTGCTTCCAGTTCTCCGGGAAGGTGGCGGTGTTGAAGGAGGTGTTGATGACGTCTCGGAGATGGGGTGCGATGGTGGAGTCGGCCTTGTTGAAGACGTGGTGGAGGCAGGGGTCCGTCGGGGATCCGGAGTGGATGGTGTTCATCGCGCGGGCTGTGTCTTCGGTGGTCACCGTGGTCCAGGTGCGGAGGGTGGCGGTGGGGTGCGTTGATTCGATGGTTGGGAGCGTGGATGGTGCGCCGAGGCTGTTGTGGATGTCGGCAATCTTGCGGTGGAAGAATGAAGCGAGGGAGTCGCAGAGGTCTTGTGAAGGGGTGATGTCGATGTTGCCGGTGCTGGGTTTGGAGAACTCCTTGACGATGCTGAAGAGTTCCTTGCTGTCGTGGGCGTTGTTGTCCAGGCGGTCCTTAAGTGATTTCTTCTTGGTGGTGCGGATGAGCTGCTGGTGCTTGCGGGTCGCGTGTTTGAGGGCGGTCATGTTGTCAGTGGTCCGGTCGAGGAGCCAGGCTTTCTCGAGGGTGCGGCAGGTCTTCTTGGAGTCCTTGAGTTCGTCGGTGAACCAGGGGGCCTTCTTGCTTCTGGGTCTGCTGGGAGGGGTCTTCAGTGGTGCGAGGTCGTCGGCGCAGGCGGTCAGCCACTGTGTGAAGTTGCGGGCCGCTTCGTTGGGGTCGAGTGCGGTGAGGGCGGCGGCGGCGTAGGTCTGTCAGGTCGTCTTACGTCGGTGGAGGCCAGGGGTCCTGGCGCTGGGCGCGGTCCAGGCGCGGACGGGCGCAGACGGGCTTACCTTTGGCGCGCCTTCGGAGCACAATCGGCGCGCCCGCTGCGCGTGACCGCTGCGCGTCCGCGCGGTCGCCATTTATGGCGAAGTGGGAGGGAGGGAGGAGCAGCTGGGAGGCGGGGAGGGCACAAAACAGAAAGGGGGCGTGTCCGCTTTCACGGCGGCGGGAAGCGGGAGCGGGGAAGGCAGGCACAGGGGGGAAAGGGAGACAAAGAATACATTGACGTGCAGGGGGGCACCAGGGACAACAGTAAGGAGGCAAGAAAAAGCAAAGAAATAGGAAGGAAAGAAAAAATTACGATTAATCAGGCACACGAATACAAGTAAATATGGCGGAGGGGTGAGGCAGGCACAGCGAGGCTATAGTCAGCTTCGAGGCGGGGGCACACACACAGCTGGTGGCCGTGCAGCGTGGGGGTGTCCTGCTGCGCTATTGCACTACACATCCCCCAAATCAGGCCCATAATGGTCACAATGGATAAAATCAGCAATTCCCCTGAAATGGAACTTGGAATTTTCATGTTGAAAATGCAATATTTTTGTCACTGTAGGCTAGAGGTTTACTTTTTAGAGTGAATCCATTTTTGTTAACAAACTTCAGTTTGACATTTTCTGATGTGTGATTCATGTAAATCCACATTCAAATACCAGGAGTTTCCATCACATGACAATGTCTGTACCACCAGTATACCAGAATAATGTCAAGAATGGCTACAATAAGTTAATGATGGCCACTGGAATGCTAGGGATAACCAGATGGTTCCTAAGAATCCTCACAGTATGTCATAGCTGAACCACTAGAATAGAGGGATGGCCATCACATTGATATCAATGCCCACAAATATGTAAGTAATATGCTCTTTTCTGAAGGGATAGAGATTTTGTGGCCACAAATTTAGAGAAATATGTCAATTATGAGAATGTACTTGCACAGATAGATACCATGTCACCCCGATTGTTCATTATATGTCACTGATGGGCCACCATTCTGTTAGGGACAGACAGTATGTAGGCCCAGGCAATTTACTTTTTGATTAAAGTTGATGAAATTCATAAACTTGTATTAGCAAATAGTGTAAGAAATTCGATGAGTTCTGTAATTCAGTGAACTTTTTTTTATTTCTTAAGGAACAGTTTAAAGCAGGACATGTCTCCAGGATCAATGGGTGGAGCACAAAATGTGTCACTATTGACATATTTTCCTAATGCAAGTCTCGGTGCTGATATCTCACATGTCCTTTGGGTCTGACGTATGCCCCTGAATTCACGTTATTCACAAGCTACCCTACTGTAATGTGAATTTCATGAAATTTTGCATACATTTGCATGCTTTTTGTGAAATTTTATGAAAAGACATTTGCAATTTCGCACCCTTCATAGCAAGTTAGCAAGAATGCCCAGAAAATGTCTCAGACGGGCAACCACTGTGTAAGGGATACCCGTCATGCCATCAATATAACCAAAAATGTGCCCGTGATAGGACGTTATGTGCAAGGATAGTCAAGGATAGTCAACATGAAACCACATCTTGTTATATAAAGGGACCCCTCTAGGCATGGAACACACACAAACATGCTCACAGAGGGGCACTCACGCACTCATTCATGCCTTGTATGTTCACAGCCAAAAACACACACACACACACATACACGCACTTAGGCATGTTCACTTAAACTCACTCATGACCACTCACACGTACTCAGACAGTCATTCCCCTGGCTGTAGCAATGTTAGTGGCTTGGCAGTTCCATGGTTTTTCACCACATTTCCAGCTCACGTCATCCTTTTAAGGTCTCGCAGCTGGCGACGCAGCGCAAAACGCTGTGGCCAGCGAGACCTATAGTCTTCGACTATGCTTTCAAGGGCTTGCAAGGGAGACAGGAGATGGGCACGCGCAGGCTGCAGGCCGGATCGGATATGTTGACGCGCGCGTTCACCGCGTACAGTTACGCGCTGTGCCCATCTCCTGTCGCCCTTGCAAACCTCCGGCAGTTGCTTTCACTTTCCCTCCGCCGTTGGCTCCACGGCCTGTCAACGCTCCCTGAAGTGCAATACAGTTATTATATGTGAGATCTTAAGAAAGTTTCAAGGTATTCTGTTTCTACAGGGCTGTATACACAGTCAGCAATGTGTTTTCTTTGCTGGTATTAATTCAGATCCTAAAAAAGAAATTATATTACCTTAGATAGGTGCAGAAGGGCACATTTGTTTGTACTTCAGTGCTCGTGTTTTCAGATGACGGAATTGTTCTGTGTCTGTCTGTTATATTTGGCTGCCTATACTTATCCAAGAAGTGTGAGTGTGCTCAAATATGCATAACTAAGGATGAGCGATACTAGTTGTGACTTCATTTTTTTCACAGGACCCAAAATATATTTTTATAAATACAGATTGGCATTTTTTGAAAATTAAATAAGATTACTTCAAGAGCCCCAATTATAAACAACAATATTCAACTTAAAGGTATACAGATCTCAGTTAAATGCAGTTAGTTGGCCTAAGATGTCACAACCAAGCAATAATTTCGGATCTTTCTGCCCATGTTAAGTGCTCTTCCGCTATCACAGCATAGCACTGATTGAGAAGGGCTCACCCACCCCACCGCCCCCAGCACCCAGATCTGTCCTATCTGCAGGGGTCACAGCTGTTCTTACCTGTGTAGGTCTCGCCTTCCCACACCGCAGCCACAAGTCCAAGTAAGTCCAGAGGATCGCAGCTAGCGCCCGCGCCATGGCTGCTGGCGGCAGCGGGAGGCGCCCCTGCGCCCCTTCGTTCCACCCGCGTGTCCTCCTGAGGCTCCGGCTCCCTCTCGGCTGCCCGCCTCCCCGTCTCGCACTCCAGCAGCCTCCAAGCCCAGGCGGCCGCACCGCTGACATCAGCCACGCGCGAGCTCTTCTCCCACACTGGGCCACTAGAGGGCATGTGCCAGCAACAACAGCTGAAGGCAGGGCAAGCTCCCGCCGGGTACAGAGTGTGCGCAGCTCTAACTGTACAGGAGGCGCAGTGGTAGGGGAGCCCGGAGGCTCTCGTGGCGTGATGATTCTTTAAACTCTCTACTAAAATAGCCCAAGAGTAGCCTCATTGTTATTTTTGTAGTCTTTCTTCAAGATTGTTGGTTCTCTCATTGGTGAGCTGGTGGTAGGCTGTTTCCGCGTCCTAACAGTGACGTCACCAAGCTGAGGGTTGGGTTGTAGGGTGGCCTTTTGTTACGTGAGAGCCTGACAGGGTCAATGGGCGGGTTTCCGTGGCTGTGATCGACAGGCAGCAAAGGCAATGGAGGCTTGCGGAATTGCCAACCTGCGCAAATACTCGAACGATGGCTGGTTAGTAAGGCCGTTGAGCCACCTCTGATGGAAAAGTAATTTATGACCTTCCCTAAGAGATAACCAACTTCCCTTTCCTGTGAATCTCCCGATGTAATTTCCCCCTCCGGGCTTATTTGAAGTTGCACTTCCTCTGGGCTCATCTAGAAAGTAGCCGGATACCAAACCATGAAAGCATGGTTCATTTACCGGTACAGAGACCCAACTAATTGTCCCAAAGCCCTTACCTACAGAAGTAACCAAGACCACTACGCCCCATTATGGTGGTGCGGTTGCCCGTAGCAGGTGAATCAGCTTGTCGCTGGATAAAACCTTGTCAAGAAGTAGAAACTGTTCCGGCCTCTGGTGACCTGAGATCAGGGAGGGATGTGAGGGGTCATGGGTGAACTCTGCAGCAGATAGCAAGAGCTGGGAAGGAATTAGGGACTGGGACCCCTAGAATGTGACAACAGACAAGAAAACCCAGGTCTTGTGTCATTCACCAGCCAGCTGCCCACTCTTAACCCAGCGCTGTCTTCAGCTTCACACATACCCTACACTTCTACCCCTTCCGCCCAGCCTCCCTTTCAGACCGCATTTAATCCATTTAGGGTTATTTGCGTGTTCACACCTCTTAATTTCTAGAAGAATCATATTGTGTTCTTAGTTGATGTGGAAGAGGCATCTCCAACGAGCTCGTGAACTTGTTTCTTTCACAGTGTCGCTTAAAAATAGCGTATAAATCTTCATTACCGAACCCGTGTCCTGCGAGTTACACATCTCGGCATCGGACTATTATTCTAGTAAACTGCGTTAAAACTTCAGAGACGGTTACCACCGCCGAGCACATGTACCAATTCTGGTTCGTTTGCTGTGTGGCAAATGATGGGGGTATGGAATAATATTTTTAGTGGTACTTTGGGTCTACAGAAAGAGGTCTGCACATCAAGTGTGCTTTGACATTATATGGAGTGCAGAAATAATTCCATTAAACATAAGCCTTAGAAAGCAAAACCCTTTTCCGTGCTGCCACTTGGCACATAAAAAAGCTAAAAACGGGTGAGTCCTCTTTGAAATTCATTGCTCAAATTTGATTTTTAGGAGGGCCGAAATATTAGTAACCCGGAAGAAGACAAAATCAGGAGTGTAGCTCCTAGAGGCCAGCAGCTAAACGCACAAGCACTTCAAGCAGAGGACGCAGTCACCAGCACCACTCCTTCCAGCTTCTCCTGTACGTTCATTAAAACCCAGTTACTAAAGCAACATGCCGTTTTCTGTAACAGCTGTTACTTTTAGCGCTGCGACGTCTAAAACGTTGGGACATAGTGCTACATAAAACTAGAATAAATAATGCACCACAGACGCTTTTCAAAAAATAGATAAAAAACAAGGCCATTTACAATACCAACAACTTCAAACTTTGCTATTGCGAGACCTATTGCATTGCAAATGCTTGTTCTCTTTTAGGTGGTAGTTGTTGGTGGTGGTGGAAGAAGGGAGCTGAAGATCCTGATGCTAGCCTGGCCACACGATCCTAGGTTTTACCAGTGCATAGAATCTTAGGAAGGTGCATACTGCAGCTCCTTGTCTCCTGGCCACATTAGGGCCTGGCACCTGCACAGCGCAGGGCAGCAAAGCTTTTGATACTGGGTATCGGAAGAGGCACATGAGAGAGGGTTTGCAGACTAGTGGCAGCTTTTCTGATAAGGCGGAGGAGCATAACCACACTGCCTCGGAGCAGGAACAGAAACGAAAAAATAAAATGATATAACTAATGTTATTGTCATTTTATTTTGTCCTCCTGCTGCTGCAGCTTGCATGAAGGGGTGGGACGGGGCAGGCGAGCAGGGGAGGAGTGGTGCAACACTCCTAAGTGCGCAATGACTCTCGGGCCACCAAAACCAGTCATGCGCAATTTCTCCCTTCTCCAATGCAGGCTGCATTACAGCCTGCATGGAGAACATGAACACCCACACCAACCCAGGCTGAGCGGCATGTAATGGCACTCAGACCAATCACAGTGCTGCATTGCAGCGTTGCGATTGACTATGGGACCTTGGGAGCCCTGATGCTTCCTGCTTCTCACAGGAAGCAAGGAAGAGGACGCTGGAGAGGCGGTGCCGGCCAGCCAGGAGGGAAGTGATTGTTTTAATATTGAAATGCCTCCACCCTCCACCCCTTAACTGCTGCTTCCAGGCAGAAGCTGTGAATGTTGCAGGCCACTGGGTTCATAAGAAAACACGCAATCAAAGCACAAGAAGGGGTGGCTTGGAACCCCCTGCTCTAGCTCTATCATTTCCTACCCTGTCATGGACTAGGGAATGGTCTGGAAACTTAGTGATCCTATTCCCGTCTTTAAGAAAGAGGGAAGAAATTAAGTAAGGAGGAGAGAAACTACTTCACCTTCTGCTTCAGATCAGGCTGTAGAGTTTCATATCCATGGAGGGATACAAATTGTCACTAAGTCTGGCTGACCTGAATTAATATTGATGCACAAGGCTGGTTTACAAAATGTTTCATATCATGTGGATAGTTTAGCCTTAGGCATCAATTAAGAAAAAGAAAACCAATAACAAAAATGTGACTTTATAGAGGACCTCAAAGAACTTACGACCTAATTTCTTATAGCATAGAATGATGTTCCAAATCCGTTTATCAGTACTAAACATGGCCTAAAAACATATTTGCACGTTGTTTGAAATATTTATTTTGTCTTCTAAAGCACAGTTATTGGATACACTGGAGACAAGAAGGAGAAATTGCTGCCTGCATAGCCAAAACAAATGATTGACAGAGAAGAGATAACGTTTCACAGAAAACATCATTAGTATGTGGTCTGTGATCCCACAGCTAATTCCAAAGAGTGTGCTCAATTTTCGTTACGCAGCCCACAGAAACCTCAACAAAGTAGAACTGAATAGATTTTGTTACCAGCCCAAAGTTGCACAATAGCAATAGTCAGTTTCAAGAAGTAACCTAAAGCAATCTACCAAACAACCACTCCTGCTGTATAAAAGCCACAGACCACACCATTTATAACAATACTTTGTAAAACGGTACGCCACATGCTATAATTATGCACCTTAATGTACTGCTGAGACCAGCCAATCTTGCACACATACTGATCATTGGAAGTGAAAATAATTACAGCAGTGATACACTGCTTTCAAGGATGCTGAAAAGGCATTTATTTATTTATTAGGCAGTTTTATACAGTACAAACAAAATTCAGTAGATCAAAAAGGGCTTTACATAAGAACAGTGGGGGACAGATTTACTAAGGACATGTGTTGTCCTTGTGTGACGCTAGTCTTCAAAAGTCCTTAACTGGGATTTACTAAGCCACTTAGCATGGGTTTGCATGGTTTAGTAAATGCAAAGAAACGCAACACAGCCCTTAGTGCTGCCTTGTGTTTCTTTGCGTCAGGTAGGCATTACAGGGATGGAGCATGGGCCGTCCAATGCATCTACCCATGGATTTTTATACAAGCCCAGATATCCAAAGACTTGTAACCTGGGTTTGTTCCATAACAGTGTGCCTACCTGACTGAGGAATAACAAGGAGAAGTACCATGAATTCTTATTTCCACCTGTGCTGCATTCTGCAGCACACATAGAAAGATGAATGTGACTCCAAGGATTGTTTTTTCTCGGGAAGGTGCCCCTCCCAGCACAAAAACAATCCTGTCCATACCGTATACACCCTTGCACTATGGTCATGGGTGCCTACCTTAGCGCTAGGCAGCACACTCTCCCTATGCAGGGAGAGAGGAAAAATGTCAATATATTTGTAAATATGGAGCATTTCTGCCCTTTCACGCAACACAGTGCAAAAGTTGACTTGCTGTGTAGCATTGCATAAAAAAATGGTAAATCTGCCCTGTGTTTTTTTTATCCATAGTAAAAGTTTTATGTCACTCCTTTAGCTAACAATAGTTCCGTTCAGTTCACATGATGCAGTAGGATTTTATAAAAGCAGGTCTTGTTTCATTTTTATCAAGTGGATAACATGAAAACAGTTTAATGTGAAACTTTCTTGGTTGAGGCACGGTCCCAGCTAAAGGAGATCTACAATTCAGAGTTCAGCCAGACTGCAAGATCTAGTAGCCCAGAGATTATGGGGCCACATGTATCAACATTAGGAATAGTGATTACCTAATTGTGATTTTCTGTGAATCGCAATTAGGTAATTGCAATTCCTAATATATGAAACTCCAAGAGTTTCATTCAGTGATTACTAGGGGGTCGCAAATCGACCTACCTCATTAATAATAATGGAGTAGGTCGGTATTTGCGACCCCCTAGGAATTGCTAAAATCAAGAGGATGGTGGCCTGCTAGGATCAGCAGACCACTATGTTCGTTATTGCTTTTCAATAAAGCAATCATTTTTTTTTTTTAAATGCAGCCTATTTTCCTTAAAGTAAAATGGCTTGTGTTTGTAAGAAAAAAATTAAAAGTAGACAGTGGTCCTTGCGTTTATACATACCACTTTGATTTGGTATTTGGAAGGGAACCCCTAAATACAACCCTTCCAAATAACGAATTGCAAACTCATATTGCGATTCGGTAACTGGTTACCGAATCGCAAGATAGGGATTGATACATAGGAAAAGCTTAGGAAAATACTTTTTTGTATCCGCGAATGGGCTGAGTCTGCGAATCGTCCTGTTTGCGAACGCAAAATAGGTTAATACATGTGACGTCATGTCTCTCAGGTTGAATCTGCTGAAGCTCATCACAATTCCTCATTGTTGATGCACGATTCACCGGTGCCTACCTGCCAGTTTCATGGTTCAAGACATTCATGGATGTGCCATTTTCATTTGCAAGAAGTCACCGCCATTTTGGTGGTGTTGTGCCACCCAGCACCAGAACTCAAGTACAGGTGCAAGGACACTTTAAGTAAGGACAGTACTTACGTATGAAAAACAGATTTGTTTCCAGTAGCTAAAGAGGTCATGTCAATAAATAAGCATACAAATGGGAACACTACTTCATTAAACATATCAAAACGTTAGAAGATCGCAAATGCTTAAAATACAAATATAATAATAGTTAAGGCCGGCCTAGATCAGTATGTGGTTGTTGATTCACTTGTTAATTTCCAGTGGTGTTTGTGGACAGGTATCTCCTCCGTAGATTGCAGCAGACATTTTCGTCCGAATCGGTGTACACATTGAGCTGTGTAATACATCATGATCAAGTGACATTCAAGTTTTCAAAATAAAAGGTGCATACTTGTCCACTGCCATGAGCAGGGATTACATGATTTGTGAGTTCAGAGACCAGAGTGTAGGGCTGATGACAATGAGACCAGGAGTGAGAAACATCATTTATCTGTAGGGAAAAACAAAAAGTATAAAATGTACTAATAATTGTTTGAAAAAAGGATCTCTGGTTAGCCAAGGTTTGCGCCAAAGCCAGGCAGAGACCACCACTCTAGTCAGGGCAAGGGAGTTACACGCCAAAGATAGCCCCTGCTCACCCCCTTGGTAGATTTGCACGAGCAGTCAGGCTTATCCCGGTGGCAATGTGTAAAGCGTTTGCACACGCACCGAGCAAAAACATCCCAGACACACCACAAAAGGAACTCCACACAAGGTTATATCAAAAATAGCCTTTGTATTCTCATAACACATTAGAATATTACTCACATAATATACATGGTGCCACCTGACACTAGGTCATATTTACAAGGGATTATTTACACCTGACAGGGCCCACTGGACCACTGTCACAAAGCGAACTTAGTAAAAGTAAGACCTATCATAAACGTACAGCCAGTAATCACTGGTAACCATTGTACTCAGCATCAGCCTGTAACATAAACCACATTACGCATAGTATCACATTAGGCGCGAACTACATTTCTGTGCCAACCTCACCAGCATAAACATATTATGCAATCATTTCATAAGTCTAAACACATTAGACCGTGGCCTCCTAAGCATAACTCACATTAGGGGCATAAATCACAATGGAGGATGTCCTCCCAAGCATAAGCCATAGAATGCAAATAACATACATAAAAAACACATTTAGAGTTATAAAACAGGGAGTGTAAATCACACTATATGAATCACATTTCCTAGCACCTCATGAATCACATTAGGGCCTGGCGCACTATAAACCCAACAGTTTTCCTGGCCAACTTGCCATCGCAAAAAGGGGCTCAAATGACCTATGTCCAAGAGTCAGGGGGCGCTGTCAATGCAGCATAAGTCAAAGTGAGCCACTGCACAAACCTAAACGTAGCAGCTGCCCACTACTTGGTGGGCAGCTGGGAAACTCACTGGCACCTCTGTGCCTCTGGCCCCTCTCAGGGACTCTCTCTCACTTGTGCCCAATCCGTTGCAGCTGCCCACACTGCTGTGGCGCACCTGTGGCACTTCTCATGAAGGAGGCCTGGCACCTCTGTGCCCTCTAGACTCCCCTAGTGGCATTAAGCACATGCCCCCACCATTGGGGCTATTATATAGACAATTACATAAGCATGCAAGAAGCATTATGTGCACAGAAACATGGAGACTTAATACGTTTTAGAATGTGCTCATGGCATCATATAATTAGAAAACAAGGGAAGAAATACAGTTCTAGTAGCACAGTACAAAAATAAAAAACTAAACAACCCAAATTGGACTTGGCCACCAACGTGTGCAGAGTGCCGGAAGTCTGCACACGTTGGTGGCAAACCCCAGCCAGTCCGAGCTGCTTCACTCAGGTTAGATTTACTCGAGGCACCGTCCTCCAACCCCCCGCTGGGACATTCTGACTCCCGGACAGACTTGACGCTCCCTCAGAGGGTCTCCCCCCTCTCTACAGACCTGGTTTCCTCCTTCCACTGGATTCTTCCCGCATGATCCGGTCCACCGAACTGCCCTGCCTGCACCGTTTTCTTAAGGCAACCCGGTCCTGAAGATGATCCTGACTAACAAGGATCGAAACGTCGTCAACCCCTCAGCTCATTAAATGGCGCATCTCATACTCTGGCTCAACTGAATCATTCATTCTAAACAGACAAACTTTTGGATTGTTATCTGATCCATGCCTTTGTTTTGATTCACTGTATGTATTTTCACACTTGTACTCCTTGTGCCGTTCATGCTGATCACAATTGCCACTTGCGTCGCCACCCGTATGTCACTTACACATACCCTGACCAAGTCCAATTCGGGTTGTTTTGTTATTTATTTTTGTACAGTGCTACTACAACTGTGATTCTTCCCTTGTTTTCTAATTATATGATGCCATGAGCACATTCTAAAACGTATTAAGTCTCCTTGTTTCTGTGGACGTAATGCTTCTTGCATGCATATGTAATTGTCTATACAATAACACCAGTTGGGATATTGTTTGTTTACTCCAATCACCTACCCTGGTCCCAACGTGGTTTAAGGGTCATACTCATTTAGCTATCTACAAAACCCACCGTTGGGGCGGCCCGCTCTCTGGCGGGACCGCCCAGGCACCGACAATGTGCCTCGATCTGCCCCAAGTTGCCGGGGCCTTCTGGGGCTCTCTCATTTATGACAAAAACTGCCCCCTAAGCGTTGAAGTGGCCGCTGCCAGACGGGCCGCTCTGACTCTGTGTCTCGCATCATGGAGCGACCCTCTCTCAGGTGGGGGCCACTCGGGAACATGGCACCGACGCTGTGCCTCGATGCACACCACCCATAGAGCCCTCACTCACCAGCTCTCTCTCGGAGGCGTCTCTCACCGGAGATGACTCCTCTCTGCTGGGGGACCGCCTCAATTCTCCCGGTCTCTGCGGCACATCACCATGTGGGGCTCTGTCTTCCACACAGGAGCCCTGCCTGGATTCTCCCTGCGTTACCTCGCAATGTCCAGTGCAGTGTGGGCTACCGCCTGGATTCTTCGTTTTCGGCATCCAGGCTGCAACATGCGGGGCTCCCTCAGCTCACCGGAGCTCCGGAAACTTCCGGCTGTGCTACCATTGGCCAGTCAACTGCTTCAAATGTTGGACCCGCTCGTAGTCAGGCGGACTCTGCCTGGCTTTGGGGTCGGGAATGCCGATTGGGCCGGAGCGGTACTTTTTAACCCCTTCGGTGCTCATGACGAGCTCAGCTCGTCATGGCATATACCTCTCAGGTGCTCATGACGAGCTGAGCTCGTCATGACCACACCCGTTTTTATTATGGCCCAGCACTGCAGGGGAATCACTCCAGCAGCCATGAGGTTAAAAGGCAGAGAACGCAGGGTGGGCACCCGCAGTCAGAAATAAATACAAATCGGCCATGTGGGGTGGGCACCCATGAATTAAATATCAGAATATGCGGGATGGGCACCCGCCGCAAAAAGGCATAACGGCGGAATCCCTACACAAGTAAAGCGCTCCCAGTGCACAGAAATGCTGTTGTTAAGGTCCTGGAGAAAACAAGAAGCAAATGGGTCCCACAAGTCCTTTAGGCATCAAGGTGCAATGCAGGGCCCATGGTGGCAAGCCCTCATGGTAGCCCCCCTGGGCCACAGCAGCAGCGCGCCCGGGCAGGAACAGCACGCCAAGACTCAACTGAACATTTTCATGGGGTCACAGCCCCTATATTTATACTAACATTTCCCATTGTGTGGAAAATGATTATTTATCGTACAGTTATGTCCCATCATACACCCTCTTCCGTCACGTCCCCGAGCCCATCATGCCAAAACACGAGCACACGAACACCCGAGAACACGAGCACGAACCGATCACGCGCTGATCATGCACCTCATGTAGTCACACACGCGCTCTCCTTTCCCAAAAAGTCAAACGCTCATCCTTATGGTCAAAGCGACTCCGAGAACCAACTGCCTCACTCAAACCGTGCATTACTGTGGTTAAGCCGATGCCGAGAACAAGACCCTCCCCCATCTGTAACCATTTCCCTATAATCGGGCCAATTCCGAGAAATAGGCCCCATTCTGTTAAACCAGGATAACCAATTCCGAGAAGAAGAGCCCCCGAATGCTGAAACACGACAAACAGACATCCTGTCACGACCGCCTCTCCCTTATCTAAGGAACCAGCCTAGTGTTATTTCTCCACACCTTCGCCTCTCTTGTGCTTCCTCATTCTAAATCATGACTCAGCCTTATCTCCCCTACCATGTCTTCACTCCTTTATGACGCTGCCTCCTTTTTTGGTCATGACTTCTATTCTATTGTAACATATGATCCGGGCCTACATGACTTCTGTTTTATGTTAACGTATGATCCGGGCATGCATTGAAGGGAAGCTCCTTCCTCTTTTTCTTTCTATAAATACTGTGTGTTCAGATAATCAAGTTAGAGATCCTTCCGATCCTCCTCAGGTGACGGAGCTCTCCCTTAACTCGAGTTACTGAATAAAGACCCTGAATTCGAACCACCACGGACTCTGCTCTTCATACTTTGAACTTATTGATATCGTCTAGAAATTCAGATCAAGGTAAATTACTAAAATATTTACCACAGCAAATTGGCACCCGAACAGGGACTTCCCTTTCTCCCCACACGCCGGTGATGCGGACCTAGACCGGTCTCTTCAAGACATCGACGGACTTCCAAGTGCACACTGCAGGGTGTTCCTGCATGAACTCCTTCGTGTCGAAGAGGGGCCGAGCCACGGCCTAGCCATCCATACGAGGCGGTGAGGACGACAGCGGAAGTCTCGACCCAGAGCCCGAAACCTGTGAAGATCGCCGAGTCCGAGGTCGTCTGAAACCCGACCAGTCCCTGTCCACGAGCGCTGCGTGATCAAGTGTCCAGATCTTCCAGATCTTCAAGTTCTCTGCACCTCGGTGAGTACCGCTGGGGGTGTATAAAGACGGGTTCTGAGCTATTCAGAGCACGGTAAAGACGGGTTCTGAGTTATTCAGAGCACGGTAAAGACGGGTTCTAGGTTTCTAGAAAACAGTATGTTTGTATTCTGATACTCAGAATATATCGAGTTTTTTTAAGTGTAAAGTTTTTATTTATATCTGATACAATGCCTTTGTTCTCTAAGCTGTGTAAACTGGGTACCCGGAAAGGGTTACTGAAACAGTCTGTACCAGTCCCCCCGAAGGATACTCCTGGTTACTTTATGTACACAAAGTATGGGATTGGTGCCATCTTGTATTTGGATCTTTGGGAAAGCTATACTAAGGATTTAGACATCGCGATCAGATGGCCAAAGAGTGGCACATGGGATTTGAATTGTATCATGGCAGTTGAGAAAAGATGTTGGGAAAAGAAAGCGAGACCCTCGATGTTAGAAAGTGTTGATATATGGCGAAAGGAAGCACATCGAAGGGAACAGAAAGAGCAAGGAAAAGTTGAGAAAGCAAAGAGAATGTCGGAAGAAAGTAAGATGAAAAAGTTACAGAATCAGGATGACGATATTTGTTCTGAACAAAAGAAAAGGGAGGTCTCAGCCTCAGTAACGGGTATATATCCTGTCCTCTCACCAAAAACAGGGTCCGAGATTAACTCAGATTCTAGTACCCCTACGGCACCTCCACACCCTAAGGTTCCTTCTGTACCCGACGATTTTATTACTACTTATTTAATGGAGCCTCCTCCTGCTTATACGAATCAGGTAACAGCCAGACGAGTAGTTACTCAGACGAAACCCATCCCTGACACTTCGGGTGGTGTTCTACCCCTGTTAGAATGTGATTATGATCCAACCCCAGGGGAAGGTTCACAAGCAGATATTTCCCTTCGCTTACGACAAGCTCTAGAAGGTATACGAGAGGTACCGAATATCACAAATTGCCTAAACAAAATTTATGAAGCGCTTCGAACAGGAGAAAATTTAGAAACACTACAGGAGGCTATAAAAAATAGACCCATAGAACATAGAAAATGCCTCTCACGATTCATGATCACTTGTTTTATTAGAATGATAGCTAGTGCAGGAAAAAGAGTTCCTGACGATTTACTACAACTAGACCAAGCAGTAGTCGCAGGGAATTACAATAAAATAAAAGAAATAGATCTTTTTATTCAGCTCTTCATAAGCAAGGTTTCCGATTCCCATCGAAAAGATGCCCCTACCCAGGGAACTGAGAATGAGAGTACGAGCGAGGATAGAGACGAAGGAACTGCTTTTCAGGGTGCAGTACGTCCCCGTATCTCTCGTTCTCAGAATAATGGACAAATCAAACTTAGAACTAAGAAATTGTCAGCCCCCACAGATAGGTTGTTCCAACGAATGCAAGAAGCTCTAGATGATTGGATGGACGACCAGCCTCCACTCACCACACAAGAAAAAGAACTCGCTAGATCAAGCACCCATTGGGTATCTCAATACTCCATATATGGCTCTGATATAGTTGCTCAAATGTTTTTATCGATCCCTCTAGCATCTCAAAGATTAGTTAGCATCTATATGGTTCAACACCTCATTACAATGTACGAAGATACTGGTTGCCCAACAAAAAGATTACATTCTCTCTTACAAGACTGTTTAGAAGGGAGGTGGGTGGCTAGGGGACAAGAATTCCTTAACGTCTTCCTTGAACTACGAGAGCGATATATCAAATATTTTACAGACAGTTATGATACAAATCCCCATCCCTATGACGAAGGACAGTTCCCCCTCCGAGAAGTACACCCCGTTGCAGATTCCGATGGAAAGTTGCAACAAACATTTGTGTACACTCCTTTGACAAAACTAGAAATACTCGAGATGAAGAAAATGGTCCCTTCCCACGAAAAAGACCCTTCGGGTTTCCATAGGGAACTCAAGGACATTCTTCAAATGGGTTCCTTCACTTATAAAGACCTCAATATTCTCCTTAAAGTCCTGTTACCTCAAGGAACGTACGACAAGCTAAAAGGAAAAGTTTGGGAGATTGAAGGGAAAAAGGTAACATGGGCAGACTTAGAAAAAGAAGATGCCACTCGTAATCCCGGACAAGGTTTGGGACCCCTAGTTCAGGAACTCCCTCGCTGTCTCCCTAAAATACTGTCTCAGTTGCTGACCACTAAGAAAGAAGATTGGGATGCTATCTATGCATGTAAACAGAAACCAGATGAGGATATAGGAGACTATTATACCAGGTTAGAGAAATGTTTCCTCATCAACAGCGGCCTCTCCTCCGGTGGAGATGCCTATAGTCGATTATTTGTTTCCAAACTCGTAGAAAATGCCTTGCCCACGATCAAAAATCCTTAAGGTAGAAAGTACATGGCAAGCAAGCTCCCCCTCACAAGCACTTCAGATGCTCCAATATCACCAAAATAGAATTAGGGATGAACAAGAACAAGAAAAGAAGAGAACAAAGATACTAAAATGAAGGTATTAGTAGCACAAACTAATACGATGCAACAGACCCCTAAACAACCCCAAGTATCACAAGAAAAAGTTACTTGTAATTACTGTAAAAAGCCAGGACATTTCGTGCATGACTGTCCAGTATTACAACATAATATTGCCACTGGGAAGACACAACCTCGCAACTACCCCCCTCGTTCTTCTGCTCCTCCAACTGATACCAAACCTGCCACCCAACTCTATCAGTACCCAGTGTCATCCTATCCTGAATTCCCCACGATCTCATGAAACAGCTGGGAGGAACACGATAATCGTCCACTAATACCGGTCCCGGTTGACCAAGAGGGTCCCTATGTACATGCTAAACTCCTAGGTAAGGAAGCAAAATTTCAGATTGACACCGGGGCTAGTAGGACGACCGTGCAGCACAACGAAGTTCCCAAGGTACCCCTCTCTGGCTCAAATAGCATTTCCTTGGGTTTTTCTGGTACACCTGTCATCAACAAAGTTTCTGAACCAATTTCGCTTAAAGTTGGTCCTCTTACAACTTCCACCGATTTAGTGCTTACAAAGTCCTGTCCCGAAAATCTCCTTGGCATCCAGACACTAAAAGAACTAGGTGCTATAATATGTTGTTCCCCAGAAGGAGTCCGACTATTCCTCTGAGATTTTAAGGGTCATTTCACCACACGAGAACTAGATGTCAGACTAAGAGACATTCCTGTTACACTATGGGCTACTGACCCCACAGATGTAGGATTCATGGATATTACACCACACCTAGTGACACTGAAGGAAGCTATTGTTCTACCTCGCATCCGTCAATACAAATTACCTCCAGATGCAGAACAAGCCCTTATTCAGATTATCGATGACCTGATACAAAAAGGAGTAGTCAGAGAAGTACCTTTCAACACATGTAACTCGCCAGTCCTGCCAGTTAGAAAGAAAACTAATGATGGTGCGCCACCAGTCTACAGACTCGTGGTTGACTTACGTGAACTCAATAAATGTGTAGTACCACAATACCCTGTGGTCTCAGATATCAGTACTCTGTTAACAGCCATAGATGCTGAGGCTACACATTTTACTGTAATCGACCTGAAGAATGCTTTCTTCAGTGTACCCATCCACCAAGACAGTCAGTACCTATTCGGATTTACCCTACAAGGTCGTAGTTTCTGTTTCACAAGAGCTCCCCAAGGATATACAGAAAGTCCCAGTATCTATAGTCAGGCACTCAAAAGACAGCTAGATGACATTGTTCTGCCCGCCAACACGACATTGCTACAATATGTCGACGATCTACTGATAACCGCACACTCCGAACCAGAATGTGAACAAGCTTCACGAATTGTCCTAATGTTCCTTGCACAACATGGCCACAAGGTGTCACCCTCAAAATTACAGTTATGTTTACAGCAGGTGGCCTACTTAGGACACCTGCTGTCAAAGGAGGGTAGGGCACTCACACCTGAAAGAATTCAACTCATTTTTAACATTCCTGTCCCCAAGACACAGAAAGAAGTCCGTGCTTTTATTGGTCTCACATCCTACTGTAGACAGTGGATTCCCCAGTTTGCCTACTTGGCCAAACCCCTGATACAGCTAACGACCACAACCTCTTCCCCATTGCCATGGACACCTGAGCACACTTTTGCTTTTGACACCCTCAAACAAGCATTATGCTCTGCACCTGTTCTAGCTACACCTGATTATGTCAAACCTTTTGTCCTCTTTGTCACAGAACGGGAAGGTACAGCCTTGTCAGTACTCACACAAACACAAGCTAACAAACACCGTCCCTGTGCTTATTTTTCTAGCACTCTTGACCCTGTTGCACAAGGTTTGCCGGCCTGTTTGAAATCTGTTGCAGCTACAGCTCTAGCAATACGACAAAGTGATTCCATAGTACTAGGACACTCCTTTGAAGTACAAGTTCCACATGCAGTAGAATTGCTTTTAAATAGGACACAGACACAACATTTAACCATAGCTCTTCTCACAGGTTATGAAGTCACTCTGTTCCAACCCCATATTATCATCAAAAGGTGCAATATCCTCAACCCAGCTACGCTACTACCTACTGTCAAAGTTGACAACCAAATTCATGACTGCTTAGAGGTAGTCAAACTAGTTACAAAACCCCGGTCTGATCTTACAGATGTCCCTCTAAGTACACCAGAACACACACTGTTTGTAGACGGTTCCTGTATGCGCCTCCAATCAGGCGAACTCTCAGCAGCCTATGCTGTCACTACAGAAAATACCGTCCTTCTAGCAGCCAGAATACCTGTACATTCTGCACAAGCAGCAGAACTAATAGCTCTCACCAAAGCATGTGAATGGTCCAAAGGAAAACGAGTCAACATCTACACCGATTCACAATACGCATTCGGGGTAGTTCATAATTTCGGCATCCTTTGGAAAGAGAGAGGTTTCCTGACCTCTCATGGAACCAAGATCCAACATGGAGACCTTATCCTCCAGCTACTAGAGTCAATACACAAACCCACAGAAATAGCCATACTGAAATGTAAAGCACACACCAAAGTTGTAGACTCTATCACCAGAGGTAATGCTCTGGCCGACGCCACAGCTAAACATGCTGCTCAGACAAAATCACTAAACACCGAAACCACCATTAGTACTATCTGTCCAGTTATCGATCCGACCAAGGATGTAGTAGACATCCAAAATCAAGCCACAGAAACCGAAAAGAGAAAATGGGAAGAGGAGGGAGGTTCACACACAGATCAAGGTTGGGTAACACAGGACAAGTCCAAATGGTTTCTCCCTGACCTAATGGTTCCCATAATGATAGAAACTGCTCATGGTCCCGCACATCTAGGAGAGAAAGGAATGTTAGACAGTCTGAATCTGATATGGCACAACAAGCATCTGCGTGCAGCAGCCAAACAAAAAGTATGAACCTGTATGATTTGCTGTCAGTTCAATCCAGGGAAAAGTGTATCCGTTGAACAAGGAGGGTTCCATCCTCCAGATCACCCCTTTGAAGTCCTACAAATGGACTATATACAGATGGAGAGATGTCGGGGATATAAGTATGTCCTCGTAGTAGTCTGTACCTTAACTCGATGGACTGAAGCATACCCCGTCCCAGACTATGGTGCCCAGATGACTGCCAAGCAATTGGTGAGGGAATTCTTCCCTCGCTACGGGTTGCCAAGAGTCATTTACTCTGACAACGGGCAACCATTCTCCTCAAAATTGATGGAAGCTGTCTCCTTACTGCTAGGATACACCTGGAAGTTCCACTGTGTTAGGCATCCCCAAGCAGCAGGCTTAGTTGAACGACACAACCAGACATTAAAAACAAAATTAGCAAAAATATGCGCTGACAAGCAAATAGACTGGGTTACAGCTCTTCCGGTTGCCCTCTTCTATATGAGAATGGTGGCACATTCCCGGACGGGTCTGTCCCCCTATGAAATTACATTTGGGAGGCCCCCGAATATCTGGGGTGTCCCATCTCCTAAAAAGTTGATTGACATTGATGCAAATGTTCTGACAGATTACTTGGCTTCTTTGATGTCTGCACTACGTTCTTGCCGTTCACAGGTGGCTGCAGCCTTCCCAGACAAGACCGCGCCAGATGAGCACCCCCTTCAGCCTGGTCAATGGGTACTCGTCAGAAATTTTGATCGAACCAGCCCTCTGGAGAAAAGGTGGACGTCCCCCAAGCTGGTGCTGCTGACGACAAGGACCGCCATCAAGGTCGAGGGACGAAAAGGATGGTTGCACGTGTCGCACTGCAAGCCCTTCTACGAACCAACTCCGGACACTGTTGCTAATCCTGAGACCAGAGACATTAAAAAACCAGATTTTAAAGACACTGAAACGACAGACTTTATTTCACCCCTTCCAGAACTTTTACCCCAAGAAGAGTACAAATCGCGGCTGCGATCCTACCCCAAACAGACTTGAGACATTTGCATCTGAATCAGGCCTGCCAGTGGCTATTTAAGCCCAAGACGGACGCTTGGTGAAGCGGTTGCTGGGAAGAGTCCGGTTACTGGTGCATTTTTTTCCCTCTCAAAGACTAAGCAGCCAGAATTATGAAGATAAAGACTCATTGTGCGAAACTGTTACATGACAAAGTTCCCCTTTTCCTTTCTATCATGATTCTTATTTTCTGCATCATGGCTTGTCTAGGTTGGTTCCTTCATCTAGTTTTCCCACCGTCTTCCCCCGCGCCCTTGAACAATACTGCTATGCATTCACACGTAGATCTTCCTCCACATCTCATGAACAGAAGAAAAGAGTTCTTCAATAACACATTCATCTCCACACTCCACCAACATCAATTAGTGATTAACAAAACAAATTGTTGGGTCTGTGGTTTAATGCCACATTCTGTGCATGGAGGAATGCCTTTTATTCCTCTCCCTTTTGGTTATGCTGGATCTACCTATGCACTCTCTATGATATTTTCCGCCTCTGTTAGGAACATTCCTGAGACCCCGATCAAAAACACTAGTAGCTGGAATGAGATCAAAGCAAAAACAGTACGAGCCGTCGCAAGGATGGTAACTTTCACAACAACATGGGGACGAGCAGACATTAGTGAAAACACCAGTTATTCCCTCTTTAATGACACCACCTCCTTTAGGGAGACCTTTTCAGCCCAGAAAAGACAGACAGACCAGGGAGGATGGGCCGTGCCCCACCCGGGCCTATTCTGCGTAAGAGGAAAGGGCAAGGGTCAGAAAATGGGAGATAGTGAATGTAACAGGACCTACACTCTACCTGATCCAAATTTCCCAACGATGGCCACTGCCCCTAACACCTACTTTATCTGTGGATCTCACGCGCGCACTTGGCTACCTCAAGGCTGGTCTGGAAAATACTACATAGCATTCCTCCTTCCCCCTACCTACACCGCCCCAGCAGATTATCATCTCAGTGACCCTCCGACAGTAATTAATAGGCGGCGAAGGGGGGCCATAGATGCTGAAGATACAGCGGGCCAAGAGGCTGGCGATTTTTTTAAGGAATCATCCCATTTTGGGGGCCTATGATCAACAGCCGCCACATAAGACAACTGACTCGTGTAGTCCAGGGAGCCATAAACGAAACAGCCGGTGCATTAAGTAACATCACCGCTGAGATGGCTGCCGACAGACTCATGACGTTACAAAACCGTATGGTCCTAGACATCATATTGGCTGACCGTGGAGGTGTATGTGAACTGATCGGGTCCAGCTGCTGTATATTTATCCCAGATAATGCACCCTCGGTGTATGCCGCTATTTCCCGCCTTCATATACTTTCCAGAAAACTAGATGCAGACACTGGTGCCTGGTCCCTGACGGGTTGGCTCTGGAGCCTCCTGACCTCATGGGGATGGAAGGTGCTTGTAGTCCTAGGTCTTGCTCTAGCTATTCTCTTCACCTGCTGCCTCTGTATTCAGTGCGGTCCAGCACTCTGTAGTTTCTGTATCACTACCTGCATTCCCAGAACCCAGACCAGAAAGAAAGAAAGAGAAAGAATCATGTTACAGGAACAAGTAAACAACCTAATGAGTATAGAGGTGGACTAGAAAAAGCAAAGAATTTTAGAAGGGTATATTATGGGACAAGGAGGGAATGTGGAAAATGATTATTTATCGTACAGTTATGTCCCATCATACGCCCTCTTCCGTCACGTCCCCGAGCCCATCATGCCAAAACACGAGCACACGAGAACACGAACACCCGAGAACACGAGCACGAACCGATCACGCGCTGATCATGCGCCTCATGTAGTCACACACGCGCTCTCCTTCCCCAAAAAGTCAAACGCTCATCCTTATGGTCAAAGCGACTCCGAGAACCAACTGCCTCACTCAAACCGTGCATTACTGTGGTTAAGCCGATGCCGAGAACAAGACCCCCCCCCCATCTGTAACCATTTCCCTATAATCGGGCCAATTCCGAGAAATAGGCCCCATTCTGTTAAACCACGATAACCAATTCCGAGAAGAAGAGCCCCCGAATGCTGAAACACGACAAACAGACATCCTGTAACGACCGCCTCTCCCTTATCTAAGGAACCAGCCTAGTGTTATTTCTCCACACCTTCGCCTCTCTTGTGCTTCCTCATTCTAAATCATGACTCAGCCTTATCTCCCCTACCATGTCTTCACTCCTTCATGACGCTGCCTCCTTTTATGGTCATGACTTCTATTCTATTGTAACATATGATCCGGGCCTACATGACTTCTGTTTTATGTTAACGTATGATCCGGGCATGCATTGAAGGGAAGCTCCTTCCTCTTTTTCTTTCTATAAATACTGTGTGTTCAGATAATCAAGTTAGAGATCCTTCCGATCCTCCTCAGGTGACGGAGCTCTCCCTTAACTCGAGTTACTGAATAAAGACCCTGAATTCGAACCACCACGGACTCTGCTCTTCATACTTTGAACTTATTGATATCGTCTAGAAATTCAGATCAAGGTAAATTACTAAAATATTTACCACAATTGTGTCACAGCACAGAGCTTGGGGATACCAGTCAGAACTTGTTTAGGGGGTTTTGGAGCACTTTGTTTTGCTCAGCTCCTCTCCCCTTTGTCAAGTGGGGGCTCAGTGATCAGACACACCACAGAGGGCGGAGCCAGCATTGTACTAGGGAAGCGCTATCCTGTTCAGAGTCAGGGGATTTCTCCTCCAACCACTCTCAACTCAGGTGTCCCATTCAGTCTATCTCTGACTTATCCCGCCTCTCCTGGATCCACCCACACCTCTCAGCTCCTCTCAAACACAAGCCAGACATGCAATTCACATCAGGCAGGCAGACACAGAGCATACAGAAATGCCAACTTCTAAAGTGGCATTTCTCCACCATTCACCATAAATCTGGGCACACTATTGTGCCTCATTTATTCTCACAAGTTCATACATACTAAACTCGACCCTGCACTTCTCTCATACCAGGAATTACCATGGACACACATATCCCCCATGCATTCTTATAGGAGGGCAGGCCAATCTCACCACATGCACTCAGAGAGTGCATGCACTTTACACTGGGCCACAGTGCTAAAGTGCACAGAGGCCTAAAACCACTACCACTATTTCAGAGCTTAAGGCAAAAAGTTCAGGGTTGAACCAGCCAAAATGGGCCAAGTCCAACAATAACCTTATTTCCTGAGACTGGAGCTACACTGTTGGTTAAAGCCCTAAACCTGAGGTGTAGGCCCGACCCATAGGTGAGACCTATAAGGAGGGAGGGAGAGGGCTACTAACAATCCGTATATTTCGAGTCAGAAGGACTGTAAGGCCGGTAGGAGGACATTCCACCCACAGATGGTAGAAAGTTCTGAATTAAAAAGGAAGAAACAGAAAGACACAGATTGGAATGTTGAAGCAGAATGCCTATACCGGCCAATATTGATCCTGAGTCTCTCTATAATCTTCAACGGAGCCCCAAACTTTGTAACAATTAAAGACCCTTACTTACCACGGTACCCAGTTGATAGTATGAGAAACCATTTGAGAGGCAAACCACAGGTCAATAAACAAGTGTTTGTAAACATCTGCAATTGTAAATGAGCAAAGAGCAGATGGGAAGTTAATTGCCAGGCATAGTAGGATAGCAGTAAGTTACTATATCGAAAACAGACAGCCTTTTGATAGAGGTACAAGTATCCTTCTAATTAGGTATTGATTAAAATGACTCACAACCTTCTTATATTCTGCGCTGTCTATCTAACGCCCAGACAGCATGCTGTGAACTGCGAAATGAAAAGTCATATACCTTTATTTTTCGTTTTTTTTTTTTAGCATCAACGGTTTTTGTAGCTTTTTTTGAAAGAAAGGAGAACATTATACTGCAGGCAGATATATTGTCAAGTTCCATACGATCATAATTCCTAGAGGAATTGTCAAATATATGTCAGGCTTGAGAACATATCTGTCTGAAACTTAATCGACCTAATACATCAAAGGCATTCTCCTTTGTTTGTTTAAGGTATGAGACGTGATGTCAATGGATATATTGTGACGAAGGGCAAAGACGTTTTACATCTCTTTTAAATGGCTGCCGAAGGAGCAGTTAACATGTCTATTTTCATAAAAAGCATCCCCATTGTCCAGCTCGCTGCAGGCGGCCTGCTTTCATTCTCTGCAGGTCTGGGGGTTTATCTTCCGGAACATCAGAGTAAATGGATTTGAATAGCCATTATTTCGAAAGAGTTCAGGCCGTTTTAAAATCCTCCCCCCAAGGATTGGGACTTTAACATTATTTCACTTGATTTATTTTTGACTGCTGTGCCAATCTTCATGCCGGCCTCTACAAAATCGAAGGATGCCCGGGACCGTCCCGCACACCGAAATAAAGAGGAAATTAAGAAGAGAAGGAGCCAGGGCGGAAGAGAAGAGAGAGTAATTTACCCTGACCTAAGTAATAAATCTGCAGTGCAGTAATGACCATCTCTTGACGTGAGAGGTGGCATTGATCAACTGCGCCCTCCTGAGCCGGGCTCCTCCGCGCTGTAAATCTTTTCTTGTTCTGCTGCCCAAGTGTGGACGTTAAAGTGAGTTTGTGCTTTGCAGCACACCACTCTGTGTGTTTCGGATTGTGTTAACTAAGGCTGCCTTTCTTTGAATGTTGTTGGGACTAGTTGTTCATTGCCTCGCCATTTGATTCTAATCCTAACACAATACAGATAGAAGCAAATCGTATTAATTTAAATGATATCAGTTCCGACGTCAATTACATTCAATTCATGACGCTTTATTCGGTGCAAAAGAAATGACCATAAAAGCACATGTAAAAAGTACACGATACATAAATCATCAATTTAAAATGAATATCATAGAGTACAAACCAAATACACTAAAATATCATGCTTTTACGCACACTAATAGATTTGTTTAAAAACACAGCAGTATAAAAACATGTCTGCAGATTTCATGTTAAAAATAAGACTCATTGCTTCATCAACTGTACGTACCCCATATTTAAAAAACAAAGGTTTAAGGTACGTAATTCGAAAGTTCATGTACAGTTTGCATATTAATAAAAAGTGCAAGGTGCTCTGTTTTGATATACCGTCACACAGACAAGGTCCTTTAGGATGTTGCTTAAGGTTAGGCAAGGCCACCAGATGATGTACTATTCCGAACCTTAGTCTGGTGAGGACAAACTTGTGCGATTGCCTGGTCACCAGTGCTAAGTATGGTGGAAAACCTTCTGGGAGGGAATATCTGCTAGAAAATGGGACAGTTAACATGGACCGACTGGCAGAAGCTCTCTTCTTTGCCAAATTATCCAAAAATATTGCTTTCAGCTCGGCTTTTGGTATCGTCAAGGCAGCCTTAGGGTCGATCAGAACATTGTGAATAAATATTTGTAAATAACAATCAGAGACATATTTTATCCATGGGATTTTCCTGTACAAGTCCAATGAAAGACAATCCTCAATTATAGATCTGTTGAGGGTCTTTTCGTCCTGGAGCCATATGGAGCGCCATAACATTAAAGGTCTTAAGGATAAAAGATCATTTAAATAATTGATGTCTAGTTCCCGATGGATCAATACAGTGGCGGCAGAGGTGGGTAAACATAAAAGTTTTTTCAGGAAAGAATTTTCCTCCAACTGCAATTTATAGTCGCCGCTGTGACCCCATATAGCCGCCCCATACAATGCAATAGTGGCGCATATAGTTTGGTAAATTTGCAACAATTCTCTGGTTCGCCTATCCCCAATTTTTGCTGCAAATTTGAAGATACCATGGGCGCTTTTTGCCATTTTATTACTGATGTTGTTAAATTCGTTGGTCCATTTTCTGTCATGGAAAAAAGTGATTCCGAGATAACAAAATGAATCAACTGGTTGCACCTTATTACCATCAATAAAAAAGGCATTGGATTTATTATTTTTAACCCCATAGGTCATAGTATGCGTCTTTTCCTTATTGATGAGTAGTTTCCTGTCCTTAATGAACAGAGAAAATCTATCCATCAAACGCTGTAAACCCAGATGGGTTCTGGAAAGGAGCACGGCGTCGTCAGCGTATAATAACACCGGCAGAGATACGCCTTTTAACCTGGGTGCATCAGCTTGGACACTCTTTAAAATTTCATCAATTTCATTTATAAATAAAATGAACAATAACGGGGCTAAAACACAACCTTGTCTTATGCCGTGTCGAACGCTAAATTTGGGGGTGCATTCTCCCTTGGTTCCAAAGCGCACACAAGTTTGCAGCTTTTGGTACAGCCTGGCAAGGAAGAAAATGATACCCTCAGGGGCTCCCATCCGTAACAAAATGGGCCATAAAATGTTGTTGGGACTAGTTTTTCATTGCCTCGCCATTTGATTATAATCCTAACACAATACAGATAGAAGCAATTCGTATTAATTTAAATGATATCAGTTCCGACGTACTAAATGCCTTTTTCACACCGCTGCACTAACTTTACATAAGACCTAGAGTTAGGCCAGTAGATTCTAGTTCACAAATGTGTTTTTTTATTTAATAAACATTATTAAAATATATGTGAGATTGACAATAAAACACATAGGAAAAAGAAAATGGAAGACTTGTCTATTTGCAAAAAAGAATACATGTTATGTTTTGTTATGTTACGTTATGCTATGCTATGTTATGTGGATTTTTTCAGAGTGCCTCTGCTTATATCTCCCGACATCCTCGTCCATCTTCCCTACTTATCAACTTTTTTTTTTAAATCAATTTCCGTAACCGCAACTATACCTGAAGTAGTTTGCTGGCAAGAACTAAAAAGAAAGTTGTACAACTAGGCACACTTGGTTTATATCTAATTTTGGTGAGGCTGATGAGCAAATGTTTCCTTTGTCATTTTTTTTTACATAATGTTTGCCTCTTTAATTTTCAATTGTGGTTATGAACTTATATTTAAACGAAAGCACACTATTATGAGCTTAGGCCATGTTTGTGCTATGGAAAAATATATAACAAATAGACAGATTGATAGATGGATTAGATAGATAGATAGATAGATAGATAGATAGATAGATAGATAGATAGATAGATAGATAGATAGATAGATAGATAGATAGATAGATAGATAGATAGATAGATAGATAGATAGATAGATAGATAGATAGATAGATAGATAGATAGATAGATAGATAGATCAGGTCTCTGTGTCTTCTACGTCCCCAGTGATCCAGTCAGTGGCCTCTCCTCCATTAAGGTGGAGGAACAACACCCCACTGCTCATTGTGTTGTGAAAACATGAAAAATAAAATGATAATACAGCAGGTTATTATCCTATTATTTTTCCTTGCTGAGTCGAGCCAAGGAGAGGGCAGGGCCAGGCCATCCTGATGGACAGCAGCAGGAGGAGGAGTGGTGGAAACAGCTGCAAGTGCAAATGTTGATTTGGCTGTCCATCTTAGGATGGTCTAACCGACATGCCCCTTAGATCTCTCCACCCGAACTGTGCTGCACAGCCGGGTGGAGGCCAAGCAGAGGCCCCCAGGCCCTAACTGAGTGTCAAACCAGACAACTCAGGCCAATCATAGTGCTGATCTCATGCTGATAAATAGTATTACCAGCATGAGAGCAGCAGTCTGGTTTGGTGTAGGGGACTGGGATCCTTGCAGTGACTACCTGGAGTCGAGAGGAGATGTGCAAAGAGCACCGAGGTGGCAGTTGGCAGGTAAGTGCTTCTATATTTATTTTGATTGCATTTTTCGACCCCCCACTTATCCCCTGTGCTGCACCACCACTTTTGTTTCACAGCAGCTGCCGCTGGAAGAAGAGGATTTTCTCTGAATTTATAGTTGGTTGATTATTGCCTTTAGATCTACTGTTCCGGCACGTTTTCTTTGCCTTTTTGTGAGTTTTGCAGTTTTTGAGGTGTTAATGGTGCTCTGTGTAACATCGATTTGATGGTCCCTTGTATCAGGACATTCCTCTGTTTCCACTTGTTTTGCTTCTCCCTTATCATTAATGCATTTCCCTTTGATTGTATTTTTGTCTTTAGATGGCTCTTTTTTCTCTGCATCCTTTTGGGTTTCCCTTGTTTGTTTGGACTTAATTGTTGATTGAACTGCCCCTAAGATATCCATTAATATTTAGGACAGATTTACCAATTTATCAATTATTTTGCCACAGCCTCAGTTGAGCTGCTGTTGGAGATTACTTGTTTGTGGCTCCAGGTTTCCCCTGCGAGTTAGAAAGGACGTACTGAGGTCCAGCTTGGTGTTTATGTCTGAAATGTGACCGGCAATTACATTTATAAGGTCTATCTGGACTTCCATTTTGTCTGATTGAAAGTTCAGTACCCTAATTGCTTGTTCCAATGTGCTTAGCAGAGTTTTCCTCCACAGTGAAGTTTGAAAATCTTCAAGGGATTTTCCTGATGCCCCAGACCCATGATCAATCCTGCTAACAGATGAAATTAGTATTGGAGATGACAGGTTTAATTGATTTATTTTCTCTGAAAAACTTGCTTCCTCCTGTGCGTTCTGTTGGTCAATTCTGTGGGTCGGGTTTGATGGGGTAGATACCACCATTCCTGCTCCACCCAGTGCTCTTCCCTTCCCAATAACCAGTGACAAGGTATTCCCTTGTATTGCTGCATTCGGTGTTTCCTGTGTTTGTGTATTGGTTTCCAATATTTGTAACAGGTTGGCGTCATTGAATAGGGAAAATGAGCTTGACCAGGCATCATCCAGAAGCACTACCTATTCAACTGATTTGTTCATTTGCGCATCTTCCAATTACTTCATTTTGGTTTGTTGAGGGATTGATCTGGTGTACCTGGGCTGTTACAGTTACCAACCTACTTGCTGGAATTTCTATGATTGATTTCAGTAAAGCTGAATTTACTTTCAGCTCATTATTGAAATTTGACTGTTTCTGTATAGAAGGTGGGCTTATTTTAGTGGTAATGGATGTGCACTTTTACTGTTGGTCAGTCGTTCCTGGATTAAAATGTCCTTTATTAATCCTTGTGTCTGGCGCTATTGGGCTTGGCAGCCGGACTGTCCCTAAGGTTGGTGTTTAAATGGCGGCCATTGGGTCCTTTAAAAAGAAGAATTTCTGGATCCCAGTGTTATTACCAAGACTGAGGGATGTTGTTTCTGGTGGCGGAGCTGAGACTAGCCTCTCTCTCCATCTGGGGGCCTTTCTTTTTTGGTTTGTTACTGGCCCTTGTTCTGTAAGTTTTTTATTTTTGTTTTAATTTTTGCCTATAGTCGCCTGACGAACTTTCTCAGATCTCATGTTCCTTTTTGAATTATTGGTTTGTTTTGGTTGTTTGGATGATTTCCCCTTGTGTGCACCCAGAGCAGGGCACACTGGTGAGCCGCTAACTGTGTCCAACCTAGTTGGACCGCTTCCGCAGCCTCGCCGAGTCTCACTTATCGTCAGCCACTAACGGTTGCTGCGCTCAATACCTGGTGCTTACCCTCTGCTGTAGCTATTGCTGCTATCTCTGCTGGCCTTTGATACTCCACCGACCCGCACTAGCGCTGGCTCCTGCCACTCTCACTGCCAGAGCCGCTGTGCTGTGCTAAGCTGGGACTTGCTGTGGATTTGCTCAAGTTGCTCAAGTTGCTCAAGTTGCTGTAATTACGTGGAGTTGGTGAAGTTGGTGAAGTTGCTGGAGGGTTAAATTATAACTTTCCCACGTATTTCCAGTACTGGGGGGCACTTCAAGGCAATATGGGGCAATGTTGGCAATGCTGACGATTTACTCAATTGTTGTGGTTGCTGGAGTTGATGGGGTTGCTGGGGGTAGCAATATGGGGCAATACTGGCAATGCTGGTGATTTACTCAATTACTGTGGCTGCTAGAGTTAATGGGGCTGAGTTGATGGGGTCGCTCGGTTGCTGGGGGTAGCTGGGGATTGCTGCAAGGCTGATCAAATCCCCTGCTCACCACTGCTCACCATTTCTCTGCTCGCTCAGGGGTCACGGCTCGCGGGTCACACGGCTCATACGGCTTTCACAGCTCTCGTGACTCTCTCCCCCAGTTGAGACCACGGTCTGTGGGTCACCGAGCCACTGCCACCATATTTTGAGCCTGTTTCTGGCCGGCGAGCCTCTGCTCTGCCGCTGCTCTGCCGCTGCTCTGCCTCTGCTCCGCTGAGCCAAGCCTCCTCCTCCGGCCTCCCGCCGACTCTGAAAGTCGCGGTGCCACCCCCCCACTCTGGTTCTCCCAGCCCGTGAGGGCCATCAGCGTCTTATTACTGGGATTTTTTTTTCCTGCTTTCCGGGGCTTTTTTTGGAGCTGTGCTGCTGCATACCTTCTGCCTCCGTCGTCTCCGTCGTCTGCTGCATACACTAGATCATAAGGACATCTGATTATGTAAATTACATTGATTGAATAACAGTTCGTATATCTACGTTGCTCCCAAGGGTAACTGAGGCCTACATCGATACTTTTTGTATTTTCAGCTAGTTTACACACGTCACATGATCCACTCCCTGTGACCAGGGGAAGATCCCATAATCTCTATTGGTCCTTCTGTGTATATGAAGGAAACCAACTCTTCTTCTCAACAGGGGATTTGGAAACCTTACCCTGGGAACTATTTTGGAGCCCTTTAGAGTACTCCTCAATTTTATTTTTCTCCTCGCTTCATTCTTCTGCTAGAGCCCCTCCCAACCTTTTTTTTATTTAAAATTTTTATTTTTGATCTTAGATGAAAACAACATTATGTCACATACAAACAGTGAAAACCAAGCAAGTACACCCCAAGACATTAAGTGAATGCAATGTACACCAGTGTTCAATTACCAGCCACACAGTTTAGCAAATACAAACATTTGTTCTGTAATAACCGAGGACGTAGTCATCCGTAGTTATTGCAGGATAGTTTATTTCATGTAATGTTAGCAAATAGGACTTAAGAGGGGCCCAGAAGTCCTTAGGCCTAGATGGCAACTGAAGTTCTTCAGCATAATACAACAAATGATCTCTCCGGTACATGACATCTTCCAACCACTGTTGTAGTCGGGGGGCATTACTACATCCCAGTTTTGAGTCACTTTTCTCTTTGCCAAAGCAGAGCAATCAGCACCAACCTTGTATTCTGCGACTTTAGATGCCCTGCAAGGCCCAGCAAACAAAGCTGTGGCATGCATCTCACCAGTTCCAGTACAATATCAGATAAAGTCTTGGCAACCTGCTCCCAGAAATCGTGCACCCGCCCACAGAACCACGCCAAATGAATCAAATCTGCATCTTGCACTTTACATCTGGTACAATTATCCAATTCTCTCAACCCAGACCTCTGTAACTGCTTGCGTGTGTATTACAATTGTTGTAGAAATTTAAAATGAATAATACGCATATTAAAGTCGGCGGTCATGGCCCTGTTAGAGAGCAGCAATAGTCCCAACCCTTCACTATAAGTTTTATTGTCTAGTACCATATTCCTTCTATCCAAAACCTTGCAATGTCGCGGTGCAATGACGGCTTTCATTGAAGCGTACAATCTAGTGACCAATTTCATACGGGAGGGACCTGCCAGCAAAGCTTGTAGCGGCTTAAAGGTTAACAGTTCGGCAGGATGCCGTGCGTTAAAAGCTTTAAGGGCCTCCCTCAATCTGTAATATGTAAATACTGCTAGCGGAGAACTGGGCTTCCGTGCCTGTATATCCTCCAGAGTGATGAATGTACCTTCACAGTATGCCTCGCCCATCATAACAATACCTATTTCTGCCAGAATTGAAAGTGCCTGATGCTCATGTGCCACAGAGATATCCGGGTGTTGCGCCAGAGGCAGTGCCGGAGCCTATAATGGAAGAATCCCCGCCTGCCCGCTAATGTCCGCCACGCCTGTACTGTGCAATCTATTGTGCTCATTTCACTGTGGAGGCAAACTGATTGTGCCCTGTGCAGCATAGCAATCGGCGGTTTGAGATATATCTCATCTGCCTCGACCGCCACGTGTGGCAGGAAAGTTGGAAGGAAGTACCAGTAGTGTGCAAGGTGCACCTGAGCACAACAAGTAATAGAGATGTAGATCAGGGGCCCCAAATCCCCCTTTAGAGTATGGCCTTGTGAGAACATCCCATCTACAGCGAGGTTGTTTACCCACCCAAACCATCCTGATTAGGGCAGAACGCAGGTTTGCAAAGAATGTCTTCAGTAGCTAGATTGGGACATTAGTGAACAAACATAAAATCTTCGGAAGGACCATCATTTTTATGACAGCCACTCTATCCGCCATCGACAGCGGCAGCCTGATCCATCTATCCACTTGTTCCTCTATATGTACTACCGCCCGACCAAAGTTCTGTCTCACGACAATTTCAGGATCATCGTGAATTCATACTCCCACATATTTTACAGGCTCTACCATCCATGCCAGCGGAAATTCCAGCTCGGTTCGGTTCAAAAACTTTATTCGATTCAAACAAAGAATCATAAAAGTATACATTTTAAATTACAAAACATGATTACAATTTCAAATTAACCATCTATAATATACACATTAAGAAAATTAAAACATAAGTTGATGCATTCCACAGATAATTTGTCAGGATAAAGACATACAGACAATAGGACCCATACTAATCCCCCTAAGTCAGCGAGTATTATTATTACACACAATAGTTATAATTGAGTGGCCATCATACAGCAACAAGTAAATACAGGTTCCCACAACAATGTATAAGTCTAAGGCCAAGTTAGCCATACCGTTTCCTAATCTGGAGTGACACTCGTATAAAATTTAACATGGCGGAACATACTCCAGAAGATGATAGCGATAGCAAGTAGTCATAACCTTCTATATAATTACATGCTTGCCGCCCCTTCAGGATGGGCTTGATAAATCTGGTCCTTGGTTCCTGATATAAAGAACAAAAGAGGACAACATGTATGGTACTCTGACTAACTCTGTTATTGCAGGGGCAAGGGTTCAGCCTCTCACACCAACCCCCTTGTTTTGGAAAGGCAAAAAGAAAATGAAGAATATTTAGCCTAAACCTTGTGAGATAAAACCGCCTTTGCACATGGGTTGTAAAAGTTAAATAAAACTGGTGCTGTAGTTTATCCACACAACCTGTTGGCCTAACCGAACATAGTGTGTTTAAGGATTTCCGGTAACTTATTTTAATTTGGGCTTTAATATCTCCCTGGATATTTTCAGGGTTGTCATAAACATGACCCAAACCTATTTTATGAAACATATCATTGACATATGACAACCAAGGGATCTGCTTTGCATTATCAAGACTCTTACAGTCTAGGAGAATATCTCTGGAAAGCTGGAGGTCCTCAGATAGCCATATTTTACCCCATAGTAATAAAGGCGAGAGACGAATGATATCAGTCACATAACTCATTCCCATTTCATCATGGCAGAAACTATTTGATGAACCCGATGGAATTGATAATACACGCTTTAAAATGTGTTTTCCATGACCTGTATCGTGGCAGGGCTTTCAGTCCCCCATACCCCTGCCCCATAAGTGGCCACAGATAGGCATTTAGATCTATACAGGGTTTTTAGGTGTGCGACCGGTTTTTGACCCAGCTTACCACAAAAACGGAACAGGCCCTCTATGGATCGACTGGCACTCTGAGCTCGAGCCTTCATTAATGGGGCCCAGCTCAGTTTGTTATTAAAGAGATTTCCCAGGTAATTAAAGTTGTCTACCTTTTCAATGGTAAAGTTATTTACCATGAACTTCCTGGATTTTGACCCTTTTGGACCACAGACCATTGCGAAAGATTTTGCAAAATTTACCTTCAGATCCATGTCCAGCATGAAGGTATTAAAGGCATCAAGACAAATCTGCATACCAATTCCTGTAAGGGTCATTAGTACCGTGTCGTCGGCATAAGAAAGCATGGGAATACTCCTACTATTTACCTTTGGAAAGTCACAGCAGTGATCCAACAAATACTTCTTCAGGCCGTTTGTATATACTAGGAACAAGAAAGGCGCTAAAATTCAACCTTGTCGCACACCCTCGGTTGAGGGAATAGATTTTGTTTTTTCCCCCCCCTGGTCCGAACCTTATAGCCACAGTTGTTGCTGCATGCAATCTGCGGAGCAATGTAAATAAGGGTTCCTCAAAGCCCATGTCATCCATCATTTGCCACAGCTTGCTTCTACAAACAGTGTCAAAAGCACTTGACAAGTCCATGAAAGCAAGGCGGATGGAGGAATTCTTTGCCTTCATGTACTTGCCTATAATTAGTGCCAAATTCAGACACTGTTCGACCGTCCCTTTTCCTCTTCTAAATCCATATTGGGAGTTCACAATAAGGCCCACAGAGTCTGCCCATGTTTCCAGTCTGGCCAGGATAACCCTTCCCAACAATTTGCATGATGCATCGATTAATGATATAGGGCGTTAGCATCGGGGATCACACCTATCACCCTTCTTAAAAATCGGCACCACCACTGCCTCCTTCCATGATGCAGGGATACGGCCTATAACAGCTGCCCTAAACACATTCAGTAACAATGGTGCCCATACATCAATATTATGCCTAAAGAAGTCCAGAGGCACAGCATCAGGACCAGGAGCTTTTAATAGTATACCTTTCCTCAAGGCCTCCTCCACCTCTTGCAATGTAAGCGAGGAACTTAGAGCAAAAGCTGTGGATGAGGCCACCAACTCCCTAGTGACATCCAGCAAGCCCAGAGGTGATATAGCATTTGGGTTAAAGATTTTTCCAAAATGGGCTTCCCACGATTCACCAGTAATCTGCATCACTATATTATCTTTTCTATCGCTCATAAAAAGGGGACGATTTACTACTTCCCAAAAAAGCCTACTATCTTTTAGCTCTGAGGCCTTCTCTAGATCTTCCCAAGCAAGGTTTTTTAAGTCCTGCTTTCTAATAGCCTCTTTATAGGCCATTCTAGTCGTTCTTACCAACTCTTTATTCCTTGGTTTTTGTTGTAGTGCCATTTTTAGGGATTTGTGCGATGCAGAGCACACGGCATCAAACCATCTAAAGCCCTTTGGTTTATTTTTCCCAATTGGTTTTTTAAGATGCTCTGCAACATGCCCACATAAAATTTCAAAATTCCTAATGACCTTTTCAGGATCGGATGTTGGCGATAAACATGACTCAATTTCAGAGCTATGGGCGTTTAAGATCTCTGCCTCTAGGACTACAGCATCTATTTTGCCCCACTTCAGGATGACACCTTGATTCCTGTTATATTTTATGGGTTGCTCCCAAACTGGATGTTTTATAGTAACAGGACAACACAAAGATAACATTAGGGGGTTGTGATCACTTGCAGCGTTTGCAATTACCTCAAGCTTGTCAACATAATGGAAGTAGCTACTGGACACAATGGCAAAATCAATGACACTCATCGAACCTCTAGTTCCCTGAAAGGTTGGTATTGGTGATAAATTAGGGGCAACCCAAGGCTCCACTATGCATAGATCATTTAAAACAATGATGTTATTTAGTGTGTTCCCCTGTGGTGTGTGCTTAAAGTGTATCAGGGGTTGTTCATTTAGATCCTCCAAACCACACACATTTGAGCCACCAAATTTACACAGCGAACAATTGAAATCACCAACCCAAATGATGAATAATAGAGGCCGGTCACTGCGTGCCTTACATATTACTTCCTCCAGGCTCATAATTATGGATATCTCATTATCATCAAAAACATTGTGATACCAGTTGATCAGTAACAGCGGCTCAGGGAACAGATTTTCCAACAAAAGCAATTGGTACCATGGGGTATCCACTATCTTAGAAGTTACCAAATTATTCAATTTAAGTGAAATTGCTGTCATTATCCCACCCTTTGCCCTCCCTGCTGGTGATGGCACCGCCAGAACATTAAACGGTTGAAAGCCATCAATGTCCTGGGCCGTTCGGCTCCATGTCTCCTGAAAACACAGGATATCATGGCCGCCCACATAATCCAACCAAGCCTCATCCTCTAGTCTACCAGCAAGACCTGCGATATTCCATGAGATTAGGCACAGCCTTGGTTCCCCCAAATTGTCACCCACAGGTTCTGGTCGAGTTGCCAAGTCTTGTCCGAGAGCAGATAAATCCGGCTCACATTCTGAAATAATAAGAACCTCTGGCTCTAAAAGGTTAATAATCTGTGCTTCACAGGCTGAGACATCCTCCACAAAGGTATCCTTCCATCTTTCACCCTCATTCTCCCTCAGGCTCAACTCTCCTATGGGTGATACATTTTCCTTATGGCTGTCTGATGGTCAATCTAACCCCTCCATTCCCACTAGTGAATCAAAACGATTTCTTAGGGGAATATTATTACTTGGAATCCACCCTAGATATTCCTCTCCCTGAAATCTCATTCTTGGGTAATTGTAGGGTATTTGCAAAAAGTTATTACTTGGCGGCCCCCTAAAGCATCCATCACCCTGGTACCTCATTCCAGGGTGATTTTGGGCCGGTCGTGCAACAACATTACTCTGTGTCCACCCAGGTTGTCTTTCACTCTGTAATCTTAACCCAGAATAATTATGACATAGATTAGGGGGAACATGATTCAGATTTGGGTAAAAGTATTCCAAACATATACATTGAATATCCCCCAGTCTGCCAAACCTTGGTTTACGGCAAATCAAGTCTTTTACCCAACTGTCCCTAAAATTAATAAGGATACAATCCCCCTCTAGATCTTTCTCACTTGGCCCCACCCAGGGGACCCTTCGCACACTTAATATTTGTGTTTTAGAAGCAGGGGGAAGTGGCCTATTGTTATTAAGCCAGAATGTTGCTTTATTTATAAGGTCCTGACTTGATTCCGGTTTATTTGGCGCAACTACTGGGACTCCTGTCAGGATTACCATAAAAGGGGCAGAGTCAGGGGGTAGGTTTACACAAACTGGTTTATTTAGAGGGGCTATTTCACTAGGAACTATCGCTCCCCGCGATGGAGTTGGTTTGGGCCCAGAAGTGACTGCCTGCTTAGATGTAGTTGACTTAGATGTTGATGCTATGGCTGCTAGAGTCTTAGGCTGGGAGCCCACAGTAGGCGCCAGTGTAGGTTTAGTCAAAACTGTTTGTACGGGGACTTGCTGGGGGTCCGCAATTACAGGGGTTTGGGGTGCTTTACTTTGATTTTTCTGACCCCCCTTCTTTGTTGTAATACGATTATCCAAAGTCTCAAGAGGTTTACTCTTATTGGCCAATATTTCAAGAGATTGAGTATTAACTGATATAAGATGTTCTAATTGATCCAGTTTTAGGTTAACAATTTGCGTTCTCTCTAAAAGGGGCATCAGAAGGCTTTTTACCAGCTTCTAAATTTTTACCAATAGTTCTTCATTATTATTTGGGCAGAAAAGGGTTGATTGTCCAACATCCCCAGGAGATATTCCCTTTTGTCTAGCTGAATTTGCTAAAACTCTTAATGCATTCGTCTTTGCTAATTTAGCTCTGCTTCCCTTATTGTGACCCACTCCTCTTTTCCGTTTACTAGTTTTTATAACTACTGGGTCAGAGTCTAGCACCTGGGGTTGCGAAGGAATAGGCCCTGTGGCACTCAAATTACAATGTTGGGTACCTTCCCTCGTGGTACTTGATGATATACGGCCTTCATTTGGACAATCCACTATATCATCCATAGGGGTTGGTTGGGAATCAGGAATTACTACAAAAATTGGACTGGCTTCCAAGTCATTAGCTAAACTCTTTTCGGGAGTAGTTGCAGAGCCAATCCGCCCCAAGGAAGAACGTTTCCCTGTTACTAAGTCTAGCGATAAACGCTTTTCTGTGAGGGCAATTTCTTTTTCCAATATCCCTGTTGCCCGAATAATAAAGTCATCTAAAGTTCCAGTTGCTTTAACATTACTCGTTTTTACTGTTACCTGCCTACCCTTCCCTGATCGTAAGGACATCATATAAGGTTAAGAAGTACAGTTTATAAAAGTAAGACAAAGCGATAGGTCTAAACCTAAACAATAAGCAAAATAAATACCTAATAACAATAATTAAAACGGGTACTTTAAGTCCTCGAATCCACGAAGAAAGAGAATGGGCCCGGCCCGTCCTTATTCGCCCTTGGACGGCCTTAGACGGCCCGCCCTTTGCCCGGGCTTCGCCCCGGGCGCTCCCGTGCAGCGGTACTTGGGATCAGTAATGAAGGAGAGGTAAGGCGGGGGCGGGGCAGGCAGGGAGAGCGACCCAGGTGTTGCGGGTTTCGACCTCACGCAGGGACTCCTGGTACTTCGAGTCCCTGCGGGTCTGCTCGCAGCCCTGCGGTTCCCCACACACACACGCTCTCTAGCACCAGAGTCCAGGGCACTTCAGATTTAGAAGTTCTTCGGACCAAACGGCGAGGTGCTAAGTGCAATCCGGCGAAATCCCAGCTCTAGGATAAGGGCAGGCTCGGTCCGTGAGTCCCAAACGGCATACAAAAAGATCCCAACGATAAGGGTAACAGCAGGTTCTTATTTGCTGAGGCGGGGGCGGGGCAGGCAGGGAGAGCGACCCAGGTGTTGCGGGTCTCGACCTCACGCAGGGACTCCTGGTACTTCGAGTCTCTGCGGGTCAGCTCGCAGCCCTGCGGTTCCCCACACACACGCTCTCTAGCACCAGAGTCCAGGGCACTTCAGATTTAGACGTTCTTTGGACCAAACGGCGAGGTGCTAAGTGCAATCCGGCGAAATCCCAGCTCTAGGATAAGGGCAGGCTCGGTCCGTGAGTCCCAAACAGCATACAAAAAGATCCCAATGATAAGGGTAACAGCAGGTTCTTATTTGCTGAGGCGGGGGCGGGGCAGGCAGGGAGAGCGACCCAGGTGTTGCGGGTCTCGACCTCACGCAGGGACTCCTGGTACTTCGAGTCCCTGCGGGTCAGCTCGCAGCCCTGCGGTTCCCCACACATACGCTCTCTAGCACCAGAGTCCAGGGCACTTCTGATTTAGACGTTCTTCGGACCAAACGGCGAAGCGGGACCCGCGCAGCGGGTCCGGCGAGGTGCTAAGTGCAATCCGGCAAAATACCAGCTCTAGGATAAGGGCAGGCTCAGTCCATGAGTCCCAAACGGCATACAAAAAGATCCCCAGCTCAAACGGTTGCATGCTTGATGTTAATAGGAAGATAGTAGATTTATCCCAGTTAATCCGTAGACCCAAGAGGCGTTCATAGGTGATGTACTACCTTATCAACCCATGTAGTTCCTCTTCAGGATTGTGTACGTATAGCACCATGTCGTCCGCATATGTAGATATAACAATAGGTCACTGTCTAAATCCTAATGCTGCGCTCGCATGTTCATGCCTCACCATACATGCTACAGCTCCATCACAATCACGAACAGCAATAGGGAAAACTGGCAACCCTGACACGTTCCTTTAAAAATCGGTATAAGCTTAGAATGGCAGTTTTTAACCCGCAATCTAGTTACTGGGCAGTATACAACAGGTCTATCCATTGTATAAAAGCGAACACCATCCCCATGCACCTCAGTACATCAAACATAAACCCCCATTTGATGGAAACAAAGTCTTATGCCGCATCGAGCAGGACTGCCTCTGCTTCAACATCCAAGTCATGTTGATGTATCACAGCAGATAATGTGCGTAAATTATGTGTGGTGGGGAGAGCCGGGACCAAACCCGATTGGTCCGGGAGGACCAACGCAGGTACCAAGGGACGCAACCTGGATGCTACAATGTTCGCTATAATTTTTTTTATCTATATTTAAGAGTGAAAGCGGGTGATATGACTCACAATGAGCCAGGTGTTTGCCTGCCTTCATTAAGGTTACAATTAGTGCCTCATGTAGTGTAGGCGGAAGAATGTTATTCTCATAGGATTCGCAATACATGTTATGTAGGGGTGGGACCAGCAAGTCTACATACGTTGCATAAAACTCACTGGGCAGGCTTTTGCTGCCTGATACTTTACCAGTGGGAAGAACCTGTATCGCCTCCTTCGCCTCATCCATTGTGAAGGCTTGCATCAGGTACTCTCTTTGCCCTGGGGACAACCAGGCAAGCGCTATTTCTTCCAAAAATCATCAGCCAGGCTATCTTGAATTCAGGGGCCAAGTGAGCAAGGGACTCACGTCTGAGCATACCCTGCCACACTTAGGGCGAACAAAGCGATACAAAAGGGGATGATGGACGGAGCGTTTGAGCAAATCAAACACTCACCCCCAGTCAACTGATCTGGGTTTAATCCATCACCATTCTTTAGCTCACTCAGCCACCCCAGTTCAGACATGGCCATATGCAAATCAGTTTGACCCTGTGCCTCATGGGAACAGTCCAGCCCGAACTGCCAAGCCATGTCTTACCTGGACCGGAAACAAGCATCCTGGGACCGGTTTCGGATTCATAATCCTCATCAGCCAGGCTATCTTGAATCCAGTGGCCAAGTGAGTAAGGGACTCACGTCTGAGCATACCCTGCCACACTTAGGGCGAACAAAGCGATACAAAAAGGGATGATGGACGGAGCGTTTGAGCAAATCAAACACTCACCCCCAGTCAACTGATCTGGGTTTAATCCATCACCATTCTTTAGCTCACTCAGCCACCCCAGTTCAGACATGGCCATATGCAAATCAGTCTGACCCTGTGCCTCATGGGAACAGTCCAGCCCGAACTGCCAAGCCATGTCTTACCTGGACCGGAAACAAGTATCCTGGGACCGGTTTCGGATTCATAATCCTCATCAGCCAGGCTATCTTGAATCCAGTGGCCAAGTGAGCAAGGGACTCGTGTCTGAGCATACCCTGGCACACTAAGGGCGAACAAAGCGATACAAAAGGGAATGATGGAGGGAGCGTTTGAGCAAATCAAACACTTTTACCCTTAGAATCACTCCTTCTCTTCTTCGCCATCTCGCTAATCCTTGTGAAATCTGTGCTTGCGCGTGTGCCAGCGCATGTGCATTCCTCAAAAGAAATGCACATGCGTGGGCGCACGTGCATGCACAGTTTTCACAAGGATTAGCGAGACGGTGAAGAAGAGGAGGAGGGCAGCCTGTGGACACGTAGTACAAGTAAGTGGTTTTAAATGTATTTTTAATAATGTTTAATTACTTTTTATAATCAGGGGTGGAGACGGGTGGCGTAGCGGAGCAGAGTTCCACAGAGTTTGTTTGCAACTCCATGGACCTCCACGTAGCCCAACTACGCACACTTCGCCTGGGGTTAGCATCCACCCTCACCATATGCCCTTGCGACCCAGCATCTGGACAGATGCTTAATTTTTGGTCTGCCATTTCATTGTATTCAGTGACCCATTTCCTAATTTCAGGTAGTATTTCCAGTTTGTGGGTGGCAGCATACTCTTTTTCCAACCTTATTAAAGATTTCCCCTTTATAGTGTGCTAGATCCTTAAGTACACCTGCCTGCAGCCCAATACATGTTCTCCTAATCATGACCTTAAATGTCTCCCACAGTGTACCTGCCTCATCCACTGTGCCCTCATTTTCAAGAAAGAGAAGCTCAATGGCATGCCTCACCCCTTCCCTAAAAACTGGATCCTGCAGCGATGTCGGCTGAAGGCACCACTGAGAGGACTGAGAGTGTTGCATAGGGATACTCCCATTCAAAACCACAGGTAATTGTTCCACCCTCGTCACCCAGGGAGTGGCCGATCCGGAGACCAACCAGTAGTCCAATCTGGACCATGTTTTATGTTTTCTGTTTCATGTCATTGGATTTCGTGCCCTACAGATATCAATGAGCTCAGAGGTGTGCATGATATCATGTATGACTTGTGCTACCCGTTTTCCCACCCAGGTAGTCACCACACTGCGATCCATGTCAGGGTCCAAATATGTTTTCAGATCCACCCTCCCCCATAGTACTACTTCTGGTTGAAGGGCAAACAGTTTACTCTCTAGTCTACGATAAAATTCTGGATCATCAATACTAGGTCCATAAGTCGTAATAATTGTAAGATTCGTTCCACAGAGGTTCCCCTGTATAAGTGTGAACCGACCCAAGTCATCTGATTCTGTGTGCGGAAGTCTGAAGGGAGTGCCCCTTTTCACTAACATCATGACCCCCCTGGCATAGGATGAGTATAATGATGCCACCTTTACCTCTGCCCATTTTTCACCCACCCTACCCTCTCCGACTCTAGTGAGGTGGGTCCCTTGTAGAAGAGCCAGTTGCACCTGATGCCTGTCTAAATATGCCAACACCTGCCTGATTTTTTTGGGGAGTATTGAGCCACCTGACATTTCATGTAATAAGCCTAATCTCACCTACCATTTGTATAGTGCATCCTGATCTTGCATGTTAGTCCTCTAATGTGATTCAACGTCTGTACCTGCGTAACTGGTGTGACATCTGCCAGCGATGTACCATGCTCAAATATACAAACAACACCTCAAAACCCCCCTCCAACTTTAACATCCTAATCATGCCAAAGACACACCCATAAAAAGAGCACAAACAGCATTGCAACAAGGTTGAGAAATACCCACACGGGTTGACACGATGCCCCTTCTCCCACCCACAAGAACTATTTTTGGGGAACATCTCAACAAAGTGTTTGGCTTACATTATCAGCATACAAAATACAATTTTACAATTATGTAGCATGATCCATACCCTCAACTGGATCCAACATTTCCATGACGGGTTGTGGCACCCCAATAGCACCAACATTATTCAACTGCTTCATTCAAATCTACCTACCAACACTCTAATCAGATATATGCCTGCCCATAGTTCATATGCGGTGGTGTGGTTACAATTCCCCATCAACCATTTTACTTTCAATGTATATACGGATCAGAGGGCACCTCAATGGTCTGCAATCCTAATCAGCACAGTTCAGGGACATTCATCAATCCACCATTCACTTATGTCCTGAGGTGTGATTCCTTGGCCACCAATATAGCTATCCATACCCTCATATGTGTACAGAGACCACCTTACCAACACCTGCCCCATTTCAAATGCATCTCACCAGCAGTCATGACTCTGAATGCGAGGGGGATGGTGACCGCCTTTGACTCTTCCATTTGGGTTGCACCTGTTTAAAAAATGTCATTACTTTCCAATCAAACATTTGTAAATACCACTGCAAGAGAATAGTATCATGAAGGGGGGGGGGACAAATAAAGGGACATGAAGGCCTAGAAGGGAGGGACAGCGAGAAGGATTGGTGATTAGTTGGATGAATAGATGGAATGAAGGATGAGCAGAGTGGATGGGGATGCTAGATGAGCGAAACATGCATAGTTGGAAAAAAAAGAAACAATAGAAGGATGGATAAAAAAGGAGGAATTGATGGATGGGTGGGTAGACATATGGACGGGTGAATAGAAGGAAGGATGAGAGAAGAAAGGATGGAGAGAAGGACAAAAGACTAGTTGATCTAGAAAGGGTAGCAAGGATGGGTGGGGCGATGTATGGATGTATGGATGGATATATGGATCGATAGATAAATTGACGGTTGGGTGAAAAGAAGGATGGATAGAAAAAAGGAAGGAAAGAAGGGGAAATGGATGAATGGCCAAATGCCTTGAGAAGTGAGGTGTGAAAGACACTGTGTGGCCACACCATATTCAGAAGACTCTTGTAAAAGCAGCCAAACAAGTGTCAGGCGGACTCACTCACTGAGTGACATGGTTTAACGAGGGAGACACTTTATAATTTCTGTGCACTACCTTGCTTGGGTACACATTCCTAATGCGAAATCTCAGAATCACCTTCCTCTTTAATATCTTGAACTAACATATGTAGCCAATTCTTACATTCCTATTTGTATCCCTTACTAAATTCACTATGCTTCTTCAACCTTTCTTGCCTCTAATGCTTCTTTTAACCATCCCCTTTCCCCTCATTTCTTCTTTCCTTAACTCAGTCTTCATCGCCTTTGCAAGAACTACTTCTGCACTCCAGGCCTTCACAAAAAAACTGGGAGCAAGGCCTATGGAAGCTATAATGAAGATATATACAGCTAAATGCCTCGCAGTTGCCACATATGGTAGCTCAATATGGGGCTACAGTGCCCCAGATTGCTTACAGGTGACTGAAAATACATTTATGAGATCTGTCCTAACAGTGCCACAGTCCACTCCCTCATATACTATCCATTCTGAATTGGGGGCAGGTTTCATTTCTGACATGACAAGAATGGCTCCCTTAATATGCTGGATGAAGACCTGGTTGAACCAGGAAATCTCCTTGAACCATAATATCATGAAAGAATGTTTCCTATTAGAAAATGCCAGTAAGATTCAGTGGCTGACATATATCAAAAACAGTTTTTAAAAACTAGGGAGCCCGGAGCTTTTCTCCTCACCAGAGTTAATAACATCTAAGGACTTTATACAAATTAAGGGTGCCATGGTACAGATGCTGACTCTGGAGAGAGAGGAACTAGAACTTAGAAAACCCACCGTAAGGGCTAATCTCATTGTAGCTAACTTACCAGGACCCGAACTTTACCTTAATATGGCGAACCGTCCCTATCACAGGTTTCTTTTAACTCGTTTTCGCTTCAACCTGATCCATCTGAATCTAGGTCACTTTCCTAATTGGAGTACCCCTGAAAATGCAATGCCTTGTACTTGTGACAATTTTTCTACTCAGAACACAATGCATTTTTTTATGTGCTGTGGTCACTATACGGAATTAAGGATGACATTTCTGGCTCCTATACTTAAAGAGGCAGGGTTCCTGCAAGTTAAGACTGCTCTCTTGTATTTACAATTATTAAAGAGCCCCCGTATCATCTTTCATGTCGCTAGTTTTTTAGTGGGTGCTGCACGGATCAGGAAAAGGAAAAGGATTAACTGTACCTAAATGAACTTGGATGTAAATTAGAATGATGTTAGTTTACCCTGTAAATATGATAGTGAGGGTAATTAAATTGGTTGATGGTTTTATTTTTCTTACTGATTTTATGAAATTTTATGAAATTATTGGGAAATTTTTTAATGGTTTTATATTCTTCTTTTTACTTTTTGTGTAAATAATTGTATATTTTGTACTGTACCATTGTCTTTTTATGATATTGATTTATCGAAATAAAGTATTCTGACTGACTGAATGACTGACAGTCTTCTCTCCATTTTCTACTCTTTCTCTAATCACTCCAACCATTTCTAAATATCTGTTCAACATCACAACTTGCATCTTTTTAACCTAGCTTTCATACACTCATTCCACCTTTTCTTGTACCTTTCCTCACCTAATTCACACCTGACCCTTCTTCTCACTATTCCTCCATGTTCTCCTTATTCCTCATCTCTACCCTTAAGGGTAACCTGAATGGTAGAGTTGAGGAATATTCCTCTCTCGGTCCCTTCTTCATTTCCTTACAATTTTCTTTTCCTCTCATTACCAACCTGCAAATCCCTTTCCAATCCCTTCAATTTCTTTACCATTCCTAATCCTATTTGTTCACACCCTGCCTATTTAAACCCATCCCTCATTTACCACATTCCTAATCTTTCCTTTGCATACCCTGCCCTTCCTTTTGCCACCTCTTCCCATTCCCACTCATATTGTAAACTTCCAGTCAACATTTTAGCATTCCTCACATTGATTCTTCCCCTTCTTTTTAACAACCTAACTTCATAGGTTGGGTAAACGATAATAAGGTCCCATAACTAGCCCGCCAGCAGTCGGAGCTTCTTCCTCCTAAAAGCACTCTGGGAAACAATAGGTCAGTAATGCCTACTGTTGCCTATCGCCTTTCATTGCCAGGGTGTGAATATTATGGTGCATTTTATGGTATGGGTGTGCGACCTTCCTGTTTAATACACTTGCTAAACTGTCTTGGGTCAGTCAGGCTGTGGCTTTGAGCAGCAAAGCTTAAACAATGGGACTAGTGTAAAGCCTTTAGAAGCACCAAGCAGCGAAATAAGAAATGTGTGCAGCATTAAAGAAATCCAATACCAATGTATAAAATGGATTATATTTTTAAGAACTGTTAGACTTGGTATCTTACGGTGTGTTTCCCCTGATTTTTTTGCTTTCTGCCCTCCTGGGTTTGAATCTGTTTTTGCTGGTGTAGTGTTGCTGCACATTTTTCTCACTGTTGATCAGTGGTAAAGTACAAGTGCTCCTGTGGTAAATTGTGTTTTGGATTGGTGTTTCCATGATTGGCCTATTTGATTTATGTGTCAGTTCCTAGTAAAGTGCACTGCGCGTGCCAGGGCCTAAAAAATAAAATGCTGTTGGTGGGCAGTGGCACCGGATTGTGCCACCCACCCAAGCAGCCTGTAAAGTGTGGCTCAGGTCTGCCATTGCAGAGCTTGTGTGTAGTCTGGGACTGCCATGTCGACTTGGTGCGTACACCCACTTGCCAGGCCCTAAACCTTCCCTTTTCTACATGTTAGTTACCCCTGAGGTAGGCGCAAGGTACCCCTGTGGGCAGGTTGCAGTGTATGTGAAAGGTGGGACATGCTCTGGTGTGTGTGGCATGATAGTGAATTACAGCCCATTTCTTTTTTCACTATTGCAAGGCTACCTAATCCCCATAAGACAGAATGGGAAGCTTTAAGGAACCAGGTAGGGAAATAAAATGTAGTATGCCTGAACTCAGAATCTAAATATGCATCTTTGAGTGAAGGTGATTTTTACACTCTGTGTTTGAAAATACCACTTTTAAAGAGTAGGTATTTCCTTGCTCAATCATCCTGCGTGCCTCGCCTGGAATGTGGAATGCCTATCTGGGTTTTGGATGACTGAAGGGTGGGGAGCAAGAGTGGCTCCAGATAGTCTAGGTGTGTCAGGAAAGGGCTGAATAGACCTGGGCTGCGATGGGGGAAGGGGGAGGAGATTTCCTTGCACCTCAAAGGGCCTGGTCTGCCTCTGACAATGCCGTCTCCACCTCCTGCCAGGAAATCACACCAGAGAAGGCAGAACTGGTTCTGGCTGGGCACAGACACTCTCTGCCTAAAAGATCAAAGGATTTTGGAATATGAATATTGGGGCATAGACCCCTGAACTTTAGAACTTTAGAACTCTTTTGGATCAAGAAGACTGCCAAGAAGAAGAGCTGGAGAAGCTATGAGGAGGAACTACCACTTTGCTGTGTGCTTTGTTTTGTTGGCCCGCAGTGTCTGCTTCTGGCATGGGCAGTGAAAGGACTGGACTGAACTTTCTACAATCTACTTTTGTAAGTTTCTCCAAGGGCTTGAGATAGAGCTTGCCCCCTGTTCAAGAAGTCTCAGGAACAGCAAAGACCTCACGTTTTTCTGCCCTCAGCACTGTGTGTGTGTTTTTGTGGTAAATAAATAAATAATACCCTATTTTTGAGTGCATGAATGAATAACAGATAGCTCAATAAAATAAGAGTCAAGATTCGAGGTAGTGGGAGTTTTGCAGGTTTATTACAGCATAAAGGACAGGATCAGGACAACCTGCATGGGAACAAAATGGCAAGCCTGGCAGCGCTGCCAGGATCTGGAATGGCTAGCTCTAACTTTTAATAACAATACATGAGCATATATACATAACGCAAACACATAGCATTACATTGCAATGGGCGTAACAGTGGGTGGAGCAGTAGGTGTGACGCGTAGCAGTCGCGAAAGATAAGGGTGAGAAGAAGGTGTAACAGGGCGTATACATAGACATGTGATGCAAACGTAACAGAATATGTCATGAATGGGCGGAAACCATGGAGGGGGCTACCTAAGGAGCCGGGACCTCTAACCTAATGGTGCGCGCAAACTGGCAATGACGTATCACTAGGAGAAGCTGGGGGCTATGAACTCTGTGCTAGGAGCAGAGACTAAAGTCTGGAGGGTCGGAGCGACATGTACCTAAACCCTATCTAGTATCTGATGTTTAGGGAACATGTTGATATAAACTAGAAGTCAGGAGGGGAAAGGCTAACAGACTCTAAGACTGAAACATGCATTATTCTTCATGTAGTGCGTGATGAAGAATATTAAATGACCATTAAATACAGTATTTCTCTTAACATGGAGCCCTAAAGGCTAGACAATGACGGAAACTATTGATGCGATCCAGTAGCTTAGGAATGCAGGGAAGGAGGGCTGAACTGATAACTGGAATCATAACATAGTCTTGGCAGACTTAGAGGCAGAGCCAAGCTGCACCGGGCACTGCGAGGCAGGAAGTAAGTGAAGGGTCGAGGATACAGGTGGGGGCTGGATCGCTCCTCAGCGAGGGCTTCAGGAGACAGGAGCTGAATCTGAGTCCGGGCCCTTTTGAGGCCTAGAAACGGGGACTTTCAATGAAATAACGTGCACACTGGGAAACGTGGCAACATAACTTTACATAGGCCTGATACTCGTATTATTAACGAGAACTGGAAACTGACATACTAGAGGTGGACACAACTGTAATTGCGTCTTTTAATCGAACATGGGAAATAACATATGCATATTAATCATGCACACATAACATATGATGGAGCACGCGTAGGGACACAGAACATGGCAAAATTTACTTTTCCACATTCCCTCCTTGTCACTACGTTTCCATCAGGAAACATCAATATTCATGATACCATCTATCATTTCATACAGTATCATTTGCTCATCTCGAATTCTCTTGGAACGGGATTTAGAACGGGACTTGGGACTAGGAGTTATACTAGGAATACAGGATGTAGCACACATGCCGCAAATCGCAGGGCCACATTGTATACAGAGGCAGCAGCTGAGTATGACCGCTACTGCAATACCTAGAAAGGACAAGACTTTCCATCCCCAGGCGGAAATTATATTCCAGAACCAACCGGACCATGTCCAGGTGCCTGGATCTTGGTGTAACAGATGGGCAATTTTATGGAGTCTGGTTATAGCTGAATAAACAGACGGCGCGTTATTTGGAATGAAAATGCAGCAACTGGATCCGATGACTCTACAGGCCCCGCCCCTATCGGCCAGTACGACGTCAAGGACGAGACGATTTTGGAGCACGACAATTCTCATAAAAGATTGCTCTTCAGTTAAGTTACCTAGAGCGGAGGCAGTCTCATCTACTACAGCTTCAAGGGTTCTTGTTAACCTACGGATTAGCTTACTATTTACAACTGTACCTAAATAAGGGAAGACACCTTTATTGATATCTATGTATTGCTCTAGAGCAGTTTCAGTATAATCGACAATCGGGAGGTTTCTCTTATGTCTAGTATGTACTAGGTAGGAATTCCTATGATAGTCAGGTGGGGCTAGGAAAACAGGTGGCAGTAGGAAGGCAATGTAACAGGTACCCTCCCAATCGAGGGGCAGACGGACATATGCAGTATGACCACAAACAAAATAAGAATGACGTGAAGCTTTGAAAATAGATTTCCCACTGTCACTATACTTGATAATAGTAGTACAATCACTATGTCCTACATGTACGGAACCATAACTACGGACACATAATTCGCCTTTGACTGGTAATACTGAAATAGCAGGTAAGTCTGGAGTAGTATCAGACTGAACATTCAGGACCATAAAATTCGAAGAATAATTACCTAAATTGTACACTTCATTTTCTAGATCTAAACCTGTTCTGTGGGGGAGCCCCTGCTTGTCTGGAAAACATGTACTGTTAAGAAAAGACATATCTGTTGAGGATGACGTTAACGTGGACCATGCCCCACACGAACCATTATGTGAAAAAGGATACGGAAAGAGTGGCAGAACTCCCTTCGGTGTCTGGAAAGGGGGGAGTCGACCACACACCCAACAATTAGTGGCATTGCTGGTCTGGTGTGAATAATGTAACATGCGGATAAAAGTATTATTTCTCATAGCGAGGCGGTAGGAAAATTCATGAGGGGGCAGATCACTAAACGTGTGCTCTACTGTAACATTAGAAGACTTATATACATGAGAAACTGGAAAGCACAGATAAAATGCATAACTGGTGCAGGAAATCATAATGCTGAGAAATAATATGAAACTTAGAAAAACGATACATCGGATTGAGTTTTGACTGACTCTCTCACTATGGGGGTCTATTTTATACATGTCAGAAACAGTCTAACCGTTTCACCTAGGGGAGGACTTATACAATCAAACTGGCTGACTTAATTTACTAGACCGTAGTTTTTGCTTGTACTCTTGCTGCGGAGTTTTCTCTAACAAGGGAGGGGTTGTGTCAATGTCATTTGCGGGACAGTCCTTAGGAACAATGTTTTGACAAGTTTTTAAATCCTGGGAAATGTTCTTGGAGACCGGCTTTAATCCATAGAATTTCTTGACGTGCGAAAGGTGCACCCAGCCGCGGCGTCCTTCCAACTTCACGGCTGTACGGGTGGTGAGGAGGACCTGACGGGGCTCCTTCCAACGTGGCTCCAGTGGACTTGATCTGTCAAAGTTTCGGACGAGGACCATCGAACCTGGAACGATTTCATGCGGTGCCACCTCGGTATTATCTGGAAATGCGGCGGCAACCTGTGAACGACATGAGTTGAGGGCAGACATCAAGGAAGCTAGGTAATCTGTCAGCATATTACATGAAACATCGGTAATACTTCGGGGCCTAGGTGTACCCCACATGTTAGGGGGGCGGCCGAAGACGACCTCATACGGGGACAGACCTGATCTGGAATGTGCGACCATGCGCATATAAAACAAAGCGACTGGCAGAGCTACTAGCCAGTCCACACCTTTTTCCTTACAAATTTTAGCGATGCGGATTTTCAGGGTCTGATTATGTCTCTCAACGAGACCGGCTGCTTCAGGATGGCGTACACAATGGAACTTCCACTGGTACCCTAACAACAGGGAAACGTGCTTCATGAGTTCAGATGAGAATGGCTGACCATTGTCAGAATATACGACTCTAGGGAGTCCATAACGAGGGAAAAATTCACGAACCAACTGCTTGGCAGTGGTCGTGGCTGTGTAATCTGGGACTGGATATGCTTCTGTCCACCTGGACAAAGCGCATACAACTACAAGGACATACTTGAAACCTCGACATCGCTCCATCTGAATATAATCCATCTGGAGGACTTCAAAAGGGTGGTCAGGAGGCTGGAAACCACCTTGTTCCACCGGGACACTTTTACCTGGATTAAACTGACAACATATCATACAGGTACGGACTTTCTGCTTAGCTGCAGCTCGTAAATGCTTGTTGAACCATATGTTCTGGATACTGTCTATCATTGCTTTTTCTCCTAAATGTGCTGGACTATGTGCAGTATTGATAATGACTTGAACCATAGAGTCGGGGAGAAACCATGCGGTTCTACCCTTCGTTACCCATCCTTGATCTGTCTGGACCCCTCCTTGTTCGGACCATTTCTTGATTTCATCAGGAGTAGCATGTAACTGGATATCTATGACATCTTGTGTAGGGTCCTTAACTGTCATGCATGTAGTCAGATCTGGAGTATGTGTCATGTTAACTGGAAGGTCTAGAGTCTGTGCTGTAAGCTTGGCTGTGCGATCTGCTAGATCATTACCTTGGGAAATAATATCAGTGACTTTCGTATGTGCTTTGCATTTCATGATGGCAATGGATGTCGGTAAATGTATTGCATCTAATAGAGCTTGGATAAGGAAACCATGCTGAATCTTGGTTCCATGAGAAGTCATGAAACCTCTCTCCTGCCAGAGCACTCCGAAGTCGTGTACGACTCCAAATGCGTAGCGTGAATCTGTGTAAACGTTAACTTTCAGGTTCTTGGCGTGTATGCAGGCTTGTGTCAGAGCAACTAGCTCTGCTGCTTGAGCGGACAGAGTATCAATACGGTGTGTCTTAATAACTTCAGTGTCAGTAGTCACTGCATACGCGGCGACTAGATCTCCTGTACTTGTTCTCATGCATGAACCATCCACATAAAGTGTCAGGTCGGGATCTGGTAATGGAATATCTGTCAGATCTTGCCTTGGTTTTGTCGTAATGTTAACTACTTCCACACAGTCATGTATGTCAGGATTTGAATTAGCTGATGGTAACAGTGTAGCAGGGTTCAGGACGTTGCAGCGTCTGATTTCTATGTGTGGCTGGAACAGTGTCAATTCATAACCTGTTAAACGTGCAATTGTCAAGTGCTGAGTTTGTGTTCGATTCAGAAGAACTTCCACTGAGTGTGGAACTTGTACTGTCAGGGAGTGTCCTAAAACTATGGAATCACTTTGTCTGATAGCTAGGGCTGTGGCTGCAACTGACTTGAGGCACGCAGGCAACGCCTGGGCGACTGGATCTAATGTGCTCGAAAAATAAGCACAGGGCTTGTTTTGTCCTGCTTGATCTTGTGTGAGAACAGATAATGCTGTACCTTCACGTTCTGTGACGAAAAGTGTAAAAGGCTTACTGTAGTTCGGTGTGGCTAGAACTGGAGCCTGGCATAAAGCTTTCTTTAACTCGTTGAAACTAAGTGTATGTTCAGATGTCCAAGGGAGGACAGTCGATGCGGCTGCCTCCTGTGTCGTTAACTGTATCAGTGGCTTGGCTAGAAATGCATACTGAGGAATCCATTGTCTACAATAGGAAGTAAGGCCGATAAAAGCACGTACCTCCTTCTGGGTCTTGGGCTGAGGAAGACTCGCTATTAACTGGATACGGTCTGGTGTCAACTGCCTACCCCTCTTGGACAGCAAGTGTCCTAAGTAGACCACTTGCTGGACACAGAATTGAAGCTTAGAAGGGGACACCTTGTGCCCCATCACGGCTAGGAAATACAAGACTGTAAGGGATGCTCGCTCGCAAGCATGTTCAGAACGGGCTGTGATCAGTAGATCATCGACATACTGGAGCAGGGCAGTGTCAGTTGGCATGTGAATGTTGTCTAGTTGTCTCTTGAGTGCTTGACTGTAAATACTAGGACTTTCTGTGAAACCTTGAGGAGCGCGTGTGAACATATAGCTCCTTCCATTTAAACAAAATCCGAAAAGGAACTGGCTGTCTGGATGAATAGGGACACTGAAAAATGCGTTCTTGAGGTCGATTACTGTAAAGAACGTGGCTTCGGAATCAATGGCTGTCAATAGGGAAGAGATATCTGGGACAACTGGGTACTGAGGAATAATACATTTGTTAAGTTCCCGTAGGTCGATCACTAATCGATATACTGGGGGTGCATTCGGATCAGTACGTTTCATGACTGGAATGATCGGAGAATTGCATACGTTGGAGTCAGTTTTTACAACTACTCCTTGAGCCATGAGCTCGTCAATAATTTTGGATAAGGCTGCTACAGCCTCGGGTGGCAATCTGTACTGTCTGATTCGTGGTAACACTACACCTGGCTTGAGAGTCACACGATAGGGTGTGATTTGCATATAACCTACATCAGTTGGACCTTGCGCCCATAGATGCTGTGGAACATTAGACAGTCTCGGATCAAAATCACGTAAAACATAGTGACCCTTAAAGTCACGTAGGAACAGACGTATTCCCTCTGGGGAACAACATATAACTGCACCTAACTCTTTCAGTGTTTTAATGCCTAATAAATTTTCTGGACATGACTTAGTAAGTAACAGATCAGTAGTACGGGACAATGGACCTACTTCTAGAGTAACTGGCTTTGAAATCTCATTTATGATAGGCTTTCCTGAAAATCCAAGGGAAACATTTCTAGAGCCTGAGAGCGGAGCCCCTGGAACTTCGGCGTGACTAATTGTGGTCCTACTTGCCCCTGTATCAATCAAAAACTTTCTGTCTTTCCCTAATACTTGACTATGAACATAAGGACCTTCTTGATCTACAGGTATCTCAATGAGAGGCAAGCCTACCTCCCTCTCTATTATATGCAAAAGGGTGGTCGATTACAAAACTGTTAGACATCTCATTATTAATGTAGAAAGGTACATCAATTGCGTGAATTTCATATAGATTGCCTTTAATCAAGCCGTTTAGCAGTGATTTACTGCATTTATGCATGTATTATATTACACATTCATACAATACATGGTAAATTCAACTTAATTCACTAAATCGTGCTCGGTGATTGTCAGGTAAAGAAAGGGATTCAAAGAAGGGTAGGTTGTGTTTGGAAAAGAATAAGGGACAAAGAAAAAGAGTAATGTCCTTTGAACATTTCACTCATATTCAACACAACATTTCAAATCATGTCATAGATCACAATTTGTTGCCACAATATACACTATACACATTAATTAGAGATGGCTCATTTTCCAGTAAAGTGTGTATGTGTAGGTCATAATGTCGACGTTTCGACCCCCAAAATCCAGGGTAAGTGGGTCCTCAGTTCGGGGTCTTCATCAGGACAATTAAAAACAATGACAGTGAGCACCTAGGAAAACAAAAAAGTGTGTGTCACTGGGTGTAGTCAATTTAAATAATTAAAAAAGGCCCATGATGGGGATGTACCTACATGTGCAGGCGATCGAGTGATGACCCGTCTGTGTTGGGACTCGTGCCTGAGACGTAATTTGCTGAGGAGAATGAATTATAGTTAGGAAGGATAATACAGGCAGGCATTTAATAATCTGGAGATTGCAGATTAACAGCGACTTACTCAGTTCACCCGTACAGTGGAAGGCGATACTGGTATCGGTCTAGCTGTGGGCGAGGCAAGCGTCCTTCAATCAGCAGGCGGTCCAGTCGGACGTGTAGATTAGTTACACAATCTAAAAGAAAAAGGAATAGAGAAACTGTATTCCTTGTTGCGACCACTCTATGTGGTAGAGTAGAACAATGGCAGGGGGTGGACGCTTAAGATTAAACAGCCCTGGGTGGTGTCCCACCTATGTGGTATGACAGGCAACAGTGCCAAACGACCGTCAATGGTGGTCGGTCTCATGTGAAGCGGGGAAATAAATGGGTAAGAGGTCAAGCTGATCCTCGAAATGGAGATCGATATCACACGCGGGAAAGGTTTTTGCATACCTGTGGGTATTGCTGAGCAAAAACCGCGGAGCGGTGCCTTAAAAATTCAGGATAGCGTGATTCCTCGACTTGTTTGTGTCAGGTGGTTGTTTACATAATTATCCTGTAACAAACCGTCAATGGTGGTCGGTCTAGTGGAGGCGATGAAATGAGTAAATGGGAGGTCACGCTGTGAGGAGCGTACCTCCTCGGGGTGAAAAACAATTACACACAAGGAGAGTATTTCTGCATACCCATGGGTATGTCAGAGCCACAACATCCCGCGGGAAAATGCCTAAAATAGTCAGGATAGCATGAATCCTCGACTTGTTGTTGTCAATGGGTTGTTAGCATAATTCTCAAAGCCCGGGCTTACCTGCGGGAGCCGCTGCCGTGTGGACCACAGTGACAGCTCGCAGCGCGCGTCTGCCTATAGATGTAGCAGACGTATCCAGGGCGCGTCTCCAAGGGGCGTGGCCAAGCACCTCGCGGTGCCGCCGCTGGCTGCTGCGCGGCTTGGAGGAGAGTGAGGAGCGCATGCGCTGACAGCGGGACGCTATACCTTACTCCGAAAGGTCTGTCAGAGTAAATGGGGCTCCGTGCAGGGAAATTGAAGGAATCGTGTTCATGGATACAAGGGGAGCATCAAGAGGCTTAAGCAAAAAAGTCAAAGGGACATGTTATGCATTGATCTCAGGCCCGGCGACTATACGTGTGGAAATGTTGGTCTATTACCCATAAGTGTGCGTGTGTAGTGTATCATGGGACCGTATTGCACAAGGTCTGTAAAGATGCATCACATATCTCGTAGTATAAACATAAACATTTGTATGCAGAGGTACAGTTCAAGAGGGTAACCCTGTCCCGGGTGTAAAACATAACCCACATTATTTCATGTCGTAGTCATTGATACCAAAGTACAATCAAACATAATGTCCCCGTAACGGATATACACCCCTTATGATATGACAACTTACTGGTCGGGAACCAGTCCAGCCAATTGGGAGTAAGTGGCATCAAGTTCATTCAGGCCATTGTCCACAGTGTCCAGGGTATACATCCATTTGCACTCCCTTGTATTTAGCAGTGAATTAAGGTTACCACCCCTGGGACCCACAGAGATTTTCTCGATCACCAGCCATTTGAAGGATTCAGGGGTGTGTGATTTGGACATAAAGTGTTCAACCAGAGGGGAGCCCACTGTCTGACACCTAATTCTACTACTGTGTTGCAAAATACGTTTCTTCACATGTTGTTTAGTTTGTCCGATGTACACCAAATCACAAGGGCATATGATGGCGTAAATGACGTCACTTGTATTGCAGTTTGTCATCGTTTTCAAGGTAACTGTGTTGTTACGATAGTGCCAGACCTGGGTTTCCACTGCCTGGGGGCACGCTTTACACTTTGTGCATTTGAAATGACCGACCACTTGGGGAAGGTTCCACATGCTCTGCAGAGTGGGAGGCGTCGGGGTTCCTAGATAGGACGAGACCACTTTGTCCCTGATGTTTTTGGCTCTCTTGAAAGCATGCATCGGCAGTTGATTCTGATTAATCACATCTGATACCATAGGCCAGTGTTTGTTCACCGTCTTCTTAATCTGGTTACTCTTCGTGCAAAAAGTAGTCACGCAGATAATCCTATCGGAGTCAGTCGGACGTTCTCTGGGCTTCAAAAGTTCCTCCCTAGGGCTGTACCAGGCTCTCTTTCTTGCTCTCGTCACCAGTCGTCTTGGGTAGCCTCTTTCCATTAGTCTCCTAATCAGAAGATCAGATTCTCGGAAGTAGTCTTCTTTGAGAGAGCAGTTTCTCCTTATCCGGAGAAACTGCCCGAACGGTAGATTATCCCGTAGGTTTCTAGTATGGTGACTTGTGTACCGTAGTAGACTGTTCCGTTCAGTGGGTTTCCGGAAAAGAGTGGTATGGATGCGACCATTCAGGACCTTAATACTGATGTCTAAGAAATCCACTGAGGTCCTACTCATGTTCATGGTGAACTGGATGTCTTTAGACCGGTTGTTCAGCCAACTGAAGAATCCATTGAGGTCTTCGACACTCCCATTCCATAGCATCAGCACATCGTCAATGTACCTCCGCCACATCCAAATATTAGATTCGAATGGATTGGTCCCTGTGAGGATGTGTTCACCTTCCAATTCTGCCATATACAGTATGGCTAGATCCGGCGCAAATGCCGCCCCCATCGCCACTCCCTTGCTCTGGAAAAAGAATTCATCCTGAAAGACGAAGAAGTTCTTCTTCATTGCCACCTCCAGGAGTTGAATGATGAAGTCAGTAGGCACCTGGGTTGGTTGGGTTCTCTTGTCCAATGCCCTTCTCATGGCTTCTAGAGCCGGGTCCTGGGGGATGCTCGTATATAACGAGACAATGTCTAATGTGACCATTATTTGTTTCTCTGGATCAAAGGCAACTTCATCCACTTGGTTGATGATCTGCATGGTGTCTCTGACATAGGTGGCAGTCCCAGTTGCTAGGGGTTTCAAAAACGTATCTATGTATTTGCATAGAGGTTCAAGAAGAGAGCCGCAGCCCGATACAATGGGGCGTCCCGGCGGTTTAGTCATGTCCTTATGTATCTTAGGGAGCGTGTAGATCGTCGGTGTTCTGGGTTGTGCGACGTTCAGATACTCATATTCCTTTTGGGTTAGGAATCCCTCTTCTCGGCCTTTGTCAGTGAGCTCTCGGATCAGTCTCCTAATTTCCTTAGTGGGGTCGGCGTTGGTCGCCGTGTAGCTCACTCCATCCCGGAGCTGTGTGTAGATCTCTTCTTTGTAATTTTGGACATCTTGGAGGACTATCGCCCCTCCTTTGTCCGCCGGTTTGATTACCAGTTGTTTGTTGCTGCTTAAATTGTCCAGTGCTTGTCTCTCACCCAGAGTGATGTTATGTTTAACGTAAGTACGTGTTGTGCAAATGTCCATCACTTCTCGCATCACCATGTTCTCATATGCAAGAATCCGGTGTGGTGTCTGGTGAGTCCTCGGAGTGAAGGTTGACGGTGGACGTAGTCCGGTTACTGAGTTGGTAGTTGGACTGGGAGAGTGAAGGAAAAAATGCTTCAGCCTGATTTTACGAAAGAAGCGAGTCAGTTCCGATCTTATGTTGAATTGGTTCGGGTGAGATGTTGGTACAAAGGATAGTCCTTTATTCAACACACTTGTCTCTTCCGGAGTGAGAACATGCTGAGAGAGGTTGACAATAGGGCTTGACTGGGCTACCACTTGTAAGTCTTGCGTCTCGTGCTGATCTCTCCGTGGGGCTCTGGTTGGAAGCGGACTTGTTTCTGTGGATTCTCCGGGCGCTGGGGGTTGCCTCCTCTGGCTCGGGTTGGCCAAGATTGGCCCCTGCCTCTGCTCTGGTAATTTCCTCGTCCGCGAGGGGGTCGCCATTGGTTCCCCCCTAAAAAAGGGTGCCATTCTGGTTGTGGTTGGTACCATTGATCCTGATAGCTGTCGAACGTTGGTGGGCCGGGGGCTCCTGAGTCACTGCCTGAGCTGTAGGACGAGTCGGAGAAGTTGGTGAATTTCCGTCTGCCCCTGTAACCACCTCTACCCCTGTTGGTGAACCTGCCTTGAGTGTCCTGGTTATAATAATCCTCTGCTAGATAGGGGTATGTCTTTTTCTTATCGTAGTTCGCAATGTCTTTATTGAGTTTATCCAATTTCTTGGATTGGGTTTCAATGTCAAAAGTATCCAAGGTTTTCTCAAGTTTCTCTAGAGTTTCTCTCGCATTGGCAAAGGCACTATGACTCTTGATCTCCGCCTTGAGCGTATCAATTTCTTTCATCAGTGTTTCAACCTGTGTCTTGGCTGTCTCAATGCCCAGCACCATCCAGTGGCGCGAGCACGTGTTGGCTACGAAACTGAACCCCTCCTTGAACTTGGGATCGTCCACAAATATTGCCGGTTCGTTTTTAACCTGGAGTCCAGTAGGTATAATATTGGCTTGGAGATATTGAGTCAGTGCAAACCCATGTAGTCTCGTACGGACCAATTTCTTCTCCAGTCTTTCCAGTTTAACAATCTTCTCGTTGAGTGATTGATCTAGCAGTATGGTCTTATTTGATAAAAATGCATGCCCTGTCTCACCTTCCAGGAGATTTTGGATATACTCTTCAGTATATGTTAGGGTTTCACGGTCACTCATGATATACCCTACTTGTTTAATTTATAGATTAGAACCCTCGCAGACAGATGTCTGCTCTAAAGAGTGTTAGGTAATAATGGGGTAAACCCTTACCTCATCGACCTGGGTCAGTACAATATTATATGCAAAAGGGTGGTCGATTACAAAACTGTTAGACATCTCATTATTAATGTAGAAAGGTACATCAATTGCGTGAATTTCATATAGATTGCCTTTAATCAAGCCGTTTAGCAGTGATTTACTGCATTTATGCATGTATTATATTACACATTCATACAATACATGGTAAATTCAACTTAATTCACTAAATCGTGCTCGGTGATTGTCAGGTAAAGAAAGGGATTCAAAGAAGGGTAGGTTGTGTTTGGAAAAGAATAAGGGACAAAGAAAAAGAGTAATGTCCTTTGAACATTTCACTCATATTCAACACAACATTTCAAATCATGTCATAGATCACAATTTGTTGCCACAATATACACTATACACATTAATTAGAGATGGCTCATTTTCCAGTAAAGTGTGTATGTGTAGGTCATAATGTCGACGTTTCGACCCCCAAAATCCAGGGTAAGTGGGTCCTCAGTTCGGGGTCTTCATCAGGACAATTAAAAACAATGACAGTGAGCACCTAGGAAAACAAAAAAGTGTGTGTCACTGGGTGTAGTCAATTTAAATAATTAAAAAAGGCCCATGATGGGGATGTACCTACATGTGCAGGCGATCGAGTGATGACCCGTCTGTGTTGGGACTCGTGCCTGAGACGTAATTTGCTGAGGAGAATGAATTATAGTTAGGAAGGATAATACAGGCAGGCATTTAATAATCTGGAGATTGCAGATTAACAGCGACTTACTCAGTTCACCCGTACAGTGGAAGGCGATACTGGTATCGGTCTAGCTGTGGGCGAGGCAAGCGTCCTTCAATCAGCAGGCGGTCCAGTCGGACGTGTAGATTAGTTACACAATCTAAAAGAAAAAGGAATAGAGAAACTGTATTCCTTGTTGCGACCACTCTATGTGGTAGAGTAGAACAATGGCAGGGGGTGGACGCTTAAGATTAAACAGCCCTGGGTGGTGTCCCACCTATGTGGTATGACAGGCAACAGTGCCAAACGACCGTCAATGGTGGTCGGTCTCATGTGAAGCGGGGAAATAAATGGGTAAGAGGTCAAGCTGATCCTCGAAATGGAGATCGATATCACACGCGGGAAAGGTTTTTGCATACCTGTGGGTATTGCTGAGCAAAAACCGCGGAGCGGTGCCTTAAAAATTCAGGATAGCGTGATTCCTCGACTTGTTTGTGTCAGGTGGTTGTTTACATAATTATCCTGTAACAAACCGTCAATGGTGGTCGGTCTAGTGGAGGCGATGAAATGAGTAAATGGGAGGTCACGCTGTGAGGAGCGTACCTCCTCGGGGTGAAAAACAATTACACACAAGGAGAGTATTTCTGCATACCCATGGGTATGTCAGAGCCACAACATCCCGCGGGAAAATGCCTAAAATAGTCAGGATAGCATGAATCCTCGACTTGTTGTTGTCAATGGGTTGTTAGCATAATTCTCAAAGCCCGGGCTTACCTGCGGGAGCCGCTGCCGTGTGGACCACAGTGACAGCTCGCAGCGCGCGTCTGCCTATAGATGTAGCAGACGTATCCAGGGCGCGTCTCCAAGGGGCGTGGCCAAGCACCTCGCGGTGCCGCCGCTGGCTGCTGCGCGGCTTGGAGGAGAGTGAGGAGCGCATGCGCTGACAGCGGGACGCTATACCTTACTCCGAAAGGTCTGTCAGAGTAAATGGGGCTCCGTGCAGGGAAATTGAAGGAATCGTGTTCATGGATACAAGGGGAGCATCAAGAGGCTTAAGCAAAAAAGTCAAAGGGACATGTTATGCATTGATCTCAGGCCCGGCGACTATACGTGTGGAAATGTTGGTCTATTACCCATAAGTGTGCGTGTGTAGTGTATCATGGGACCGTATTGCACAAGGTCTGTAAAGATGCATCACATATCTCGTAGTATAAACATAAACATTTGTATGCAGAGGTACAGTTCAAGAGGGTAACCCTGTCCCGGGTGTAAAACATAACCCACATTATTTCATGTCGTAGTCATTGATACCAAAGTACAATCAAACATAATGTCCCCGTAACGGATATACACCCCTTATGATATGACAACTTACTGGTCGGGAACCAGTCCAGCCAATTGGGAGTAAGTGGCATCAAGTTCATTCAGGCCATTGTCCACAGTGTCCAGGGTATACATCCATTTGCACTCCCTTGTATTTAGCAGTGAATTAAGGTTACCACCCCTGGGACCCACAGAGATTTTCTCGATCACCAGCCATTTGAAGGATTCAGGGGTGTGTGATTTGGACATAAAGTGTTCAACCAGAGGGGAGCCCACTGTCTGACACCTAATTCTACTACTGTGTTGCAAAATACGTTTCTTCACATGTTGTTTAGTTTGTCCGATGTACACCAAATCACAAGGGCATATGATGGCGTAAATGACGTCACTTGTATTGCAGTTTGTCATCGTTTTCAAGGTAACTGTGTTGTTACGATAGTGCCAGACCTGGGTTTCCACTGCCTGGGGGCACGCTTTACACTTTGTGCATTTGAAATGACCGACCACTTGGGGAAGGTTCCACATGCTCTGCAGAGTGGGAGGCGTCGGGGTTCCTAGATAGGACGAGACCACTTTGTCCCTGATGTTTTTGGCTCTCTTGAAAGCATGCATCGGCAGTTGATTCTGATTAATCACATCTGATACCATAGGCCAGTGTTTGTTCACCGTCTTCTTAATCTGGTTACTCTTCGTGCAAAAAGTAGTCACGCAGATAATCCTATCGGAGTCAGTCGGACGTTCTCTGGGCTTCAAAAGTTCCTCCCTAGGGCTGTACCAGGCTCTCTTTCTTGCTCTCGTCACCAGTCGTCTTGGGTAGCCTCTTTCCATTAGTCTCCTAATCAGAAGATCAGATTCTCGGAAGTAGTCTTCTTTGAGAGAGCAGTTTCTCCTTATCCGGAGAAACTGCCCGAACGGTAGATTATCCCGTAGGTTTCTAGTATGGTGACTTGTGTACCGTAGTAGACTGTTCCGTTCAGTGGGTTTCCGGAAAAGAGTGGTATGGATGCGACCATTCAGGACCTTAATACTGATGTCTAAGAAATCCACTGAGGTCCTACTCATGTTCATGGTGAACTGGATGTCTTTAGACCGGTTGTTCAGCCAACTGAAGAATCCATTGAGGTCTTCGACACTCCCATTCCATAGCATCAGCACATCGTCAATGTACCTCCGCCACATCCAAATATTAGATTCGAATGGATTGGTCCCTGTGAGGATGTGTTCACCTTCCAATTCTGCCATATACAGTATGGCTAGATCCGGCGCAAATGCCGCCCCCATCGCCACTCCCTTGCTCTGGAAAAAGAATTCATCCTGAAAGACGAAGAAGTTCTTCTTCATTGCCACCTCCAGGAGTTGAATGATGAAGTCAGTAGGCACCTGGGTTGGTTGGGTTCTCTTGTCCAATGCCCTTCTCATGGCTTCTAGAGCCGGGTCCTGGGGGATGCTCGTATATAACGAGACAATGTCTAATGTGACCATTATTTGTTTCTCTGGATCAAAGGCAACTTCATCCACTTGGTTGATGATCTGCATGGTGTCTCTGACATAGGTGGCAGTCCCAGTTGCTAGGGGTTTCAAAAACGTATCTATGTATTTGCATAGAGGTTCAAGAAGAGAGCCGCAGCCCGATACAATGGGGCGTCCCGGCGGTTTAGTCATGTCCTTATGTATCTTAGGGAGCGTGTAGATCGTCGGTGTTCTGGGTTGTGCGACGTTCAGATACTCATATTCCTTTTGGGTTAGGAATCCCTCTTCTCGGCCTTTGTCAGTGAGCTCTCGGATCAGTCTCCTAATTTCCTTAGTGGGGTCGGCGTTGGTCGCCGTGTAGCTCACTCCATCCCGGAGCTGTGTGTAGATCTCTTCTTTGTAATTTTGGACATCTTGGAGGACTATCGCCCCTCCTTTGTCCGCCGGTTTGATTACCAGTTGTTTGTTGCTGCTTAAATTGTCCAGTGCTTGTCTCTCACCCAGAGTGATGTTATGTTTAACGTAAGTACGTGTTGTGCAAATGTCCATCACTTCTCGCATCACCATGTTCTCATATGCAAGAATCCGGTGTGGTGTCTGGTGAGTCCTCGGAGTGAAGGTTGACGGTGGACGTAGTCCGGTTACTGAGTTGGTAGTTGGACTGGGAGAGTGAAGGAAAAAATGCTTCAGCCTGATTTTACGAAAGAAGCGAGTCAGTTCCGATCTTATGTTGAATTGGTTCGGGTGAGATGTTGGTACAAAGGATAGTCCTTTATTCAACACACTTGTCTCTTCCGGAGTGAGAACATGCTGAGAGAGGTTGACAATAGGGCTTGACTGGGCTACCACTTGTAAGTCTTGCGTCTCGTGCTGATCTCTCCGTGGGGCTCTGGTTGGAAGCGGACTTGTTTCTGTGGATTCTCCGGGCGCTGGGGGTTGCCTCCTCTGGCTCGGGTTGGCCAAGATTGGCCCCTGCCTCTGCTCTGGTAATTTCCTCGTCCGCGAGGGGGTCGCCATTGGTTCCCCCCTAAAAAAGGGTGCCATTCTGGTTGTGGTTGGTACCATTGATCCTGATAGCTGTCGAACGTTGGTGGGCCGGGGGCTCCTGAGTCACTGCCTGAGCTGTAGGACGAGTCGGAGAAGTTGGTGAATTTCCGTCTGCCCCTGTAACCACCTCTACCCCTGTTGGTGAACCTGCCTTGAGTGTCCTGGTTATAATAATCCTCTGCTAGATAGGGGTATGTCTTTTTCTTATCGTAGTTCGCAATGTCTTTATTGAGTTTATCCAATTTCTTGGATTGGGTTTCAATGTCAAAAGTATCCAAGGTTTTCTCAAGTTTCTCTAGAGTTTCTCTCGCATTGGCAAAGGCACTATGACTCTTGATCTCCGCCTTGAGCGTATCAATTTCTTTCATCAGTGTTTCAACCTGTGTCTTGGCTGTCTCAATGCCCAGCACCATCCAGTGGCGCGAGCACGTGTTGGCTACGAAACTGAACCCCTCCTTGAACTTGGGATCGTCCACAAATATTGCCGGTTCGTTTTTAACCTGGAGTCCAGTAGGTATAATATTGGCTTGGAGATATTGAGTCAGTGCAAACCCATGTAGTCTCGTACGGACCAATTTCTTCTCCAGTCTTTCCAGTTTAACAATCTTCTCGTTGAGTGATTGATCTAGCAGTATGGTCTTATTTGATAAAAATGCATGCCCTGTCTCACCTTCCAGGAGATTTTGGATATACTCTTCAGTATATGTTAGGGTTTCACGGTCACTCATGATATACCCTACTTGTTTAATTTATAGATTAGAACCCTCGCAGACAGATGTCTGCTCTAAAGAGTGTTAGGTAATAATGGGGTAAACCCTTACCTCATCGACCTGGGTCAGTACAATATTATATGCAAAAGGGTGGTCGATTACAAAACTGTTAGACATCTCATTATTAATGTAGAAAGGTACATCAATTGCGTGAATTTCATATAGATTGCCTTTAATCAAGCCGTTTAGCAGTGATTTACTGCATTTATGCATGTATTATATTACACATTCATACAATACATGGTAAATTCAACTTAATTCACTAAATCGTGCTCGGTGATTGTCAGGTAAAGAAAGGGATTCAAAGAAGGGTAGGTTGTGTTTGGAAAAGAATAAGGGACAAAGAAAAAGAGTAATGTCCTTTGAACATTTCACTCATATTCAACACAACATTTCAAATCATGTCATAGATCACAATTTGTTGCCACAATATACACTATACACATTAATTAGAGATGGCTCATTTTCCAGTAAAGTGTGTATGTGTAGGTCATAATGTCGACGTTTCGACCCCCAAAATCCAGGGTAAGTGGGTCCTCAGTTCGGGGTCTTCATCAGGACAATTAAAAACAATGACAGTGAGCACCTAGGAAAACAAAAAAGTGTGTGTCACTGGGTGTAGTCAATTTAAATAATTAAAAAAGGAATCCACAGAAACAAGTCCGCTTCCAACCAGAGCCCCACGGAGAGATCAGCACGAGACGCAAGACTTACAAGTGGTAGCCCAGTCAAGCCCTATTGTCAACCTCTCTCAGCATGTTCTCACTCCGGAAGAGACAAGTGTGTTGAATAAAGGACTATCCTTTGTACCAACATCTCACCCGAACCAATTCAACATAAGATCGGAACTGACTCGCTTCTTTCGTAAAATCAGGCTGAAGCATTTTTTCCTTCACTCTCCCAGTCCAACTACCAACTCAGTAACCGGACTACGTCCACCGTCAACCTTCACTCCGAGGACTCACCAGACACCACACCGGATTCTTGCATATGAGAACATGGTGATGCGAGAAGTGATGGACATTTGCACAACACGTACTTACGTTAAACATAACATCACTCTGGGTGAGAGACAAGCACTGGACAATTTAAGCAGCAACAAACAACTGGTAATCAAACCGGCGGACAAAGGAGGGGCGATAGTCCTCCAAGATGTCCAAAATTACAAAGAAGAGATCTACACACAGCTCCGGGATGGAGTGAGCTACACGGCGACCAACGCCGACCCCACTAAGGAAATTAGGAGACTGATCCGAGAGCTCACTGACAAAGGCCGAGAAGAGGGATTCCTAACCCAAAAGGAATATGAGTATCTGAACGTCGCACAACCCAGAACACCGACGATCTACACGCTCCCTAAGATACATAAGGACATGACTAAACCGCCGGGACGCCCCATTGTATCGGGCTGCGGCTCTCTTCTTGAACCTCTATGCAAATACATAGATACGTTTTTGAAACCCCTAGCAACTGGGACTGCCACCTATGTCAGAGACACCATGCAGATCATCAACCAAGTGGATGAAGTTGCCTTTGATCCAGAGAAACAAATAATGGTCACATTAGACATTGTCTCGTTATATACGAGCATCCCCCAGGACCCGGCTCTAGAAGCCATGAGAAGGGCATTGGACAAGAGAACCCAACCAACCCAGGTGCCTACTGACTTCATCATTCAACTCCTGGAGGTGGCAATGAAGAAGAACTTCTTCGTCTTTCAGGATGAATTCTTTTTCCAGAGCAAGGGAGTGGCGATGGGGGCGGCATTTGCGCCGGATCTAGCCATACTGTATATGGCAGAATTGGAAGGTGAACACATCCTCACAGGGACCAATCCATTCGAATCTAATATTTGGATGTGGCGGAGGTACATTGACGATGTGCTGATGCTATGGAATGGGAGTGTCGAAGACCTCAATGGATTCTTCAGTTGGCTGAACAACCGGTCTAAAGACATCCAGTTCACCATGAACATGAGTAGGACCTCAGTGGATTTCTTAGACATCAGTATTAAGGTCCTGAATGGTCGCATCCATACCACTCTTTTCCGGAAACCCACTGAACGGAACAGTCTACTACGGTACACAAGTCACCATACTAGAAACCTACGGGATAATCTACCGTTCGGGCAGTTTCTCCGGATAAGGAGAAACTGCTCTCTCAAAGAAGACTACTTCCGAGAATCTGATCTTCTGATTAGGAGACTAATGGAAAGAGGCTACCCAAGACGACTGGTGACGAGAGCAAGAAAGAGAGCCTGGTACAGCCCTAGGGAGGAACTTTTGAAGCCCAGAGAACGTCCGACTGACTCCGATAGGATTATCTGCGTGACTACTTTTTGCACGAAGAGTAACCAGATTAAGAAGACGGTGAACAAACACTGGCCTATGGTATCAGATGTGATTAATCAGAATCAACTGCCGATGCATGCTTTCAAGAGAGCCAAAAACATCAGGGACAAAGTGGTCTCGTCCTATCTAGGAACCCCGACGCCTCCCACTCTGCAGAGCATGTGGAACCTTCCCCAAGTGGTCGGTCATTTCAAATGCACAAAGTGTAAAGCGTGCCCCCAGGCAGTGGAAACCCAGGTCTGGCACTATCGTAACAACACAGTTACCTTGAAAACGATGACAAACTGCAATACAAGTGACGTCATTTACGCCATCATATGCCCTTGTGATTTGGTGTACATCGGACAAACTAAACAACATGTGAAGAAACGTATTTTGCAACACAGTAGTAGAATTAGGTGTCAGACAGTGGGCTCCCCTCTGGTTGAACACTTTATGTCCAAATCACACACCCCTGAATCCTTCAAATGGCTGGTGATCGAGAAAATCTCTGTGGGTCCCAGGGGTGGTAACCTTAATTCACTGCTAAATACAAGGGAGTGCAAATGGATGTATACCCTGGACACTGTGGACAATGGCCTGAATGAACTTGATGCCACTTACTCCCAATTGGCTGGACTGGTTCCCGACCAGTAAGTTGTCATATCATAAGGGGTGTATATCCGTTACGGGGACATTATGTTTGATTGTACTTTGGTATCAATGACTACGACATGAAATAATGTGGGTTATGTTTTACACCCGGGACAGGGTTACCCTCTTGAACTGTACCTCTGCATACAAATGTTTATGTTTATACTACGAGATATGTGATGCATCTTTACAGACCTTGTGCAATACGGTCCCATGATACACTACACACGCACACTTATGGGTAATAGACCAACATTTCCACACGTATAGTCGCCGGGCCTGAGATCAATGCATAACATGTCCCTTTGACTTTTTTGCTTAAGCCTCTTGATGCTCCCCTTGTATCCATGAACACGATTCCTTCAATTTCCCTGCACGGAGCCCCATTTACTCTGACAGACCTTTCGGAGTAAGGTATAGCGTCCCGCTGTCAGCGCATGCGCTCCTCACTCTCCTCCAAGCCGCGCAGCAGCCAGCGGCGGCACCGCGAGGTGCTTGGCCACGCCCCTTGGAGACGCGCCCTGGATACGTCTGCTACATCTATAGGCAGACGCGCGCTGCGAGCTGTCACTGTGGTCCACACGGCAGCGGCTCCCGCAGGTAAGCCCGGGCTTTGAGAATTATGCTAACAACCCATTGACAACAACAAGTCGAGGATTCATGCTATCCTGACTATTTTAGGCATTTTCCCGCGGGATGTTGTGGCTCTGACATACCCATGGGTATGCAGAAATACTCTCCTTGTGTGTAATTGTTTTTCACCCCGAGGAGGTACGCTCCTCACAGCGTGACCTCCCATTTACTCATTTCATCGCCTCCACTAGACCGACCACCATTGACGGTTTGTTACAGGATAATTATGTAAACAACCACCTGACACAAACAAGTCGAGGAATCACGCTATCCTGAATTTTTAAGGCACCGCTCCGCGGTTTTTGCTCAGCAATACCCACAGGTATGCAAAAACCTTTCCCGCGTGTGATATCGATCTCCATTTCGAGGATCAGCTTGACCTCTTACCCATTTATTCCCCGCTTCACATGAGACCGACCACCATTGACGGTCGTTTGGCACTGTTGCCTGTCATACCACATAGGTGGGACCCACCCAGGGCTGTTTAATCTTAAGCGTCCACCCCCTGCCATTGTTCTACTCTACCACATAGAGTGGTCGCAACAAGGAATACAGTTTCTCT